>NC_058379.1:45732558-46345058 GCF_018350175.1 Felis catus
GCACGCTTAGTTACAAAGACAAAAGCTTGTAAAGCGGAACATGCAAGTGCTAGAAGTTTAGGACTTGGAATATTGTGATAAAATGTGTATGCATGAAAGGGCCGGTCTTGTGCTTGATTTAAAGGCCAGCGTGTACTTATGCCTAAGTTCAATTCCATGGCAGATAACAAACCGTTCAAGAAGAAAATACTAAAATCCTGAGAATACCAAAGATTTATATATGCATAGCACATTGATTTTTTTTTTTTAATTTTAAAGCATTTTACTCATTAACCCAATGATTTATGAGAACAAAATGTCTACTTTGTCTTAGGAAGAGAAGAATGTCAGTAGCTGGAGGACAAGTAAAGTCTATAGTTCTGCTTAAGGACAAACATTGGCGTGTTAGGGGACAAATGGTTGATCTGATGTGGAAACGTAGTTCTCAGTAAGTATTACATTTAATGAGTTGAATCAAGTTTGCTATTGGAGGGGGAATAGTGAAGAAGGAAGATAAGATTACAGATGTCCAAAGTAATGTGTGGGTACTTGAGGGACTCGATTTCTCCATCACAAGACAAAACATCTGATGATGGAAGCTCTGCATGCTTGTTTGGGGCTTTACAGTGTGCAGAATATTTTCATATAATTTCATGAAGTCATTTCAAAAAGGCAGTGTGGTAGCCATTTTATAGATTAGCAAATCAAGACCATGAAGAACATGAACTGTGTATATGGCAGAGCAGGAATTTTGTATTCAGTGTGTTAAACTACGAAAAAAATTCTGTGCCACGGTTTTGGCTAGCCAGCGCCTCTCAGCAGGCGTGGATGCTGATTTTCACGTGATAACCTCTGGGGCGGGCCAAAGAAGCCTGGTTGTGGAAAATTTCCCCAGTAACAACATCTTGCTCCAAATAAGTTTGTTGCCTGTTCCTGCTTCTCACCGCTCACTGCTTGGCTTACTTCTCAGCAAATTGGGTGAACAGATTCAAGACTGGAAAGACCAGCTTTGGAGTCAGACAGCTCTCTCATTTAATCCCTCTGAACCTCAGTGTCCTCCTCTGTAGAAGGGGGATAAGAATTCCTGCCTTTTTGGGGTACTTGCAAGCACTGAAATGAGAATGTACCATGAAGCACCTTGCAGAGTTTTGACCCTTGGTGGCTTGATCAGTAAAATAGTAGCTGTCAATTCCACTCACAATTGCCTAGTGCCTTATGTGGTCTGTCGAGAAGCAGTTGAGACACCTGACAAGGTCTGCTAAGATCATCCGGAGTGGAGGTGTTTGCTTTGGTGGAGCTTACGCTATGGTACACTGAACAGATAATTTGCTGCAGTCTTAGCTTCGTAAATAGTAGTAAAGTAAAATCAGAGCAGTGAAGGAAAATAATACCCCTTCCATTAGGCACTGCATTTCGCCTCTATTTACACTGGAGTCTTGACAATTTCCGTTGCCAAAATAAAGGTCTCAGGGACAGAGAATCAAGGAGGGCTGAATTCACGTGTTCAGCATTGTCCGCTTGGAACAGCAAAGTGGTGAGGTTAAGGGCAACAGCTGGTCTGGCCCACACGCAGGCATGTGGAAGATGCTGCCCCAGGGCACACGTGGAGGACTGCTACCTCCACAGACAATTCTAGAAGGTGTACCTTTGCTCTCTTCCCTTGAAGATGCTATAGCCCTCACGATCTCTCATTTTTAGAGAGTTCATTTACTTTTTTACACATGCAGAATTTTAGGAAGAGTATTAGGGGGTTCATGGAGGCTTAGAAATTTCTCCCTGTGGGGAGGGAATCTCAGTGATGAAGCTGGTTTAGGGGTCCCAGAGGAAGATGGGGGTCTGAATGCGGAAGCAGTGCCAGGGCCTCTGACCATCACAGACATGAGACCCTAGCTTGTCATCGTAGTGACATGGATTCAGGGCACGGCCCCAGTCTCAGCTTTACCTATAATCTCTGAAGTCCCTTGGGTCACCCACCTGTGCAGCTCTTGAGGTGTGGAGTGGGTTGAATAGTGTCCCCTAACATTCATGTCCTCTTGGAGCCTCAGAAGGTGACCTTATTTGGAAATAGAATCTTTGCAGCTGTAATGAGTTAAGATAAGGCCCTCCTGGAGTAGGGTAGGTCCTAAAGCCAGTGACCGGTGTCCTCAAAAGGCTGAGTGAACACATGAGAGACAGAGAGACCCAGGGAAGATGGAGACAGAGATATAAGCCAGAGAATTGCCAGCAAGCACTGGAAGCGGGGGGAAAAAGCAAGGAAGGGCTATTCCTTAGAGCTTCCAGGGGAACCCAACCTGGGAACACCAGATTTTGGACATCTAGTTTCCCGAACTGTGAGAGATTAAATTTCTGTGTTTTGAAGGTGCCTAGTTTGTGCTAATTTGTTATGGCAGCCCTAGGAAATGGGCATGGTGGGGTCTCAGAGTTAGACTTGGATTTGGCTCTCTGTCCGTATGGACCAGCCTTCTCTCCCTGGCTGTGGGAAAGGACCCAAGTCCCAAAGCACAGCCTGAAGGTAATGTCTGTGGGTGGCTGGGGCTCTGTGGGATTTATTTGGCGGTGGGGGGAAACCTCAACTCTGTGGTGAGCAGTTGTGTTTTTGTTCAGTTCTTTGGCCATAAACCATTTGTTCTCAAATGTGGTCCCTGGACCAGGAGCCCAAGCATCACCTAGGAACTTAGAAATACAGTTTCCCAGGCCACACCTCAGCCATTCTGAATCAGTTCTGGAGGTGGGGCCCAGCAGTCTATCTCTGAAGGCCGCTGAAGTGCATCTGGGGCCCATGCAAGGTCTGGGAACAACGCCGTAGACAAAGTTCTGTGTGTCTCGAGCTCTGTTGTACCTCCTGGAAGATGTAAACAGTGTCTGGTGTTAGGTGAAGCATTTTTATTTTGCTTCATCGCATTTATCCTGGTGCAAATCAGTGGAAGCTCTCTCCTGATGTGGGGCTCTGCCGAAAGTCCAGATAATTCGGGTTTGAGGCTCCGCACAACTGCCATAGGCCCATCCCTCCTTTTCTGTACCTTCCCTTCCATCCATCTGGTGAACTTCTAGACGCGGCTCTGAGGGGTACCTTTCACACTAACTTTCCCTGCCTCTTCTCTCTGGTGATAGTATCTCTTCTCTTTTTTATGTGTCCTAAAGCATTTCCTATTGACCTCTATTTGAAGGTGTTAGCTGTTTGTCCAAGTATTCCAACAGGTTTGTTGAAAGCATTCTGCCCTGTGCCAAGGCCTGGGGATACTGTGGGGCACCAGCGAGCTGGGGGTCCCTGCCATCAGAGATCAGTCTTAGTCTCTAGTGTGGGAGGTGGGCAAAGAAGGAGCAACCATAAAAAACTACATAAAGCAAATTCTGAAGAATGCTGTGGAGGGAATCACTGAGGTCTGTAAGCATCTCGTAAACATAGTGGCCAAGAAAGATTTTTCTAAGATGAGAAAGCAGTTAGCCACTTAGGGTGGGACATGGGTTTCAGGCACTGGGGTCAATGTGTCCTAGGGCCCTGAGATGGAAACATGGTATGTTTAAGGAAGAAAAAGGCCAGGGTAGTTGGACCTTGGTGAATGGGGGGCCAGAGGGAGCTGAGGCCCCACAACTGGGCAGGGCCACAGTCAGCAAAGCCTCATAGAACATGGTGGGGCGTTCCCCCTGTCTTAAAACCGCAGTTAGAAGCGGTTGGAGAGTTACATAGGGGAGCCGTGCTCCCTGGCTTATGTTTTAAGGGCCCACTGATGGCTGTGTGGCAAACGGCTCGAAGGCATGGAGGACAGGCATGGATGTGGGCAGAAATCTGTGAGCCTCCTGCTTCCAGGTGAGTATCCTGCCAAGAGACATGGTGGCCTGGCCTAGGGTGGAGATGGTGAGGGGGTGACGGGCTGCAAATCGAACAGAATTGACAGAAATTGTAGGTGACTTGGTGGTCCCCATCGTCACGGGGCTTACATCCAGTTGGAGACAGACTTGGATAATCACCCAGCAAGTGTAAGATGGCTGCTCTAGTGTGTTTTGCAGTGGGGAGGTCCTCGGTTCTGTTGGAGGTGGGCATAAGTGCCATGGTGGGTCCAACCCAGGTGTGGTGGGGAAGGCTGGCTTCCAGGGGTTTCCACTGAACTAAGGTCCAAAGGGTGAGCAGGTGTCGGGCGGGTAGTTAATGGGGCCGGGAGGACTGGGGCAGTCCACAGGACCAGCCTCAGAGCCCTGGAGGAAGCAGACAAAGGCCCGTGACTAGAGCACAGAGAATGAGGAGAGCAGGTGAACTCAGGGCTGCACCGAGGATGTTGATTGTCATCATAAGACTGGTTGGGAAGCCACCAGAGGATTTCCATCCGGGTGGAATCAGAATGAGACCTCTGTTTGGAAATGATTGTTCCATTGCAGCATGGAAGAGGATGAGATGCGGGGAGCTGTAGGTGGGAGGGAGGAAACCAGGGTCCACCACCGTGGTCCAGGAAGGAAATGGCTTGGATGAGCCTGGTGGTGATGGGAGTGGGGGGAAGTGGGTGGGTTCCACAGGGATTTAGGGCTTGCAATGCGGCGGAATGGTCTTGGAGATGGATTGGCCGTGGAGGGTGGCAGAGACCAGAGACCGGGGCATCCAGGACACCCCCAGGTTTCTAGTGTGTGGACTGACAGGATGGTAGTGCTATCCCTGGTATAGGGAGGGGGGCACGGGCATGATCCAATGCCAAGGGGTTAAAGAAACACTAGCTTGAAGAAAAATTACAGACCTGAAAACCCGCTTCTCACTGTCTCCATCGCCCACCCCACCCCACCCCACCAAGCTTATGCTTTTACCCTGCATACATTTTCCTTTTTCTCTCAAAGGGGAGAATGATATTTCTGCTTAGACAGACACGATCTCAAGTTAATGCTCATTTCCAAGTTTTTTGGCCTAAAAATTCTAATAATTACCTTTTAAGGTGAATGTTGAGCATCTCAATTAAAAAAAAAAACCCCAGGGGTGCCTGGGTGGCGCAGTCGGTTAAGCATCCGACTTTTGCCAGGTCACGATCTCGCGGTCCGTGAGTTCGAGCCCCGCGTCGGGCTCTGGGCTGATGGCTCAGAGCCTGGAGCCTGTTTCCGATTCTGTGTCTCCCTCTCTCTCTGCCCCTCCCCCGTTCATGCTCTGTCTCCCTCTGTCCCAAAAATAAAAAAAAATAAATAAATAAACGTTAAAAAAAAACCCCATAAATCAGTTTTTATTCATTTAATTTCAGTTAAAGACATACAATTTCTTTTTTAAAGAAAACAAAAATCTCCTTGAGATCGTAAGATTTTTCAAACAGTTCCTAATTCCGCTTGCACATAGTTGCAGTTAATTACCAGGTGCTGAAGTCTGGGTGATCTGGAACGTGGAGGGTAAAGATACGATCTCCACGAGAAAAAGATGTGCTTGCGAATCTGCACAATGGTCGGCTGCAGGAACTAGACAAGGACGCAGTGTCGGGGTGATTTCATACTTGCTCGGTGATTCTCAGTACGACCGGGATGCCAGCCACAGTCGCATCTTTTTCTGGTTTTATCGGTGATTTCTCATAATCACGGCATGCTTACTGAACACTGGCATTCTGAGCGATGGAGCCATACGGAAACCGCTTCACATCCCAGATCTGCCACTTCCTGGGTGCGACCTTAAGCAGATTCCGTAATCCCTGTGGAACTCAGCTCTCATCTCTAAAGAGGGGGAAATAGCATTTAATATCAGATACCTCATGCCATGGCTGCCGAGATGAAACCAGATGATTTCTGTAGAGCACTTAGCACAGGGCCTGGCACATAGTGAGTTCTCAGTAAAAATCTGACGTGATTATCACAGCCCATGTACCCTGCTGGTTCTCTGCAGATTTTGTAGGGACTGACGTCACCCTGCAAGTGAGGGAACTGAACTCTAGGGAGTTTACTTTTCCCGCCAAGTCACGTAGAGCTGGGCCGAGCAGGGATCCCGTCTAACGCGTAAGACCATACTTCTGCCACTGTGCTTTATTGCCTTTGACACGTGCATCGTTTTATCCAAACAAGTTTTGTGACCTTCCCGAGCAAAAGGGGTTTTGTTTGAGGATCCAGGTGGTGTTTTTTGGCGCTTGTACTATTCCAACACTTGTCACTGTCTAAGAATATACGCTGGTGTTTGGTGTCGTTTACCTGTTGAGCCCATACTTGAGTATGGATGTGTCCATGGGGAGCAGCTATGTGTAAAGAGAGGGACTAAATCGGGTTTTTTTATTCGGCCCTGTTTGCTGCAAATGCAATGCTGCAGTTGAGGCCAGGCTGATTGGAAGAGATGGGAAGGATATGTTTCAATCCAGTTGCCCAGGCTGGATACACCCTCTCTGCAAGCTGTATTTCTCAGAGCTGGAAAGAATTTAGCCTGTAGAGCCTATTAAGAGGTGTGACATTCGTTATGTGTGACTCTAGTTCTTTTGGAGCCAGGAAAATAAAAGTCAAGGCTGGAATATAAGGAAATGGATAAGATACGTGCAGGCTGGTGAAATCTGGGCTAAAAATATATATATTTACACGGGAGTTTAGCTTTGATTTTATATTGTCACAAATTGTTACCAGATGCCTGCATTTCAGACTACCGAGCTGATCCGAGAGTGTGAGTTGGAAAACAAATCACTTTGCCATTTGGAATGCTGATTGATATTTTAGAAGTTTCTTTTTTGTTTTCAAAGGGAAAATAATGCATATTCCAGGCCTAGCAAACAGAACTTTTATAAATGGCAATTAACAGAAGATCCCCGAGGGAGGAGGTCTCCTGTTTCTTTTTATAACCCTGGCAAAAGCAGTTGAGGTGACATTTTATTAACATTGGCATCTCCCACTTGCACTGGGAGCTGGCTCAGCCCTGTGTAACCATGCCCAGAGCTAGTAGTTTCGTTTCCATTTTCCTTCAAGCTCAGGTCAAAAGAGAAGCCCAAGAACACTTCTGTCTGGGATAGCCGGCTTCGTGTGGTCTCCCTGTGGCAGGACCCCGGCTCATGGGATGGCTTGTCCATTTCCCCCTATGGTTTCAAAAACGTGGCCTTTGGTCTTGAGTCTTCCTTCGGTTTGGACTCAACAGTGTTCCCTTCCCCTACAGGCCGTTTTTCTTGCTGGCATTTGAATGACTCATAAAATGAGTTTTGAGTGGCCTGACGCCTCTGCTGTGTTCCCCGAATGCTTTCTAAAAGGTGCTGCTGTGTGAGAGTATGTGCCGATTTTCCCGTTTGAGTTGTTGCAAAGTCGCCTGGATGGCTGGGAGAGCGGAGTCTGAATTCTGGCTCTGTACCTTGGATGCTGTCAGACTTTGGTGAGAATCAGTCTGGAAACAGGAATATCAGATCTGAGCGGTTGGAGGACTGCAAGAATAGAGTGAGGTCACTCCACAGCCCCCAGATGGGCCTTGGTATTTCTTACAGGGGCCAAGCTGCAGATTTTCAGATGGACGAGAAGGGACCTTCAAGAGGCCCAGAGAACTGAGGCTGCCATGCCCTCCTGAGCTCCCTGTATGTTGGAACAAAAGGATGAGAGCCCTTGCCCTTGCTCACTGGGGCTAATGTTGGTCAAAGTCTTCTCAGCTGTGGCCAGAGACCTGGAGGGTGCCAAGACTGAGTGATGCAAGTACTTTTGCATTTCCTCTTTAGCCCATCCCAACTTTGTCCTCCTCTGTTAGCTGCATCTATTCTGAGGGAATGGATTTTCATTATAACATTTTTGGCTTATACGGTTGACCCTTGAACAACATGGGTTAAGGGCGCTGACCCCCCATGTAGTCAGAAATCTGCGTATAACTTCTGACTCCCCCAAATCCTAACTACTAATAGCCTGCTGTTGACCAGAAGCCTTCCTCATAAGCAGTCAAGAAACACAAAGTTGGTATGTGATATGTATTATATACCAAATTCTTGGGTCACTTGGGTGGCTTAGTCAGTTAAGTGGTGATTTTGGCTCAGGTCATGATCTCCCTGCCGTGAGATCGAGCCCTGTGTCCGGCTTTGCTCTGTGTGGAGCCTGCTTGGAATTCTCTCTGCCTCTCCTCCATGCACATGCACATGAGTGCTCTTTCTCTCTCTTAAAACAAATAAACATTAAAAAAAATCTTCATAGAACTTTTGACTCCCCCAAATCTTGACTAATAGCCTGCTGTTGACTGGAAGCCTTCCTAATAACATAAACAGTCAGTTTGTATGTTATATGTATTATATACCAAATTCTTAAAGTAAGGAAGAGGAAAGGAAATGTTACTAAGGAAATCATAAGAAAGAGAAAAGCAAGTTTAGAGCACAGTACTGTAAAAAAAAAAAAAAATCCTTGTATAAATAGACCCCCAAAATTCAAACCCACGTTTTTCTGGGGTTACATGTATAGTTATTCTTGTTCCGGCAGTCCTGTTCCATAAAGTCTGAATTAGCTGCAGACACTGAGCACTGAGAGCTCCTAAAAGAGGGACGGAGTTGGGATCCTGTGAGCCTCTGGTCACATTTTCATCAACCAGTCAATACATAACCTTGTTTTATGTGTGGTCCTGTGTGAAGATACCTTTTTTAGTAGCTATTAAGTCCTTCACATTGAACTTCCAGCCAGCAGTGACTCATGCCCGAACAAAGTTTCTCTCAGACACGTGTTTCTCCATTGGGCAGATTGCAGCCGTCTTGCACAGAACGGCAAATAGCACTTCAGGTTTTTTTTTCCTGGGGGCCATTTTAAACAGCAAAGTCACCAACAAAAATGTGAAAAATGTGACACTGAAAGTCCATCAAAAAGGACACTTGTTTACAATATGGGAGCTGAGACAGGAGGGCAGAGCCTCGTCTTGTCACCTCAGCTTGTAACAATTTCCTCTGCTCTGCCTATGCACCTGTCCACGAATGACTGTGAAAGCATTTTAAGTATCGATTTGGGAGTTACAGATAAATTTGAGCAAGTAGGTGAATTTACAGGTATAGAATCGGCAAATAATGAGAATCGACTGGACTTTATTCAGGTATTAAGTGCTTGCCATGTGCTGGAGGCTGTCTTGGAAGCAGTGTGTTTTCTGTTTTACAAAGGCCTGTCTCCATGCCTTCTCGTATTTATTCCTGATACCACCCTTGACAGGGGAAGGGCTGGCTTTATTGTCTTCCCTTTATTGATGAGGAAACCAAGAACTGGAGAGCTGACTTGTCCCCGGGTCCCAGTATTTTAATCGAATCTGCATTTCTGGTTCTGAACACTGTTTTCTTCCCACCATGCTGTGCAGAGAGGTGTAGGTGCAACATAGGACAAGTGCTTTAAACGATAGAATTTGAAGGCTGACATCATATTTTAATACTGTCCAGAAAGTTATCTTCCTAACAATTTCTCAGTGATCTCATGAGATAAAGGTGGCATAGGGTTGTGACTAAGAGCATAAATTTAGGCGCCAGCCTTACCTTGAATCCTGACTTTGCTACTCACTACCTGTATGACTTTGGGTAATTGATGAGTAAAGTAAAATCTTTGTGACTCTTGATTTCATGGTTTGTAAAATAAAAATAGTAATGACACCCAATGTGTGGGGTTCATGTGAGAATTGTGTGAATTAATTCATATTTAGTGCTTTGATCTGTGCCTGGCACATTGTAACCCTCTGTGTTAGCCGTGATTATCATTTAGCAGGATGGGTACTCAGGAGATTCATGTTGAGTCCATCAATGATGACTCTAAAAATTAGGCAAATGGTAACGTTTGGTTGTAATTTCACAGCCCAGAGCTAAGAGGAGATTTTGCGATTTTCCAGTCCTTTTGATCCGTTTGGATGACATGGTTCAGACCTGGAAAGTCTGTTTTAGGGATTTATTTATCCAGTTTGACTGTCAGTAGTCAGCAGATTAAACAGACTTTTGTCAAGTCCGTGTCATTTTTGGTGAGTGGACAGCTAATCAGATGAGCAAATATGAGTGGGCACCTGCTGGGTTTAATAGTCCCTGACAGTGAACGTTCGAGTGATAGAAGGCAAGAATATGAGATGTCACAAGGCAGAGCATGATTAACACCTATAAAGAGCACCTTTTCATGTCACCCTGAGATCTCCATCTTTACAGCTACTAAGTATTTAAAATTGCCAGAGTTTTCCTTTCCTTCCTTCTGCTAGTCAGCATCTGGTAGCCATGTCCGTAAAAAGCAGTTGTGTGCCCCACAGGGATGGGGACACCATATCGTGTGGAAGGTCCCCAAACAGAAGCTATCCCTGGACCCATCAGACCTGTATCTTTCTAAGCGGACCTCCGGCAGCCAGCCCATTTCCTTGGTAATACCTTTGGTGTCACGAGCAGAAGACCATTGCAAAGAACATAAAGATATTTCCAGATCTGTACAATTCTGGTACGGTAGTTATTTGGAAAATCGATTCTTTTTCTTTTCTCTCGAAGCCCTGATTTGGGGCAGTCAGGTTAATTTTCTGCATTTCTCTGTCCCTGCCCCCATGAACCCAGGTCTCACAAAATTCTTTAGAGGAGATGCTTCAGTCTGAAGCGAGGACATAGGGCAGTAGACGAGGAGAGCAACTCAGGAGATTGCTGTTTACTCCCTGGAAATAGGGTTTGGAACTTTCCAGCCCTGGAGGATGGTGGTGGAGGCTTTCTGTTATTTGCTTACAGAAAAATGCAGACCTGAAGTCATGATTGTCCTATTATCTAATAGTAAATTTTGCTTTGCCTAACCTGCTTGGATTCATGGTCTAAG
Organism: Felis catus; assembly: GCF_018350175.1. Lineage (NCBI taxonomy): Eukaryota > Metazoa > Chordata > Mammalia > Carnivora > Felidae > Felis > Felis catus. The sequence continues at coordinate 45,743,218 of NC_058379.1, forward strand.
CCCATAATAAAGTATAAAGTTGTCTTGTTTGAAAACTCCTAGCAAGAGAACAGGGCACTTTTCCTATAAGCAAGTGTTTTTGTGACACATCTGAAGTAGACCTTTTACACTAGAATAGTTTTTTCTAGTATACGCTTTTTATCAGTGAACAAGTAATTCTTTCTTCAGAGGCTGCGTTTGCTCAGCCCGAGGCAACGGTGTGAGATAACACTGCTAAATAGATTCCAGTCAGATGATCCTGGCTGTGTGAGTTTATAAAAGACCTCTGTTTAAGTTCAAAAATAAATAATTAAAACACATGCACAGACTAAAGGTTGTTGGTCCTAGTGAGATTAAAATTAGTCTGTTATATTATAGAGGTTCTTTATATTTTTCTCAAAAGAATTCATGGTGGTTTTTTTTTTTTTTATTTCATTTCATCGAAAGGTCTAGGTAGAAAAAATGATAAAGGTTTGAGTTTTGTTTTGTTTTTTTAAACTCGCTGTCAAGTTAAAACATCCTCACATCGTGCCTGGACTCTTGCGAGTCTCTGGAGAATTATAAGGTAATTCTTATCTATGGCTCTTTTGAAATTGCCTGCGTAAGATAAGATTCTTCCAAGCAAGGACTTTTCAGAAAGATGTGTTGACTTTCAAATAGGTGTTTTGGTGATGGATTACTAAAGTCTTGAATTGAGAAATGGGAAAAGTCACAGGCAAAGTCCTCTTCCAGTTTTCTCTTGTAAGCCCTGCGCCCAGGTTTGGGGCCAGGCACACGGTGTGCAGAGTGGATGCCACATGGCCGTGTGCTGTCCTTGCCTTAGCGCATCTGTCCAGCTGGCCCTTCTTGAAGGGACCTCAGCCCATCTGCTGTCCGAAGTCAGTAGAAGGCCCAATGTCAGGGTGGGAGGTGGTGGTCCCGGGCGTTTCTCCAAATGGTTCCCAGACATGCTTTGCAGGGGCCGTACGTTCCTGGCTGGTCTTCATCCTGAGACTCCCTTGTCCGTGAAGGTCCCCTTCTTCTTCTTTTAAGGTTTAATTTTTTTAATGTTTTTTAATGTTTATTTTTGAGAGCTAGACAGAGCATGAGTGGAGGAGGGACAGAGAGAAACGGAGACACAGAATCTGAAGCTGACTCCAGGCTCTGAGCTGTCAGCACAGAGCCCGACATGGGGCTTGAACTCATTAACTATGAGATTATGACCTGAGCCAAAGTTGGACACTCAATCAACTGAGTCACCCAAGTGCCCCTAAGATTTTATTTTAAAGTAATCTCTACACCCAGCATGGGCCTTGAGCTGAGAGCCCCTACATCAAGAATTGCATGCGTCACCAATTGAGCCAGCCAGGTGCTCAGGTGAAGGGCCCTTCTAAACATGAGCCGGCCTGTGGACTGGGATAAAAATCTTGCTTTGAAAAATGAAAACAAACAAAACCCAGAAACCAACACTCGCTTTATCTGTTATGTTTTGCCTTCATACTTTCTCATAAAACAGTTTGCTGATACTTTTTGGGAATCTGTGTGTCAGAAAAGTTGTATCTAAATTACAGTTGTGTTCAAAACGAATGACAGAATCTAAGTAAAATCAGCTGTAGCCCCATTACTGCTAACACTGGTGTTACTCCTGGGGTGGGGTTCCATCGTTCTTCCACCCTCCGTCCCCCGTTTCTCGGACCCGTGACCACCGGGACTAGACCAGGCACAGGATGTGGGCACGAACTGTGCTTTCAGAGTTCGAAGATGTGCGTGTGCCTGCCTATTGTATTTTGTAAGTGGTATCATGCTTTGTGTGTTTTGGATTGCTTTTTTCTTTTTCACTAAGGCAAAAAAAGAACCACATTTGTAAAGTAGCAACATGACTTTTTTTATTAAAAAATTTTAATGTTTATTTTTGTGAGAGAGAGGGAGCGAGAGCGCGAGTGGGGGAGGGGCAGGGAGAGAGGGAGACACAATCCGAAGCAGGCTCCAGGCTCCCCAACATGGGGCTCCAACTCACAAACTGTGAGATCATGACCTGAGCCGAAGTCGGATGCTCAACCTACTGAGCTACCCAGATGCCCCCATATCAAGTAAACTCTTTAAAAAAAAAATTGTGTTGGGGCGCCTGGGTGGCGCAGTCGGTTAAGCGTCCAACTTCAGCCAGGTCACGATCTCGCGGTCCGGGAGTTCGAGCCCCGCGTCAGGCTCTGGGCTGATGGCTCGGAGCCTGGAGCCTGGAGCCTGTTTCCGATTCTGTGTCTCCCTCTCTCTCTCTGCCCCTCCCCCGTTCATGCTCTGTCTCTCTCTGTCCCAAAAATAAATAAAAACGTTGAAAAAAAAATTAAATTGTGATGGGGCACCTGGGTGGCTTAGTCAGTAAAGTATCTGACTTTGGTGTAGGTCATGATCTCATGGTTCATGGATTTGAGCCCCGCAGGGGGTTTCACACTGACCGTGTGGAGCCTGCTTGGGATTCTCTCTCTTTCTGCTCCTACCAGACTCATGCTTTCTCTCTCTCAAAAATAAGTAAATAAATAAAATTGTGATAAATCCTTTGCAAGCAAGTTTTTATAATCTAGATAATCACCTCTAATGATTTCTGGGTGTGTTATGTTCTTTTTAAGCAAGAGCAAGATATTGTTAGTTTAGATAATCAGCTACTTAATGTCCTAGTACCCTTAATGTCCTGATGTCCTTCCAGAAACTTGGGCGGCATAGGGGGGCATGTACCTGATGTTGGTTTCCATTAGGCTCATTTTTTTCAGGAAACGTCTATTGATAAACACCATTTGCTGGGGCCTGGGCAGAGAGGGTTGAACAAAATGTCATTGGTTCTCACCCTCAGGGAACTTAGAGTTCTGGATGGGATGCAGACAATCAGAGAAGTAAACAAGTAAGTACAAATATGGGTATAAGTTCTGCTAAGTGTCCTGGAAGAAGAGAATGTGGGCTGTGGAAGAGATTAGTGGAGGAGGCATAACAGCTTCCACGGGGTGGAGTCAAGGAAGGCTACCTGAAAGAGGTGTCTTCAGCAGCCGGAAGAGAAGCCACCGGTACGTGAGGAGTGTGTGGAAAAGACATACGGACAGCAGAGGAAATGATGACATGTTCCAAGGCCATGTGGCTAGGAAGATCCTATTTGGGGAAAGAAATGAAAGACGGCCAGTGTGGCTGAGAATTATGGGGTCAGCGGGGAGATACGGACACTTTTCGTGCTGTGTGGGCTTCTTTAAAGGGTTTGTAGTTTCTTCTTAGTGCAGTGGGAGACATTCAGTGGGTTTGAAGCCCAGAGCAACAAGGTCCAGTTAGTTCACACTGGCTACCCAGGAGATGAGCCGTGACCAGGCTGGGAAACCAGGGTTCAAGGTTTGTTTCAGAAGTAGTCTGGGCAGTACTTGTTGCCACTGAACGTGGATGTGTTGGGGAGTCAAAGATGAGTCCTGGGTTTGTGACTTGGCTTCCTGGTACCACTAGCTGAGGTAGGGCAGCCCAAGGGGGAATTGGTTTAATGGGAGAGGAGGAGGTTGAATTCGGCACATGAAGTTCGAGCTGCCCATGAGAATGCCTCGTGGAGGTTTAAGGGAGGCAGTTGGGCACATGGGGGCCTGGAGCTCCAAAACGAGCAGGTTGGCGAAACAGATTTAGGCACCATCAGCCTGTAGATGGTGTTCAAGGCCAAGGGAGAGGGTGGACTCACCCGGGGAAGAGGTACAGAGAGATGATAGAGTGATTTAGTTCATCCAAGATCCCAGGGCTGAGCAGTTAGGGAGCTGGCGTTTGAACCCAGACAGTCAGGTTCTAGAGTCAGGGCTCTCCTCTGGTGTGCCATGCCACCACTGGGGCTCTGCAGCCACCCAGGTGGTCTGTCATTGCTCTTCTTTGAAGGGGGCAACATCATCAGGAAGTTGAATCGTTTCAGAAACTTTCCGTAGTCTAGAACGCTGCTTACCCTAGAAGTATCTCACGGCTCTTTCATCTCTGATTACTTGGATTCGGAAATGAATATGAATCTGGATATGAATGGTTAATTTCACCTTGCAAGTTAGGGTGAGGCTGTCACCCTTTAGCCCATGACTGTGTGTGTTGTTCTCGGCCAGTGCCCCCACCTCTCAGTTGATGCGGGCTAATGTTGTCATGGCAATGGTCTGCCCCAAGTGTGTGCGGCCTGACCTCCCAGGGCCCCCAAATCAGCCAGCAGCGTAGGCAGTGCATGGGCCACTTGTGGGCTGTGTTTTCCAGTGTATTTTTTAAAGCATCTATACTTGAGTGGCCAATTGCAGACGTGGGAATGAGATTTTTTTTTTTCCTACATGAGGTTTAACCACAGGCCAGCCTCTGCTGAAAGATGGGTGTGATGTCGGGAAAAGATGGGTTTCTGTGCATCAGAAATTCCTCCCTGCATCCGTCAACCAAACCGAACAGAGCGTGTAAGCCCACCATGCTTAAGCTTTACATAACATAGAATTTATCATTTTAGCCATTTGTAAGCATACAGGTCAGTGATGTTAAACACTCACATTGTTTTGCAGTTAATCTCCAGAACTCTTTTTCATCTTGCAAGTCTCTAACTCTGTACCCATTAAACAGTAACTCCCCATTGCCCCTTCTCCCCCCCCAGCCCCGAAAAGCCACTATTCTGCTTTCTGTCTTGGTATTTGCCTACTCTACGTGTCCCATATAAGTGGAATCATACAGTATTTGCCTTTTATAATTGGCTTTTTCACTCAGCATAACATATTTCCATGTTGTGCATGTGTTAGAATCTCCTTCCTTTTTAAGGCTGAATAATATTCCGTGGTGTGGATATTGCACATTTTGTTTATGCATTCATCCGTTGACGGACATTCAGGTTGTTTTCACCTTTCAGCTATTGTGAAAATAGTGCTATGAGTGTTGGTAAAAATCACACTAAAGATTTTGCTCTTTTTTCCCCTCACCAACTAGAAACGATCTCTCACTTAGGGGTGATTTACAAAGGCTGGTTGGTTTGAATGTAATGATTTCTCATCAAACTTGGTGCCTGAAAGTTCACATTTCAAGGGAAATGACTGATTTCCTGTCTGCTGGAAAGAAGAAGCAATTCTAGCGAATTTTTTTTCATGTGTGTGCAAGCAACTGGTTAAGAAATTAATCATAATGGGCTATCTTATCAACCTGTTATTTCTTGCCCTTCCCCCTATTTTTTTTGTTCAGTAATGATGTCAATCGATACTTTAATACTACCTAGATATACCATAACAGTATGTATTTATATCTCTATGTAATACGAATACATCATTTTTCAAAACTACGTATTTTTTTTTCCTAATAAAAAGGAATGCCTGTTTGAGACATTTAAAAGAAACAGAAATTCAAATTACCCATAAACCTATCACCCAGAGATGACCAGTTAATGTTTTGGTATAGGACATGCACACACGTGGGTGGGTTATTATCTGTCAGTTATTGTTTGTTATGGTATATGTATGTGTTCTGTTTTTATTTTACTAAAATTTTTTTAATGTTTATTTTGAGAGAGAGAGAACGTGTACGGGAGGGACATAGAGCTGGGGAGAGAGAGAATCTGAAGCATGCTCCCTGCTGTCAGCACAGAGCCCGACCTGGGCTCAATCCCACAGACTGTGAGATCATGACCTGAGTTGAAATCAAGAGTCAGATGCTTAACCATCTGAGCCACCCAGGTACCCCTGTATCCTCTCTTATTAAATACTAGGGGGGGCGTCTGAGAGGCTTAGTCAGTTAAGCATCACAATCTTACAGTTCTTGAGTTTAAGCCCTGTGTTGGGCTCTGTGCCAACAGTTGGAGCCTGGAGCCTGCTTTGGGTTCTCTGTCTGTCTCTCCCTCTCTCTGCCCCTCCCCTAAACTGCACATACTGATTTGTAAGTTTCTCTTCTTTCTCTGAGGAAGCCTTTATGAACACCCTCCCTTGTCATTAAATCATATCCTGAGTGTGACTGTTGGTGCCTGGGTAGCAGTGCATTCTCAGAAATGTCTTGAATTCTCTCGGTGGAGGTGACACCGTGGGAGTCAGGTGTCTTGTGAGTTCTGTGTGGAGCGTGATTTCTCTGCTGAAGATCTTAATGGAGGAGAGAGAGTGGCATTTCCCTCATTTTACAGTAGAAAAAACAAGGAGTAGAAGTTAGGTCTGAATGACTTAACCAGGACGGGGGAAGCTGGAAATAGAAACCAGATCGTTCATTCACTGCCTGGTGCTTGATTCACTCTATAAAGCTAATCTCAAGATCACTATCAGCGGAAATTATTATCCCTAATCTCCCGGGAGTATGCTTTAATATTTTTCTGTTTGCTTAATGGTAATTTCAATTCCATGTCTGTTTTTTGTTTTTTTTTTCACTTAAAAAAATGAAAAACTTTCCAGACTTCTTTGGGAGACTTGGGGATGTTTCCTCTCACGTGACTGGAAACCTGTATAAGCCTGGGACCGTCCCCTCACCACCCGCACTGAGAATCCTCAGGCCAGCAGCGGGCCAGTTTTTTCAAAAGCTGTTTGGAAATTCAGAGTCTGTCTTATTTACCAGATGCCTCCTTTTTTTGGCGGTTTTATTAGCTCATTCATTCAAAATACTCCTCTTTAAAAGGCTAGCAAGGTGCCATCCTTATGGAAACCATATTGGTTAGATTCTGGTTGTAATCTGTATAGTGTTAATTTGGTGCTGATTGTCTTGGGGATTTGTGAGGTGCTGATTATTTTGTTCAGTCATTTTTCAGGGGTTTACTGTACACCTAATATGAATTAGTTCTGGACTTGACCTGTGAATCACTTAGAGAGCTAGTCAAGAAAATTCACTGGGAAGGTGCAGGGCTGCAGTGACAGCAATGCTCAGGAGACAATGGGAGCAAGGCGGGGCTCTGTCTGCAAAGAGAGGCAAGAGGGAGGAGGGAAGGGGCCATTCTATTTTTTTTTTTTTTTCAATTTCTTTTTTTTTTTTTTTCCAACGTTTATTTATTTTTGGGACAGAGAGAGACAGAGCATGAACGGGGGTGGGGCAGAGAGAGAGGGAGACACAGAATCGGAAACAGGCTCCAGTCTCCGAGCCATCGGCCCAGAGCCTGACGCGGGGCTCGAACTCACGGACCGCGAGATCGTGACCTGGCTGAAGTCGGACGCCTAACCGACTGCGCCACCCAGGCGCCCCGGGAAGGGGCCATTCTAAACCTGAGCCCCTGCACCCTAAGTTATGCCCTGGGGGAGCTCAGCAGGTTGTTTGCCCTCATTGGAAGGAAGGGTGTGTCTGGGGGAGTGGAAGGATGTGCAAAGGTACTGGGGCATGCAAGGGCTTGTGCCCTTCTGTCCATTCTCACGCTTAGAAGCAACAGGCAGTTTCTCATCAACACTGTAGAGCTGAGCTGACAGCTCTCTGGGTGACAGCCATGGCTGTGGGCAGGACAGACGGTGGCAGCTCCTGGGACTACTGCTGCCCCTTTCACACCTGAGGCCCCTCAGGGTCACCCAAGGGCAACCCTTGAGGTATCTGATGGGACTGTTGCCAATTTGCTCTTTAAGAGTTAAAAAAAAAAAGGGGGGGGGGAGGGGCCTAGGTGGCTCAGTTGGTGGAGCATCGGACTTCCTCTCAGGTTATGATCTCAAGGTTCGTGGGTTCAAGCCCCATGTCGGGCTTTGCACTGACAGCATGGAGCCTACTTCAGATATTCTCTCTCTCTCTCTCTCTCTCTCTCTCTCCCCCCCCCCCCCCCCCCCCGCTTCTCTCCCACTCATGCGTACTCTCTCAAAAATAAGCATTAAAAAAAAAAACAGGCATGGAACTCAATCAGGTATTTGCCCACTCGTATTCATTGTGGCATTATTCACAAAAATCAAAAAGTGGAAGCAACCCAAGTCTCTATCAATGGATGCATATTTCAACCAAATAGCTGAAACTACTAAGGCTGAACCTACTATTTAGCCTTAAGAAGGAAGGAAATTCTGACACATACATGAAGTGGATGAACTTTGAGGACCTTGTGCTAAGTGAAATAGGCCAGACACAGAAGGACAAATGCTGAGTGATTCCAGTTACATGGAGTACCTGACCTAGTCAGAAATCAGAGACCGGAAGTAGGGTAGGGGTTGCCAGCAGGGAGGGGGGGCGGGGGTGGGGGGAGGACTAGGGGGGTTTGTGTTTAATAAGAGCACAGTGTTTCCGTTTGGAATGAAAAATTTCTAGAGATAGATGCTGCTGATGGTGGCATAACAGTGTGAATGTACTTAATGCCACTAAATTGTGCACTTAAAAATGGCTGACATGGCAATTTTATGTTACGCAAATTTTATCACAATAAAAAAAAGTTTTTAAGTTTTGTTTTTTTTAAGAGAGAACACCTATGTGCACAAGCAGGGGAGGGGCTGAGAGAACCCCAAGCAGGCTCTGCGCTGTCAGCCTGGAGTCCGACATGGGGTTTGATCCCATGAACCTTAAGATCATGGCCTGAGCCTAAATCAAAGAGTTGGACTCTTATCTGCCTGAGCCACACAGGCCCCCCAATAAAAAAATGTTTTAATGGCAGAAAAAAGCAAGGCAGAGAGCAAAGCTGCGCTCCAGGCTGGGGCTGCCTGTTGAACCTGGAGGAAGAGTCCCTGGCCCCTCCACTTGCTTCCTCAGGAGGAGCTCCCCCTCCACATCACTGCCGATGACAATAAGAACCAGGCTGTCCTGCGGCAGAAGAGCAGTCAGACGTTTGCACGAGCCCGTCTGTGCTGGAGGGTCCCCCCGACCCCACAACAGGTACCCGTGACACAGGGTCTCCACTAGGCTCCAGCCGCCTAAAACCCTGGTCTGGTGGTTAAATACATTAAACCCGTAACGCCAGACCTTTTACAAAGAAGCTGCCTCTGTCAGGAAAACAGTTATTCTGTTCATGGAGCCTTAGAGTTCCAAGAGCAAAGCTTGCCTTGGCCCAGTCCAAAGTTCCAAAGTTAATTTTTTGAAAACCCATCATTCTTCCCCAGTTGGGTGAAACTTTCTTATTTCTTTGGCAAAATAGCTCTCATTGGAAAGTAAACTTTGAAGTTGTTTGAAGCTAAAAGAGCTTTCAAAGGTAGCAGAGACAGAAAGAGCTTCACTTCTTTTGAAATAAACTTCTGGAGAACTCATCAGAATTTGAAAGGACTGTGGGACAGATGTCCCAGTGCTCACATAAGTAGTGAGGGGGTTTGAAGTGGTGTATGTGACCTGCAGAGATTCTCCCGAGACTCCTTTGAAATTCTGTTGGTTTCCCCTAATTGGAGCCAGCCGACTGTGGGGTCACGGGTGGCCTCAAGGCAGGTGGCTCCTGCCTGGCTTGGCGGTGGCCCTGAGTGGGTCAGCCAGCCCTGTGGGAGGGAGGGATCACCGAGCAGCCTTCCATCCTTCCCGGCTCCCTTCTGGAAGACAGCCCCACTCCTTCTTGTGAGCCGTAGTTCTGGAAGAGGCGAGACATGAGAATGAATCTGCCTTTCCAAAGTGCCACCTCAGACTGTGTAGTGTAGACCTTGCCCCGTTCCTTACCTACCACCTCCTGGCTCTGAGACCTTGGGCAAATTACACACCATGTTGGGACCTCAGTTTCTCCATTTGTAAAATGGAAGTCAGAGTAGTACCTACCTTACAGGGATGTGGTTAGAAGTAACACAAAGAGGGGGGCACCTGGGTGGCTCAGCTCATGATCTCGTGGTTCATGAGTTCAAAGCCCGATAATTGGGCTTGCTGCTATCAGCACAGAGCCTGCTTCAGATCCCCTGCACCTGCCCCTCCCTTGATTGTGCTCTCTCAAAAATAAATAAAACCCACAAACACACAAACACACACACACAGAGGGGCACCTGGGTGCCTCAGTCGGTTAAGCATCTGACTCTTGATTTCGGCTCAGATCATGATCTCACAGTTCCTGAATTCGAGCCCCATATTGGGTTTTGAGCTGACAGCTGGGACCCTTCTTGGGATTCTCTTTCTCTCTCCCTGCCCTTCCCCTGCTCATGCCAGCACACTGTCTCAAAAATAAATAAACATTAATTTAAAAAAGTAAACCAAGATATCTATAAAGCCTTTGGCAGAGTGCTTGGTATGTAATATTCAGAAGATGAAATAGAAGTGTAACCAGGATCTGTCAGCATTTTGATCTGGTGTGATGTTCCTCCTGAGAGCCTTAGTGCTGTTGGAAGGAATGTCTGAGCACCCACAGCGTGACTGTCCCCTTTCTTCCACACCTTCGCTCTGGCCTCTGGAGGGTTGGGTGGCAGGGATGCTTCCAAGCCTTCTACTCCATGTTTCTGGGTTCCAAGACCACTCAGCCAAGGCTCCTCAGGCAGCATGTTGATGGTCCTTGGTTCCCTTTATGCCCCCCATGCTTTTTATTAGTCTAAATGCAGAAGCCAACTGCTGGGTTTTTATGAACCTGGGAAAATGGGCTCTTGATGATTATGAGGCATTAAATCTTGGAGCCAATTTAATAGGCACAGACCAGCATCAGAGTGAGCCTTACTTGTCCTGAATCTTGACGGGCTTCAGGTTTGAAGGACACACGTCTGAATCCAGGAACAGAATGTCTCAGACTGAGCAGGGCTGTTTCAGGTTATAGAGCAAAGATGAAAACCTTTTTTCACATGTGTTGGCTGCAAAGAAGGCAAGAGTTTGCACTTCCCTTTAGGGATGATCAGATAGTGTTGCACATGATGGGCGTCTCCTGGGCTTTGCTAACATGTGACCTGGGCAGCTGGGCAGTCCCCTCACCTGGATTAGTGATCGCCTAGGTCCCTCTCAGTGCTAACACCCAGCAAGACTTCCCTGGTTTGCTCCTCCTTGGCCCCACCTAGCCTGAGCAAGGGTCTTCCCTCCTCCTTGCTCCCACGACACCTTGAACACACCTGTTGGGGCATTCTCCATTTTTTAAATTCTCTCCTAATGTGTCTCCCCACCAGATTGTTCTTTTTAAAAAAAAAATTTTTTTTTAATGTTTATTTGTATTTTAGAGACAGCATGGGCAGGGGAGGGGCAGAGAGAGGGAGACACAGAAACGGAAGCAGGCTCCAGGCTCCGAGCTGTCAGCACAGAGCCTGTCATGGGGCTCGAGCCCACGAGCTGTGAAATCATGACCTGAGCCAAAGTCGGATGCTTAACCAACTGAGCCACCCAGGTGCCCCTCTGCCAGGTTGTTCTTGAAGGCAACACTATGCTCTTTTCATCCTCGATTCCCCAGCACCTTGTCTCAGGTGTGTAACAAGTGATGAATGAATGGTTGAATGCATACCCAAGGGATGGTTTATAATTCCTGTGAGCTTTGTCCCAGGTGGTGTGGGAGAAGGTGTGGCATTGAACCTTCCCATGGTATATATGCTTTTCTTGTCAGCCCTGCATGTCTTTTTATTTGTGCCTCTATTTCTTGGTAAAGCTGTACGAAGTTTTTGTTTTGTTATTATCTAACTTTTGACAGATCAAGGTGTTATTATTTTTCCTTGTGATTTTTAGGAATCTACCCAGCTTTCAGAGAGGGCTCTCACTTTTTTTTTTTTTTTTATGTTTATTTATTTTGAGAAAGAGAGCAGGGAGAGAGAAAGAAAATCCCAAGCATGCTCCATGCTGTCAGTGCAGAGCCCAATGCAGGGCTTGATCTCATGAACTGTGAGACCATGACCTGAGCCAAAATCAAGAGTTGGATGCTTAACTGAGCCACCCAGGCCCTCTCACTTCTAGTCTGATGTCATCCCTCAGTTTCTGCCACTCCCTGACCCCAGCCACCTGGGGCTGGCCCCCACCAGACCTCCACCCACCACACGTGCCTTCCCTGGACTTCTGGTTCCCCACGATTCCATTGGCCTTGTGTCCCTGCTGAATGGGCACAGCTCAGAGCTCACCTGCATTCCAAGCTCTGGCCTGTGAGAGTAATCTGGAAGTTTTAGAGCTATGTTTGCCCTGTCTCCATACTATGTCAGGAGCCACCCAGAACAGGGACCAAGGTTCTTCACTCTTCTTTGTCCCTGACACCTAGGACTGTGAACACTTGTGTGTATGTGATGGTGACACTAATAATGCCGACAATGCCATCTTGCTTAGATTCATATAATAGAGACGGCTGGATCTGGAGCCCTGCCTGTTTCCCCTGCCACCCCATTAACACCAGCCTTTGCTTGAGAACAGTGGTCTCTAATCTTTCTTGGGATCACGTAGACTTTCTTTTAGAAAAGAGTGGAAAATGGGCATATGTACATACACACATACATACTTCACCTCTGGTTTTAAAAGTGTACAGAACCCCTAGGAGGTCAGGCACCCAGGTTTAAGGATCTTGTGCTAAAGAATGACACCACTGAACATCCTTAGGGAAATAAAATGGTAGCTGATTGCATTTATTTTAGCCCACTGCTTTCTGAAAACATTGGTTGCAAACAGTGTATCCCCCACCTTCCAGGTTGTTACGAATAGTTTATTTTCCACAATAACCACGCGGTATCACACGGAAGCCCTGCCGATGAGGGGCCATTCAGACCCCTGGGACAGGCTCTTGCAAAGAATGCAATTCAACTGCTGTTGAACCCAGTTACATCTAAGTGAATATTCATGTGGTTTTAGGCACAGCTCTTGTGCCACAAATTCACTTTGGAAACCTTTCCTGAACAGCCCGGTAATTAGAACTGTGGTTGCTAATTACCTATTCGATGAGGCAGATGTGCTAATAATATATTTTCAAAGGGCTCCGAAAGAGCTGTTAAAAAATTAAACTACCTCCCCAGATGCTGACAGGAACACAGAAGGACCTTAGAGCGGGTATTGTCTTCCGTCTTGCTTCTTGGATGCCTGAAAGTGCTCTCTGGTTCTCTCCTAGAAAACAGGATCAGCCTTTAATAAAAAGAGAGTTCTTTGCAAGCTGGCTTCCTTTAGAGGCTAGGGAAATGAGAAGTTAGGGAAATTGAAGTCTCAGAGCTCCAAACAAACAACACTTTGATGTGTACCTCAGGGAGGTTGCCTGTTTGGCCTGCAGGGAGAAAGAGGGGGGTGGGCAGTCAGCAGGTGGTGGGTGAAGCAGGTCGCCTGGGTCCACCTTCCCTTCCCACCCGCTGCCTGTTGCTGTGGGCTGGACACAAACCAAAAGGAGCAGTTCAACCCCCATTAAAAAGGAAAGGGACCAGCCCTGTAGTGAGGTGGGTGAGGTAGTCTGCACCCTGGCTCTCCTACCGTCTGGCTCTGGCCTGGGCGGTCCATCAAGCTCTCCGTCTCCGTAGCCCTGGTTGAGAGAAATTGAACCAGATCAATAGTTTTCAACATTGTGTTCCCTAGAGCTTCAAGGATCTCAGCAAGAGCCCTAGCAGCTCCATAAGCGGTTGATTTATTTTCCCCCAATCATATTTTTCTACCTAGATAGCTTACATATCTTAACATTTGTATATCATATGTAAGTATTTTAACAGCGTGATTAAGTTGCAATTCACACCACCATCCGTTTAAAGTATACTGTTCGGTGGGTTTAGCATATTCACTAAGTTGTGCAACTATCACCATTGTGTAATTAAAAAAAATTTTTAATGTTTATTTATTTTTGACAGAGCATGAGCAGGGGAGGGGCAGAGAGAGGGAGATACAGAATCTGAAGCAGGCTCCAAGCTCTGAGCTGTCAGCACAGAGCCCGATGCGGAGCTTGAACCCACAAACTGTGAGATCATTAACTGAGCCAAAGTCGGACACTTAGCTGACTGAGCCACCCAGGTGCCCACCATTGTATAATTTTAGAACATTTTCATCACCCCAAAAAAGAAACCCTGTGGCCATTAACAGCCACTCCCAATTCCCCCTACTTCCCACACCCAGCCCTAGACAACCACTAATGTACTGTCTGGACAAATTTGCCTGTTCTGGGCAGTTCATATAAATTGGAATCCCACAATATGTGGTCTCTTGTGTCTTCTTTCACTTAGCATCATGTTTTCAAGGTCCATCCATTTTGTAGCATGTGTCAGTACTTCATTCCTATTTTTTTTTTTATTTAAAAAAAATTTTAAGTTTATTTTAGAGGGAGAGAGAGAGAGCTGGGGAGAGGGGCAATGGGGGGGGGGAGAGAGAGAGAGAGAGAGAGAGAGAGAATGAATCTTAAGCAGGCTCCACCCTGAGCATGGAGACAAACATGGGGCTCGATCCCATGACCCTGGAATCACGACCTGAGCCGAAACCAAGAGTCAGATGCTCAACTGACTGAACCACCCAGGTGCTCCAGTTCTTCATTCCTTTTTATGGCTGCGTAATATTGCATCTTACTCCTCCGTTCATCCGTTGTTGGACGTTTGGGTAGTTTTCACATCTTGGCTGTTGTGAATCATGCTGCTTTGAACATTCATGGGCAAGTTTTTTGCATGGGTATGCTTTCGTTTCTCTTGGATTACATCTAGGAATGGAATTGCCACTTACATGGGTAATTCTGTGTTTAACATTTTGAGGTATAATTTACGTTGTATGATATATACATACACAATAAAAGATATACAAACAGTGCATGTATATATATAGTTGTATATAATATATATTTAATATATGCATAATGTATAATATAAGTAGTTGTATATAAAATGTTTTTAAAAATTGCAGTAAGAGCACCTGGGTGGCTCAGTTGGTTAAGTGTCTGATTTTGGCTCAGGTCATGATCTCACAGTTCGTGGGTTCGAGCCCTGTATCAGACTCTGTGCTGACAGCTCAGAGCCTGGAGCCTGCTTCTGATTCCGTGTCTTCCTCTCTCTCTGCCCCTTCCCCGCTTGCACTCTATCTCTCTCTCTCAAAAAAATAATAAAACATTAAAAAAAATTGCAGTAAAACATAAACTAATAGTGTTCTATAACCCTATCACATGGGTGACCATCTGTACATTATGCATTAATTAATTTCTGCTGCCAGAGTAAGTTGATTTTTTTTTGTAACTAAGCTTCACCTGCCACATCTTTTTAATTGAATTGGGTCCTGAGATTTTTAGAAATGGTTACCATAGGCACATACTTATCTGTGTCAATTGAGATTATCTCTGTACTGTACAACCAAGACCAAAGAAGCAAATTAGATGCTAAGATTGATCTTAAGAGTAGAAATGTCATCCATAATTCCTGGTTTCATATTGTTTGTACATCAAAATAGCTCTAATAGTGGTTGAGTTATAAGTACATTTTATATGGTCAATTTATAAAATTTATAATTTGTTTTATATTTTGGGATTTGACATAGATTCGTTTGAAAAAAATGTGCTGCTCAAAAGCTTGAACCTCAGTGATCTGACAAACTCTGAGGTCCCAGCTTTGGTTTTGGACCTCATTCCCATTATGGCTTTGGCTTCTGTTGGCTTGCCAAGGGTCTCGGGGAAAGTCCCCCAGAGCGATGTTAATCTGACTCCCAGGAGCAGTTAAGATCCATCGTCGCCTCGCGTGGGCCACCTGTAGCTGCAAACAGTTGCCCCTGCTGTACTTAAGCATTTATTGAGTACTTACTATGACAAAGTAACGTAGTTATTAAAGGGGTTTCAAAGAAGGGAAGACCTAGTTATGTGTCTTCAGGGTACTGGCAGTCTGGTTGGAGATACAGGGTGTAACATAAGAATGAAATCATTCTACAAGTGTCTAGATAGGAGTATTTCCTAATACGGTGAAGATACCAAATGTAGGAATTCCGCAACAGTCAGGGGCAGCTTCACAGAGCAGGTGGTTCTGCACCTGTAGGATTTGGAAGGATGAAGAGCAGGTGAAGCAGATTCTGAGTTTTCTGTTGAACTAAGATTTGGTGACCCTTGAGGCATTCCTTGCCCCATAAACCTGTTATGAGGCCGATTCGGAAGTCCCCGGTTCCTCTCAGCTTCCATAAAGGGAGTAAACATCGTGGTGAAGGAGGAGCAGGCATTTTTAAAAAGCCTTCCAGAAAGGAATGAGATCACTTGGGCCCCTTGTTAGGAAAAAGGACGTAATTGCTTTGGAGCCGGGTGGACAAGGAAGCATCAATCTTTGTTTCCATAAACTGCTATTGAGCGTGGGCCGAGGTTAATCTGAAAAACTAGAAAATAAAGATTGATGAAACCCCATCAATCCTGAATTTGCTATAAATAATTGCATGCTGTTTCTGAGCTGTCAAAATCCATTTCTACTGAAGGCCCTTTGGAACAGGGAAAGGTCAAGCTGGAAACCAAGGGAGAAACTCAGGGGAGCGATTATGCTGGAAGGCAGCTTCCTAAAGGTCTTCTTAAATACTGATGTGGAAGTAACCAGCCTGCCTGACTTCCTGCTGGTTCTAATTAAGTTAGCTCCCGTTGACCTCTCACCTTTCCGGAACTGGGGCGCCTGGGAGAAGAATGCACCTGTCGGCAGAGTTGGGTTTTCTCCTGGAGTGTGTGCACCCCAGCCTTTGTGCGGCAGACCCCACAGAGCCGGGCGTAGAGAGCCCTTATTTTGCTTTTGAATGGAAAATATGTATGCATCTGGCTTAGAAAGTCTTTTGCCTGCATAGGCATTCTTGCAAAGGGACCAGTAAGTCCTCCTAGTGATTGGGAAAGAAAGGTGCGGTCACCCATGCCCAGGCCATTGTCAGCGTGGAGTCTTTAAGAGAAGGCCCCGTCCTGAGTGCAGAGAAGAGGGTCTGGGATGAAACACACTTCTTGAAGAGGCTTGAGATGAGTGGAGGCCACGCGTCCATCAGACGCGATTCGGTGCTCGTGGGCCTTCAGAAGGCTCAGGAAATGGTTACGGTCAGCCTCTTTCGGAGGAAGCAAACCCAGCCTCTGCATCTGCACCCTCCTCTCCCATCCGAAGCCCTGCAGTGTTCCTGCACCTCTTCTGTTCTTCTGGTGTCAGAAGGAAATGCTGCACGAGTGTGCTTGCACACATACTTATGTGGTGCCAACCCCAGCCCCACCCATCTGGTCCAGCTCTTCCTGGAACCGACCCTGTCCGTCTTATTGGGGGCCTGTTTCCTGGCTCCTTTTATAGGTTCTTCCCTGACTTTGCCTCTATGTCTTGTGCTTACTTACCTGGTGGCCCATCCTGTTCAGCCCTGGTAAGGCATGTGTCTGAGAAATCCACTCTGAGTTTACCTTTTGACTTTCCCACAATAGTCTGGTTGCCTCTTCCCAGTTAAATCTCGGTTCTCCTTTGAGCTCACTCATGCCCTCCCTTGTCTCCCCCGTACTCTGTACCTAGTCTGTGCTGGCCTTAAACTCTGGACCGGGTGCTGGATTCCCAGTCACCCTCTCCACCTGGCTCAGGGAATCCCTTCTGCAGAGAACACCTGGATTGGAGGGCTTGAATTCTGAAGGCTATCCAGAACATATGTGAGTTGGCACTGTGCTTCTTGCACTGGTTACATTAGATTGACAGAGCTATTTTCTTCCAGGCTGAAGCCAACCCTTTTATTTTTGAGTCGTTTTCCATTGCTCGTGTCTCTTTCCCACCCTCAACCTGTCGGGGCTTGGTCCCCACTTGTCTCCCCACCACCCCCTCATTGGTATCCAGCGTGTTTCGTAGCAAGGACAGCATCACTTAGCTCTCAGCCACACAAACCCCAAACCTCTCTGGATCCTAATTTTTTTTTCTTTTCAACCTATAAGCCTGCTTTTGGTTTTTGCTTTTGCACATTTGGCCACCTTGTTCCCTCCAGCTGCAGGGCAAGGCCCCTCCCTTCCCTCCAGGATGAGGCTGGGCCCGGATTAGGATGCAGCACTGTCACTGAGCCTGTGGCCCTGGCCGGCCCCTTTATTTCCTGATACCTGGAGGATGTCCCAGGAGATTGGACCGGTGCCTTGCGGTAGCCAGTGTGCTGTGTCAGACTGCTGTCTTCTGACCTCCCTGTCCACTGTCTTTGTCAGGGCAGTTTGAACTTGTCCCCAGAGGGAATCATCGTGGATCTTCATACTGGGGAATGACATGATGGAAAGGGTGTTTTGTAAGATTAGGGTGGTGGTGGGCAGGGTGGACCCAGGCCTCTGAGGAGTGAATGAATACCTGGCCGGTTACTAAATCCTGCCAAGAGGTCTGTCTCCGAACAGCCCTAAATACCAAGATGACCTCACACCTTGGTTTTCCAGGATTTGTTGAGTTTGATGAGAGCTTTGAAGCGAAAGTAAACTCAGGCAAGCCCAGTGCCTTTGTATTCTCTGGAAACATTTAAAGTTGCTTTCTTGACCTGCGTATAAAAATGTAGAAACAGATCTTATTTGAACAAGCTGATTGCAACACTTAGTGGATGGATTTTAAAATTTGATTTTTGCCTGATTCATCAGCTACAAGCTTTAAAACATAGCCACTTTGAAAGTCCGTTTCCATTCTTCCTTAAGATAATCTGTTTTCCTTCTTTTACAAGGAAGACTTCCATGATCTGCCGGGGGAGGGGGGTTGCATGTTTCTGTCTGTATCCCAGGTATGGGGTATGGATCTGGCTTTAGGCACACAAGCTGTTATGGGCAAAGGAGGTTTTTCCTCGCACAGGCAAGCCAACTGTGTGCCTTTTGCTCACAGGCATTGCAAGGACTGACTGGCCCAGTAGGGTGTTGGTGGATCACCCCAGCCTGGTGTCCGGGCCCAGCTAGTCTGCCACCATGATGGCAGATTTCGTGGCTCTCCTCTGGGATTTCCTCCACAGTCTGACAGGCAGCCGTTGCCAGGTGAGCACGTAAGGGCCATGCTGAGTCCATCACCACCTTTGCTGCTGGACGATGCTTTAGATCCATGGAAAGCAGAATTAAGCATGGCTCTAAGAAACATGTCTTTGTGCTAAAGCTAAGGCCAATTTTGCTCTAAGACTATGGATGTAGCTTCTTTTAAGAGGTGACAGCTGACTTTTCTTTCTTCATCTGTGAGCACATATGTATTGGTGGAGAAGAAGTTTGCTTCTTCACTGAGCACACTCTAATTTGACTTCTGCTAAAGGAGCATCTGGAATCTTGACTTTGACATTTGCCAAATCATGAACGAAATTATCATAACTTAGTTGCTGAATCTGGAGAGTAAGCTCATGATGTCGTGGTGTTAACAACTCAGAGCTATGTTAGAGAAATGAAGGGAGTGCATGTTAGAGGTGCACTTGGCTTTCAGAGAGCCTACTGTTTGAAAACCAGCATTTTCACAAAAGATATCAATGAAAGTGTAATTCTTGGATATATGGAGGTTCTTCTCCCTAGGGTTCCTTTAAGTAGTAGGCTCCCATAGTAAATAAGTTTACCAATTATAGATTTAGACTCTGCTTTCCAAGAACACCTTTTCTGCATGAGCTGAGTGCTATTTTTAGAACAAAAGAATATGTCTGTGATGTGGAGATACAAGAAAACAGGGTAGGATTTCAGGGCATTTTACAGAGATTTTCTATCTGCTAAAAAGGTCAGCTAGTTTCTAGGCTAGCGGGCTCCCTGTCTTTTCTTGCTGGGCCCTAATTGGGCCCCTTGGAAGCTTTGAACTCTAAGTCCGAAAAGGAGACTAGGAGATGAAGGGTCCCGTAGTCTCTTGGTTGAAGTGGGACTTCATGTCCAGCCCTGTCTCCTTGCCCGCAGCCGGGTACCACCAGCTTTACCTGGGGAAGGGGGTCTGTATCCTGATAGTCTTCAGAGTTTTCTGAGACCCCAGAAATGTCTCAGACCACTGCTCCCACACCCGCAGGTTGACATTGTGAACCTGTGGACATCGGGATCAGGCCTCGAGGTGAGGTTGGAGCCCTGCTTTTTGCTTCCGCTGGTGGTCCTTGATCCCCCTCCTCCCATCTCTGCTGACCGCCTTTCTTGCTTGCTGGTCCATAGCCAAAGAACAGGGTACCCAGCCCTAGGGACGGCTGCCCAGCCTGGGAGAGAATCCTGGATTCCCTATTGGCTCCCATTCTTCTATCCTGCTCAGATGCTACAAGTGTCCCCAGTGATGGAAACAGATTGCAGCTTTATCCCAAGGCGGAGTGCTGTTCCCACTGCCCTTGCTTTTCCTTTCCACCCCTTGCTTTTCCTTTCCACGGTTTCAATCATTGACAAATCTTTATATTTACATTTATAATTAGATGTGGAACTAGCAAAGAGCCTGAGAGGATATACACCAGACTCTTGGGTTTTTTTGTTTTTGTTTTTTTAATGCTTGTTTATTTTTGAGAGAGAGTGAGTGGGGGAGAGGCAGAGAGAGAGGGAGGCACAGAATGCGAATCAGGCTCCAGGCTCTGACCTGTCAGCACAGAGCCCGACGCGGGGCTTGAACTCATGAACTGTGAGATCAAGACCTGAGCCAAAGTCGGATGCTTAACTGACTGAGCCACCAGGCGCCCCCACATACACCAGCCTTATAAAGAGTGTCCTCTGGCCCTTGGGGTTTGCCTTTCATTTCTTAGTTTCTACTTCATACATTTCCTGATTTGATTTTTTTTTTTTTTTTACAGTGAGATATATTACTTTTATAGTCACAAAAGCAGTACAAATTCCACTTGGGAAAACGAATGTTTAATAAGCTCAAACAGAAGAAACTCATTTTAAACATCACGTCTTCTACCTGCCAACTGCCCAGCTGTCCCTTCTCCCTTCCCACCGTCCCACTAGATGAGCGTCTGCTGTCTCCCTCTACTTCCTGTTGCAGTAAGGCATTGAGAAGCTTCCTGAGGGTGACTTCTGGCTTCTGTTGACCAGACTGGGAATTCATATATTGAATAGGAAGAGCCTACCAATAGCTGTGCATAGAAAAGCATTGAGTGGAAGGTCAGGTGCTTTCTGGGAAAGGTCCGTAAGAACCCACCTGCCTGTTGATGGAGTTCGTCGTTGCATTCAGCCAGTCTGAACTGCGTACCTACTGTTTGCTGAACATGCTCCATCCCTAGGCCACAAAAGTGGTCCCTTCCCTAAGCCAGCCCATTGTCTAGTGTGGTTCAGTTTTGTCTGAGGGAGAGAGAGAGAGAGAGACATAGGTAACAAAGCAAATAAATTACAAGTGTGCACATGTCTTGTGACCATGTTAATAGGTTATTTTTATGGTTGTTGTGTTTTTCCTTTTTTGGGTCATAATAACTGTCTGAACGGATCTGAGGTAGCCATGACCTCAGCTTGCCCATTAGCTGTGTAGCAGGTATCCGTGATGCCCTCACTTCTTCACACGTGTGAAGACATAACTGTGCCTGCCAGTGGCCCATCTTATAGCCAGGAAGGGGACTCCTTACATGGGGGAAAACTGGAGCCACAGAGGAAATTGCCTTTTTGTTAGGATAGCATTGGTTGGCCCAGATGGTGTACGTCCCTTCTTGCTCTCAAAGCTCATGTTTTGATCTCAGATTTTTAACGGGCCCCAGGGTTCCGGTGGGCAGTCAAGGGAGAGAGCATTGATCCAGCCTTACTCCCTCATTTGACACTGAGCCTAAGGCCAGGGGCCACTTTCCTTGTCAAATGCTGGTCCTGTCAGTGTCACATGCTGTCCCCTGTGGTGCCCTCTGCCTGATGTTGGCTTTTGGGCCAAGCTGCTTCTTCAGGTCACCCCATAGGGGGATTGGCCTTGGTCATCTGGCCCAGGATGACCCTGCCTGACCTCACTGATCAGCAGGGAGAGCAGCGAGCCCAGAGTCCAGCTCTGGTGAGGTTCTTTGGGCAGTTGCCCCCCTGCCCACATCAGCGTTCTCTCTCTCTCTCTCTCTCTCTCTCTCTCTCTCTCTCTCTCTCTCTCTCTCTCTTTCTGTCTTTCTGAGGTACTCTGCTAAGAAGAGATGGCCTTTTTCCAGAAGCTCTGATGAAGATGCCCCAGGCACGGCTCCCACCTTGCCCCTTACTCTCCTGGGGTCCCCAGAATCACTGCTGACTGGGCCGGCAATAGGTATGGCCAAGCCTTTGAGGATGGCCAGGCGGCTGGGCCCACTTACCCCACCCCATCAGTTTGTGTGGGTAGTCATTGCTCTTGCCCTGAAAGTGGAGCTGCTGACATTTTGGTGCCTAAAAGTCACTTTCAGAATCCTGGCCCTGGGTCTTCCCTCGTCCAGCCCCCTGTTAGCCCAGTCACTTGTTTTTCTGTGTGATATTTTTCTCTGCTCCCAGTGACCTTTCCTTAAGTTTTCAGTGTAAGAGGATTTATTATAACCAGCCCTGGGTCCCAGGAGCTCACAGTGACTTCCTCTGCAGTGAACCATCAGCCCTAATGATAAAGTGGATTAATTTGGTCCAGGTAGGTGTATCCAGATAGGCAGTCTTGTCATGAATTAGCATTTCCTTATCTAGACAGAGTCCAGCGTTCAAAAGATACTGGGGACTTTAGGGAGGCTGGCATGTACAGTTGTTGAATGTGAGCCACGTTGGCCTCAAAAGTGTTAAGGGACAGTGTGGAAGGGCCCAAATCATAACAGTCAGACTGGGCAGGGAACCTTGAGTTCTGACGACTCGCCCTGAGGACCAGTCATGGACTCTTCCCATTCGACCATGTCCACACGTAATGCTTGGGCTCTTACTTAATGTCTACTTGCTTAAGAAGAAGGCCAAGCATTCTTTTTCAGTCATTAAAACCTGCGAAGACCCCTGCTTGTTAACTGTGCCTGATGAGGAGGAGTTTGCACGGTAATGGACTTAGTTTATGAGGCAGATTGCAGGGTGAAAAGTGCCTGGTGAAGCTTGGCCACCTTCCCTAAGCTTTCTCTTCCATTTCAGGCTTTCGGAGATAGAAAGCAAAGGGGGAGGTTATTACATACCTTGAAAGGATCTAACAAGGGGCAGAGATGAGCACTGCTGGGTTAACACCACAGGGCATGCCCTTGTGGCAGTGAACAAAGGCTTATTTTATGTGGGAAGGGCAGGCACTGCATTTTTGTTTTCATGGTGCCTTTTGACCATAATGTTCTTTGCAGACTCTGTGTGTCCATCTCAAAGAATACAGTTGACCCTAGGGGCGCCTGGTGGCTCAGTCGGTTGAGTGTCAACTCTTGATTTCTGCTCAGGTCATGATCGCAGGGTCATGGGATTGAGCCCTATGTTCCATGCTCAGCGCAGAGCCTGCTTAAGATTCATTCATTCATATTCTCTCTCTCTCTCTCTCTCTCTCTCTCTCTCTCTCTCTCTCTCTTTCTCTGCCCCCCTCTCCTTCTGCTGCCTCCCCTGGCCTTCTGCCCTTGTCCTTATCTGTTCTCTCTCTTAAAAACAAACAAACAAACAAACGGTTGACCCTAAACAACATGGGGGTTTAGGGGCACTCCCCCCCTTCCCCCGCCCCTGTGCGCAGTGGAAGATTTGTTTGTTATTTTTTAGTCTCCCCAAACCACTAATAGCCTATTGGTGACTGAAGCCTTACTGATAACAAATAGTCGACTAACACATATTTTGAATGCTATATGCATTATATACTGTATTATAATAAAGGAAGCTAGAGACAAGAAAATGTTACAACCATAAGGAAGAGAAAATACACTTACAGTACCGTTTGGTGTTTATCAAAGAAACTTCACATGTAAGTGGACCTGCACAGTCAGTCCTGTGGTGTTCAAGGGTCAAGTGCAGATTGTTTGGTCCCATTCATGAAGAAGGGAGTCACATCCACTGAATTTAGAGGAACAAGTACGTATCTGGGTTTGGGGATTTTTTTTCCCCTTTAAGGAATCCAGACCTTAAATTCCTGTGTGTGTGTGTGTGTGTGTGTGTGTGTGTGTGTGTGTGTGAGAGAGAGAGAGAGAGAGAGAGAGAGAGAGAGAGAGAGAGAGAGAGAGAGAGAAACTATACCTGTTCAGCTCATGAAGAGAATATCAAATGTATTGACTTTTAAAAAACAAATCCTGGGCACATGGCTGGCTCAGTCAGTAGAGCATGCGACTCTTGACCTTGGGATTGTGAATTCAAGCTCCATGTTGGGCATACAGATTACTTTTTAAAAATCCTCATAAATGTATGGAAAGATATATTTGAATTTGGTTATTTTTCAAATAAGCACCTTTTCTGGTATAGGAAGAGCTGCAGGCAGCTTTTTGATAGGGAAATTATCAGATTGTGTGCTTTTGTGAACGGACCCATCTTTCCAGGGTGAACACCCTGGTCTCAATGTTGGACGAGAGCCTATGGGGTCCCAGTTGCCCGCAAGGGCCTCGTGTGTTCACCATGGGATTCACTTGGCATTTGCAGCTGGAGTGCTGGCCATGCCGTTCTTGGAGAGCATGGGAGGCAGCCCCAAATGCTGGAGGAGATTGAGGGGTTATTAATGAAATTCCTTGGAGGTTGTTCCATGGATTCCCCCTTGAACATGAGCTCCTTGAGGACAGGAGTCCAGCCTGGGTCTGCTCTGTGTTCCCCACAGGTCAGGCTCATAGTTTGTGTGGGTCAGCACAGGGTGTGTTGAGAAAATGCACAAGCCTGGCCTTTGCTGGGGCCTTGGGTTGTATCTTTGCTCCCCAAGGAGCCAACCCCAGAACTTCTCAGTGGACCTCTGTTAGGATAATTGTAGGAGGGGAGGAGGCTTTGAGGTTGCTCTGTCACCCACCCTGGTTGTAGATTGTGCAGAACATGAACATGTCTATTTACTGGCCGTCTGAAAATGCTGTTCCACAAAAGAAGGCTCAGAGTGTAACAGAATTTGTTGAGATTTCCAGGATCTGAAACCTATACTTTATTTCTGCCTGTGGATGTAAATTAGGTCTAATGACAATTTAGGTGTGCATACTTAAGTTAATATTTGACTTTTGATTTAAAAAGTCAGAACATTATCCAGAGATCAACAGATTAAACATTTCAGTGACTCCCTTCTAGCTGTGGAGGAGAATACTGGTGTTAAGTGAGAAGGTTGGGGGTGCTGATTTTATAGATGACCAATGCATCAGCAAAGGTGCCATGTAGTTATGCTTAGAGGGTATAGGTAGGTGTTGAAGGAGCATGTGCTGCACGTGGGCTCAGGCACAAGGCATTTTGAGTGCCCCGGCTACTGACTGGGGTTGGAGGAGGGGCCAGAGCTAGGACAGCCAGCCTAATCCTAGACAGTTGGGCTGGGGTGAGGGAATGGTGGGGAAGGTGCCAGGTCAGAGTGCAGCCTCAGTGGGGGGAACACAGTGGGGCGTGTCATGAAAAACCCAGTAGCGGGATGCCTGGGTGGTTCTTTTGGTTGAGTGTCCAATTTGGCTCAGGTCATGATCTCAGGGTTCACAAGTTCAAGCCCCGTGTCGGGCTCTGTGCTGTCAGCTTGGAGTCTGGAGCCTGTTTCAGTTTCTGTGTCTCCCTGTCTCTCTGCTTCTCCCCCACTCGCACTGTCTCTTTCTCAAAAAAAAAAAAAAAAAAAGTAGCTACTGATCATTTTTTGTCCTGTGCCAGGGACTCTCTGTTTCTTAGTTATTCTCCTTTTCCTATTTCATAGATGAGGAAACTGAGGCTCAAAGATTAAGGACTTTTCTAAATATCCAAAGCCCCTGAACCCCAGGACTGAAATCTGAGTTTGTCTGACTCAGAGTGCATGGTCCTTGCGGAAGTCCACCTGCCTCTGGATGGGGAATGCGGGGGGCCCGATCCCCGAGAGCTGTGATGTGGGGGGGGTATGACTGACTGGGCATCTGCCCTATACCAGCCTGGGACTCTGTACCAAGCAGATTTAGTACCCAGAAGGGCTGTGCTTCAACTGAGGGTCCAGATATGTCAAAACCACAGCTGCAAGGTCACAGGGGCCCTGGGATAGCTGAGTCCCTGCAGTTATGGGGCTGCGCACAACAGTCCCCCTTGCTAATGAATTGGCCACTTATAAACTATAAAATCCGTTCCCGTCCCCCTCAGCACCTGTGGACCCTCTCGGGTAAGACCATTGCCTCCTCACAACCATTGCCTCAGGTCTGGGCTGACTGTTAGAAATCTGGGAATACGATGGAAATGGAAATTTACTGTAAGTCAATTGCAGAGTGACACTGCAGATCTTGCAAAAGGTCCAGTGTGTCAGGAAGACACTGAAGGTAGCGTTATAGAACTCTTGGTGCTCCCACACGGACAAATGAAGGTCTGAGAGAATGCCCGCTTACTGTTGAAGAGCAAAGACTGTTCTAGATGACTGCTTTAGAAAGGATTTGATACCAAAAGATTAAGAAAGGTTCTTCAAAAATTGATGAAGCCCTTGAATAGTTGGCAAAAATGACCTTTCTGATTATCTTATTAAAAGTAAAACATAAAGCGAAAGGTAGTTGTTCAGAAAAAGTACACACAAGACAGAAGTTAAAACATGTTTCATTTTTTGTTCTTTAGGACAAATTAGAACATGGTTATAACTGCATGTTCTTAACCTAATTTTATCAAATGTATTATAAAATAGGCTTATCCTTCTCACTTTAGTCCCTTTTTTTCAAAGTAAAGACCCAATCGGATTTTTTCTATCCACCCTCCTCAGCCAAACCATTTATTATGAAATGATGGTCTTTGTTCAAATGGATTGATTGTAAAGTTACCAGCCACCATGCAACCCTGGTCCCTATACCAGATATTCTGTTAACTAGGACCTGTTCTTATTTTAATCTGGCAAAAGAAACTAGATTAAGGAGGTTTTAGCAGATGGTTTGCAATTCTTTAGCAGCCCGGAAGAGTCCATATCTTGCCTAATCGTGCCCTGATATCTATTCTTACTGGTGTGTGAGAAACTCTCCTAAAGGAGTAATGTCTTCCAGAGATCACAACTTTTTTTTTTATCACATCCTAATGATTTTCAGATTTTATTTAATATGACTTTAAAATTTAGTATTTATCAGTTAACCTGGTTCAGACCACTGATATTTGAATACTTAACAGTATTATCTAATGCTTTAGAAAAACTGCACACAGTATCCAAGTTATATACTATAAGAGGCACCTTGTCTTTTTTGAGGGAATCCTAGCATAAAAGGATCACTTTCCCTGATCACCATAAAGTGGCCCTATTAACCAGGGAGAATGCTCAGGACTCAGCAAGGCAAGATGGGCTTGGCATTCAGGGTGCAGGCTGGGAACATGGCAGCCTCTTTAAGATAGCTCGTGTCAAGTCTTTTTTTTTTATTTTTTAGAACAGTTTCAGATTTACAGAAATGTGTGATCCACTTCACAATGTGGTTTTAACTCCTAGGTTTTTCCCTCTCTCTGCAGACGTCGCCTCATTTCCCAGAGATCATCCTTGGAAACCCTGGAAGATATTGAGGAGAATGCCCCTCTACGGAGGTAAGTTTTTACTGTTGCATGTAAATGGCCTGCATTACAATACAGCAAAGTTTGATTTTTTTTTTTTTTTTTGTCCTTAATCTACAGAATTAAAATTTTAAAATAATGGCCTCATCTCCAGACTCATAGTTTGGAAAGCCCAACCCTGAGGACCATTAGGGCACTATTAAATCTCAGTTATGTATTGGAAAAGCGCAGTTTGCATGTGGATTTGGGTGCTGTTTGCTTTTCAATTTGAAAGCTGCTGTTTGATGAAGACGAGCCCATTATTGTCTCAGCTTTCTTAGGTTCAGTGACACAGTAATCAAGTCCTGGACTTCATTAGCAAGTGCCATCAGTAGTTGCTGGGGAAACTCAATTAGGATCGCCCTGGGGGCTTCTTTGGGGCTGAAAGTGATTTTTCCATTGGGATTAGAAAGGTGCTTGCGAGGCATCTGTGTTTGGGTGACGGCAGTTGCTGAGCTGTGCCAGGCCTCTGGCAGCTTTCCTTCCTCTAATCCTGCACCTTACCACCAACCCCCTTCTGTGCCTTGGTCCCCCTGGCCCTCCGTCAGTGAAGGAGACGGTATTCACACAGGACTTCTGCTTTAGTCTTTGCGGCAGGGGAGCTAGGTTGGCCTGCTCCCGAAGGAGGTGAGGCAGCCTAGAACACGGTGGCTTCACAGGGCATGCGCCAAGGTCTCACGGGGCATGCGTGGCTGATGGCGCAGAGGGAGGCTCGCGGGAGAACGTGCGTTCCCATTGGCTCGCACCAGCTTCCGGAATCCATGTCTGCATACCTTGTGCTTTAGGCCCTGGCTATGGCTGGGGAGTGCGGGCATTTGGGAGGGTGCCGGCATAGGTCTCACCCTGGAGCCGTTCCCTTTCCCGCCGGAGGTTTCACTCCCGGGTTAGTCCTGTCCACAGACCTCCTGGATGGAATGTGGAGCATAGACAGGTGGGGGGATCTGATCGAAAGTATTGGGTGACTGTGAGTCTCGCCGGTGATGTCATCCCAAAGAGAAAGTCCGGGCCACTTTTGAAGTCTTTCTGAAAACGTACGTAACCTCTGGGATCATCGTAGGGTGAGCGTGTGGCTGTGGGATTAATGTGGCTTGGGTGCAAGTGTTCTTCTATCCCTTACTATTAAATGTTGAGAGAAGCTCTTTCCTGAAGTAGCCGTACAAAAAGCTGCATGAAAAGTCCACTTAAGGAGCTGGCTCTGGTCCAGAGTAATCCTCGAGAGTGGAGGAGAGAGGTTCTCAGGTGGCACTGAGCGGCTTTGGCATTTGGGCAGGTAAGGTCACTCCTGCCACAAACGGGAAATCAATGAATAGCACTAAAAAGCTCCTGGTATTTCTAGAGGCTGTGAGAAGCCTCCCTCGGTTAAAGCAGTGTGATAGCTGTGAGTCAAGGAAAACCAGGTAAAAAAAAAAAATGTTACTGCATCCTTGGGGATTCCAGGTGGTTACAGCAGGGGTGGGGGAGGGCGAGGAGGAACTACGTGCTGTGTTTCTGGTCACGTGTCACGTTTCTGGTCACATGCCGCTTGGTCACTTCTGTACCCTCCTCTCAGAATCTCTCAGGCTGATCCTCTGCCCTCTACCCCTCAGCCCTACCATACCATGTTCGAGCATACTGAAAAGGGCTTATCTGCCTTAACTGTAACTTTATCCAGTGCTTACTTATAGAATACTATACTTAAATTCCAAAAGGTCTCATGTAAATATAAAATTTAAAAAACAAGTCTGAAACCAAAGGAATTTGGGCAGTTTGAGAAGGCTTTATTTTCCCTATTAGACTTTTCTGAACTTAAAAAAAGTTCTAATATTTACTTAGAAATGATGAGCACTGGGTGATGTATGGAATTGTTGAATCAGTATATTGTACACCTGAAACTAATGTAACACTGTTAATTATACTAGAATTAAAAATAATAACTACCTTAGAAACGTACTTATTCCTAGGAAGTAAAATTGACATGGTATAGAAGGGATGTTAGTTTGGGAGTCAGGGGGCCTGAATTCTTGGTCTGATCCTTCTACTAGCTGGTTATGGCCTTGGGCATTTTATTTAGCTTCTCTGGGGCCTCAGTTTTCCCATCTGTAAAATGGGAGGGGAAATTGATCTCTAAGGTCCTCTCCAGCTCCCAATTTTGTGAAATGAATGTACCAGTAATGACACTGAACTGTTTTGGGAACTGTGGGGGTGGAAGGCTATTAGCCCAACTTGCTTTTAAACTCAGCACATTGAACAAATGGCTGCAAGGCATCTATTAAAAACCTTTTGCATAATTAAGTGTATCCTGTAATCAGTGCTAACAAGAAAGAGCTAATCTTTCATTAAATTAGTTTTTAATTTAATTCTATCCTAATTTAATTTTGCATCACTTAAAATGTATGTTTTTAAACGGGTACTGAAATTAATTCGTTCTTTGCTTAACCTGCCACAAGCTGAGTGCTTAGTCTTCCAGTTTCCTTGGCAATTGTTGCTAATGCCACAGTTCTCTTTTAAAGCATTTCTTAGATTCTCTGGTGGTTGAGTTGAATGCTTTAAAAAAAAATGCATGACAACAAACAACTTGCTGAAGGAGAGGCTGGATTAATAGCATATTCCCTTATAATCATGTGCTGATATGTTATCTTTTTCAAAGGCTTGCTTGTCTCTGGCACATCACAGTTTGCTAGTAAGTTAGGGTCCTGCACCTACCTAGAATGAATTAAGCATTCACAGAGTATTTAGACTGGGGAGTTTTCCGCCTGCCTGGTGGTTACCTGGTATCCTAGTATTAAGGACTTGGGACATTGCTACGAGGTGCCCAGAAAAACCTCACTTCAGTGGTGGCAAATTTGGCAGCTGTCTCCACCTGCTCCTATTTTTCAGCCTGTCTCAGTTGGCTACTGCACCATAAAGTGTTAACTGATGCCCCCTCCCTTCCCTGTGAGTGGCAAAACCACCTGTGGCCCTTTTGCTGCCTTCCAGTTCTAGCAGAAGATGGGGGGGGGGTAGTTTGTGTTCCAACCTGAAGGGTAACAAACAGCTCTTCTTTTTGCAGGCATGGGAGGCAGAGAGAAGCTCAGGTCTTCTGTCTTCTGGGCTGGGCTGGGTACCAGCTTCCTGCTGCTGGGGGCAGGAGTACCTATCCACTACCACCACAGTCTAGCTCTTGGCTCACTGCCCTCCGTCTGGGTGGCTCAGGAGGCTCTCCTTTTTGGGAGGAAGCAGGGTAAGGGTGTGAGGACACTCCTGGATACTTAGGCCCTATCCAGAAACCAAAGGAAGCATAACTTCTGCTTTCAGAGATTCTCCTCTCTCCAGTGGCTATGTCTCTAGAATCTTCTGCAGTGTGTGTGGGAGACAGTTGGGGACCTTGGGTGGGCTGCAGCCTCAAAGAGTCATTTTGGAGATAGAACTGAGGCAGTTTAGGGTCCTGGGTCTGCTTCCGGGAAGCCGCCCAAAGAAGGCAGAGTGAGGTTCCATGCCCTTGAACATCAGTAAGACTAAATCTAACTTTGGAACCCTGGATTAGGAAGGGGTTGATGGGTGCTGTCTATTCAAACCCTGCCTGAAGGCCCCAGGAAGCATCTACTAAATACAGGTCTTTAAAAGAATCTGTCTTAAACCAAGAATTCAGGACCCTTACTCACAGCTGCAATTTTAAGAATATAGGAAGCAAATAATAACAAAATATGCATCCTTTGTAGCTAATGGTTGGTTAATCACAGCACTGAAATTTGTGTATGAATATTTACATGTGTATACACTCGTATGAATGTGAATGCTTGTATTTGAATGTGTCACTTGACAGTTTATGACTCTCTCCTATGTATTATTAACATTTCATCCTCACAACAACTCCAGGAAGGATCTGAAATATTACTAGTGATAGGTCAGGGTGTCGGAATTGGTAGTGAGTTTGGGGCTGAAGGAAGGGAAGACTGGTTTCTGAAGTGTCTTGCAGGGCCACACAGGCTCTGAGCATGGTCCACGGACCCTGCCTTGATGTAGTGGACATGACTTGAAGGGAGGCTTTCCTTCGTGAAAGCTACCAGATATCTGATCTGATGTCTCTGCTTTAGCCTGTACTGCATTCACTTCAGTATTTTTTTTTTTTCCTTCAAATTAAATGGAAAAAAAAAAATCATTCTCAGCACTCTCAGGGAATGGCTTCTAGGAAGACTGGCCCTTACTAGAGGCTGGCTAAGGGGGCTTGGAGGGATGTACACCTGAGGTCTGGACTGGGGACAACACCCAGTTTCCTTGAGCTGGGCCCTTAGAGTGGGTATGCAGGTCTGCTAGCTTGCCCGCTCCCCAGTCCTGTACCCTAGCCCGTCCCCACATCCCACCTGCGCTCAACTGTACATCCTTGTTGGGTTATCTTGTTAGTCTTACCTGAAGCCTCAAAGTTCAGAACTGACTAAACTTAGCTGGTGGCCCCAGCCCAGACCTCAGTGTGGCTTTGGGAAGCCAGGCACTGCTACTCCAAAACTCATTCTTGAAGCATAAGGTCCCAGGTACCCAGGCCCTATGGCAGGAGCCAGCCCTTGGGACCCATGGTCAGAAAGGCTTGAGTAAGACAAAAATTTTGGTAGCAAAAACCCAAATGGAAATATCACAGCTCCCTTTCTCAAGACAAGACCAAATTTCAAACTCCTGTTTGTTGATTTTTTCTTTTTTATTGCTGTTTTGCTTCTTGCAGTTGCCAGGTGAACTTTGAAAAATAGACAAATAAGCTCTTCTTAGCCTGTGGGTCAGTTCTGTTAGTCCTGTAGTGCAAGCAAATGCCGTATATTCCAGGAAAAAGGTAATTGGAATTCAAGTCATTTTGTTCAACAAATATTCATTTACAATTTATCTTGAAAACAGAAAGAAAGAAAGAAAGGAAACGGCCACTGGCTGGGCCTCTGCTTCCAGGCATAGTCAAGTTAAGCATTGAAGCAGCTGTCCAGGTGGCTCAGGGCAGAGTCCTGCTACAGAAGAAAAATGATTTGGTGTTGTTTTTAAACTGAATTTTCCAATGTTTTTCTTCCCCCTCTAAATTCTTTAAATTTACCATTTTCAGTTCCCATTACTGTTGTTGATACAGGAGAATTCTTTTTAAGATGACAAGAAAGAATAATGACTTTGGAATCCGTGTAGGTTATGTTATTGTAACTGAGGACAATAGTTTTCATTAGCTGGCTTTCCAGAGACCCATATAAATTATCAGGATTATCAAGGAAGTTGTCTTTCGTTGTTTTTTTTTTTTTTTAAAGCTTCCTTGCTTCCAGCCGTATTGTCCTCATTATCCTCAGGGATGATTCAAACCATTTGTCTGGTCTTCCTTCCTGTCTTTGTGTGGAGATGTCTCAGCTGTCCTGCAGGCAACTGACCGGGTTTTTGAAATGACTTTATTTTTCAGATGTCGAACTCTCTCAGGTTCGCCCAGACCAAAGAACTTTAAGAAGATTCATTTTATCAAGAACATGCGGCAGCACGATACCAGGAATGGCAGGTACCACTGTGACAGAAGCTGCCCCACCAGCCTCCCTGTTGTGGGAGGGGAGGGAGGGTCTGGTGTGGATGGGAGGAGGGGGCCGTTTAAATGGCCAGAGCTCCGCAAAGAGAAACCCACACTGTTAAGATGAACAGGACTTCATGGAACCTTCCCAGACTCTTTCTAACCCCCTCCCACCAGAAGTCTATAAAAAATAATGCTGCTTGATAGCGCCCAAAAGCTTGGTGAGAGTTTTAGGTTAACCGCAAATGGAATATTAAATAGTACTCAAATATATTTTCATAGAAAACTGAAGAGGAAAAAGTTGCTTTTTTTTCTTTTTCTGCTTTGTTGGGCTTTGTTTTCTTTCTTTCTTTCTTTTTTTTTTTTTTTTATGAGGGCTATATGCTCTGGTCAGTAAATATCCCATCAGATCTGTGCCTGAACTTGGTTTTGGTGCTAACTTTGCTGTCTTTAGGAAAGCAGAATGACAACTTTGCCAGCAGATTCTTTTTGGGTGCTGATTCGAATGCCTGGCCCTGCTGACATCTGGAGCACATGTTTCTCCAGCTCTTCCATTGCTCTTTTGGAAAGTACTATTAAATGAAAATTACCGTAATTGAAATTCATATAACCTTGGTATTAAAACTCACGCAACAAATAGAGCAGAATCCTTGTTGCTGGCATGCTTATGACTGAATAGCCACGTCCATTCATGGGAGCCTGAATGGGACCCCAATAGCGTGGGGACAGAACCCCATAACTCTCGGGGTCCCTCATGCCCTGTACCTTTTAGGAATGTCTCCCTCCCACTGACCCATGACCTGGAGAGTGGTTTCTCTTGAATGGGAGAGTTAGAGATAGCGCCTCAGCAGAGGTCCTGCCACAAAGACCATTTTGTGTTATTGCCTCCTGATATACAGAAAACTGTATGGGCCCCGCTAATCTCTAATCCATACCAAGTGCAAATTGGTAAACAAGTCTGTAGTTAGACTCGTGGAATGACTAAGGCCCAGCATACTTGCCTGTTATTTGGTATAAAAAACACTGTATAACACCCAAAATAACACTGATGATTACAGTTTTTAAAGACTTGTTTTCTTGAAGTTAATATCTGATTTTTTAAACCAACTTAAATAGGGAACATAATTTTACAGCTCTTCCGTGATTTCAGAATAGCAGAACTGCGCTCTTTCATCAAATAATGTTTACGTAGTTAGTGTATATTCCTATTTTAAATAGAGCTTTTAGTGAAAATATACCCGGCTGTCCTCTGTTGCAGAGATTGCTCTGAATTTCTCTCACTGCATCTCACCCTCATGCTTACTGGGCTTTATTCCTTTGACCATAGCGTTTTATTCTTCCTTTGAGGCTCTTAATTTAAACCTCACTCATGCCATTTTTAGTATAATTGCTCATTGTTTATTTACATTTGTGTTCTTTTCATAATCTCTTTAACCATAAAATAAACAGATAGCCTTTAATTCCTAAATCCAGTCAAGACCAAGCCAAAGGAGTGTGCCAAACGGATAGGATAGCCTTCCCCATCTCTCAAGGTGGGGATGCTGTCGAGGTCACAGAGGCAGCCCGACCACCTGCCCTGGTGGGGTAGTGACAGGACGTAGTTAATAAAATGTGTGGGCCGATGGGACTGCCAGCGCACATGACAGAGCCGGCCTTCCCGGCAAACCATTGACCCAGGAACAACATAAACAGTCCAGAAAGCATTCAGTTGCTAGCAGTTTTGCTGGGGAATTTTCAGAGGGAGCCAGGAAGGATTA
Organism: Felis catus; assembly: GCF_018350175.1. Taxonomy (NCBI): domain Eukaryota; kingdom Metazoa; phylum Chordata; class Mammalia; order Carnivora; family Felidae; genus Felis; species Felis catus. The sequence goes on from NC_058379.1 coordinate 45,777,479, forward strand.
TTAGCTTATCTGAAGATCTGAGAACTGGAATTGATGGCAGGAAAGCAAGCTGAGAGCTGTTGTGGGGCCACAGGCTGTGGTTTGTGCCACGGCCGGTTGTATCTGCCCAGGTAAGAGCTGCTTTTCCTGTGCCAGAGGAAGATGAAAGGGCTGCAGGTGCTCTCCCTCCTTCCTCTGTGTTTTTAGCAAGGGTGTATCGACCTTAGATGGATGAAAGAAAGAACTGGAGGGGACACCAGGAAGATAATACGGTTTCTGAGGTGACAGAAGGAAATTGTGGTCAAGAGCTGATGAATAGGAGGATGTGACCAGCCTTTTGACAAAGGAAAGGAGAGTTGCCCCCCCCCCCCCACCCTTGGGCAGCAGGCATGAGATCGTCCTGGCAGAGGGACATGTGGATGAGCTCTGGTCCAGCAGCGGTGGAGAGGAGGGATCCTGGTCATGCTCTTGGAAGAGAGGACTACTGCATCAGCAGGGGTCTCTGAATCTCCTACCTTCCACGTACTGAGGCGCATGCACAACACCACACCACAGGGTGCATTCCTGCAGTGAGGATCGAACTCAGGTTTCTTGCCTGTGTTGAGAGGAATGAGGCTTTACAGAGAAGGCTGTACAGAAAATGGAATGGCCTCAGTACTGGTATCCTGACTCCTCTTTAACTGGGGAAAGAGACTGAGAAGGGGCCTGCAGAGTCCCCAGGCCCAGTCCTGCAGCAGTTCCCACTCATGGTTGTGCCAGCTCCCAAGTCACCTTGTGACCACTGACTATCACAGGCCAGCCTCTCAAGACTGCACCCGCATCTGGGGCCCATTTGCTGCTCTGGAACTGAAGACCTCGGTGTTGAGGCTGCTCTGTCCCCAAGCCCGCTGACCGTGAGACTGAGGCACCAGTATCGATTGGGGGTTTGGGCTCAAAGCTCAGCAAGGACCAGTGCGGCTGACCCCGGGAGAGGAGAGCATCTGTTGTGAGACTCAGTGCCCAACCTGTGAGTGTGAAGCACAACTTAAGATGAGAAGGAGAAAAAAATCAAAAAAACTGAGAACCAAGTATGATAAAAGACCATACTTGCATCCAGCCCAAGTGGGTATAAAATGATCAGTAATATCAAAGGTAACCACTTAGAAACAAACTTTGGGGTCTTGGCCAGCCTCGTGTTCTCCCACTTCTCTCTGTGACATTAGAGGAATCTCTACTGATGTGTGAAGTAGAGGTGAGCACCTTCAATGGAAGATGTGGTTCTGATGGAGGATGGAATCTGCTTTAATGAAAAACTACCTTCACCTTCAGAATCAGTGGATTCTGTGTGACTGGCCTTGGGCACCTGATGGAAGGCTTTGTGTGCGGATAAAGCACAGAGCACCAAGCTCAGGGTGTTTGGGGGTCATGTTGCAGACCCTTAAGCAAGGTGGGGCTGCGAAGGATGGAGCCTAGGCATAGGTTACAGACCCAGTGATGGAAGCTTCAGCTCTGCCTTTGGGACCACATGCCATCATGAGTTCTTTACCAGCCCTGCATGGTGCTTCAGCTCCTGGCAGCTAGGGGAAGTGGTGAAGGGGGCTGCTGTGCTCTGGTTTCACTTCTGTTCTAACACAAAGACAGGTTGGTGATGGGAAAGTTGTGTCGGACTTGATGTTTGTGAAAAGAAGCAGTGCTTGGCTGGGTTTTAGAAAGATAGATCTCAGAAAATTCAGACTACGAAGTCGATTCTGGTGGCTGCAACCACATGTCCAAAGGGATTATAAAGTATGAGTATCGTAAAGTGATAATGGGTAACATTTATGGAGTGTTTACTGGGTACCAGGCTCTAAGTGCTTTATTTCATTAACTCAACTCAGGAGGTGTTTGTGGAGTGAGTGGACAGAGGTTTCAAAGGACTTTCAGTCTTCAGAACTATGTATCTTGAGGAATGGAAAGAATTTAGAAACACAGATAATCCTTGAAACAATCTTATGAGGAAGGTATTGCTGTTGTGTTAAGTAGAATGATGCCTGCCAGAGATGTCCATATCGTAACCCTGTAAATATGCTGGTTACATGGCAAGGGGCGGGGGGGCTGAGGTCTCTGACCAGCTGCCCTTAAAATAACAGGATTATCCTGGATTATCTGGGTTTGCCCAAAGTAATCACTGGGTTCTTAAAGGCAGTAGAGGGAGGCAGGAGAGTCAGTGTCAGAGTGATGTGAGAAAGACTTGCCATGGCTGGCTTTGAAGATGGAGAAGGGGGCCAGAAGCCAAGGAATATGGCGGCCCCTAGAACCTGGAAAAGGCAAGAAAACAGGTACTTTTTTGAGCCTTCCTTCAGTGGGAACTGGCTCTAACCCCTCTGTGTTGGCACCACGAGACCCGTTTCAGAGTTGTTACCACCAGAGTCATAATAACTCCTTTGTTTTAAGCCACTGACTTTGTGATAATTTGTTACTGCAGCCATAGGAAACGAAAACACTCATCATCCCAGTCAACAAGGGAGGAAGCTGGAGTGCATGGCTGGAAAGTAGGGGGTGGAATCCACATCCAGGCATCGGATTTTAAAACTCATTCTCCTAATAAGGGAAAGGTGGGCGATAAAAATCCAAATATAAGACAGCATGTCATGGTGAAATTTGAGAAAACTATTGAATTCTAATTTTTAAAATCCATTAGCTAAAGACTAAAGACTAATAAAAGAATGGCTTAAGAAAACTTATAAGAATAGTGTGAAGGGCCCTAAAGTCCATAGTGAAGGAAAGACTGATGAAAGAAAAATTGGCACCCTCATACGTAGCTGGTGGGAATGTAAAAGCCACTACGGAAGACAGTTTGGCAGTTCCTCAAGAAGTTAAACATAAAATTACCTTATGACCCAGCAATTCTTCTACCAGGTTAATGCCTAAAAGAATTCAAAAGAGGAACTCATAGTTGTATGCCCATGGTCATAGCATGGCAACATCATTTACAACAGCCCAAAGGTGGAAACAACCTCAGTGTCCATGAACAGATAAGTGGATAAACAAAATATGGTATGTTCATACAAAGGAATATTATTCAGCCGTAATAAGGAATGAGGTGCTGATACATGCTATGATATGTATAAACCCTGAAAACATTATGCTGACCGAAATAAGACACAAAAGGTAAATAGTATATGATTCCATTTATACAGAATATCCAGAATAGGTAAATTTATAGACAGTAGCAGATGAACAGTTACCAGGGACTGGGTGAAGGGACACAGAGTTGCTGTTTGGGGCAATGGGAAGGTTTTGGAAATAGTGGTGATGATGGCACAGTATTGTGCATGTACTTAATGACGCTAGATTGTACACCGAAAAATGGTCAAATGTATATTACATATAAATGTATTTTGTGCCAATAAAAGAAAATGCCAGCGATAGCTATGGTCCTTTTAAAACCATATTCAAAAGAGGGAGGGGAAGGATGGTAAACTTCTTGGGGCTAATGGTACAAGGACAGAGCAAATGTCCGCTGCTGGCTGTTTTAGCTTCAAGTACAACTGTGAAGTACAGACTGTAAACAGAGCAGTGTTCTCGGAGCAGTGTTCTCAGCACACTGGAGGCACTCAGGAAACAGATAACATTTATTGTGGAAGAAGCAAATGGAGAAGCCTTACATTTTAAGTGAGTTCTAGTCTTTGGGACTAGATCCCAGGAAATGGAAAGAATTCAGAAACACAGATGATCTTTAAAATGCCATGGAGAATAAAAGAAGTTCTAAGTCGAATGGCAGCCAGATGTTGCCTTCAAAAAGTCAAGAAGAGACTAAGGTGGTAGCAGAGGGTGAGTTCTAATAATCACAGGCTAGCAAGCAAGCCTAGAGCGGATTGCGAGCAAAGCTCTGGAAGGGACTGGGAAGCAGATGGTTTTCAGAAGTCAGCATGACTTCACTGAGAAAAAGTCATGCTAAGTTAACTTCATCTCTGTATTGATGGAATAACTAGGGTAGTGAATGAGAAGACTGCCATAGACATGACATTTCTTGATCTCGGAGAAATGTTAGACTGTTCGTCATTATCACACATGCCAGCGTTTGCTGGGTGATTGTGAAGCTGGAGAACCTGCAGGCAGCGGGAAGTTGTTAGCCGGCTCTAGTCAGCCTGAAGGGAGGTTGAAGAAGAATAGCACATGGTATTCCCTCGAGCGCATTGCCTCCTCTGCAGAGGGAAGGCCAGTACGCCTCAAACGGGAGACCAAAGGCAGGAAGAGAAGGAGAATATGTTACAGATGAGGACCACGCAACTCAGTCCCACAATCGCTGGAAATGCTAGGCCCAGCTCACCGAGATTAAACTCAGCAGGGATAATAAATGCAGTCGAGGTAGATGATCATTTACAGTACAGGATAAAGGCTTTTCACAAGTTTGTGTGAAAGATCTTGTGGAATTTAGATAGACCGTGTTTTCCAGAGAGCCTAGCGGTGTGTTGGAACTACAGAGTGAGCTAATTAACTTGTCCTAATGGAGGGAAATGTATCGCTTTCGCACCCAGCCTGGGTCAGTCCCATCTGCCGTGTTGCGATCAGCCTGAGTGCCCTGTTTTAGAACACTGGGTTTGTATTGGGATGGCCTCACTGCAGCGGACTAGGATTTTCTAAGCCCCTTCTTTACGGAAGGATGGATGATTACGTGTATCGAATGGGAACAGCCAGGTTGTCCATCTCGTTTCAGTGAACTGCCTTATATATAAACAGCCGTTTTGGGGGAAGGAGACATGTGCATCCAGACAGAAGGTGCCGATAGAGTCGTTCCTTAACTACGCAGAATGCAGAGTGATACCCGTAGAGGTACTGGCCTGCCCTGTGCTGGGACTGTTTCAAGTGATGGGATGTATCTGTAAATGAAGCAAAGATCCCGCTTTAAGGACTTACTGGCTAGCTAGGGAGGCAGCCAAGAAAACCTGTCCTGTCAGAGATGGGACAGATGTGCTGTGGAGGAAAGCTGAAGTAGCTGAGGGGTTGGGGGTGTGGAGACAGGGCGTGTGGTGGGCCAAGGCTTCACTGATGAGGAGACTTTTAAGCAGAGGTCTGAAGGAGGTGAGGGAGCCAACCCTGTGCCGTCCCCGCCAGTGGGGAAGGACATGGAAGGTGGGTGGGATGGCAACTGCAGAGTCACTAAGGCTGGAACATTCACTGACGAGTGTGTCTGAGGAACTTTAGGAAAGCTGGTGTCGGTGGAGTAGAGAGAGGGGGAGAGGAGGAGATGAACCCTGAGAAGTCCTGCAGGATAGATTGTGACGATGTCTGCTTTTATTGTCAGCAAGATGAGAGCCATGGAGGGTGCCGAGCAGAGAGGACCAGTGTGGTCTGACTTGCATTTGAACAGGAGCTTAACCAACCATCAAGGGCAAGCATTGCAGGACCTTTTTGGTAACCTTATTCTTACAGAAAATTAAGAGATGTGTATATTGTGTATTGTCTTTTGAAAGAGACAAGTTTTTTAAAAGATTTTTTTAAGATTTATGTATTTTTTTTTTAATTTTTTTTTTCAACGTTTATTTATTTTTAGGACAGAGAGAGACAGAGCATGAACGGGGGAGGGGCAGAGAGAGAGGGGGACACAGAATCGGAAACAGGCTCCAGGCTCCGAGCCATCAGCCCAGAGCCTGACGCGGGGCTCGAACTCCCGGACCGCGAGATCGTGACCTGGCTGAAGTCGGACGCTTAACCGACTGCGCCACCCAGGCGCCCCTAGATTTATGTATTTTTGATAGCATGAGCAGGGGAGGGGCAGAGAGGGAGACACAGAACCCAAAGCAGGCTCCAGGCTCTAAGCTATCAGCAATGAGCCCTGTGTGGGGCTCAAACCACAAGATCATGACCTGAGCCGAAGTCAGACGCTTAACCAATCGAGCCACCCAGGTGCCCCTGATAATGAAGTTTAAAAATGACTTGAGTGGTGCCTGGGTGCCTTGGTTGGGCGTCCAACTCTTGATTTTAGCTCAGGTCATGATCTCATGGCTCACGGGATCAAGCCTGCTTGGGATTCTCTCTCTTCCCCTTTCTCTGCTCTTCCCCTACTCATTCTGTCTCAAAATGAACAAACTTCTAAAAATGACTTGAGGTCTCTAGAAAGTTGTTACAAATATATGAGCAAAACCCTCTGTCACAAAAGAGAGGTGACCAGTGATCAACAGTGATCCTATGCCAGAGTGCCTGGAACAGGCCCCCCGAAAATCCTGTGAAGGAGGGTGGTTGGCGAGCGGGATCTGCTGCTGAGTAGAGAAAAGCCAGGTACCCTTCGATTTCCTCTGCATCTGTGCTAAGAGCCCCACTGTCTGCTGGCGACAAGAGGTTAAACACAAGTGAAGACAAACCTCGTCCTCAGGGACAAGATACACCTTTGAAAATGACCAACATTACAAGGCCAGCTAGTACGAGTGGAGAGCTGATTGCTGGTGAGGTAGAACTGGGCCATCGGAATGGAAAGTGGAGCCTCTAAGCCTGAAGATCAAAGACTAGCAGGTGGCCTAGTGACCTTTGAGGAACGTCTTAGTGACCCTCATGGTCCTATTAGGAAAGGACCTTTTCTCCTGGTGCTTCCAGTTCCCGAGCCACAAACATTTGTCTTTGAGAATGATAGGAGACAAGAGCCGTCATTTCAGATGGGTGACCCCCCTCCCTCAGGCGTATAGCCATTATTTGGCACTGTTTGGAAGTCATCTGGTTTTCAGACGTCTGGCTGCCAAGTACACTGGAAGTGCCCACCTCCTGGGTCTGCTTTGAGAACCATTTCACTCAGAACAGGCAGAGAAATGTTCTTTGCCGTGACTGACTGGGCTGTCTCCTCCTTTGGGAGGAATTTTCAAAGAGGTTTGAAAGGGTTTGAGAATGACAAAGAAGTGAGCTAGACCATTGCGTCTTTAAAGTGTGGACTCAGTAGGAAGGAAAAAATATAAAAGATTTCGGCGCCCTTTATCTGCTTTCCAAAGTCAGTTGGTAAAAGTATGGTAACTGAAGTCAGGTTGCAGCCTTTCCTTTTTATACTGAAAATTTTGGAGGGAGGGCAGGGGACGGGTAATAACTAAATTAAGAGCTTGCCTGTGATCTCATCAGTCCCAATCTGTCAGCCTAGTTTAGTTTGAAAAATGAGTTGGAGGAAATGGCACATCTCAAAAAAAATAAAACCCCTAGTTAAGTTGTGGACTGGCCTTCTTGAAAGTGGAAAAATGGCATTGCCTTTTCTCCCTCAAATGAATGCATCTGACTTGGTAGATGGTGAGCCTCTTCTGTGAGGCTCCGTGCAACATCTGCCCTTCGCAAACAGGCTTTTCCCATCAAAGAACTCTTGTTGCTCCTTACAAAACCAGAACCCGCCATTCCCCAGTAGCACTGGCTGGCGCAGAGGCATCCTTATTTGTATTCATCTGTCTGTAACCAGCCGACAGCACAACCTCAGGCCTGGGGGCTACGAGCAGACAGACTGAAGAAGCCTTCGGCAATCCCCAAGCCTCACTTAGATTCGGCCCGAAATGGCCCCCAGGATCACCCCCCGGTGTGCTGACCCAGTGGCTTTCCTTTGCACCTTCCCTGGTGCTGCGAGTGGCAGGAGCGAGGGAGGAGCTGGGCACGTAGACCACCGCCAGGGATGCTTGTGCCTTGGGGTGCGCACCACATGCTAGCTTCTATTATTTGTGTCTAAGAAACAGGGAGGTTATACTGGGACTCTGCACCAAGCTTTGCAGGGATTACTGTCAGTGCTTCGCACGCACAGATGTATTCAAAGTGTACAAGCACTTGTTGCTTTTCAACCGGTTTGATTTACGGGAAGTAAAATGAGCCACAGAGAAAGAGTTTGGGAGTTGGGCAGAACCTTCTCTTGGTGGTTCTGCTTCAATTCTCTGCTTGGTGAGAGGGCTTGGGGGCCCCGGGGGAGACCAGATCGTGGTCCCCACCAGTGGTATGCAGCAATTGGAGGAGAAAACCATAATGCAGATGGCTTCGGGCCAGGGCCTGCGACACAGCTACCAGTGCTATCCTGGAAGTGCAGGAGAGCAGGTAGCAGAGGGCTCCAGGGCTCGAGGGGAGACTTCCTTAAACTTGCGCTCGGCTTGTTTTCCTCCCATCTCCCTGTTAGTGAATTCTTAGGCTGAGTCCCAACCCCAGTACTTCAGAATGTGATCTTATTTGGAAATAGAGTTGTTGCAGATGTAATTAGTTGAGATTGAACCAGAGCAGGGTAGGCCCATAATCTTAATATTGGTGCCCTTGTTAAAAGGGGGAAATTTGGAGACAGACCTGCACACAAGGAGAATGCCGTGTGTTATATTGCTGCCTGCTGAGGCACTGCCAAAAGCTGGCAGAGAGGCCTGGAGCAGACCCTTCTTTGGTGCCTTCATCAGAGGGAGCACGGCCTGGTGGACACCTTGGACTGGGACTCTGGGCCGCCCGGAGCAAGAGACCACCGGTTCTGGTGTGTAAGCCATTCAGCACGTGGCCCCTTGTTAGGGCAGCCCCTGCAGACACACTCCCTTTCTTGCTCGCGTGGCTGTTAGGAGCTCCACTGCCTGTCCTGTTGTGGGGAGCTCACCTAGCCACAGTTTCGGTCATGGTCACTGTCACCGTCACGGTCACCAGTCACCATCTTAACCACCCCCAGGCTTCTTGTGCCTCAGGACCTACTCCCTCCCCAGTTTGGGAAGCCTTTCAGGAGCTGGCCTGCAACCTTAACCTGTTTCTGCTCCTCCTCTACTGCCAAGCCACCATCTAGCTATGCAGAATTATTTACAGTAGTTGCATGGTTATGAGAAGAGTTTAGTGATCCATGGAAGAAATAGCCACAGAAATTACACATGGAGCTGAAATATTGTGCTTTAACTTAAAGCATATTGGTGGTCATCCGTTCAGCAGGTTTCTTGTTTTGTTTGTTTGTTTTATTGAGGACATTTTATTTTATTTTTTGAAGTTTATTTTTATTTTATTTTGAGAGAAAGTGCAAGAGGGGGGAGGGGCAGAGAGGGGGAGAGAAAATCCCAACCGACGTGGGGCTCGAACTCCTAAAACTGTGAGATCGTGACCTGAGCTGAGATCAAGAGTCGGATACTTAACTGACTGTGCCACTCTGGTGCCCCATTCAGCAGGTTTTTTGATGCCAAAAAAAGGTTTTTCTTTGCTTTTGGGCCCATGGATCAGACTCTGTCTCTGGCATCAAAGCCACATACCGTTATTCCCACCTATTGCTGCCATGTCCAGATTGGATTTATTTTATTATTTAAAAGATTTTATTTATTTTTAAGATTATTATGTTTTTAAGCAATCTCTGCACCCAACGTGGGGCTTGAACTCCTGACCCCAAGATCAGGAGTCACATACTCTTCCGACAAAACCAGCCAGGCACCCCCAGATTAGACTTCTTTAAAGTGACCCAAGAGGGGCGCCTGGGTGGCTCAGTCAGTTGAGCTCCCGACTTTGGCTCAGGTCATGATCTCACAGTCTGTGAGTTCGAGCCCCGCATCGGGCTCTGTGCTGATGGCTCAGAGCCTGGAGCCTGCTTCGGATTCTGTGTCTCCCTTTCTCTCTGCCCCTCCCCTGCTCAGGCTCTGTCTCTCTCTGTCTCAAAAATAAATAAAAACATTAAGAAAAATAAAAATAAATAAATAAAGTGACCCAAGAATCTAAGTGCAAAATCCAATTGGATATTCAGTGTTTTCCTAATCTTTCTAGTAACTGCCCCCCCCCCCAGTTTTTTCAGTGACTTGCCTTGCTTGAATATGTTTTAAAGCACTTGGTGTTTTTACAGCATTATCTCCTTTTCCCCTTCACATTTGATCAGTTTGTGTAGCTTTTGTTGAACAAATATAAGTAGCAAGCACAACTGGAGTAAACAGGTTCGGGATGTGCATTATTAACTCTTCGTAAGTAAACAACTCAGAGTGTATATTCTAGAGAACAAGCCTCCCCACCTGAGCTTTGAGTGTGTGGTGAGTGTTGGTCAGAGTGACTCACCCTGGTGGTTCAGGCACATGGAGGTCAGCAGAGTTTTCTTGCACACTGCGTTCCTCAAGAGGCCTTCTGCTCTTTCTCCTCCCAGCATTGACTTAGGCAGTCCCTCCGCCAGTTTATCTTCTCCTTGCCCCTTATCCCTTAGGTCTTAACTTTGGTGTCACTTCTTCCAGGAAGCCCACTTTGCCTCCTTCAGGCCAGGTTACCGGTCCCTCAGATAACAACCTCTACTTCTCAGTCAGGGCACTCCCACCCCTGTGTAAATGTACCTCCTACCCAACTGGAAGCTTTGTGAGCAGGGAGCTCTTGGCTTTGTCAGTTCTGATCCCCAAGGTCTGGCAGAGTAAGTGCTCAGAAAGTATCTGTGGAAGGGAGAGAGGAGCGGAAGAGCACACACAGCTATTTCTCGGGAGCCCTCCACCACTCCTGCTCTGTGGGATAAAGTGTGCACCCTGAGCCGGCAGCGAGGGGCTGTGCTCGGGTACTAGCAGTGTTGGCAGTCCCGGGGGGCTGTGAAGATTGGGGCAGTGTGAGCAGTCGTGAGAAGGAGATGCACACATCCGTTGATGAGAATCTCACCAGCTTGTATTTGCAGGCTACTGAGCTGAGACCCTCAAGTGCTTTCTGCTGTCCCATCCATGCCAGCCCTGGGGCCTCCAGTTCCTTCACCCTGACCAGCTGGGGTGACACATCACTGTGACCACCATGTTTCCCTTCATCTGGTGCTCTGTATTCCCTCTTCTCACCTCTTGGAACCCCACTGCTCCTCCTTGGCCTGCCCTGCCCGTGGCCTCAGCCCTGCCTTGTGCTCAGGCTTCTAGGTCCCTCCTCTCCACAGGCTCCTTCCTTCCTTCCTTCCTTCCTTCCTTCCTTCCTTCCTTCCTTCCTCCCTCCCTCCCTCCCTCCCTCCCTCCCTCCCTCCCTCCCTCTCTCCCTCCCTCCCCTCTCCCTCCCTCTCTCCCTCCCTCCCCTCTCCCTCCCTCTCTCCCTCCCTCCCTCTCTCCCTCCCTCTCTCCCTCCCTCTCTTCCTTCCTTCCTCTGACTCCCAGAATTGGGAGATTGCTTTTCTTACATTTCAGGATGGAAGAGACAGATCTCTTTGTGAAGAAAGGGCTTGGAATTCTGCAGGTTGTCTGCTCTTTGCCCACCTCCCAAGCTCAGCACATGCCGTGGTTAGGGGCCTGTTCCTAAGGAGGAAAAGCATCGCCCCCACCCATGGCTAATGAGAGTTTAAATAGAGGAAACAGAACGTTTTGGTTTTGTTTTAATTTTCATTCAAGTATGTAATCAGCCCTTCAGAAAGAGAGAGAGGGGTGTCAAGCCCCCCCCCCCCCCAGCTTGTAACATAGCACTGTGGGAGGAGGAAGCAGCTGGGGGGGGAGCGGGGGCTGGGAAGAGAAAGTGCCTGGCAGGCTCTAGTTCTCTGATTTCACAAAACTCATTTGTTTTCTGGCATCAGTCTTCACAGCTTTACCTTCTCTGTGCACCAGCAACCGTGCACGAGCGCAGGGAAGACGGCCGAGCGGGAGATGGGTGGCACTGCGCAGCCATGGGAATGAAGTGACTGCACGCCAGCTGTGCTCACTTTCCAGGGCTGTCAGACTAGGTGGCTTAAAACAACAAAAATGTGTGCTCTCGCAGCTCCGGAGGCCACGAGTCCACAATTAAGGTGTCAGCAGGGCCGTGTGCCCTCTGAAGGCTCTTAGGGAAGTGTCACCTCTGGCCCATTCTGGCTCCTGAGGGTGGCCGGCAATCCCAGGCGGGGCATCTTTGGCTTTTGGCTGCGCCACTCCAGTCCCTGCCTCCATTGTCACGTGGCCTTCTCTCCTCTGTGTGTACGGGAGGGTCCCCCAATGTCTGTCCTGATTAAATCCAGCCATTGGTTCTAATGCCCACCCTAGTTCAGGATGACCTCATCCCAACTTGATGACATCTACAAAGTTCAAGGTGCCACGGGCTTCAACATGTTAGGATTTCAGCGTGTCTTTTTAGGGAACACAGTTCAACCGCTGACCCCAGCATTTAAAAGTGTGTTCTTTCTCTTTCGTGTAGGGCATGAGCTACAGAACTAGGGAATGCGGTATTCACTTGTCCCCAGTACCTAAAGTGTCACCCTGGGCTGTGTTCATGCTCATCCACCATTGTTGCGAGTGTGATTTTCTTTAACTTTAGAATAAATGTTAGTTGCTTGTTTTATGTCCTTAAGAGCATATTTCTGCTATAATGGAATATTCCACCTGGGAGAGAGTGAACTTTCTTACAGCCAACAGAGATGCCCCAGGATTCTGGAAATAGAACAAAAAGCCAGTTTTTGGCATAAGAGGGGACATTTGAGGGTCCAGGATGTCATGAAATATTCCCTGGTCAGACATTGCTGGCTCCGGTCTAAAGGGTCGAGAGTGGATGTAATGACCGTGGTCTGTGGTGCTCTGTTAGCCATGGGGCCCGTTGTGTATCTCCTGGCTGTTTGGAACACTCCAGGATCTCAGAGGCAGTGTGTGCCTTTGGAAGCTTTGTGGCCTGAAGCCCTGGTTTCCTCATACCTGAAACACTTTCCTAAGCAAGGAAATGAAGTTTTATGAAGAAGAAAGACGGTGCTCTTCATGCTTCCTGGAAGGGTTTGAAAAATGTTGTCTATCCAGAAGCAGCTCTCCCCATGTGGGCTGCAGCCCTAGGAGATTTTCCCTTTGTTGTTTTATTTTGGTTTTTTGTCTTTTTTTTTTTTCTTCTTTGGCAGATGTTTGTATGGAAATGTGATCTTTAATTCCTTAAAGACCTATCCTTCTGGAGTTAATTCCTCTTTTGAAGTTACAATCTTTTGTGTAATGCTTTCTGGTCATTTTGACTCCAAGTAAAGTGTTAAATGTTACAGAAAGGAAAATTATGTGGACTTTCTGCATGCAATTTGGGCATCCAAGAAAATAACTGTATCGGTTGGAGGCCAAGACATGGAGGTGGCCAGTTTCCGAAGCCCACTGGAAATGGAGTTTGGCTGTCTTCTGTCATTCTTGACAACTGCCATCTGATTGAATTCTTCCACAAATACAGAAGCACTTTAAGAAGGCAAATAAATCTGATTTTCTTCTTGGACATCACCATGATGATGGAGATTTCCCCAGTACTCACAGAGAGGAAAGCTGCAAATTCACAGGAACACTCCAGCTTTGGGGCATAGCACTTGGTTACGAGGGGCCTGCCTTTAGGTTTACACTGCTCAGAGTTGCTCTTGGAGGAGACAGAAGGCGAGAGCTTGCCACTTGTTGTTATTTGCCTGCTCTGGCTAAGGCCGAAGCCCCTCCTGGATTCAGAGCTACTTCAGGAAACACGTTGGATGCGTACCTGGGAACTCTGTCAGCTCTTTCGAACTCCCCAGGAACAGCCACAAACTTGTGCAGAGCTGCTGTGTGGGTCTCTGCTCTGTATTCCTCCTCTGAACCCTGCATAAAGTGGAAGTCAACAGGATGGTTCAACCCCAAAAAGGAAGGGAAGTGCCCAAAGATTCAGCGGTCCTTATTTTTCTCCTCCCCACTCCAGCTGCTTGAGAATGGTCAACTGAAAGGACCAACCCTACTGGATTGCTGGAAAACGTTCCATATTCATAGTTGCTAAACCTGACCTATGTGTTAGAATAACATGTTTTTCTGAATGAGACTCAGGCTGTTAGCCTCTCCTAGACCTAAATGGTGAGGACCACACAGATGAGCACTCATTTAGCAGAACTCTAATGCTGCCTGTTTGCTAATAGACACATTGTGGTTGGGACTTTGGAAAGAATATTTAATTTCACATGCATTTATGTTCTCTCATTTTCTCGTTCCTATTAAAAATGTCCAAACAAATTCAGTGTGTGGGAAGGAACCGTACGTTAGCACAAAGTAATGAAGAAAATGAACTAACACTAAGCCAGTTGAGTTTGCTCAACACATTCCTTCCTCTGTGTTGCAGAAGACACGGATGTTGAGCACCACCAGGAATGGGCAGTTCCAGGCTTTTCTCTTGGGTGGATGGCCGGGGATGGTGGGGGTTGTGTGAAGAACCTCTTTCTGTCTGGAAAAGGGCCCAGGCTGAGCAGAGCAGGAGAGTGAGGCATCGGTGGTGCTGGCAACTCATATCTGGGCTGTTGTGATGGGTCACCCTCTGGCCCCACCCATTCCTAAACTGGTGACCTGCAGGCCAGGCTGGAAAGCCACCCTAGAAAATGTGGATGAAGGCAGACTTCTTGGGTCTAGGAAGTCCATGAATACCCCGTCAAACCTACAGGAGCAGACTCTTCTAGTAAGTCTTAGAGAAGGGCAAAGCATCAAGGCACATAGTGGCAAAGAGCATGGCTTCAGATCCCCAATGGGTCTCACCTGCTAGTGTGTCACTGTTGGCATGTCATTTACTTGCTCTCTTCATTTGAAGCATTTAGAATGGGGCATCTAATGGATACTTAGTAAGTTTTAAATATTATTATTATGTCTGCTTAAATAAATGGACATAGGCATTACAGCGTCAGGATCTGTCTCTGGTCTCTCCGAGTAAGAGCCCAAGGAGCCTGGTTGCTGTTTCGCAAGGTGGTGTGCTCACAATTTATTTACCTCTTGGCCCTTGACGCCTTGGTGGTCCACTCTGTCTGTGACACTTCTGTTCTGGCAGCAGTGACAGGGTTTGGGTCCGTGGTATCTGACGAGAAACCTCTCCCTTGAGAGGAGAGAGACCGCCCCGCCCCCCCCACCGTGTGAGTGTTACGTGTAGGTTGTTAGACAGGCCACGTGTGTCATCCCTCAGCTGTCCTGGGAGTGCACCTTTCACATCTTGCAGGCCTGTGTTTTTGGGTTTTTTTAATGTTTATTTTTGAGAGACAGAGACAGAGCATGAGTGGGGTAGGGGCAGAGAGAGAGGGAGACACAGAATCCAAAGCCTGCCCCAGGCTCTGAGCCGTCAGCACACAGCCCGACGTGGGGCTCGAGCCCACAAACCGTGAGATCACGACCTGAGCCAAAGTCGGATGCTCAACCGACTGAGCCACCCAGGTGCCCCGCGGGCCTGTGTGTTTTAGCAGAGAGCTCTGAAGAGATTCAGAATCCAGGGTGAAACCTCCCTCAACCCAAGAAGGTGGTCCCCAGTAAAATCAGTTAATATTTATCGAGTGTGCATTATTTGCCAGGCACTGTTCTGAGGGCTTTCCCAGGATAGACTCATTTACTCTTTACAGCGTTCCAATAGGCTAGTTAGCAGTTTTATCCTGTCGTTTTAGTTGAGGAAACTGAGGCTCAGAAGAGTTTTTCAGTGGTCCAAAGTCACGCAAAGGTGACACAGCTGTTTGCAGCTGGGACTATTGCTTCCACCCCCTTAACTATGTCAGATGAATCCCCATGGGATGAACAGACAGCCGTGGTCCTGCCTTCCTGGGGACAGACACTCAGGTGCTGCTCTGAAGCACAGCACTGCCCACACTGTTGATGGAGGGGCTGCCATGTATTCAGCCTCTGGACGCCCCTTCTAGAGGAAGAGGGAGGCAGTGGTGAGCAGCCCTCTGTGATCGGTGCACTCCTGGCAGTGGAAATCCGGAGCCAGCAACAGCACCAAAAAGGGAATGAATAACTCAGTGAAGGGAGAGAAAATGCTTCCTGGGGCGGTGACTTCTGAGCTAGGTTTTGAAGACTACGTAGGAGTTCACTAAGCCTACCAAGTTGGGCATAGCAGGCAGAAGAAATAGCATGCAAAGGACAGGGGTATGAAACAGCAGCGGTCTTTTAAAGGTGGGGGACAGCAAGTCCTTTAGGATGGGTGGATGATGAAGTGCCAAAGGAATGTCATGTTTGTTGAGACCGGAGAGGCAGAAAGAGCCAGAAGACAGAGGGCCTGCTCTGCCATGCTGGGGAACCCGACTTTATGCTAGGCAGGTCGACAGTTTAATATCACAGTTTTAAAACAAGGGCAGAATCTCCAAACCTTGATACAGTTAGTAGTAGTCGTTTCTCTGGTTGTATCATCATGATTATTGAAGGAAAAGATTACAAAAGTCAGTAAGTTCCATATCTGATGTTTGTTGCTATTGTGCTAAAGAACGTTATTTTTTTTTAACATCCTCCACTTGTTTCTCATTTTTTTAATCAGCAGTTGTCTTTGGCAAAAGTTATTTTCATATGCTAGGATAAGTACTTTTTTGAGGTTTTTTTCCTAATATTTTCCTAAGTGGCCTTTGATTGCATAAGAGCATCATGCAGAACTGTTTCCAGTAGTTTCTTTATAGCAGGAATGGAAGATAAGACTGATTATGTAATTGTTCCCTTAATTTATTCTCAGAACCTAACATGCTGCCAGCACATAAAAAACCTGACGATCGTAATGGCATCTGAATGTC
Organism: Felis catus; assembly: GCF_018350175.1. Lineage (NCBI taxonomy): Eukaryota > Metazoa > Chordata > Mammalia > Carnivora > Felidae > Felis > Felis catus. Next base: position 45,793,755 of record NC_058379.1, read on the forward strand.
TCTCTTGCTCACGGTTTCTGGCACTAGTGCTCTTGCATTGTTCACTGCAGAGTAGACAAGGGTGGTTTAAATGCGGCATGACTGTTGGCAGCACTGGGCCGGCCCCCAGACTCATGGCTCTGTCTGCTCTGTCTTGCCATGCAGCCCCCAGCCAGGAGCTCTCAGCAGAGAAATGATGCGTGTGTGCGCCTTAGAGACTCTCGCCCGTGTCACACGCGCTAACCTTCGGATGAGGAGAAAGCCATGTACTTGTGCTGTGCTGAGGTTGCATTTTGCAAGGAGCACAGAACACCATCTGCCAGAGGAGGCGGCAGGAGTGTGCAAATATTGCTGTGAATTCCATGAATGCTTAATTGCTATGGTTTTTTTTTTTTAATTTAAGAGTGTTCGCATTTAGTTTGTTTGTTTGTTGTTTGTTTTTTTTATTTTTATTTTTTAGAATAGTCCTTATCAGTGGCAGAAGATCCTTCTGTAGTATATTTTCAGTGCTGCCCTATCGTGACAGTGCCCAAGCAGGGTATGTATATGCATGCTTGCTTTATAGTTCTCTGGGTGAAAAGTTGTGACACCTTGTGCATAATGTGGCTACCCTTCCCATTCAAAGAACTTGCCTTGCCTTTGACACTGCAAATTCAGGACTTGTAAACTTGAAAAAAAAAGCTCCACTTTCTTTTCAGCCAGAAAGCTTCCTTGTTATTTGTGCGCACGCATGCGTGTGTGTGTGTGTGTGTGTGCGCGCGCGCGCCCGTGCCAGTCCTCTCCATATTGCCTGCTGTTTCTAAATGTGCATTTTGTCACCTCTTCCAATACTGTAAAATGAGCAACATGGGGACCCACCCCGTTCCTCAGGGCCATGTCAACTTTCGGAGAAAGGTAGGTGAGGTAAGGAATCACACGAACCATGTGGACATCCTGCCTCTTTGCATTTTGGGCTTGGGGCTGGGAACTGACCAGGAAGCCGGAGCAAATACCAAAGCAAAATGGTACCAGGAACAGCCCTATGCGATTCACCACAGGCCAAAGGAACGCTTACTTCTCTAGATCAACCAGCTCCTCCTTTTGCTCTGAAGAAAAGTAGGTAAGTGAGGCTTTGTCCTTGCAGAGCCTCTCCTCCTCATTCCCCATGCCGAACTCTGTGCTCATTTCCTCTGAGTCTTGACTGCTTTGTCCCTCACCTGTCACTGCATATTGTGTTTGAGGTCAGGGAGATGCTGATATGTAGGGTAGGACAGTTTACTGCATGGGATGCGGGAGCCTTGTGGGATGTTGGCCTCTATAAACTAAATGCCGGATGTGCCCTCTAGACACTGTGACAACCACACCCTACCTGCTCATGACCACCACCCTGTGGGAGGGCAGTGTGGCCTTGGGGCAGATTCACCGTAGTCTGTCTTCCATGAGCTCTGCCGGTTGCTCCTGCTCATCATGGCTTTCCCTTTCCTACATAGACTTGTCAGACTTCTATCCGTTCAGTTCACTTCTGTCCGTACTCTACACCATAAGCTTCGTGGGACAGAAAGTGGCACATTTTGTGCGTGGAATTGTGACTCAGTCATTTATTAGATGTGTCTGAAAGAGCAATGGTAATCTTACTGTTGATTGAGGACCTTATGCCAGTCCTTTTCACTCCCTGCATCCTTACAACAACCTTGCAAAAGTAGGTGTTCATGGAAAAGTAACAGCAAATCCTTCGGTCAGAGGTTCAGGGACCACCTGGGTGTGGCCAGCAGGGCTGCCCACAGGAGACCTTGTGAGGAGGCCTGCTTTACCTTACCAACCTACTGTGGTCCCAGGTTCGGCTGCACCTGAGAGCAGGCTTATTCCTCATGGAGACTAGATTGTACCAGCTCACGGACCTATGTGTGACCCAGAAGGCAAGTTTGTTAAACTTATTATACAAGTAATGGCCCCAGGGCTCGGATTGTTGCAGTGTGACCAGCTTGTGAGCACATTTCCAGGGAGATCTGAATCAGCAGTGGAAGGCCGTCTAAATATTTCCCCTCACGGCGAGCTTAGATGGTCACTGTGGAGTTAGCCTTATTTCTCTGGGCTGCCCTTGCTAGCCTTTCTGATTGATGTATTCTTCCCTCAGCTATGTTGCATTCGTTCATTTATTGAGTGCTTACTATGTGACTAGGTACTGGGATAAACGTAGTGAAACTTGTGCCTGGTTCCTGCCCCCTGGAACTTAAACCAAGGCACGTTGAAATTTCACACATAATTACTACTTCTAATTAAGGCTAAAGATACTCAGTCAGATGATTGCCAAGTCTTCCTGGCTGAGAACTCATTCAGTGTCTTTAATATAATCTGGCTTCTCTGTGCTTTCCTCTTGGAACTGTTCATGTCTGTTTTCATTCTGGAATGGTGATCTGATTTCCAAATTCTGGGGCCCCCTCACTAGGGTACCGAAGTACTTACCCTGTTTTATAGATAGGACCACTGATCTTTAAGAGTTACAGTCTCAAACATCGACTTTGGGCCAGAATGGGAATTTGAACCCAACTCTGACCAGCTCTAGGACTTTCCCTGACTCACTCTGGCCAATGGGCCAAACAGGCTTCATAATCACAGAAACCCATCTCTGAAATGGAGCTTTTATGGTAACTGCCTCGCAGGGGTTAACTGAGGCTCCTGGGGCAACTGAGTACACAAGGTCCAGCACAGCACCTCACACAAAGAGGTAGGTGGGGCCCACTTGTCAGGGTCTCCAAATTCTTAAACAGAATGTGGGAGGTCAGCATGGAGAACTTGGGAGACTTACAGTTTTTTGCTTGGGCAAATTACTTGTCTCTGAGCCTCTGCTTGTTCTTCTGTAGAATGGGGATATCAAGTTACTACCTGTGTCGTTACTTTGAAGATCATTGCATTTTATGCAGAACTCCTGGGAACACATTTAAATTTAAATTACCCAGGAAGAGATCACCCAAACTGTTTGACGTCCTTGTTGGAAATATGTGCCCCTCCCCCCATTTTAATACCTGGAGGAAATCCCAGCTAGTGTGCTGGGAAACAGGTGTCTGTCAGTGCCGCAGTCTCCTTGGCTGCTGCTGACAAGGCCCTGGATGTTTCAGGAAGATCTGTCATAGGGTTACTGGCAGATTCAGCTGTTCTGCCGGTTGGCCCAGATGAAGAAGCAGAGTGAGTTTGTGGGGTCACAGGACATAACCTTTTACATTTTAGATATGAATAAACTCTTTGAAACTTTATAGATGAGGAAACCAAAGTGCAGTAAGGTTAATTTTCTATAACAAAACATAATCAGATCAATTGCAATACCTAACAGAAAAGAGCATGCCTGTTTCTTTCTGCAGCACATTCTACTTAAATACTCACATGAGAAACTCTGCACACCATTCAAAATACTGTAATTTAGTGGTAAGGTGATTCTGCTTTTTAAATTTTTCGATGAGCAGACATCTTATTAGTGAATGCCACTTAAACTTAGGATTATTTTTCACTAATTATTGGGAAACCACTGTGCTCAAATAATAAAAGTATTTATGCTAGTAAATTATATGCATATATATTTTACAGTGCTTTAGTTCATGCCTGTAGTAACTAATACCTTTCTGCTGTGGAAAATTCCTTTTATGCTAAGAGTTAACTCTGTGTGACTGGGACACAAATCATAGAATTTCAGGGCTGGAAAGGACTTCAGAGATGACCTGGCCTGGCCTCGCTACTTCAGAGCTGGGACCCCTCGGGCATGGGGGTGGATGCCCAGCAGCACCAGCAGCACCAGAACCCTGTACTCCAGCCATCTTAACCTGCTGACCTTGTGGTTTCCAGCCGCCACATTTCTTTTGTGCTTCTGCACGTGGACTGAGCCACAGGCACATGATTATGCCAGACATGCGTAAACCCCCACTGCTAAAAGGGATGATGTTCAGCTCCAGCTTCATCACAAGGAAGTTTTAAAAACAGGAAACTCAGAAGTTCATCCAGTGTGTACTTGAACCTCTTTTACAAGGAAAGCATCTATCAGGATGGCCTTACCTCTTTCTGGTTTTGCTTTCTGGCTTCTCATGCTGCACTGGAGCTTCCCAAGTCTGGCTCTCATATCTTGGCTCGCCCTGCCTCCCACCCTGACCCCAAAGCTTTGTTCTTGGTTTTCAGCTGAACTGAGCACTTAACTTTGGGTCTTGACATCAGTTGATCAAAGCAGACAGGCCAGTCTTAGGAGAGGTTTTACCATTTATTCATTTACTTATTTGTTCACTCATGCATTTTTTCTACCCCTTGCGGGTGCAAGGCCTTGATCGAGGCTGGGAGGGTGTAGGATGAGGAAGACCCACTCTCTAGGAGGTTATTATTGAGCCAGGAAGCCAGACATGTAAACAACCAATCCAGGACAGCTGGGGAGCCACAAAGAGGTGCTACAGAGTGCTTTAACTTCCCCCAAATCTTTATCAAGATCCACATTTACATTGAGTCTGCTATCAACAGTAAAAAGCCAAGAGTTTGTTATGTGAGTTTCCTTCCCCTTCCCAATACATTGCCATCCCTGCCTGCCTCCTGGGTAGAGATTCAGGCAATCCTGCTGCATAGCAGAATTCACTCCTTCACAGAACATGCTGTTTGCCAGGCACACTGTGCTAAGCAGTAGGGATACAGTGGTGCACAGGAAAATGTGTCTTTCCTCGTTACCCTCTAACGGTAGGAGACACAAGGTAGTAAAGACACTGACCATCAGACACAAGAGCAAACAACGAAATGAGTCCTAAGCAGCGTGCAGCTGGAGCATAGAGGAGGGAGTTCAGTGAATTCAGATGGAGGGATCACGGAATGCTCCCCAGAGTTGGCAGCTCTTCATCAAGACATAGAAGCTTGAGGTCTTAGAGAAGTGGGGAAGGACATTCCAGCCTCACCATTGACTTCCGAGGATGTTAGAAGATGGTCTGGCCCCTTAGGAACTTTGGGGGATGTGGTAGGGAGTCTCTGTGATGCTTGGCTTGTTGAAAGAATTTGGTAAAGCCCTAACCAAGTGGGAATCCTGTTGCTGACCAACAGCTAAGTGGTTAGACCTAGGTAGTAAGGGGAAGGGGGTAGGGACAGAAGTGAGCTGTCCTGGGATGTCACTGCCACAGGCCCATCACTCAGCCGCTCCAGGTCTCAGTACAACATGGACGTTTGACCAGACTTTCCAAGGTCCTGCACACGTTGTCATCCTTGTCGATTTTGCTAATGTGGAAGCTGGAAGTCTGGTTGAACGAGGAGTTTTTGAATGAGGTGTGCCATTCACACTTCCCATCCACTAGTGATCAGGTGCTTCTGGAGTTCCCCTCTGAATGATTCTCCATTCGATTTTTTTTTAATTTGAGATTTTTTTAAAAAGTGCAGGTCTGGTGACTTTGCGGTTTTATTTGGTACATGGTTTCCTGGTGTAGGCTACAAGGACAGGGGCTTAATCAGCCCAGGGTTGAGAACGGTGTGAAATGTTTAGGATCACTTTGCGTGCCACCAGATTTATACTTCCAAGCTGACAATAGGACCACTCACTGTGATTTTTAGAGCTTCTGCTTAACGCGGACTGCCCTGGTTATTTAGCAGCTGCCGTACTCTTCAAGCTGTTTTCCCTGCTTTGATGTATAGCTAAAGGTATTTGAGAAAAGAGCCTGTTTTCTTAGGAAGAGCTGATAAGGTCAAGCATTTGTGTGAACAAGATGGAGAAAGTAATGTGAGCTGAAGCAGAAGTCATTCTTCCAGTATCCCAGGCACTGTGCTGAGTGCCATCACACATCTGCTCATTGAATCTTTGCGACAGCCTCGTCAGGTGGGTTCTGGGGTTATCAGTTTGCAGTTACAAGGTTGGGGAAGAGATTGGCCTAGCAGCAGTGCCAAGAGGTAAGAGGGAGGGCAGACAGGCTGCAGGCTCCGTGAGGTGCTGTGTTCTCTGCTTTGGGGCAGACAGACCTCATAGGTGCAGGTCCCAAAGCACTGACACACAGCTGAGAGCCAAGTGTGTTTTTCTTCACCGTTGTGGCTTGGGGCCGCACTTGCTGGCCCGGAACTAGTGACAAGTGGGCGACACTGGCTGTCTAGTGTGTATCTGAGTGATGGTGGAGGTCTGTGTATGTGCCACAGGAGAGCCACCTCCTGGGGACGCAGAGGTCTTCGTGCTGGTGGGTGGTGACCTTCCGAAGGCTTTAGAGGTTGCCAGTTTACGCCGCAGCCTGGCTCCTCCAAGGCCAAGCCCCCAGCATCTTTGGGTGGAGCCTTGGGTGAAAATAATCTGTATAATTCCCCTCATCTGAGTGTTCGTCCACTGTAGAATAGGAATGCCCGTGGAGAGTGGGGGGGTCACGTAATGCAGGTGTTGACATGGTGCAGACACCCTGGCTGTCTGTGGGCATCACTAGGTCATGACCCTGAGTGCTACTTGCTTACATCTCCCCAGTAGCTACCCAGCCACGGCCAGGTTACCCCACAAACACCACCACCAAAGCAATTTAGGGGCTGGTGAGGGTCTTCCTCCTGTCTATATCCTGTGTGGAAAATGCCTCTCTTTGAGAAAGTATGCTAAGTAGTTACAGTCGAGGACTGTATCACAGCACCAAACACGTCCTTGCAAAAGGGTTGGTGATGAGGCTTTTTAAAAATGAAAAGCTTGTTTGCTTTCTTAATAATAAGCTCTTTTATTGCTTAAAATACCATTTGATTTACAAAGTTTGTTCACGTACAACACTTGAGGAAATCCTCTGTTCGATAAACAAAGCACTCCTAATAACTGTCCTTTGTTCCTGCTCTTCTAGTTTAAGAATTCAGAGTCTTGCCTGTCTCATCAACTCACAGTGGCTCTGATGGGCACGGAGGGGTGGAGTGCAGGGTGGGGTACACTCTGACAACAGGATCCTCACTGACTGTTGTGGGAAGGCCGTGGATTGGGGGGAGGGGGCATTCAGAGAATGTTCCGGAAAGACAGAGAAACCAGTAACAACACCCAAGAGCAGCCCAGTAGGAGGCAGTGCGGCTGGGACAGACATGCAGCCATACTCTGGGCTTCTTTCTGTAAAAACCCTGCTGTTTATGCCTCCACCTACACTTGCCAGAAGTTCTGATCCCCACCCCCACTCAATGTTATTTCCCCCTCCAGCCTCCACATGAGGGCTTCTGCTCCGTAGAGCCTCTGCTGCCTGCGAGAGTCTGGGAAATGGAGTGTTTGGCCTTCCTGGGTACTGCGGGCCAGTCAGTGATCTCTGCCGTAGTGGCTCACTGAAGAACCACCTGTGGCCAAACTGAACCTGTGGAGGCCACCAAAGGACTCCAGCCCTAACCCGGTCTCAGCCCCAGGAGGGAACCCTCAGGGAAGTAAGGGGTCCCTCCCCCTCACCCAAACATGCTTCACTGAAAGAAGACGTTCTCAGTGTTTTCAAACAGGCATGTAATTTGTAAAGAGATAGAGGAAAATGGCTAAAGGACCAAAAAGACATTTGCATTTACCCAGATACTTAACCCATGCCAGCGTTCCTTCTTTCCCAAAGTTCTAAACTTTCCATTGGATATCTTTTCATTTCATCTTGAAGAAATTGCTCTTCCTATACTATTTCTTGTAGTACAGATCCATTGCTTCCAGTTTTCTTTTATCTGAAGATGTCTGTTTCACCTTCATTTTGTTTTTTGTTTTTTTTTTTCAATTTAATGAGAAGACCATGTCTAATCAGACTCCATACATGTCCACCCCGCAGGTGGAAGCAGCCTCCCAGCCCTGGGCCCCAGCCTCCCATTCCCTTCCCCACCCCTTCAGTTCTCGCCATCACCGCTGCTGGCTCCTGACCCCAGCCTTCATCTGTGATTATCATTCAGCTGAGAAAAACCCAACCATAGTCAGATATGTGGGAGCCCTTGCACCCTGGATGGTTCTACTCTTGTCTACTTGTCATTTTTCTGACTCAAAGCTTATCACCCCTGCTTTAAAGCCTCTCAGGATTTTATAGACTAGTCGGCAGATAGAGGGCCTTGGGCTGGCCTCAGTTCTCCTGTCTAACCCTTCTTCCCATGGCCTCTCTTGGCCGTAGCGAGATGCCTGGCTGCGTGTCAGGTTCTTGCTTTTGGGGCTTTTATATATTTGGTGCAAAGTTTGAAAGACTTCCTGCCCCTCACCCCATTTAAGCTTCTTACTGAGATGGAGCTCAGATCTCCCCTCCGGGCAGCTTTCTCAGGCCACCCTCACGGTCTTCCTAATGCCCCATCTCAAAGCCCTGCTGAGAGCCCACTTGTGTTCCATGGTACCTATAGGCCTGTCATAGCACTTAACAAATATATTTTAACTCCTTTGTAATTTGTCCTCATCCTGCTTGAAGGTGTGGGTTGTGTTAGTTCTCAAGGCCTCTCTAGCACTTCAGTGTGCATAGTAGACACTCTGTAATTGTTGAATGAATAAGTAAAAACAGTATGTCTGAAGACTGTGTCTCTGGGCTTTTGAGAATGGCTAATTTTATGAATGTATCGTTGTGCCAAAAAACAATGGCCAGATTGGCTGCTTCAACAGGAGCAAGTACTCCCTGGAGTCCTCACCCTGGCACCCCATCCCTGTTGGCAACTTGATAGAAATGGTGGTGCTGGATGGACAAGGAGAAGGAGGGGCCTGGAAGGTGCCAGCAAGGATGATCTGTCATGGACCTCTGGGCCCTGCTTTTCTGCAGGTGATGATCACATCCACAATGAAAGTTGCTAAGCCTACAGTGACAAAAGAGGTGTCAGGATACAGGTGCTAAGCCCCAACTAGGTTCCCTCACCTGACCTACCCGGCCAGGTGACTCCTCCACATGGTAGCCTCGCAGTTTGGGCAGTTCTTATTGGCTTCACCAACACCATGGATCACTCCTGTGCTGCTTGAGTTGCTCACAAATACTCAACACTCTGAATATTAAACCCAAGAATGCCAAGGGCCTTTTGCTGATGTCCCACCTGGTCTGCCCAAGCCCCATCAGAGTTCCCTGGCTTTTAGCTGGCTTGCTTATCTAGCCCGTGATCAACATGTGATTTTCCTTTTGTGTTTACTGCTCTCGCTTAAAGCTTAAACCAAGGACATCTTTGGTTTGACTTTTGCATAGAGTTAGAAGGAGGTGGTTTTCCCTGGCCCAGTACTCCCAGGCAGTGGGGAGCTTCCTCTTGTCTCTGGAGCCCCTTTCCATGTCAGGTAAAGTGAAGCTCTTGCCTTGGTCCTTCTCCCCACCACCCACCCACACTTTCGCATGTGTGCGCGCGCACACACACACACACACACACACACTCACTCTCTGGTCCTCACTGTCCGGCCTTTTCTGGGGACCAGCATGGCCATGTCTAATCAAGTGCACACGTTAGGAAGATGTCAGGATTTGCTGGCATGCTTAGATTGAAGACTGGTTACAGGCTGCACTAACTCCTTTCAGGTAAACTGCATTTGAGTTCCATTAATCATGAATAGGGGTGGATTTTTACTCATAACAGCAGGCCTACAGGCTGAGTTTGGTGAGCAAAACCACTTGTAAGGGTGTAGAAGCCCTTTCTGGTCATAAGGTCGTTGCCTCTTCTCTGGGTGTCCCCAGGCTAACTCACCAAAGGATACCTGACACCAGGTAATGCCTTTTCTCAGAATTCAATGGCAAGGAGCACCCTTAAACTCCAAAGATGTACCTTCAGAGCTAGAAGGAACTTGGAGACTGTTCGGTCCTGTGGTTTTCAGACATTTTGCTGAAGAAACCGCTCCTCCAATACAAGTTTACACAAAATGCCAATAAATAGCTAACCACAGAGTTACTCCAGAAGAGTGGATGAGAATGAGGATCCCACTCACTTTTACTCTGTGCTTCAAGGTCCCATTAGGAAAACCACAGTCCTTATCTAACATCCCTGCCTTTGGTGCCGGTGGGCATCTGAAGCCAGGGAGCATAGGTTGTGTTTGATGGAGATGCGGTCAGGCAGAATCCTCGGTCCCTGCAAATTAACTTGCTTTGCTGATCCCAGGCTTCCTCATCTGTAAAAGTGGCTATGATGTCAGCTTTAGAGTTTTGAGAGTATTAAATGAAATATTACATATGAAAGCTCTGAGCACCCTGCCAGGCTGTAGTAGATACTCATTAAATGTTCACTTTGGTTCTGTCCTGTCCAGTCACAGAGCTATTTCATTGTTCTTCCTAAATCTGCCCCAACACAGCAAATCTCAGTCCGATTCGTGATGAGTTCATCAGCGCTTTGTTTCTACGAACATAAGGGATTCATCTTCAGATCTGCTTTCATTTGGTCGTTAAATTGTTTTCCTCGGTGGTTAACTGCTTATTTTTTAAAAATCTAGAACGTATGTAAAAATAAAAGGAAGGTAAAAATTATTGAGCCTTAGCTCCTAAACAAAACCTTCATTAACATTTTGGTTTATTTCCTTCCAGTCTTTTTTTTCTTTCTTTCTTATCCCCTAGTGCATGTGCTTGTATGGAATATGAAGAGCTGATTGTTTTGTTCTGATCTTCCCGGTGGGAAGAAGCTTTGCCACATCCCACCTTTCAGAACAAGCTATCAGAAGCTGGTCACTGAGAAGAGGAACAGATGTTGCGAGTCTTTTTCACTATAACTGTAACATCAAACCTTCCCGTAGCTGTAAACACCCTTCTCAGATTAAGCTTGTAAATTATACTATTTTCTGGGAAGAGTCCCAGCCCTAAACCAGCTCTTCTTCTTTCAATCAACAGTTTGCCAAGGCCCGACTGAGTCTTTTTGCCTTTTATCCACATGAGTCACTGCCTTCTCTTTTCGTGTGGATCTGTGGTTTGGCTTGGCAACCTTTTGCTTACAAAATGAATTGCAAGCAAGTTTCCCGACTCTCAAGCAGGCAGACCCCACTTGATAAACCACTCGTCCACATCTCTACCTAAGACCACTGCCCCTCCATTTGTGCCACCAGCCCTGTCCCCTGGACTGCTTTGCCATCACCATGGGGCCAGGAGCTGCAAAGGAATTTATGGGTTCAGAAGTAGAAAGCAGGAGGGGTGCCTGGGCGGCTCAGTAGGTTAAGCTTCCAACTTCGGCTCAGGTCATGATCTTGCGGTTGGTGAGTTCGAGCCCCGCATCGGGCTCTGTGCTGACAGCTCAGAGCTTGGAGCCTGCTTTGGATTCTGTGTTTCTCTCTCTCTCTCTCTGCCCCTGCTCTCACACAAAGTAAACATTAAAGAAAAAATTTTTTTTAAATGAAGTAGAAAGCGGGAGAGACTGAAAGACTGGAACAGCTTAGGAGTAAGGATCCTAGGGTCCTGAGAAGGAAAAGGAGGTTCACAGAGAGAGGTAGAAAGAATGCAAACTTGACCCCCTTTACAACGTCACTGAAGGTTAGTCCCAAATGAGGAAGCCAAGAGGGAGACAGCTTTTTCCTATTTCTTCACCCTCTTTCACCCTCTGACCTGTTGCTCCTACAACCAGAGTTCTTGCTCTTACTATGGGGCTAGTTTGGTGACATTAGAGGCTAAAAGAGCATTGTGTGGGCAATCTCCATTTGTAACATCATGTCCGTGGGAAAATACATTCCAAGTTCCAGACGGCCAACTCAAAGGCTTTGGAACACAATCCATTGGTGAGTGAGAGACTATAGGCATTGTATTGGGGGCCAGTGCCAGGACTATCTCTGTATATGGGGACTGACACAAATGCCCAGATGCACTTTATTTCCTGAAACATACAGACATCATTAGGTATTTCTGTACGTACAGATCTGATCAGGAGGTAGCAGTGAATCCAGTTAACTTGTGACTCAGGGTTATGTAAAATAATCAAAATAGATGATTCCAGCTTGATGATGATGTGTGTAGGAACGGACCCATTCATATAACCAGACCTGATTGAATGATAATCTCTGGATTCTCCTACAGATGTATCTGAGACCATGTGATAAAGCAAATGGCTTCCCAGTGGAGCACAAGGTATCTCTGGGAGCATGTTTTAAAATAGCAGTGCCCACGTGATATTTGCTTATGTCCTTAGCTTTTGTCATGGGGACATTTCAGATGAGGTCATCTTCTTGGGTCTGTTTCCTGAGCGTTGATTGTTTTGTGACATACAAAACCACTTCTTCTGAGAGAGGGCCTCCAAGCCTAAAAGCCTCCTCCCTGGCTCTGGCCTATCCCCCTCCTTCCTCCCTACCCAGTTTCCCCCAGAACATCTCTTTTCATTGGAAAATTACACACTCACAAATTGTGTTTCTTTGCTCACACCAACCATATTCCCACACAGAGACATATTCTGGAATGAGCTCATGGATGAATCATGCCGTTATCCGGCTGTTTATAGGAGCTGCCATTAGACAAAGATTTTGGTGTAAGCTACATTAAGGCCCCTTCATTGTCTGCCAGTTACCCTTGGGGGATGGCTTATCGGTGAAGTGCTGAGTGTGAGGGGCAGGACTTGTAGACTAAAAGCTGCTTTGATTTCACTTTTTCCTGTCAGCCCTGGGCTTTGTTCCATTGACTCTGAACTATGGTGGTGTAACGTTCAGCTCTGCTACAAGTAAGCAGACTCAATCCAAGATGGCAGCTGTATTTTATCTGAAGAGGTGAGAAATAGGATTTCTTAAAAGATGATAAATGTTTTTATATCACAGGGTTCCAGCGGATGCATAATCTCTTAATTAAAATTAGCTCACAAGTGGTATTTCTTAATCCAGCTTTCAAGCTTTACTCTCTGCAGCAAATCTCTCTCTTTTTTAAAAGGATCTGGAAATCCTATTAATATTTAATTGGTTTTTAAATTATTTATGCATCAAAGTGTTCAACCTGTTGCTGTTCCTTAAAGAGCGAGTTCCCAGTGGTGCTTCTGTCTGGCATTACAAGGTCTCGAGTTTAGAGCGCCATTAGAGAAACGATCACAAGTGGAGGTTGGGCCATCTTGGAAGCTGGAAGCCCTGGAAGCTAGTTAATTGGATTACACACACATTTCCACTTCCCAGGTGTTAAGTATTTAAATCATCTTTTTTATTAGGAGTAATATTGGTTTGCTAATCACATGCTCCTTTAGGAAAGGGCCTTAACCTTGAACTTCTTGTTACCTAACAAGGAATCTTGTTTGATCAGTTGCGTGCATTACTGCTTCGTGAGCATTGGTAATGGGAGATCATTTTACCTGTTACACGGGATGAAATCAGGACTTGGGACATTGTGAGGTTAATAACAACCTAGGTAATCCCCTTTGGGCACCAGGATATCTAGATTGGCCATCTGCTCTGACCAGATGATTCCACAACTGCAAAATCACACTCATCCACTCTTTGCTGTGGGAGCCAAAACAGAGACAGGTCCAGGGGGTTTCCAACCACGAAGTCATAGGCTTTCGAGGAGAGCTACATTAAAAGAATTATGGGGCCATCCTGTGAAGAATAGGGCTCCACTCCACAAAGAACCAACCTATATTTCTGCCCCTTGCTGAAGGGTAGAACTGTTGCCTGGCTGTCTCCCCAAATGCATTTTCATCTTCTGTTTTCATCCCCTCCCCCATCTTCTGTGAGCCCCTGCCCTGTCCCCCCTTAAACCACCTCCCATCCACCCCCAGTGGCCAGACTTTGTAAGAAAATCTTTGTGCTGGGTTTTCAAAGTGTTGTCTGTTGCCTACAGCCTCTGCAAAAGAAACTTGAATGGATGAGAAATGAGCTCTTACAGCTAAGTAGGTCTGAGCTGTAGCGTCACCCAGGCCTGTGGAAGAGAAGAAAACAGACCCTTGCATTGTCCGTGGTTCCTCACCGCTGGCTCTGTTAGTGCGTCTGTCCAAATGAGATCCTTTCCTATGACCTAACTAACCATGTTCATCTCTGAATGCAAGCTACAGCATTTAAACCTTAATGCACACAATTTTGGATAGTATCCATATAGGGTATTTGAACTTGTCTGTATTCCATTTTTAGAAGGAGGTGGAACATAAGTAAATTAATATTTGGACTCTGGATGTATCTGGGAAAAATAATCTCCTAGGCTTTTCAAAGAAACTGGAAAGTCCAACTTCAGTTTGCTTTTAATTACTTACAGCTGCAGCTCCGTGTTAATTCAGTTCTGTCTCCTGGTACTGGAGGGTTCATGCTGGCTTTTGAGCCAGACTGTTTTCATACACCATTTTAATGAGAATTTAGAACAATGATCTTAGAAAACATCAAGATTTTATCACTACTCCCCTAGGACTTTTGCCTAATTCTTTTTCACTGGAGTTTTTTACAGATTCTTTTTGGATGAACCAGCAACACTGTTCAGAGTTCCTTTTACAGAAAGGCAACTCTTCCTGGCTCCCCAGACAGTGGGGCTTCCTGGGTCATAGGTCTCTCATTTGCTTCACACTCACATGTGAGTCCTGAGCAGTTACTTTGTCTGTAAATTAGGTGGCACGATGTGAAATCGCTATGTACGTAGGTCAAAACGGGCAAGCAACAGCATTTTTGTATGGCTCATGTTAATACAAGATTTCAGCAACTCTTACGAGAGCACTTAGCTAAGGAACCTAGAGAAGTTTGTCAGCCTCTTTGTGAAAGCTGTCTTTTGTCAGTTGCCACGAGTCTTACTATATAGAAATTCAAAAGCCAGTAAAAGAAACCAACATATTGAAATCGCTTACACGAGATGTGGATGTCATGTTCCATGGACATGCCACTATCTATGCAAGCAGATGTGTGCACGAGTGTGCTTCTAATTCAGTTCCACCAAAGTGGCAGTCCTGAAGTTAGCGACAACCTCATCTTGAACCTGAGCCAGAAAAAATGGGAAAACATGCCCTCAACCGCTGCCGTGAAGCTATCAATTTTCTGGAGCGGTTGTGATATTTATTACCATGTGGGTGAAGTTTTGAAGTTCAAATGGAGCAGATAGGAGTGTACCAGATGTGGTGTGCAGGAAATGCCTCATTTCTTCTTTAAAAAAAAAAAATCTTAATATGAACAATTAGCCCATCCCCCACACCCCAAGGCTGAAAGGAAATTAAAACATAATTATCACTGGGCATCCTCCTTTCTCCCCACCAGGATGTGCAAAGGACCTAGAGTCTTTTGTAATGCCTCGGATTTGGGGAGCACCGCTGCTTCATTGTTCGCAAATGTGCTTGGTGTTGCTGAAACCCTTATCACCCCGTCCCCGTGGCCTTCGAGGCAAAAGGATGTGCTGCTGTGTGCCCCACATATAATGTGCATCTGATCACAGCCAGGAGCCCAGTTCCCAAGGTGCTGGAGTGCAGGGTGTGGGTCCCCTTTGAACTTGGGTCCCATAATCCTTTCCCTCCCCACTGAGGGTAATCCTGTGCTGGCTCCCATCTGCAGGGTCCCGCCTCTTTCCCACCCCTCCTGGGACACCTGACACCATCTCTCCTCAGTGAGCTGGGGCCTGGGAAGTAAACATCCTGAGGCAGTGGCCAGGCCACTTGTGGGAAGGCTTACTTGGTCCAGTACTGGAGCTGCTAGCCATGTTCCCTTGCTAGCTAGCTATTTGAATTTAAATTAACTAAAATAAACAGTTCAGTTCCTCAGTCAACTCATCACATTTCAAGCACCTAGTTGCCACAGAGAGCTAGTGGCTACCGCATCAGACCACGCAGACAGGATGTTTCCCTCACTGTAGGAAGTGCTATTGGGCAGAGCTGGTCTACAGTGAGTAATGTGTGTTTTTTCTAGGAACAGTTGAGGTTGGATCTGCTACTCTCCTGACTTGTTTTCCGACTCTGCTTGGCTTTGGTTATTGACAAAGGAGAATGGTAACAAGCAAAGGGTGGTGGGCAGGGATGGCTATGGTGAGCAGACTCACACACTCTCTAGAGATGGGTTCCTGTGGTTAGGTGTGGTGGGGCTTCGCCTGTTGCCCTCTCTCTCCCGTGTTGTCCAGAGTGTCCTGAGGTATTGGAATAATCACCGGGTCTAAGAACCCCTGTTGAAATCTTTAAATGGGTTTTGGGATTTATCTCCTAAGAGGAATCTTGGATTTTATGTGAGCACATAGAATTTAATGTGTGTTATAGCTCCATTTCCCTTGGGGGTGGCATCAGCAAGGGGAGTGTGGTTTGAGCGTGGCTGGTTTGATTCTGTGAACTGGGATGTGTACGTACAGCAAGGAGGGGGCCCGCTGGCAAAGGCAAGGCTGTCCAGGGAATCAGGAGCCTGTGAGCAAATTGAGACTGATGTTAAGGGACATGATAGACACCCATGTCCCATGCCATCTGTATAAATGAGCACTGGTAAGACAGCAAAGAGCCAGACTGCCTGGCTTCTTAAGTCAATACTACACATCAGACATGGTGTAGACAGGATACAATCATGGAATGAGCCTCTGTCCCTGCCTGCAGCCAGAGCACTCTTAAAATGGGCATGTTTTGTCATCCTCATTTCTTTCTGTTTTCTCACCCCATAAAGATAGGCCCTGCTTTTAAATTAGTTTCAGCCCTAAATAACATTCTCTGTCTGGCAAAATAGAAACAAGGAAACAGTTGTTTGGGAGTTGGGAATTTGAGGCACGTGCTTGCTGGGTTGTGCTTTGGGCAAGAAGGAAGTCCCGGAAGCGAGCTGTAGGTCCTTTAATAAGACACAAGGCGCTGCTGTCTTTGTACCCACTTGCCTCCTGGGCTGCCGCAGCCATCCCTTCTCCTTGCCCACCATGGCTACTTTTGCCTTGTTGCCTGGTTCAGGTTCATGCTCTGTAGGTGTTTCCTTTTGTTAGTGCAGGCATCATCTCTGTCCATCGCTTCAGGAAGCCTGAGATGGCTCACGTAGGAGGCAGGGCGGAAGGGCAGGTGGTCTCTGGCGTGTGCCATCCCAAGGTCCTGGTGGCCTCTCTGTGCCCCACTCTGCTTCCACCTGCTTGCTTGGTCCTTCCAGCTGCCGATTTGAGGTCAGAGACTAGAATGCAGGTCACTGTTCGCTCGGCATGTTTATAAAGTGATGTGACTTAAATCATCCTGGACGCCTTGGCCCTCAGTGAGCATGTTCCCCCCCCCGCAGAGAAGGTGCCCCTGGGAAAAGGCAGGCACATCCCGAAAGGACTCCCATTGCTCAGAATATTTTTGGAGCTCAGGACGGGATGATGTGCACCTTCTGACAAAGTGTTTACAGTTCTGTATGTTAATGTCCTAATTCTGCACCATCCCTAAGGGGTGAGTTTGAGGTCTGAAATTACCCGAAGTGATTTACAGTCAAATCTGGTTAGTAGGGTATGAGGGTGGGAGGGGGCATTCTGATTCAAGCAACAGTGTTCAGAGCAAAAATATATATAAATATAAAGCTGGAAGATTGGGAAGGTTGGTTATTTGCCTTTTTTTTTTTTTGTAAGACTTTATCAATTTCCAAAGGGGCTCCAGAGAGTTTTGAACATGGCAATACCATGGCATCCCAAGGAGAGTACCTTTTATTCCTTTTATTCCTTTCTCTCTCTCTCTCTCTCTCTCTCTCTCTGTATGTATGTATGTGTGTGTGTGTGTATATATATATATATATATATATATATATTAATTTTTTCCCCCAATGTTTATTTCTGAGAGAGAGAGACAGACAGACAGACAGACAGAACACAAGCAGGGGAGGGTCAGAGAGAATCCAAAGCAGGCTCCAGGCTCTGGGCTGTCAGCACAGAGACCCATGTGGGGCTCGAATGCACGGACCGTGAGATCACGACCTGAGCCGAAGTCAGACACCCAACTGACTGAGCCACCCAGGTACCCCGCAATATTTAAAAAATGCAATATTTGATGCAAGTTTGGGCTATTTCTTTTACAGCTGTTAATCACGCTTTCATTATAAGGTAGGGTTTTAGAGCTAGTGATTGCTCAGCTAAATCAGAAAATGCCTGTTTTCCTTCACAGAAGGGGATGTCTCTTGTCTCTCTTCCCCTCACTCACCCGGCTCCCTCTCTTTTTCTTTGATTTCTTGATCTTTGGCCTGGAGAGTCTTGCCTTTAACATTTCTCTCTTGCTTAGTGTGTGGAAGACAGCCCCTGAAGATGGTGCTTCTCTCCAGGCAAGAACACTACCAGCCTGAGGTGGCTGTGTATAACAAGCACCACAGAAACAGAAACTGGAAGTCCTTCCCAAATGTGGCTGTGTTTTAGAATCCCGTGGGAAGTGTTTAAAACTGATACCCAGGTTGCACCCCATTCCAACTGAAACAGAATGTCTGTGGACGGGAGCCAGGCAGTGGTAGTTGGTCAGAGAACTCCAGGTGATTCTAATCTGTAGCCAAGTCTGAGGACTACTGTAAGGAGGGGGACTGACCTTGACAATGTGAGCAGTTAACGTCTGAGCATAACCACAGCCGGCTTGTCTCGCATCTTTTAGGCCATGTGATGTACTGGAAACAACACTGGATGCAAAACCAGTCTCTACAACATACTATCTTGTGTCTTGGCAAGCTACTTAACCTACTGTGGGCTTCATCTTTCTCATCTATAAAATAAGATCGTAACAATACCTTATAATCTCATTTTAAAGAATGAAAGATGGTGTGTGGGAGTCTTGGTAAATTGTGAAGTGTTGTATAAATGCTTGTTGTTAATACTGGAGATTATTCTTTTACAGAAAAATACTCACTTCCTAGGTCCCTTGGTGAGATAGCTAGGGTGACTATGGTGGCATTAATTCCTTCATTAATGCAGTAATAATGAGAACTGTTTAGACACGAATTTATTAACTCCCATCTAAAAAAGGGGGTGGTGGGGCGCCTGGGTGGCGCAGTCGGTTAAGCGTCCGACTTCAGCCAGGTCACGATCTCGCGGTCCGTGAGTTCGAGCCCCGCATCAGGCTCTGGGCTGATGGCTCAGAGCCTGGAGCCTGTTTCCGATTCTGTGTCTCCCTCTCTCTCTGCCCCTCCCCCATTCATGCTCTGTCTCTCTCTGTCCCAAAAAATAAATAAACGTTGAAAAAAAAATTAAAAAAATAAATAAAAAATAAAAAAGGGGGTGGCAAGGAGAGGAGGTCTCCCTCAGCTTTAAAATGAATCCAGCAGCGGGAGCCCAAGAGAACCATTGTCCCACCATACCCAGAGATTGCTGTCTAGCTTCCGGTAAGATGACTCTCAGCAAAGGGGCCTTGTGCAGCAGAGAGGGACATCAGTGGTCCATCGGCTTCTGAAACTGACTTTCATCTTCAGGCTTTCTGTTTGATTGGATTTCATTTATGTCAAAGTGGATGAACCGAGGTAGAACTGCCCTCAGTATTGCTAATGGGCCTCAGAGGCAGGACAAAGGGACATGCTGTTGGCCAGGGACTGCTTGGTCATTTTTGTCAGTGTGACTGTGGTGTCGTGTATAGCAAACATCATCATGGCTCTTTTGGGTACACACCAAAGCATTTTTTCTTGGGCTTGTCCTCCCCAGGGATTTGAAGTTGGATGGAGGGAAACAGTCAACAGGTGCCGTGAGCTTGAAAGAGATCATTGGCCTTGAAGGCGTGGAGCTGGGAGCTGACGGGAAGGTAAGGCTTTCTGGCTTCCACCCAGCAGGTTTGTGCCGACACCCCCAGGGTTGGGAAGCAGAGGCAGCGTGACAGACTGGGACCCTTGCTCGTGGTGGAGGAGCCGAGTCTGGGGCCCCTTCCTGGTGGGTGATGCCAGCCCATCCCTGTTCCCCTAGCGTGCATGTGGAACCCTGCCTCCCCCCACCCCCGAGCCAGTGATGAAATAGCACATGTATTTCTCCTCCAGCACAGTTTATGATGGAATCCATGATACTGACCACTGTCTCAGACAAGCACACCTGTGCCTCTTCTGGAATGGAGTGACGGGTGGTTTGAACATGCATTAACTGATGCTGTCAGCCAGCAGCATTCTTGCTACTAGAAAGTTTGCGGGGGGGGGGGGGGGGGGGAGAGGGCTTCCTGTGGTCCTGAGAAGCTGAGTCTGTCAACCATAGTGAGCACCTAGCAGGAAGGCTGTCACATTCCTCCCTGTCCACGACCCAGTGAGTGAGCTGCTGGGTGGAAGCCTGAGGAGTGAAGGTTGAAAGATGAAGTTGACCTTTTGGTGCTCGATCCAGGTGGTCTTTGTAAGCGCTTCAAAAGCCTGTTTGTGGAGACAGTGCAAGTATTTGGGGAAACTATCTCAGGGTAGCTGTCTGGTGATAACATTGACCTGGGGCAGCACATGACCTCCCACAGCCCCTCTCCCGGAACAACTGGTCCCCACTGTGCCCAGACAGCATCAGCCCCGAGCCACAAGTAGGCGTGCATGAGGTGCACTTTTCCAAGCAGGTGAAACAAAAAAACACTTGTTCCATCTCCATTCCTGAAGTTTGAGTGCTCACCTGGGAATGAGAGAGGTGAGCTAGAGACAAGCATCAGAGATCGCATCTGCCAAAAGAACATGCAGGAGGCCACAGCCCTTTTATCAGAGACTCTTGGAGCCTGACGTGTTTTGGAATTCCGTACTTGGTGGGTCATTAAAACTCGTGTGCTGTTCAGAAAAAAACAGCCATGTGTGGTATGTGCCTCCTGTATTACACAACATCCCAACAGCTTCTGGGATGGTTACCAAACACTAATATTTCTGTTATAGGACCTGAGCATTCACCCAAAGTACAATAAATTTAAACTTTTACCTAGCCTTAAGTCAGTTGAGTTTAGGTTTTGGCACCAATAAATGCCAAAAACAAATTTCAGGTCTCCTTGGGCAGAGCTGAGAATATGGATGTGAACTTGGTGTGATAACTTAGCTTGGTCAGGATGCAAATCTAACATTGTCTGGGAATAATCCATTTTGTCCATTTTTATCTTCACCTTTTAGACTGTTTCTTACACCCAGTTTCTGTTACCCACAAATGCCTTCGGAGCCCGGAGAAATACCATAGACTCCACCTCCTCCTTCTCCCAGTTCCGTAACCTGAGCCACCGCAGCCTCTCCATAGGACGCGCAAGCAGCACCCAGGGGAGCCTCGACACAGGTAACCTTGGGCCGGGCTGGCCCCGGGCAGCGCGTGGTGGAAGGTGCCTCGGTGCACAGTGTGCGTGGGTCTCTCTGTGTGCAGACTGGAGGAAGTATGCCTCTGGAGCGTGAGCTCATCCCACGGGTGACATGACTTTTGGGCAAGCCCGATTTTAGGCCGTGCGTGTGGCCATGCAGCCAGGCCATAGGGGGACCCCACCATTGAGATATTTCAGCCACTGACTCTCAAGCTCCCACACGGAGAAATGCCATATGCTGTATCGTGCAGATATGGCTGGACCCACCCCACTCCCTTCAGCCTCTCTCTACGACTCAGAGATAATCTACCAACTTATCTCAACCTGGTTCTTGCCTATATTTTCACAGTGTTCAGATTTGGCTTTTTCAATTAATGGGCCAGAAACACAGGATCAGGTGTGAGAACTTTGTGAGTCTCGTGGTGGGTGAACTAACATGGCCTGTGAAGGAAGGCTTGCTTGCTTCCAGCTTGGCCTCCACACCTCCGTAAGAAGTGAACAAGGGAGAAAACTGTATGAGGCAGTATTATTTCCACTCTTGGAGAAACTCCAGGTGAGCCAGAAGTTCCTCAGGCCTGCCCAGGTGCTGAGCTTGGCCATACTGTCCTGGTGTATCCACCGACTCTGGCCGCGTACGGCTGTTTGCACTGGCGCCTGCTCTTGTCTGTGTTTGTACAGACGTGGTGGCCTGCCTGGAGGCGCTCACACCACAAATGTGCTGCTCACATGGCACCACTGGAGTTACCAATTTGATCTGCAGGTTTAGCAAATGCATTTTTTAGTGCCACATTTTGTGATCTCATTGTTTGCTGTATCTTTCACGCCCATTGAGGTTTTGTGCTCTCCCAGGTCAGGGAGATTCATACATAATTTTCTAAGGTGGAAAACCTGTCACAATGGAATGTTAAGTATTTGGTGAACCCTTTTGCAGGGGATACAGTTCATTGGCATGTAGAGACGTCTCCTGCGGGTCAGAGTGTGCGATGTGACACACACACATCGGGCTAAATGGCCTGAGGCCAGCCTTGCATTGGTGTAACTTTGTACTGGGCGTTTGCATTCCCCCTGTACCCCGCCTCTGCTTCTGAGAGTCTGGGGCCCCTATTGATCATTTTGTGTGTGATCCTTAGGTAGTGACCTGGGAGACTTCACGGACTATGACCCAAATCTCCTGGATGACCCCCAGTGGCCTTGTGGCAAGCACAAGCGAGTTCTGATCTTTCCTTCATACATGGTGAGTAGCGGGGGAGAAACAGTCCGTTTTGCTCACCCCCTCTGCCTCTGAGGAGTAGCTTGGAGGTGGTATTCTCACCCTAACAGATGGCTTCTCTCTGGGGTAGGGGGGCTTGTTCAAACGCTGGTTGGCCAGGGAAGCTTCTTGAGGTCTCCCCAGTGTGAGCTGCTTACGGAAGGACCAGCACGGGCTGGTCACCTGGCCTGTGTACACCACTTTGGCACCCAGCTCGGTGCTGGGGACCTCACCTCTGAGGGGACACAACTGAGCTTATACATTCGTAGGCCCCGCTAGGGGAGGACCGGGCCCATCAAGCTCAGCTTTGTCTGGAGATCCATGGTGACTGGAGGCCTCCATGTGCACTCCGAGCAAACGTTTGGCACTGGGCTCCCGATGACAGAATTATCTCCTGGGAGAGTGAAGGTAGGACGATGTGGGCGTTAAATGCAAAATCTTCCCTTGCCATTTTTACTTCATGGACTCTTCCTGTTTTTCCCTTTGTGTAATTTCGGTTTCTGCTTTTGGCTGACCACCATTTCCCACCACTTGGGCTGCCGTTTCTCCAGACACCAGTGGGGCCTGATGGGGTCGTGTGTCCTTTCTTGGGGCGGACTTGCCCCAGCTCAGCGGCCGGCAGATCCTGGGCAGCTGTGGGAGGAGGAGAGAGCTGAGCTTGTGGGAAACCTGCCACGCCAGGCCTGCCACACACATCGGGTGGGAGAGCACTGACCCGGAATGCCCCTGCTGCCTCCCTGATGGGCCCAGATGGGGCGGGCACAGTTCACAACACCCGGCTCTGGTTCCCTTGTTCCTCCACCACCCTTGTCGCTCTCCACAGCCTTAACTTTGGGAGCGAGCAGAAGGTCCTTCTGCTTTGGGCTCATGTGTCTGTAAAAGCAAGGGCCGGGAGCCCATTTACTGAACGAGCCCCTGCACACGCGCTCTGAGCTGAGAGTTCTCAGCAGTGGCATTCCACGCTCCAGCCTCTCCTTCTCCCCTGAACATTTGGCAAGTGGCTGACATCAGAGGAACAGCAGGCAGAACTCGGGACCTTGCCGGTGGCTTCCCAGCATATATCCTATTCTAATACGCTGTGCTGAGTCTGAATGAATTACCAGAGGTACTTAGTTTAAAATTGCCCGTTTCTTACTCTCCCATCCTCTTCCCCCACCTCCTAAACACAGAAAGCAAGACCAGAGCCATGTGTAATTTTTATTCCACTCTATGACCTGTTAAGATTATATACTACTTGGGGCACCTGGATGTTCAGTTGGTTGAGCATCTGACTCTTGATTTCGGCTCAGATCACGATCTCACGGTTCATGGGATAGAGCCCCATGTTGGCTCTGTGCTTAGAGCGCAGAGCCTCCTTGGGATTCTCTCTTCTCTATTTCTGCTCCTCCCCCATGCTCACACTCTTTCTTTCTAAAAATAAACTTAAAAAAAAAAAAAAAGATTATTTACTTCTTTCACAAAGCCAGAGTTTATTCATGTAAGCTAGCCCACAAGTGTGTAATAAATTATCAGAATCACCGCCCTAATGTTAAGGAGGGAGCAACTGAAACGTCATGGCTTGTGGAAGACTAAGATTCTTTATGTTCACTGCTTTTTATTCACTAAGCGACGGGGCTGGAAACTGTGGTTCGGGGAGTTTGAGTGAGGCTGTCATAGTTGCCAGACAGGAAGTGGGGGCCGAGGCTAGAACTCCTGGCTTGGTCCTCTTCTCACTTGGCCCGTGACCCCCATGTCCCTCAGCAGTCAGTGGCAGAACTGCTGACCTTGAGGTAGGGCATGAAAATAGTTCTTTGGGCCAACAGGTTACCAGGTTTCTAGGTAACCAAGAGAATAAGAGGGGGGCGCTATTTTTGATTGACCTTGGGGTTTGGTAGGAAGCTCTTCTCTAGATCATGTTCTGTCTGGTGATAACATTGACCTTTCCTTCTACAGGCCTGGTGTCAGGCTGGTACTACATCTTCTTTTCTTTAAATGATTTCACTGTGAGCTTTAAGGTTCTGGGCCACAGTCTACATTTGCGTGCCTGTGCACACAGATGATTTTTCGTCCTTGGCCGGTGTGCCAGATGATTCGCCAAGTCAGCATATACGTCCTATCCTCCTTGTTTTATGTTCCCAACTGGCTCATTTTTCATTTCACCACGTTGAATCTACAGCCTGTGCTTCCTGTAACAGTACACGTTTTAGAGAACGAAATTGCTTGTGAGCCGCATTTCCTAGTCAGCTCCATAAGATGTACGTCTCCTACTCTGGCCACAGATATTGGTACTTTGATAAAATGTGGGGCATTTGCTTTCCAGCATAGTCCTCTATCACTGATGTGCATGTCATGTGTTACAAAGAGCCTCAGACTGGCTCCCAGGAAACTTCCTGTTTAGAAGCAGGCATGGAATAGAGCTGTTTCACATACAGCGAACTTGCACGAGTAAGTGCGAGCGTTTTGTTTTTGATTCGTGTTGGTTTGCTTGAACTCCTAGAATTTGTCCATTCAGCCAATACTGACTGAGGCCCTACTATGTGTCAGGCCAGGTGCTCCCTTACATAGCGTTTTCGTCAACCTTCTAGTGGGTGGGGAAGTCAGACAGTGAACAAGTAGACAAGTCACTGCAGTCAGGAGGAGGGTGAAGAAAAGTGGTTAGGAGATGATGGGGCAGGGTTGGGGGGTGGAAGTTGGAGGCCGGCCTGCAGGAAGGCTCCCCTGAGGACATAGCATTGAAGGGGAGTGTGAGGGGTAAGAAGGAGCAGCCTTGCCAGGCCTTGGTGGGAGGGGCCCATGCACAAGACTGTCATGTGAAGGGGTGGAAGAGAGCGAGTGTATAAAATCAAGATTTTTAACAGTAAAAGTCACTGTCCTTCCCTCTACGCACATGCACATACATGTACACTCCCACACACGCACAGGTGGAGAAGGCAGGCCCATAGAATGATGATCCTGACAGACGTTCCATACCTACTCGACCCCGGGCACAGGGAACTGTGCTTGTAATAGGCTCTGGCTACCAGGGTAGACAGAGGTATAGGGTTACTTGACCCAGGCTGTTGAAAACCTTCTTTGAGGGTCTGAGGCACATCTTGGCCTGTAGGTGGGTGTGAGGCCCTCTGTGTATACAAACCCAGCCTTGGAGCTTTCCTCTTGGGATGTGAACCCTCATCATTGGCAGGGCACCCCCGGCGGTGGACGTCAGACCTATACAAAGTCTGTGCACCCCGGCTCCTCTCTCCCCTCTCTGGGGCTTCCTGTAGTGGCCTTTGCTGGAAGATGCCCATCTCCCTTAATACTCCCAAGGCCTGTGGGGTCCTGCTGCCTATGCTTATCTCCCTGAGGTCCCCAGGGCAGCTCAGGTGAGGCCAGCCCAGCAGAGGCCTCAGGAGAGCCAGGGACTGTTGTCCAGTGTTTTGGAGTGTTCTGTTTCTGTGGAAATTCGGGGTCTGAGATGTTTGTGTGGCCTCTGCAGAATCAGGCAGCCTTGAAAGTGATAAGCTAAACTTTTCACCCCATCACATCCAGTGGTAGCCATTAACTTTTTTTCTCTTTTCATATGGAGGTGTAATTTACATGTGATCAAATGTACACATTTTAAATGTACAGTTCCATGATTTTTGTAACCTCTACTTTAATGGAGATAGAACATTTCTTTCCCCTTAGTTCCCTCCTGTCCATCCTGTTCTCCCTCCCACCTGTTCCTGGCAAGGCAGCTGCTTTTTTTTGTTTGTTTGTTTTTGTTTTGTTTTAATGTTTATTTACTTTTGAGAGACACAGAGAGGCAGAGCATGAGCAGAGGAGGGGGAGAGAGAGAGAGAGAGAGATACAGAAACCAAAGCAGGCTCTAGGCTCTGAGCTGTTGGTTAGCACAGAGCCTGACACGGGGCTCAAACTCACAAACTGCGAGACCATGACCTGAGCTGAAGTCGGAAGCTCAACCGACTGAGCCACCCAAGTGCCCCTAGGCAACTGCTCTTTTGACTTCTGTCACCATAAACTAGTTTGCCTACTCTGGCACTTTAAGTGGAATCATATACTATGTGCTTTTTTTTTTTGGCCCATCTTCTTTCATACGATTTAATAGGTGAGATTCACTCATGTTGCAGGTGTCAGTAGTTTGTTTTTTTTTAATTGCTGAGTAGGATTCTATTGTATGGGTATACCATAGTTTCCAGTTTGGAGGCACTATGAATATTGCAGCTATGAGCATTCTTCTACAGGTCTTTGGTGGACATATATTTTCATTTCTCTTGGACAGATAAATACCTAAGAGTAGGCTTTCTGAGTCATTATGTAGGTGATGTTAACGAGCCGGGATGTAGTTGGACATATATTTTCATTCCTGTGTGTTCTAAGTGTGATATAAAAAGGCCGCTTGTGTTGCCACAGTTGGGACATGTCTTAAAGTGGAAGCGTTCCAGAGGCAAACAATTCCCTGAGGCCTAGAAAGAAGCCTGTTACATATAAAGTTTAAGTGGCACCTCTTTAAAACTGGCCTCACACATAGACTTAGGTTGGTTTTTAACCTTGATGTATGCAAGTCACTTCCACTATTAGCCACCGTGAAAGGGCAAAGGGAAAATTTTGAAGTAAAGAAAAAAAGATTCCTGGGGCAGGTCTGGAAACCAAGTCTCAGCTACAAGTAGGGCCTGTGGTTTTGGCCCTAAAGTTTCTAGACGGTGACCACAGAATAGGAAAGTATGTTGAGCCTCCTGGCTGCATGTGGGTTCTCACAGGGCCTTAGCTTAATGATGGTGTTTCTCAGTGTGGTGAGGGCAGCCGTGAGGCCTCGAGTCAGAAGCGGGGGCTTCCTGCCTTATGCGCCGCCTGGCCTGTCATTAAAGTTTCACCAGAGAGTGGTTGTTTATCATTAGAACCTGGCAGCTGAAGTCAGTAGTGGTTTTGTTTTTTCTTCCCTTTATGGGTGTGGAGAGCAATTAAGAGGAGAAAGTAGGCAAAAGAGCTGACTGAGCTAGTGCCAACAGAGTTAAGGTTATTTGAATGGATTTCTGGATCCTTTTCCTTTCTCAGGAAGAAGTCCCTCTCGACCTGTTCTGACAGCAGAAAAAAAAAACCGACTAATAACCTTTACGATATCTATATCAATCTTGAGAGGACACCTCTTGGATTGATCTTCTTGATAAAGTGCCTATGCTTGTATTTACTTAATATTACAGTCTAAATACTCCTAGAAAAACCCCTCCTTCCTACCCCCAGACCTCCCCAGTGTTGTGGGAATGTGTCCTAGAACTTTTTCCGCACAGTAGGAAATGCTGAGCAGTGGATAATAAAGACTCAACCAAAGGAAGACGAATTCAGCCTTCTGTGTGGCAGGCAGTTGGCCCAGCTTTCCCTCACTGTATGTCTTTTTCACCTCAAGCTGTCTTGATTTCCTACTTACCTGTCTGCAGTGTGGGTTTGTAGAGAAGATGAAGTAGCTTGAGCCCCAGGGGCTCCTCCCTGTAAGGCCCTCAGGTTTCAAGGTGCTTTAAAAGCTCCTTCAATTCAGGAGACCCTCATTAGGAAAAGTAATGTGTCATTACAATAACCAAAGTGCTAGTCCTTTCTGGAGACTTGGAAGGGCTTTAGAGCTTCCCCAGCTCCAGGGAAAATCTGTCAGGCACCTGCACAGAAGCTGAGCAGTGGGATCTTTGTCCCACAGCTTTTGATGCAAGTGTTAAAATACAATTATTTTTTTTTTTATTTTGAGAAAGCCCACACATGAGGTGGGAAGAGGGGCAGAATGGGGGGTTGGAGAGAATCTTAAGCAGGCTCCACCCGACTGAGTCACCCAGGTGCCCCAAAATAAAATGCCTTTTTAAATGCCCTATTGCACTATGTGGTACATTTTGTGTTTTGGTTTTAGGGTTTTTTGGGGAGGAAGGGGTTGTGTGTGACAGCTTTATTGGATGTAATTCACATATCCTACGATTCACTTTTTTTTTTTAAGTGTTCAGGGGTGTCTGGCTCAGTCTGTGGAACATGTTACTCTTGACCTTGGGATTGTAAATTCAAGCCCCGTGTTGGGCGTAGAGCCTACTAAAATATAAAAATTAAATAAAGTGTACAATTAAGTGGTTTTTAGAATATTCACAAAGTTGTGTAGCCATCACCATAATCAGTTTCAGGACATTTTCATCATCCTCAAAAGAAGCCCCTGTACCCTTAACCCTCCACCCCCTGAGCCCTGGGCAACCACCTAATCTACTTTCTGTCTCTGGACACTTGTCTATTCTGGACATTTCATAAAAATGGAATCATATACCATGTGGCCTTTTATGTCTGGCTTTTACTTGGATAATGTTTCCAGCATGTATCCATGCTGTAGCATGCATCAGTATTGTGGTTTTCTTTTAATCTTTTTTTTTCTTATAAAAATAACGCAAAATGAAATACTAGCTTTACATTTTACCAAGATGTTGTAGCATCTGCTTCCTTTCTATGTGTTTATTTCAGGTTTAGTGCCCATTTTGTGATCTCTTTTTTCCTAAGGTTTATTTATTTTGAGAGAGTGAGTATGAGCAGGGAAGGGGGAGAGAGAGAATCCTAATCTCCAGCATGGAGCCTGCTGGGAATTCTCTCTCCCTATGTTTCTGCCCCGCAGACACTCTCGCTCACTCTCAAAATAAATAAAACATTTTAAAAAATAGTAAAAGTGCATCCAAATACATTATGTATGTGTGTGAACTTAAAGCCACACCTACCCAGTGTCCTCTCAGGTGAGTGGACTCTAGAAGTTTCTATAGGACCATATAAGTATTTGACGAATACCTGAAGCTCTATGCCTACCTTGCCCTTCGTGGTAAATCCATGTAGGAGTGTAACCCTGAAGCAAAAGCAGTTTTTCCTGTGGTTTCTCTCCTTGATTTGCAAACGGTTTCATTTTGGTGAGGGAAATTGAAGAGCTGCTCCCCTAAGGGGAAGGGAGGGAGAGTAAATCCGGGATTATGTATTTGGAATCCGATGGGTGGAAATAGCAACAAATGCTGCCCGGGGCTGCGAAGGCCCTCTGCTCATTCCCATAGTTTTCCTTGTGATTTACTGTCCTCTTAGGGAAAAGGAAAAATGCGTAGAAGAGCTGAAATGCACAGCTGTTCGTGGTTAGATTGATCTAGGTGAAGGCCACCACTCTGCTTAATTACCTTAGCGAGCACAGAACATCTGCTTCCCAGTGCCCTGCTGAGCTCGGAGCGCCGATGGACAGGGGACAAGTGCAGTCAGGCAGGATAGCCCCGGCCGTGCAGTGGCTGTTGGTGTTGGAAGGAGCTTGCAGAGATCACTGCCCGATACCCATCCTTCCTTTGGAATGTTCTGCCCCCAGGGGATCCTGTGACCCAGAGGGGAACCTTAGCAGAGTCTACAGCAAGCCCACATCTGTTCAGAGCTGCTTGTAAGAATGCTTGGAGAGATGTGCACGGCCGGAGGATAGAGAAGGAAGGAGAAAGTTCTCAGGTTCAAAATGGAAGCACCTTTTATATTGTTTCTGTTGAAACCAGACCAGCTCTGAGCCCCCCTTTGTTCTCCGGCATTGTCATTGGGGTACATGTACCCCCCCACACACACCTGCCTGCCTTGCCTGCCTCCACTGTCTCCCGTTGCATCCAACCCCACTGTGAGGCCCCCACTGCACAGCGCTGTGACTGGTGCTATGGGCCAGGTGCGGGTCAAGGTCATTTCCCTCTCTCCTAACATAAGTCAATCTCTGTTTTTTTTTAAAAAGCAAAAGGTGTCTGAGTATGTCCACAATAGATATGGTAGACTTTTCCAGCTAGATGACTAAGTTCTGGTCTTACCATCTTTTCTTGTCATCTCGGAAGGGAGCCGTGGTGTCAGCCCCCCACTGAGCCTTCCTGACTGTGCCTCCTATCTCAAGCAGGCCAGTCCCCTTCCGAACTGCGTCTCAGGACATTCTGCGTCTGGGATAGTCTCCTCCTAGCTGACCTTCCTCTCTTCCCTTTTATGTGGCTGTGCACACACAGCTTCCTTGCAGCTAGGCAGCTGCATGAAAGTACACTGAAGCTACCTCTTATCCCAAGAGTGGAATGGCTCTCTCTGCAAAATTGCAAGCACCACAGGGCTAGAGCTGTCTGCCTGCCATGCGGCCTGTCCCAGATGTTAGCCTCTGCAGTGGGCCACAAGGAGCCCTACGTCTGGCAAATCCTATGGCCTAGAATTAGGTGGCACGGAAAACAGTGGTCACTTGGTCTGTCCCAGACCAGGAAGGAACCACAGCCTGGTTATTAGCACTTTGATTTGTAGTGATGTGTGCTGACAAAACCTGGGCATTGGGAGTCTTTACACAGTTAGACTCGTAGGAGAGCTGGTACGTAGCACTGGCCTCACTTTTAATTCATTGTCTCTCAAGCCAGAAGGAATGAGTAACTACCCCGTGCCCATATTTCAGCCTCCAGTACTGCCACCTTCACTCACCTCTGTCACTGGAAGGAGGAGAGGTGCCTTCCAGGTGGTCAGGAGGTCCAGCCTATCAAAATCTCTTATGGCCCCCCAAGACAGATAGGACCACACAGTGGAACTGTGGCTGCTGTATTCCAGAGAGTGGTTCTCAGTGGGAACTGGAGCTGAAGACAGCAAGGACTGTCATCTCCTCTGGAAACTGCCTGACATAGCGGCCCTGGGCTCAGGGTGATTTGCCCAATACACAGAGTCTGGTCCATGCGGGGCCAGTATGGGGCAGTGGGCTCAAGGGTGCAGCATGTAAGGGTCTGGAAGCAGATGGTCGCTTTGGGGGCTTCCCACCCAGCTGCCCTGATTGTGTACCCCAAGCAGTTGAATTTGAGCCCTACAGATGGCCAGTTGCCCTGCAGCTGTTGGCATAAAGCAGATGATGGAGAAGCCAGAAGAAGAAACTGAAGCAGAGAACACTTAGCAGTTTCACGGAATCCTGGGGTTCTGGCTCCAGAGTTTGTGATCTTCTCCCACAGAGCCACAGCTCAGAAAAAGAGACAAAAGTAAGACCGAAGAGAGAGCCATGGAAAGTACTCCCTCAGACTGAGGCCAAGGCCAACAAACACCTCCTGCCTGGGTCAGAGCTAAGGCCAGTGGGGGCAGCTACATCCAGCCTGGGAAGAACAGAGAGGCTGTGTAGCAGCACCATTATGAGCAGGCGCCACTGCGCTGGCTTGAATGGTGTCCCCAAAAAACAGGTTGAGGTCCTAACCCCTAGTACCTCAAACTGTGACCTCATTTAGAAGTAGAGTGTTTGCAGATATAAACTAGTTAAGATGAAGTTGTACTGGAGTAAGGTGGGCCCTAATCCAACACGACTTGGTGTCTTTATAAACAGAGATAGAGGACAGCCATGTGAACACTGACACATGGGGAGGACCCCATGTGATGATCGGCAGAGACTACAGTGACGCATGTACAAGCCAGGGGATGCCTGGGACTACCAGTGCAGGAGGGAGCAAGGAAGGATTCTAGCCATAGTCTTAGAAGGAACAGAACTCATCTGACACCTAAATGTCAGACTTCTAGCCTCCAGAACTGAGACCATAAATTTCTGTTATTTAAGCCTCGCAGTTGATGGTGCTTGGTTACAGCAGCCACAGGAAACTAATGCAACCGCTTTTGCATTCTCAGTCCGCCTAGGTGCTCAGATACGTCCACAATTTACCACCACCATCCTACCGGTCTTGAGTCTTGGAGGCATTTCAGCGCCCCTGAAGCGAGCCTGCCTCACCGCCATCCATGTAAGCAAGTGAACTGAAATGGTGGTGTCATTGGGCACCTGCTTCAGGTGTGGCAGCAGGAAGCCTCCAGGAGTCCGTATGCCCATCCCCTTCCCCAGATGCCCTTGGACTTGTCAGAGCAGCCACCCTGGAAATGCTGGGCCCAGCTGTCTCATGTCTATCCCGTACCTTCCCTCTCCACACTATCCTGGAGGCTGCCAACCACTTGGAGGTCAGGAAATGACACAGGTGGAGGTTTGCAGAGATCCCCCACCCCAAAATGCACCATATCTACTTTAGAAAAGACCCAAAGAGGGGCGCCTGGGTGGCGCAGTCGGTTAAGCGTCCGACTTCAGCCAGGTCACGATCTCGCGGTCCGGGAGTTCGAGTCCCGCGTCAGGCTCTGGGCTGATGGCTCGGAGCCTGGAGCCTGTTTCCGATTCTGTGTCTCCCTCTCTCTCTCTGCCCCTCCCCCATCCATGCTCTGTCTCTCTCTGTCCCAAAAATAAATAAACGTTGAAAAAAAAAATTAAAAAAAAAAAAAAAAAAGAAAAGACCCAAAGAGTAGCCCAGTGACGGCCAAATAATAAACGGAGGACCAGGCTGCCAGTAGGCTTTCCACTCCATGCTGGGGGAACAGTGGCAAGGGCACAGCCATATGACTGGAAACTCCACCAGGGTGACGGAGTGCCGCTTCTACAGCTCTAGGAGATGAACTCGAGGGCTTGGCCATCCCTGTGGCTGCCGTGTGCTGCCCTCACTAGGGGACAGGCACTGGTCGGGGGATTCACAGCATCAGCTCACTGGCCCTCCCCCTCCCCCCCCCCCCCATCTCCAGGGCCAGCCTTGAAATAAATGCACATGTCTATTTCTCCTGCCCTCAGGAAAAGTAGTTCCCTGCTCTGTACCCTAAGAGCTAGGACAGGGCTGCTTGTGAAAACAAGAGTGTCCCCTGAAAGGACTGGGCCCAGGGCTGCAGGCTGAGTGGGGTTCTTGGTCTTCATGGGGTCCTTCTAAAGTTAGGACTGGTCAGGAAGTGATGTGTGAGGGCCCGGGGCAAGACTCAGTGCCCCAGGGAACTGAGGACATTGGGGCCTTTAGAGGACTCAGCAGCTCTGCCCTTACCCCATGTAGTGTGTGCATCAGTTATGGTTCAACTACGAAGAAGAGCATCCTTGTGAGCTAGTTTACAAAGAAAAGGATTTATCACAGGACACTAAACAGCTTCTAGAATCACTGTGGAGGCTGACAAGACAACCTAAGCTGGGATTTCAGGAATGATCCTGAGCCCACTCTGCAGAGCCAGGCCAGCAGGGGAGCTGTGCCTTGCCTCATCCTTGATCAGCACCCCCACACACACCCCGCAGTTGCTGGTTGGGAAGCTACACCAGCTGCTGGTTTCAGGCATGGTGGTGTTTCCACCTCTAGGAAGCTGCCACTGCCCCTGGCTTCAGATCCGTGCTGCCCTGCTGTGGTCTACACCGGTAGAGTGGGAAACCAGGACTCCCGCCATGACTTTTCTTGGCAGCAGAATCAACAGAAGCATGGCCTCAGCTTCAGTGCTGCCTCCTTGTGCCGGAGCACCGGACAGGAAGCACCAGAATTGTATTTGGAATCCTAGCTGTAAAGGAGTAGAAAGTACGACAAAAGGCGTGTTCCCAGGAGAGGGCTGGGTATCTAGGCCACAGCGTATGTGAAGATGAATCACTGGGACAGTGGCCTGGATGCTAGCCAGGGGAGGAGACTGATGCGTAGGAAAGTCACCTGGGTGACATCATGATGCGGATCCAGGGCCCCACCCTCACACCCTGACTCTGTGCGCCTGGAGCAGAACCCTGTTTTGTGCCATCTCCCATTTCCGTGTTCTCGATAAAATTCTCCAGGGTCCTTTAGGTACGTTCTGTTCTCTTTGTTTGATCTTCAGTGTAAACAAACCTATGAAGCAGCCACAGGAGGTATTCTTCCCTCATTTCAGAGAAGGGAAGGTGAGGCCCAAGGAGGTCAAACGTCTTTCTCGGAGTTGCCCAGCTTGCTGGAGGCAGAGCCACTGACCAGCACCCAGACGTTTCCACCTGCTGGCAGTCTCAGGCTGTCCACTGCTCTCATTTTGGCCCGATAGAGAAGGGAAACAGGAAGTCAGTGCATGTGGCGAGCTGGGAGACCCAGCTCCCAGTGCTGGCCCTGCCCCTTCACCCCTCTGAGCCTCTGCTTCCACATCTGTGAGATGAGGTGGCTGGAACACACCTACAAGCTGCTTTTCTGCCGGTGAGAGAGCAAGTAGTGCTGTGTGATCTATATAGAAGACCGAGGAAAGCAGAGCTGCTGTGGTTGCCACAGAGAAGGATCCAGACCACCCCTTCCCAGTCTAGGATATCCTTGCTTGGGGCTCACAGGGCTTCAGTCCCCAACAAGGGTCCATGAGTGTTTGCTTGAGCCTGCTTATGTCACAGCAAACCTTGAGCTTTCATCCGCCGAGGAAGAGTAGGAGAGGCTGTCGCAGAGTTCAGGATGCTTGGGGAGGGGTAGAAGAGAGGGGTGGGGGGCTGGGTATTTAGGAAACAGAAGGATTGGCTGATTGGCCGGTGGGTCCAGCTTGAGATAAGAATGTCAGACGTAGTTCCCCATTCTGCCTGTTTCCTAAGTGAGAACTCTTACATCCTGTTCGGCCCAGAGGAGATGTTTGTTCGGGATGACAAAGCCATCTTGGAGGGCTGCCACAGGGGAAGCGTTCTCTGCCAGACCTTGGCAGTAAGTGGCCTCCATGAAGTCCCGTGCACTCTGCCTCGCTGCTCAGCAGAACGTCGCTGCATGCAAGTACGTGTGCATGTGTATGTTTGCACACTGCTGCCGCATCACCACTCCCCTGCCCCTTGCTGGCACGTCGCAGGTGCACACGGTGGCTACCAGGACGGGCATGTCCCGGGCCAGCTGAGGGAGAGCCTTCTTGATAGGGCCAGAAAGACATGGCTCCAAGGAAGGACTCCGGGCATTGCCCCAAGTCTACTTCCACCCAGAATTTGAGAAAGTTCCGAACAAGTTCAGTGCAACTGTTTGAGTTACTGTTGCTCTGGTTTGCTTTTAGTCCCCAAAACTGCTGTTCAGAAGGTGCCGTTCAGATCAGTGTGAATTTGGACATGCTTGCTCTTTGTTTCCTCTTGGTTATTGACTGACACCAGAGGCATTTCATGTGCCCGTGCTAAAATCCTGTCCATCCAGGGATGCTTGGCTGGCCCCTCTCAGGCCTAGAGTGTGCAGCTCTTGATCTTGGAGTTGAGGGTTTGAGCCCCACGCTGAGTGTAGAGGTTGCTTAAAAATTAAAATCCTGAAGAAAATAAAAATGAACATCCTGCCCAACCAAGCATCTCCTGAATAGAGGTGTTTACAGATAGTTGCCAACCTTTGTTAGAACCATTGAGGAAACCTTTGACGCATCTTCTGGAAAAGGCCAGGCTGTTGCCCGTGAAGAGGCTGGCAGCAGCCATCCATGGGAACGGGCCTTCTTGTCAGAATCTGTTTCTTCTTTTTCTGGCTTTGCCTGGCGAAGGCTATTGCCTCTGGCTATGGCCAGCCAGAAGAGGCGTCGTGCGTTGTTGCTGCCCTTTGAAAGCACGCTCCTGAGAGGGGATGAGGCTACGCTGGTGAGACCGAGCCAGAGACTGTGTCTGATTCAGAGTTAACAGTGTAGAGCACAGATGAGCAGGGAAGACCTGGCTACTCAGAAGAGGCTTGGAGGAACCTGTCTTAAGGACGGATAGGATGAGGAAGGGGGAGGGGAGGGGCACCTGGCTGACTCAGTCGGTAGAGCATGCCACTCTTGATCTAGGGGTTGTAAGTTCAATCCCCACGTTGGGCATGGAGCCTGCTAAAAGGGTGGGGTGGGGGGAGAGGAGGAAACCCAAGGTTTAAAGGACTATTAACTATAGCTGACATCAAGTACGCACAATGGAATGTGATTCGGCCTTAAAAAGGAAGGGGATTGTGACCCCTGCACTGCAGTTGAACCTGGAGGACGCGATAGTGAGTGAGACAAGCCAGGCACAAAAGGACAAATGCTGTGTGATCGCACTTGAATGAGGTGCCTGGAGAAGTCCAGTCCAAAGCAGAATGGTGGTTGCCAGTAGGAGCTGGGGTGGGGGGTGGAGGGGTAGGGCATTGTTTCATGGGTGCACAGTTTTGGTTTTGCAAGAAGATGAAATTTCTAGAGACGGATGGCAGTGATGACTGCAAAACAATGTGAGCGTCCTTCATGCCATTGAACTGCATGCTTTTAAATGCTTAAGATGGTACCGTTTACGTGATGTATATTTTGCCACAGTTAAAAAAAATAATAGCTAACATTTATCGAGTGCTTGCTGTATGCCATGCACCGCACAGAGCACTTTACTTCTCCTGTAGTCATATGAAGTAGGCATTGTTAACTGTTTTCATTTTACAGATGTGAAACCTGATGTTTGGGGTTGTGGAAGTGTCCCACAGCCAGACGACTAGTTAAGTGTGGATTGAACCCACGTGTGTGGGTCCACACTCGATGCTGTAAACACTATGCTGTATGAATAACAGGCTGAACTACAGGAACTGAAGGAGGGGCTCCACTCCTTCCAGACACTGACTCCTGATTGGCTCGAGGCCGGTGTTTTCAGATGTCACCAGGTCCTGTTGTCACAGGGATTCCATCTATCTCCAGAGACCACGTCCCATTCAGGCTCTCGGGTTCAACAGGGCCCATGCTGTGGCTCTCCTCTTGGCTTCCCCATTGCTTGGTGGTGTCAGAAGTTGTGAGGTGGCTGTAACGTATACGTAACTGCCACCCAGGACCCTTATTTTAATGAGTGACCCGGATTGTCTGATGTGTTACAGACAACCGTCATTGACTACGTGAAGCCCTCAGATCTCAAGAAGGACATGAATGAGACCTTCAAGGAGAAATTTCCTCACATTAAACTAACACTCAGCAAAATAAGGAGGTATGTGAGGATCGACATCCACTTGAACTTTCCTTTCCATTCCGACTCTCACTTGGCATGCGTTAAGCTCACGCTTTGTATGATGGTTCTTCCTGTAGTTCTGGGGAAATAAAACACAGGCATGTTCAGCAAAAAGAAGCTCATCTGATGCTGGCTGACCCCTGCCTCCATGAGTGAGAGCCAAGGGAAGCAGGACCGATGGCAGAGCTCTTGACATGAGCTCTTGACATGCATCTGAGGGTGGTTTCCTTAAGTGAAAGAATAACCAATCAGTTCAGTAAGAGTTATGTTACAGAAAACTCAGAATAGGAAACCTACCACTCCCTGTTTTCTCCAATGTAGACAAAACAGAAAAGAGTAGGCATCACAGCATTTGAGGTAATGCTTCACCCACAGTCGTCCACCCAAGAGTTGACAGCCAAGCCCTACCTTTAAGCTTTAAGCAGTTAGTAAAACAGCCAAAGTAAAATCAGGCCTGTATTTCCCCTACAGCTGATTGGATTGACTTTGTGGTGACCCACATCTGCCAGGCTGGAGAGGAGCTGACTGATGTTGTATCTGCGTGCCAGGACAGATTTTCAGTGCGCGTAGCGATGAGGGCTAGACTATACGCCAACACAGTGTTGCCGTATGTGCCAATATTTACATGCTGTGTCTCCCAATACTGATTTGATTCTGGCATGTTCCAAGCCAGAGACGTAAGAAAAAAAAGTTTTCACACTTTGTCCGTTAGCTGGGCAGCGTTCCTAAGCACACTGGCTGTTGTGCTGTTAGCCTAAACTACTCTTCTGTCGTGGTTCTTGAATG
This sequence comes from Felis catus, assembly GCF_018350175.1. NCBI lineage: Eukaryota > Metazoa > Chordata > Mammalia > Carnivora > Felidae > Felis > Felis catus. The sequence goes on from NC_058379.1 coordinate 45,831,311, forward strand.
TGACTGATACTCAGCAGAGTTGATACCAAGCACCTAATTTATTTCTGAAAGTGCCTCTTTGGAATGATCATAGTTCCCCATCATAGTTTTCCTCTTTCCCTTTGGGTAGCTCCACTCCTCGTTCCCAGAGACTCTCAGACGCCACCTGGGTTCAGTGGGGTCCTCTGTGTCCCTTACTGACATCGTCTATACCATTCCGCCAGCAGAGAAGAGCCCCAGAAGCCTAAGTCTGTTGCCCACATGTAATGGAATTTTCTTACTCCTAGGGATTTAGTCCGATTCCACGTCACCATTCTGGGAATGAGAAAAAGGAAATGCTTTCAGGATGGATTAATGTTTTTCTTTGGGGTCCTCTGAAACTCCCAAGTTCTAATAATCTTCCTTTCTTCCTGTCTTTCTCTAGTCTAAAGCGAGAGATGCGGAAGCTTGCCCAGGAGGACTGCGGCTTTGAGGAGCCCACGGTGGCCATGGCCTTTGTCTATTTTGAGAAGCTCGCCCTCAAGGGAAAGCTAAACAAACAGAACCGGAAGCTTTGTGCTGGAGCATGTGTACTATTAGCAGCCAAAATCGGAAGTGACCTCAAAAAACACGAAGTCAAGCATTTAATTGACGTAAGTGACCTGAGTCCTGTTGGCTGAGGGAGCACCTGGGAAGAGCCTGGTCGATGATCCTGCCCAGAATTCCGATTGTTAGTAGCCACTGCGAGACCAGGGCCGTGAGGTCATCCTGCAGCAGATGTCTGGCCCCACATCTAAGGCTGTCCTAGAACAGAGGGATGATCCACTTTGACAAGATCCCCCCCCCCCCCATATTGGGTCTGGCCATAAAAATCAATTTTTGGACACCATGAGGGGTGAAATTACTCTCAAAGCCACAGAAGCCACTGTAATGGAAAGTGGACTTATGAGCAATGTGACCCACAGCGTGTCCATCAGACCTTGGCTTCCTGTGGCCTTAGTTGCCTCGTCTTTGGGGAAAGGTGTGGGTTTGATTCAGTAGTAGCTTCTTTTAAAGGAGAGCCCCATCAAAGAAAAGCAACCTTGATCTTAGATGGATATGTGAATGCCCGTTTTAAAATACAGTGTATTCATAGAAAATTTGAGATATAGTAAAGCCAACAGATTAGGAGACAGTTGCCATTGAAAAGTTAGCTTACACAGTTCCCAAAAGAAGTCTCTTAGCTCTATCTGCCATAACAAAATACCATGGACAGGGCAGCTTAAATATTGGTTTTTCCCAGTTCTGGAGACTGGGAAGTTCAAAACCAAGGTGCCAGCTGCTTCACCTCCTGGTGAGAGTCATCTCCTTGGCTTGTGGATGGCTTCCTCCTCGCAGTGTCCTCCCCTTGCACAGAAAGAGCAAGCAGGCTCCCTGGTCTCTTCTTACAGGGGCACCAATCACATTGTGAGGACTCCACGTATCAGCTCCTCAACCTGACCATGTCCTAAAGCCTCCCAGTTAATATCATGCTAGAGGATAGGGTGCCAACATGCATTTGGCGGGGTAGGCAGCATACCCTGGGGGGGCCATGTGGGGAAGTACCAGGGTTGGTTAGGAGGCGGAGGGAGAAAGGGATACTGTGGGCAGGAGTCTTCACTCTGGCTTCCACAGGAAGGAACAGGCAAGGCAGCCTAAGCAGGCTTAGGACTGGATAGTTAGACTAATTTCAGTTAGACTTTAGGGCATGGGAGCCGCCCTACTTACCTCCTGGCCCTGCGTCATTAGGGCGGGTGGATAGAGGCCCAGAGAAGGTTGGGGTGCAGGCCTTGGATCGGTTGTTTTGGGTATGAAAGGTGTGCCCCCAGGCAGGTTGTCCACCCTCTCTAGGAATTGGCTGACCCTGAAAGTGGCCGTGCCTCCACGATCAGCAAGGCCCCAGATGTCAAACCTCAGAATACAGAAAACACAAGACATGCCTAACACGATGCCCTTTATGTCTAGTTGTGCAGCTGTCTCCGTGGCAAAGGAGAGCAGAAAGGAAGCTAATGTAGGTATTCCCCACATAAGAAAGAGCATTCTTTTTGCTTTAATTTACCATTTTAATTATTCGTAAGTTTACAGTTGAGTGGTATTAAGTACACTCATATTGTTGTGGCCATCACCACCATCCAGCTCCAGAACCTTTTCATCTTGCAAAACTGAAACTCTTTTCCCATTAAGCAATAACTCTCCACTCCCTCTGCCTCCCAGGCCCTGGCCACCAGCATTCTGCTTTCTGCCTCTCTGAGCTAGTCTGTTCTAGGGACCTCACGGAAGTGGAATCACACACTTTTTGTCTTTTGTGACTGGCTTTATCTCCTTGCATCAGGTCTTCAAGATTCATCCATTTTGTAACGTGTGTGAGAACTTCCTTCCTTTTTAAGACTAAATAATATTCCACTGTATGTGTATTGCCCATTTTGTTTATCTGTTCATCCATCAGTGGAAGAAAGAATGTTCTTTAGGTCAGTGCTTTGCTGCTTCTAAGAAATGGTGCATAATCTTCTAGCTTGTATAGTATATACTTTTAGGAACATGGAGGGGAACTTTGGTTACTAAATCTGAGAATCAACAGGTTTACATAGATACTAACTGAACTAATAATCTTGACAAGTGTGAGGTTGTGTACATTTAGTTGTAGCCGAGTAATAGACCAGACAGTGTGTCCATGCAGGATATACAGGCAGTGGTTTTCACATTTGCAGTAGCAGTTAATTTGACACAGGGTCCCAGCCCTGTTATAATCAGTGGCCACCAATGGCTCTGTGGGGGAGTTTTGTTTTGTTCTGTTTTTTAAGCCCAAACCGGCTAAGCCAGAGCAGAATGTGTCCTGGCAAAAACAAGGCCTTCCCTGCCCACCCTCCCCTGGTTGTTCTCCTTCATCTCTACTCCAGCAGCGCCCACAGCTGGGTGGATTGAGCTCCGCCCCACACCAGATTGTCTGGCATCCTCTGCCCTTAGATGACATAGTTTGTTTCTACCCCTACTACCAGTGGGACAAAGATGACCAATTCTCAGCGTTGGGTCGTGTGGAAAGGCATGGAGCGTGGTGCTTTCTGCTGCCAAACCGTGTGTGTTTGACCTTCGCACTCCCCCCCCCCCCCCGCCCCCCAGCCACGGAGATGGCTGAGGTGCTTCATGGTGTGTATTCTGGTGCCAGCGGGGAGCCCCTGGGTGCAAGCTAAACACAGCCGCGTGCTCCGGCCGTTCACATGCACACACTCAGGCTGTATGACACCCTGGAAGGGAGCTGATCTCAACAGGTCTTGGGTCTTCGTGTGTGAAAGGACCAAACTACATAGAGTCCACCCACCCAATCCTGAACTTCCCAGGTGGTCATTGCTGTTGTAGGTGATGTGCGATCTTTTTAGTCTTCCCTCTAAGCCTGAATAAGCTACTTGTAACAGGTGGAGTTGAAATCTCAATTGAGTTGGTATCTCAGCGTTGCCATTTACTGTCCCATCTCACCTTAGGCTCAACTATTTACCCTCTTGACCCTGTTTTCTCTCCTCTGTAAAGTGGGTATAAATGTCACATTGAACTTATAAGATTATTGAAAGAGTAAATGAAGTTGTGGGATGTACTTGATCTTGTACTAAGATTATTGAGAGAGTAAATGAAGTCGTGGGACCGTGGGTCCTCAGGGACATTCGATTCTTTCACCAGGACTGAGAGCGGGAAGTACAGCTGAAGCCTGCCTCCCTTTCTTCCTCCACAGTCTTGCCTGTAATGGGTTTCTCTGTAAACACTCATGGGCTGGTGGGTAGGGAGCTTACATGTGGAGAAAGGCAAGGACTTTGATTGCAAAGCTGATATGCTCTTGGTTTCCTTTCATTCTGTTGCAGAAACTGGAAGAGAAGTTCCGGCTGAATAGACGAGAACTGATTGCCTTTGAATTCCCAGTGTTAGTGGCCTTGGAGTTTGCTCTTCATCTGCCGGAGCACGAGGTCATGCCCCATTACAGACGCCTGGTGCAGAGCTCCTAGCACAGGCCCTAAGAAGGGCCAGGGACCACTTCCTCCGAGCTTGCAGAACAGCACTTACTACTGGAAATGCAAAAATAGAACTCGACATACCAGCCTTTTTTCCTCTCCACATGTTTTCGTGTAGGGCAGTACCGGAAACTTTTCAGGGAGTCTTGGTCTGGCTAGCTGGGATGACCCACGAGCAGTTTATTACTCAGCAGGGGAAGGGGAGAACCGTGCGTAAGATGGCACAGGGCCTTTCCCCTGGCGACACTCTGCAGCTGTCCCCTCCCTGCTGTTCTTCCCGGGCATGCACAGACCTCGCCAGTGCGGTGCAGGGCCTTCTCTCCAGAGCCTTCTCTCCAGACCTGGTCCAACTCAGTGCAAAGTTCTAGAGCAGAGCGGGGAGGAGAATTTGCAGCAGCTGGGGGAACGCTTTGAAAACATACCCTCACTGTGTCAAAAGAGTGTGCCAATCTGTTTTCGTATCAGCTCTTGGAAATGCACTTTCCCCCGGAGCGTGTGAGTGTGAGAATGTGTGTGTCTGACAGATACCACGTCAGCCCTCGGCCCCCAAAGCCGGTCCCGCCCGCCAGAGAGCAGACCTCCACCTGGGGGTCGTGAGCCAGGCTGACCTTCAGCAGTTAGTTCTAGATCAGCTCCGGATCGTAATCACTCTCCGCTCCACACCAGATTGTCTGGCATCCCCTGCCCTTAGAAGGTGACATAGTTTCTGTTAATGCTCCTACCACCAACGGGACAAAGATGACAAGTTCGCGGTGTCGGGTCATGTGGAAAGGCATGGAGCGTGGTGCTCTATACCTTTCTGCTGCCACACCTTGTGTATGCGTTTGACCTTCGCACTTTTCCCACCGTGGAGACGGCTGGGGTTGTGCTCCGTGGTGTGTGTTCCTGTACTCTATGTTAGAGTGCGTAATAAGCACGTTTATTGTGCTATATATATATAAATGTTTTATAAGATTCCAGAATAGAGGTTAAGACGCATGATGGGTGTTTCGAGGCTTCTGACCTCTGGGATAAACTGCTCTTGAGCTGCGGTTCGGTCACCTGAGGAGGCAGCGACGTATCTGCCACATAAGGCTGGCTGTGCCGAATGGGGACTGTAGCTTATATGGACTGGCTGGGATGACGTCACCACACCATCCCCTCGCAGCCACGAGAGGTGCCTGCTGGAGTTCACCTGACAAGAAAGCCTGTGGCCATGTAAAAAGAATTAAAATATTTTGTTTCTATATACATGTGTGTATGTGTAGATGCAGATATGTCACCAGTCACCTCATGTCCTGCCCCTGTCCCCATCTGCACACAGAGTGGGAGCTTCTCCGGTCACCCCAGAGAACGGGTGACAGGGAAGCTGAGCGTGCACAGCTTTGGTTAGCAGAGCCAAAAAAAAAAAAATCGCCACACAGGACAGGAATTGAAGGAACAGCTGGGGAGAGAACAGATTGAATACTCCCCTGCTCCAGAGTCCGAGAGTTAACCGAACTTAGTACTAAATACTTTGCCAACGCATTTCCTTGGCTGGATTCAGTTGTAAGACAGGTGGGGGCTAGACGAACGTGATCTCTAAGTCAACGTGTAAGGGGCACCCGCTGTTCGTGAAGCAAATTGGGAACGAAGCATAGTGTTTGGAGCGTCTCTGTCACCTGAAGGAAACATGCTGTTGACCTTCGCCTCCTGGTGTCTGTCACTTGCTCTCTGATAAGCCACCCCAGACTCTCCACCTGCTCGGCTCCCTGGTGAGTGCCTGGCAGATGGAAAGCCTTTCTGAGGAGCAAGGCCACTAGCATCTAAAATTGCCCACGGAGCTCCCCACTGTCCATCTGCCTTGAATCTCCTGCCAGGCTCAGAGGGACATCTGATAGGGTAATACATGCCACCGAGGTCCTTCCTGTGTCTTAAATCAGGCTAGTATTTTTGAATGGGGGGCCATTTAGTTTTTAGCAAAGTTAGCAAGCTGAACTTGGTCCATTTTTTTTAAGACAGTTTTAAACTATTTTGGCCTGTGGATTTGTTGAGTGGGGCGTTTTAATTTAGTTGGGAGGGGTACTAAGAAGGAAAGATTTTTGTCAAAAGGCTTCTTTTTGCTTGTCCTTAACCTGAGCTTTTTGAAGGTAAAGGAGGATGAGACCGAGGTAAGGGATGGTCATTGCCAGAGCAGCCCCCATAATCTGGTACATCCCAGGGCTTTGACTAGGAGTCAGGGAGCCTGAGTCTGTGTGGAGAGGAGGCCACTCCACAGACTGTTCTAGAAGACCGTGAGTTTTTGCCCTTTCACCCTCCACCACAAGGGGCGGGTTTAGCCCTTGGCAGCCCAGCTTCCTCAGACTTGCTGCGATGCCTCTCCAGCTCTCCCCATGCACAAATGTCTGTGGGGAAGCCACACCCGGCCACATGTCCCACAGGCTAGCACTAGCTGCTCTGCCTCACATGGTTCCCCCAGACTGGCCTCTCCTCGGACTGGACTGTTAGGTAAGAGATGGAACCCAACCGAGCCGACAGGCTAGGGCAGCCACTGGGGAGGAGGGGCCCCCGCCTCCCAGAGCAGCTGCCCCAGGGGGGCCTGAGCCAGCCCAGTGACAGCAGAGGTCACTCCTTTCCCTCCATTTCCCCCAGTCAAACCTAGATGGACACAGGAAACACCAAATGCAAAGCTGATCGTTTTGTGGGTTTTTCCTTGTTTTTAACTTAAACCTCCCCCCTACTCCTGTTTCTATGGTCTCCACCCAGCAGGCCCGTTTCGAGGTGGTCCCTTACTGCACATAAACCACTCCATACCACAGCCCCTACCTACCCTCCTGATGTGGCAGCAGGTGACACTGGATATCCCTTCCCATCTCCTCCTTACTCTGTCCTGTCCCCTTCCTGCCCCAACAGCAAACAGTAAAACTTACAGCCCCTGCTGCTGACTTGTTTCAGACGTCTCTGGTTCAGGGCGGCAGGCCTCTCCCTCTGGCCACCTCCACAACTCAGAGCCTGAAGCTGCCATGCCCCCCACCCTCACCTTGCAATCTGCTGGAGAACATTTGAGCCAGGTAGTTTTGTTACCTGTTAGTCATGTCCAGTGATGGGGTGGAGGGGGGCGTCCTTCAAAGAATGGGGTGTATGAGGGGAGCATCCTAGGGGTAGTCGAGTTTCTCTTCTGAAGGCTGTCAGGGCTGTTAAGGACCACGCTGGCCACGTCACGACAGGGCCAGGTAGGAGAGCGCTGGCAGCCGGGGAAGAGAGGAAACATCAAGGCTATAAATCCAGAGTCACGTGTCGTTAACACCAAGAATCGGTGAAAGAAATGATCTTCTTACTGCCAAAGGACCTCCCTGCGGAATGCTAGAGTGCTAGCTCAGAGCCCCCACCCCATAAAGGGACAGACTCCAGAAAGTCTGCAACACAGGGCTGAAGCATGCAAACGCCCCTGGCAAGTAAGGTGCTTGCCTACATACCATCGCCACTACTGTCCGGCTACTCAAAGTGTGGTCCGAGGACCACAGCATCGGCATCACCTGGGGACTTGTTCCAAAGGCAGAATCTGCAGCTTCCCGAGATTTCATGAAGATCCACAGACATTAATGTCTTAGAGTCACTGTTCCAAATAAGCACAGAAAACCTTTCTGTCTAAAAAAAAATAACCACCTATCATACAGAGTTATCTAAGATAGAAAAAGAGGCAGACACTGGAGATGGTTAATTCAACAACAGTAACATACCACCAGTCTCTCGCTGAAAGGTACTTTTGACATTGGATTCCCTAAGCCACTGCCTCTAACGTTCTCTGGATGCACATGGCCAGAAAGATCTCAACTGGACAGAGCGACAGCTCATTTACTGTAAATCGGAGCTGGCTCACAGGAGATTGCCTCATCTAATGTTGACTGGTGTTGCTGCTCAGACAAGGTCTGTGCCCCGGGCTCTTGGGCCTATGGCTGAAGAGTTTGGTACTAAACGCAACTCCCTAGGGCTGCTGTGGGGGCTGGATAGTCATGACCTTGGGGACATCACGGGTGAGCACACCTCCATTTTGCTTTTTCATTGGGGTCCACCTACCATTTTTAAATACACTGGGCTCTGTAGGTGACAAGAGGACCCCAAGAGCCTGCCCCCGAGGGGCTTCCAGAGGTTAAGGAAGGACTACTGGGGGTGGGTAGAAGGCACCTCTACCAGGAGCCATGATACTAATCTCCAGAGGGACCCCTGAATGCAGACACTCAAAAGCCAAGCTCCAGGGCAGGCCTGGAGTGGAGGAGTCCAAGGCAGCAGGCTGGTAATAATTGCTGCCCAGGGGTCAGCCTGGTACCTGGATGACAAGGCAGGCCAAGTTAGAGCCATTGTTTGGTCCTAGGAGTGGAGCCCACAAAGACAGGCAGGATGAAACTGGGGACTCCTTACCAGGGCGCCTGGGCGGGCTGATGAGAAGCCAGAGTCACGAACTGTGATAGGCGGTTGGACGTTGTGCACTGATGGCTGGTGGGGCAGAGCCGGGGAGGACTTCATACTCACCAAGCAGATTCCACACGCCAGACCTGTGCTAGGCACTTAGAGCACATGTTCTTAGTCAACCCTTAAACTATAAAATTAGGGGTCATGCTCCCGTTTCACAGATGGAGAGACAGGCTCTGAAAGTCACTTTCCCAAGAGCACACGGTTATGAAATGGTAAAGGCAGGATTCAAATCCAGGTCTGTCTCATTCCAAAGCCCAACCAGCTGTCCTGCCTCAAGGTGGGTCAAAACAGAGAAGCCAAGAAAGCAGGAGGCCGTTGCTCAGCTGCCCTCAGATGTCCCCCTTGAACTGCTGCCCTGATGGCCCCTCAGGGGAGGGGGGGCCTTCCCCCCACCCACACAGCAGCCACCAGCCCTTTCTGTGAAGAAGAAGGGATCTGGAGCTGCTAAGTCCAGAGCACTGTCCTCTGGGATACGAGCAGGCTTCGCAGCTGATGTGGGACACGCTTCCGGGCCCTGGGAGAACAGGGGCTTTGTAGAAAACACGCTTCTGCAACAGGTGAGCCAAGGGGCTTTTGCATCTAAGTGGAAGATCACAGTGTAACGTGCCAGCGTCGGTGGCCACCAACATCCGACCAGTTTCCCGTTGTTTATGTATGGGTTTTCCACTGTGTGTTATAATTATCACAAATTCTCTTTGCCTCTTGACTCTGCATGTTCCCTGGCTGCTATCCCTCCTATCCGTAGATGACTAGGAAACGCATATTTGTTTTTCTCTAAGATGAGGCCAAGTACAACCTGGGCAGGCAGTCAGCTGGCAGGAAAGGCCACACTGCAGTGGAGCCCAGAGAACGGCTTAGGGGTTATGAGCTGCTTGAGACTTCACCCCTCCACCCTCAAATGTTACTTGCAGAACACAGGCCTCGTCAGATGTGCACAGAGACCATTTCACGGTCATTAACTGTTACTCTGGACCACAGGGTTCAGGAGGACAGGAACAGTACTCGCTGCCACATCCCCAAGCACTCAGCGCAGTGCGTGGTGCGCAGAATTCACCAAATAAATGTTGGTCAAGTCTAACGAGCCAAACATCACAAAACACACAAAACAATCCCTTCATCGGGCGAGTTATCAGTCGGTTCTCTGCTCAGGTCTTGCTCAGCTCTGACCCCACAGACCACAGCACCCAAGCGCCCTCGCCCTCTGGCTGCTGATTTGGCTCTGCCGAGGATAAAAAAAGAGAAGGGGGAGAAGGAGGTCCAGCCCTCTGGCTCCACAGCCCAACCCCCACCTCACCCAAAGGGCCCTGCTAGTCCTGGGGCCTCTTGGCCTTCATGGTCCCTTAACCCATCCACACGTCCATAAACAGTTTGCTCACTGAACTCACTTTACTTGCCTCCCTATTGCAAGTGCCAACCCCACCTGGCACACCCAGTTGACAGGCTAGTGACACCGTGTTTCATCAAGCAGGAGCAATTGGGAAAACAAGCATCCTATACTTCCAAATCATTCTGGAAAGAAACAGTGAAAACTGTCCCACTGAACCATTAAGAAGTGAGAACAGTCAAAAAAAATCATGTGCCTTAAAAAGGCAGGGCGGGGGGCGGGGGGGGGGGGCGCTTGGGTGGCTCAGTGAAGCGTCTGACTCTGTTTTGGCTCAGGTCATGATCTCAGGGTTGGTGGGTTCAAGCCCCACATCAGGCTCTGCGCTGACAGCACTGAGCCTGCTTGGGACACTCTCTCTCTTTCTCTGCCCCTCCCCTGCTTGCACATGTTCTCTCTCTCTCTCAAAATAAACATAAAAAAAAAAAAAAAAAAAAAAGACAGTTTGGCTACAATGAACCTGATTCTGAAAACCGCCCTCCTCAGGGTGGTATCCAGGCCCCCTCTCCACCAAATGGGCCTTCCTTTGAAACCTCAGGGTTCTTGGTCATTCCTTCATGAGGGGCTTTGAACAGGAGCTGATCATCAAAGATGACAAAACAAAACCAAACCAAAAAAAAAAAAAAAAAAATCAGTGGGTCCATAGGAGGGAGGCTGATGGCATCTTCTGGCAGAACTACTATCAATTATTTTTTAAAAACTCTTGAGGGGCGCCTGGGTGGCTCAGTCGGTTAAGCGGCCGACTTCGGCTCAGGTCATGATCTCGCGGTCCGTGAGTTTGAGCCCCGCGTCGGGCTCTGTGCTGACCGCTCAGAGCCTGGAGCCTGCTTCCGATTCTGTGTCTCCCTCTCTCTCTGACCCTCCCCCGTTCATGCTCTGCCTCTGTCTCAAAAATAAATAAACGTTAAAAAAAAAATTAAAAAAAAAAAAAAAACCTCTTGAGTTCCAGACCCCACCCACCAGCTCAGTCCTAGTCCTACTGGGGTGCAGTAGGTGAGGTGGGGGTCACTGTGTCAGTCCTCCCAAAAGGTACCCCTCAGGCCTGATGGGACATTGATGCATTCAGGCTGCTAGGGATTTCAGCCTTAATTTTTTTTTTTTTTTTTTTTTTTTTTAGTATTTATTTGTGTGAGAGAGAGAGAGAGCAGGCGCGCGCGCGCGCACACACACACACACACACACACACACACACACACGCGTGCGCGCATGAGCAAGTGAGCAGGGGAGGAGCAGAGAGGAGACACAGAATCCAAAGCAGGCTCCAGGCTCTGAGCTGTCAGTACAGAGCCCAGCATGGGGCTCGAACCCACAAACCTTCAGATCGCGACCTGGGCTGAAGTCAGACACTTAACCAACTGAGCCACCCAGGGACCCCTCTAGCCCTAAGTTTTTAGAGGAGAACTCCCGCAGGCCAAAGAGGCAGGCAGGTGTGTAAAGGTATAAAGACAGTGGTGGTGAGCAGCCCGAGGGCCCCGAGCACTAGGACGGCTGGGATGGCGAGCACTGTGCAGCTGCCTGGCTGACGCTGAAGAGCTCCCAGCTCTCACAGCCCAGCGGGAGCCTCAGCGGCCTCCCTCACTTTGGGGGAGAGACACGGAGGACGGCCTGTGGGCGTGGTCTGCGCTGCAGGGCCCAGCCTGAGCCACCTGCGCGCCCACCCAAGGCCACAGCTGAGCCCGCTCATCCTGTGAACCAGGCCCGATGGGTCCTCCTGCCTCCACACGCACACGGACACACTCACAGACACCCGCGCCCCTGCCCTCCACGGCATTGGATGTCATTTTCTCACGACCCAGGAACAACCCCTCCCGCATGGTCACCAGGTCACCAGCGGCAGAGCGCGGAGCGGGCCGGGACGCAGAGTCAGAGACGGTGTACGCCCCGCCCCGTTCACAGCACCGTTACACCAGCCGTCAGCCAGAGCTGGCCCTGAGGACTAAGATGTCCCCATCCCACATCCCACGTTTCTAGTCGGAGGGCCGTGGTGCCGGGCAGCGCACAGCGGTATTTCGCTCGTGTTCTCACACCCCCGAGAGGCGCCTCTCCATTCTTGTCCCCACTGCTGGGGGGGACAGGGGTGCTGGCTGCGGCTCAGGGACCCACGAGCTGGGCGAGGCGCAGTGACTGCCTCCACAAGATGGCTGCTCCCACACCTGCCGGCCAGCAAATGGGCCCTGGATGCCTCGCTGCTGTCTTTAGCTCCAGTTACCTGCCACGTGCTGAGGGCAGCAACCTCAAGTCCTTGTGTCACCAGAGCTCCCTCCCTCCACAGCCCCAGGTGTCACCCTGTCAGGTGGAGCCGCCCGGTGGCTTCTCTCCCCCTAATCTCCTCCCTTCCAAAAGTTTCCTGTGCACAGAACCAGGAAGCCTGGGCAGAGTGGGCCTGGCGGCCAGGCCTGGTAGCCTGGGTCCCCCACTCAGGGGAGGGAGTGGTGACAAACAGCCTAGGGAGTGGGGGGGCCCCCGACCCTTGGCCCTGCAACCGCGTCTGCACCGGGCCCGACACCAGAGTCTCAGAAGCCAAAGGCGCTGGCACCGCGTCTCCATCAGAGCCCAGGTGGAAACGCCACCCGTTTCACAGCTCACCCCGAAGAACCAGGGCAGTCGAGCAGGGAGACGGACCCCGTCTAGCCAGCTGCTGTGCAGCCAGCACTCACAACAACACCCCAAGCTGGGACGAGGCTGCCTCCTCACCCTCACCGCCCAGCAGACGCCCCAGGCCACACCGCATATCACAGGTGCATTCCCGCGTAGCCACAGCCCCGCAGTCCGGGCAGCAACAGAAAGTCAGTTTCTCACAGTTTTGGAGGCTCGCAGTCTGAGACGGAGGTGCTGGCAGGGTTGGTTGGCTTCCTCTGGGGTCTCTCCTGCGGCCTCTTCTTCCTTTTTTCTGTGCCTGCACATCCCTGGTGCCTCTTCGGGGGCCCAGCTTTTTCCTTTTCTTCTAAAGACAACAGACTGGATGAGATCTCACCCATGCCGGCCTCATTTAACCTTAACTACCTCTTAAAGGCCCAGTCTCCAGACAGGGTCACGTTCTGAGCTCTGGGGGTTAGGGCTTCAACACATGACTTTAGGGGGCACACAGTTCAGCCCATAATACTCAGAGTGTCCATTACCCACCAAGTCAAGGCCGTTCACGTGTCCACTCAGGCTCTACAGACATGTCAGATCAGAATCCAAACAGGCTGCTCTGGATGGGATGCTTCCTGTCCTCTACCCAGCTCAGAGGACCTAGATGGTTGTGTTCTTTCCACCCCTGCCCCCACCTCCAGCCCCCAATCTTCTGCTCTCAGAAAAAGGGTTGTGGGGTGCCTTGGTGGCTCAGTCGGTTAAGCTTCTGACTTCGACTCACCGTTCGTGAGTTCGAGCCCTGCATCAGGCCCTGCGCTGACAGCTCAGGGCCTGGAGCCTACTTCAGATACTGTGTCTCCCTCTCTCTCTCTGCCCTTCCCCACTCCCCCTCTGTCTCTCTCTCATTCAAAAATAAATAAACATTAAAAAAAAGAGAGAAAGCGTTGCTCTCTGGGCAGCGCATATACTAACAGGAGGGGAGGGGACGGGACAGGAGGGGAAGGAAGGGAAGAAGGATGGAAGTTGCTTTCCTCTTCTCTACCAGGACACTCCTTTGCTTCTCCATCTGTGCAATGCAATCACTTTCCTCACTGGCTCATCTCCCAGCTGCCTTCGTCACAAGCTTTCCTGGCTGTCCCACCCCCTGCAGTCAACCCATAGCCTGCATTTCCTCCTTCCTGTCCATCTGAAATCCCTCTCTCTGCACCTCTGCTTCACGTCTGGGGTCTCCTGCCCCATCCAAACCTCAAAGCTCCCTCTGGTCCTTGGCCACCACTCGTCCTCCGGGCCCAGCAAAGGGCCTCCTGCTTCTCGACTTGTCACACAGTCCCCTTGTCCTTTCCAGGCTTCCCCACATCTCAGCACACATTTCCACCACACAGTCACTGAACGTGGATGGCCTCTCTAAGCACACAGAACAGCCCACAGTGTCAATTTCGCTGAAAGCTCTTGGGCCATTCCAAGTTTGGGAAGTCCCTTTAATTCCCAATCACCTTTTGGGGATGGGTATTTTCCGTAGCTGTCTGGTCATTGAAACCCCGAGTTCTCACTTTTGAGAGACCTTAGTTTGCTCTGTGGGATTCACAGAGCTCACATGCCCCAAGTGGTCCAAAAAGGTGTGCTAACTCAACTATCTCAAAAAAGACAGTGCAAGCTTTTCATTTTTTGCAGAATGATTAAAATGATTCTCAGGAAGTCTCTACCACCGTTCTAAATCAAAGCATGAGTCCCAGCTGCTGAGAAGTGAATAGAAATCAGATGCGAAGGGAGAGGCAGAGAAGGAGGAGAATTAGAGATTTATTATATAGACCTTCCCAAACTAAAACAGTTCTCTTGATTCCAATGAAGACAAGATCTGGACTTTTGTTGTTGCCAAAAGCAGTTTCCAGAGCTTTTACTATTAAGTTACTATTAAGGACGTATTTTCTGCTGGAAAACTAAAGAAATATTTGATGAGCACTTGTCAAAGTACGGAGTCCTAGTAGGATCAGATGCATCAGAATCACCTGGCATGTCTTTTAGAAATGAAAAGGCCCGGGAATTCTAGAATCTCCGAGAGTGAGACCCAGGAATCCATATTTGCAACAAGTGCCCCAGTGATTTTTCTACCTCCAGAAGTTTGCAGGTCATAGCTGTTAGTGTGGGGTCATAGGTGGAAGGCAAAGATTCTGATCCTGAAAGGGCTTCTCAAACTTTACCAAGCATGTGGGTTTGTTGAAGAGCAGATATGGAGTCGGTGCATCTAGGAGGGCACTCGAGATTCTGGGGAACCAATGTTTCCGGGCACAAGCCACATTTTTAGTACTTTTAGTAGCAAGGATCTGGAAAGCATGTCTCCCTTCCATTATCCCCATGCATGTGTGTGTGTGTGTGCGCGCGCGCGTGGGCACATGTACGTATTACAGTAGTAATTAATAGCATAGCACTTTCACGTGCTTTATCTCCCCTAGTGAAATATAATGAGGCTATTGCTGTAATGATTCTAAACCTTATTTAAGCAATCACTGCTCTCTCAGGCAGTCACTCAGGAGGCAGCACACAAGAGTGGTTCAAAGAATGGCTCTGACGTCCGAGGTGACGTTCTCGTAGCAGGTGCATTCTGCCCCTCATGAGCCGACGCAGCTGGGGGCCGTTATGAAACCTTCCCAAGCTTCAGACCTTAGCTCTAAAATGGGATTGACTCTGGCTTTTTCTCTCAGGAGGTGGTGAGGGGCCCACAAGATAATGAACATGAAGTATGCAGGTAGCCCCTGACACACAGCATGCACTTACACATCAGCTATTAGTATTAGCCTGTGGTATAAAGCATGTGGGAGATTCCCCTTCTGGGTCTGGCACGAGAAGAGGATCAGGGGGATAAGAGATCAGTCTCGTTAAGACATATCTTCACCTCCCGTTTTGGCCTGAAACACTGTCATTCTGAGCCATCACCTACTCCAGTGACTTTTCGCACCAAATGGCATCCGGCATTTTCAAAAAATAAAATCCAGCTTTGTCTTAGCTTGAGCTGCTATAACAAAAATACCATAGACTGGGGTAGTTTAAACAACAAACATTTATTTCTCAGTTCTGGAGGCTGGGAAGTCCAAGAGCAAGGCACCAGCATGTCTGGTGACTGGTGAGGGCAATCTTTTCTGGTTTGCAGAAAGCCATCTTCTCACTGTATTCTCGTGTGGCAGAGAGCAAAGAGAAGGGCAAACTCTCTTGTATTTCTTTTTCTTCTTCTTCTCATTATTTTTGAGAGAGAGAGAGAGAGAAAGAGGTGGGATCAGAAGAGAGAATCATAAGTAGGCTCCATGCCCAGCACAGAGCCCGACACAGGGCTTGATCTCAAAACCATGAGATCACGATCTGAGCCGAAATCAAGAGTTGGATGCTTAGCCTACTGAGTCACCCAGGTGCTCCTTGTGTTTCTTCTTATAAGAGCATTAATCCCCTCATGGGGGCTCCACCCTCATGACGAAATTACCCTCAAAGGATCTATCTTCAAATACCATTGCATTAGGGATTAGGGTTTCAATATATGAATTTTGAGGGGACACAACAATCCAGTCCATAGCAAGCCTTAAAGAGAGAAAATGGCGGGGGGGCGTGCCTGGGTGACTCAGGCGTGCGACTTAGGCTCAGGTCATGATCTTGTGGTCTATGAGTTCGAGCCCCGCATCGGGCTCTGGGCTGATAGCTCAGAGCCTGGAGCCTGTTTCAGATTCTGTGTCTCCCTCTCTCTGTCCCTCCCCCGTTCATGCTCTGTCTCTGTCTCAAAAATAAATAAACATTAAAAAAAATTTTTTTTTAAAAGAGAGAAAATAGGTAATTTCAGATGGCCTGTTCCAGTGATGCTTTGAGTGATGTCAGTGTCCTTGGAGCAACTGAGTGGCATCTGTCCTGACTTGCCTTCAGCCACCCTTCTGCCTCCATTCTGACTGGTGCCCTTGCTGTGGTGATGACAGGTCCCCATAGAACAGCCCCTGGATGTAAGCCACCTATTCTTTGTCTCTTCCCTCTTTCCCAACCTAGGACAAGGATAACTGTCTATCACAGCCCTGATCATTCCTGGCGTGTATTCCAAGTAGATGTCCCCTGCAAATGGCGGCAAAACTCAATCCACACATTCTTTTGGCTGGGCACTGAGCTAGGTGCTGGGGCATGGTAGTGAGGAGTAGTTACTACCAACATGGTAACTATCTTCCTGAGGCTCACAGGCTATAGGGAAGACACATAGTGAAATGGCCACATAACTTTGACAAGTCCTACAGTGGAGGCATTCATGGTGTGTTAATGAATATCTAGTTGAGAGAGTGGACCTGGTCAAGGAAATTAGGGAAGAAGTGATGCTTGACCTGAGATGGGAAAAATGAGTAGCAGTAAATTGGGCAAGATGAGAAGGAACAGATTTTCTAGGGGGAGAGCATATGCAAAGCCCTAACATCAGGTGGGAGTGTGGTGTGTAGAGAGATAGATAGGGTCAATATATTAGTCAGGGTTCTCCAGAGTAGCAGAACCAAGAACCAAGAAGAAGGATGGAAGGATGAAAGGATGGAAGGATGGAAGGATGGAAGGATGGAAGGATGGATGGATGGAGAGAGAGAGAGAGAGAATAAATAATAGATAATAGATGATTGATTGATAGATAGATAGATAGATAGATAGGCTTACATGACTGGAGGCTGAAAAGTCCTCAGATCTGTAGTCAGCAAACTGGAGACCCAAGACAGCGATGGTGTATTTCCAGCCTAAGCCCAAAATACTGAAAGCCAGGAGAACCAAAGGTATAAACTCTAATCTAAAAGCCAACAGTCTCAAGACCCAAGAAGAGTGGGTTTTTCCATTTGAGTCTGAAGGCAGAAAAGACCAGGGTCCCAGCTCAGACAATTAGGCAGGAGGATTTCCCTCTTAGTCTTTTTGTTCTATTCAGGTCTTCAGGTTGATTGGATGAGACCCAGCAACATCAGAAAGGGCAACTAGCCTTAGTTACCCATGCAAATGTTGATCTCATCCAGAAACACCCTCACAGACACACCTAGAATAATGTCTGGCCAAATGTCTGGGCACCTATGGCTCTGTCAAGTTGACACATCAAATGAACCATCAGTCAGACTATGAAGGCCCCTGTTGACCACAAGGAATTTACCTTTATCCTCGAGACAATGGAACATCTTTAACATATTTAAATAGGATGATAACATGAGCAGATTTGAGATTTAGAAACTGAATTGTGGCAGGAGTCTGGAAGCTCAATGAGGACCTAGCGCGGGCAAAGGCAGACCAGTCAGGAGACTTCTGCAGTGATCAGGACATGGGGTGTCAGCGTGGGGAGTGGGTTGTGATGGAGACTGAGAGAAATGATACACTCTAGAGATATTTAGGACTTAGTATTGGATATGGGAGGGGAGGAAGAAGGAGAGGTCACGGCTGATCCCAAGTTTCTAGCCTTGACAACTACAACGAGGGCAGTGCCCATACTAGGGTATAAAGGATTGGAAGGGAAGAGGGTGAGTTCAGGCTTCCATATTGTGACAGAAGCCCTTCAGTAGGATGGAGTTCTCACCAAAATGTGGGACTACCTTTCCTCTTGTATCCGGGTGTGGCCAGGTGTACTGGTTTTCTGTGGTTGCAGTAACAAAGTGCCACAGACTGAGTGACTTAATATACCCTTATTCTTTCATAGTTCTGGAGGCTGGAAGTCCAAAATGGAGGTGGCGGCTGGGTCAGTTCTTTCCAGAGGCTCTGAAAGAGAATCTATCTGTTCCATAGCTTCTGATGGTTGCTGGCAATTCCTGGTGTCCCTTAGGTTATAAATGGATCACTTCAATCCCTGCCTCTGTCTTCACATAGCATTCTCCCCTGTGTCTCAGCGTCTTCGCCTGGTCACCTTCCCTCTGGGTATATCTGCATGCTCAACTTTCTAACATCTTGTAAGGACACCCGTCATGTGATTGGCCAATATGACCTCATCTTAACCTGATTACATCTGCAAAGGATTCTATTTCCAAATAAGGTCACATCCACAGGTACCTGTGGTTAGGACTTGAACATATCTTTTTTGGGGTGATGGTAGGCAACAATCTAACCCATAATACCACGTGACTTGTTGTTTGATTTGTTTTGTTTTTTGTTTTTTGTTTTGGGGGGGTTCTTTTGGTCAACAGAACATGAGTAGAAGTGATGCCATTTCCCAGGCCAAAGCTTTTAAAACTCAGATGTGGCTTTGACACTCCCTTTTTCCCTGTTGAAGGAGTTCAGGACGTGCCAACCCAAAATGTGCCACTTTGGCAAATTAGTTATTTTGAACTGAAGGCACTTGAAAACCAGCAAATGCAGTTTGCTTTCTCTGCAGTCCCCTTACCTGCCTAAAGTCAGATCCTCCAAAACAAACTCCATTGTCATAGATTCCCCACCTGGGGAGTTTCATCAACCCAAGAAGATTGACTCTTCTCACAGGAGAGGACTGGAAGCCAGCACCACAGCCAGACAAACTTTGTCGTACCCTGTTATACCTCCCATCTGGTCTCTCATCCTTCCTAAAAATAATTTCCTCTTTCCTGCGTTGTCTTTATCTCCCCTCCCCTTCCCCTATAAGACAGTATTTAAGCTTTCAATTCTCACCATTTTGGAGGTATTCACTTAGTTTTATCCTGTGATATCCCCAGTAGTGTAATAGTAAAAATGAATGCATTTGTATACTTTTCTCCTATTAATCTGCCTGTTGTCAGTTTATTTCATAGACGTGGCTATTAAATCTAGGAGGGTAGAGGGAATGTACTTTGTTCCTCTCCTGTACTGCCCACTGGATAAATGCAGAGGACTCTGAAGATACAGCAGGTGGCACAGAACCTGGACCTTTGAGTCACCATGTGGGAGAGATGACCAGCAGACCAGAAACTCCTGCTCTGGACCGGCATATCAGAGAGGAGTAAGCTTTTACTATGTCAAACCCCTGAAATTTGTTTTTTTGTTTTGTTTTGTTTTGTTCTGTTTGTTTGTTTTGTCACAGTGTTAGCTTCCACAGAGATCTTGGAGTGTAAAGGCTTGGAGACATTCAGAGGAGATGTCATGTAGACTGTTGTGTATGTGGGTCCAGAGCTCCAAAGACAGGTCAAGCTGGAGACATACGTTTACAAATGTGCCTGGAGTGCGTGAACACATGGCTTTGCCAGGGGGGCAAGCATAGAGGGAGGAGGGCAGCCCCAGGACCAGGCCTGGTGGGACGATAATGTTTAACACCTGCACAGACAGGGATGTGTCTACAAAGCAGAGAAAGAGTGGTGTGAGAGAGATAGCAGGACCCCTGGGACATGTTGGGTCGTAGGGCACCGAGGAGCAGGAGACCGAGGCCCTAGAGGCCCTGTGTGATGAGGCCTGCAAAGTATCAACCAGATTGAAAGACAGGATCGCGGCTGAGGACGAGTGCTGTTTTAGAAGGTACCTGAGGGGGGGCACCTGGGTGGCTCAGTCGACTGAGCCTCCAACTTCAGCTCAGGTCATGATCTCATGGTCCGTGAGTTCGAGCCCCACATCAGGCTCCGAGTGAGGAGGAGGCGAGAAATTGGCGTCAGCAAGCAGAGAAATTGTTTTGATGAGTTTAGTTGTGAATGTGAGGAAGGAACTAGGGCTGAAGCTCAAAGCTGAGAACCAAAACCTTCCACCCCATACTCAGCCTGGATGCAGGGAAGTGAAACCACGCCTTACTGCCCGGTTGGCGTGAGGTCGCCAGTCCCGTCTTCGCTGGCATTCCTCCACTCTTTGCGACCGTCCTCCCAAGCAAACATGGTGATTGCTCACTACAGTAACTTCCCCCAGATACCCATCAACTCTTCAATGAGAAGCACATACAGTCTGTGCCTGGAGATGCTTTGAATCCCTCCCGTTGCCGCCCCCACCAATCCTGGGCTGTGGTATCAAGCTCGTTACCCAAGTCCTAGATCCCCCACCTTGAAAGACTAACCTCAAACCCAGCTTCCGAGTCCTGATGCATTCTGGGCTTGTCTTCCCTCCTCTGAAAACCAAGCTTCACTGCACTTCCCTCCTGCCCACCACACCAAGCGGCGGTCGGCGGTCGCTTTGTCTCCTCAGTGGGGGTGTTGGCAGTACTGGGGGAGCCAGCTCCTGACAATGGGGATGAAGAAAGAGGTCAAGTTCGTTGTTTTTTATTTCTGTTTTCTTGTTGCTAAAAAAAGACTTGAGGGTGTCTACAGCCAGGTGAGAGACAGGGGTCAAATTACCAAAAGAAAGCTGTGGTCAGGTTCCTGAGATGGCAGGAGGAGCTAGAATCAGAAGGAGCAGAGAAGAGGGATTAACCCTAAGTGGGAGGGGAGGTAAAGAGAAGGGAAGTGAAGTGCCCAGGCGAGCAGGTTTGCATGGATGACATGGGAAGGTGAAGTTCCCATCTGACAGCTTCTATTTTCCCTTTCGGTGAGAGGCAAGGCCGAGACAGAAGGGCAAGAAAGGGAAAGGGGTTTGAAGAGAACGAAAGTATTTGGAACAGCCGTGGAGATCAGGAAAGTGAACCAGCCTGAGAAACTACCGTTCTCTTAAGTACAGACGTCACGGACGTCTGGAGAATGTAATGCATCCTGTTCTGTGACATCCCGAATGAAGGAATGAGGACTTCTGGGGTGACTCCATGTTCACTTGGATGATGTAAGTGCTAACAGACTTAAATGTTACTTTATTTCCTGGTCACATTCCATTTATTCCAATCTCCTGCCACCTAAAGCCAACTGCTGTGGAAAGCCATCATAGATGAGGATAAAGATAGCAATAGTGATATTTACTGCTTACCATGTGCTGGGTACTATGCATAGTACATATATATGGTATGCATACATAGACCTATGTACATAGACATGGTGAATATATACATATATACACATACATATCATATGTATATTCATATATATATGGCTTTTTCCTATCTAATTATTTCAACAAACCTATGAAGGGATGATTGTCCATTTTAAAGACAGGAGGATGGGGCGCCTGGGTGGCTCGGTCAGTTAAGCGTCCGACTTCAGCTCAGGTCACGATCTGGCGGTCCGTGAGTTCGAGCCCCGTGTCGGGCTCTGGGCTGATGGCTCAGAGCCTGGATCCTGCTTCCGATTCTGTGTCTCCCTCTCTCTCTGTCCTTCCCCCATTCATGCTCTGTCTCTCTCTGTCTCAAAAATAAATAAACGTTAAAAAAAATTTTTTTTAATAAATAAATAAATAAATAAATAAATAAATAAATAAAAAAGACAGGAGGATGGGGGTCCGGCAGGGTTCCTTACTTCCTGCCCAGACTCCACAGATCTCAACACCGGTGGCAGTGGACTTGCCTGACCAAGGGAACTGGGAAAGACCACGGAGGAAAGGGAGGTAGGGAATTCTTGACAATGAAGAATCAGCTTTGCTGGTTTTTATCCTGTGAGATAAAAATAAATTCTACACTTGGGACGAGGTAGAATTTTCTGTTTGGCGCCCCTACTGTGGGCAAAGTTGATCAAAGACCCCCTGAGAGCTCCTGGGGGGGAATCATACACATGATAACAAGCTGACAGTCCTTGTGCTTCCCTGCCACTTCCCCTTCTCCTTACCCACTTCCCCTGCCCCCCCCCCGGGTACCCACAGTCTCTCAAGGCAGCTTCCCCACCTCGGGCGCCACCACTGCCAGCCCACTGGCCCCCAGGTGCTGTCCCCAGCTTGCCAAAGGGCCAGAGCAGTGCTAAATTCTCAAAGATAAGGGAGAGAAAAAGACCCTGCTCTCCCTCTCAGTTTCACCTTTGATCCCACTGCTCATGGGCCCCAGGGTCTTCTGGAAAATAGTTCCTTTGACTTCTGTCCAGCCTTCTCATCTCAGCCTTGGAAAACATGAGTCCCTGAGGCAGGTGTGTGTGAGGTGGGGGCGGGGAGAGAGTACGTCAGCGTGTGAAAGAGTGCGTGTGAACAAGCGCGCGTGTGCGTACGTGAGTGAGCGTGTGTACGGTGGGGGAAGGGGCAGCAGTGGGTGGAAACTTAGCAGTATTCCGCATTTCTTTCCTCATCTACTTACTTTACCTCATCAACTTGTGCAAACAGGCAGCTGCAGACTTGAGGCCCCACCAGATTGCTCTGGCCCCATAGGACCGGTCTGCTTCCAACTTACCTCAAGCCAGGGCCTCTGCTATTAAAGCAGTACTTACTTGTTAAGCTTTTGACCTAAAATTTTGTGGGGCACCTTGGGGCCACTCCAGGAGCGTGGACCTTGTCCTCTGGGGGTTGGTGAGACACACCTGAGGCCCACAGCTCCCTCAGCATACCATGGCTTCCCCATCCGACTGGAAGGACAGCAAACTGGTATAGCTCAGAGTGTGCAGGGAGAATGAAGGGCTGGACTCACAAAGCAGAAAGTAAAGTGCAGGCTGGGGTGTCCTCATGGCCCCTCCTCAGGAGCTTGGTCAGGAGGAGAGATTTGTTTTTTGAGGAGATTTGATGAGGACAGGGACACCCATACCCCATACACCTTATACCCCAAGGTCACGGTCATGCAGCCCAACTCTTGCAGGGGGTCAAAAGAGGGGGGATGGGTATTGAAGAAAGTGCCTATCCCTGGTGAGCTGCTTTTCAGATGTCGAAAAACAAAACTTTTGGTTTGGATGGGGTGCCTGGCTGGCTCAGTTGGAAGAGTGTGCAACTCTTGATCTTGGGGCTGTGAGTTCGAGCCCCACGTTGGGTGTAGAGATTACTTAAACGAATACATAAATTAAAACTTAAAAAAAAAGAAAGAAAGTCCTTATCCCTAGTGGGCTGCTTTTCAGATATCTAAACACAAAACTTTTGGTTTTGAGAATAAAGGGCTGAGAGGACAAAAGAACCAATATATGATTCTATTTATGTGAGGTACCTAGCATGGGCAAATTCATAGACACAGAAAGTAGAATAGAGGTTAGCAGTGGCCGGGTGACAGAGGAATAGGGAGTTACTGTTTAACGGGTACTGAATTTCCATCTGGGGTGATGAAAAAGTTCCAGAAATAGTGGTGATGGTTGTACAACATTGTGAACATATTTAATGCCACTGAAATATACACTGAAAATGGTTAAAATTGTAAATTTTAAGTTAGATGTATTTTACCACAGTTTTAATTAATTATTATTATTATTATTATTATTATTATTATTATTTTGAGAGAGAGAGAGGGAGACACAGAATATGAAGCAGGCTCCGGGCTGTCAGCACAGAGCCCAAGCAGGGCTTGAACTCATAAACCATGAGATCATGACCTGAGCCGAAGTTGCATACCTAACTGACTGAGCCACCCGGGCACCCCTACTTTACCACAATTTTTAAAAATACGAAAACAGGGGTGCCTGGGTGGCCCAAATGGTTAAATGTCCAACTCTCAGTTTTTGGCTGAGGCCATAATCTCACTGCTTGTGGGTTTAAGCCCCACGTCAGGCTCTCTGCTGCCAGCGCAGAGCCCGCTTGGGATTCTCTCTCTCCTCTTCTCTCTATACCCCTCCCCTGCTCTCTCTCTCTCAAAATAAATAAGTAAACTTAAAACAAAATGTTTAAAAAACACAAGAATAAAAATATGGCCGAGGAGACAAGAGAAGCTGTGTGAGAGAACAACAGGCCCAGGGTTGGGTGGGGCGCAGACTGCGGAAGAGAATATTCAAGAAGGGGACCCAGAGTGCAGTATGTTCTGGCTGCTGGTCTTTCAGAGTTCTTCGGCCTGCTATTAACAGCTTGGTCCCAATGTGTTCACTTCAAGTGATGGGCAGCGTAGGACTTAGTTGTTCCCCAGCGGGCGCAGACCGCTAAGGTGACCCCAGCTCCAGCCAGTCCCTTCCTGCCCCGAGGCTCCGTCCTCCCTGGCCTCTTTGGTGTTGCCTGGCGACCGCAGGACTCACACGGTCAGCTCCCACCCCATTCCCCCATGCCTCCTCCTTCTGGCTGTGGTAGCCAAGGAGATAGATAGGGCTGCCCCTCCTAATGCTGTGGGAACCAGAGGATGAACTCTGCAGGACCCAAGGAGCTCAGGGCAGGGGCTTTTTCCCAAAGAACTTCTGCTCTGCTTCTCTCAGCTTTTCCTTCTCTGCTGTATCTGTCATCACCTATTTTGACCACAATGTTGCTGCAGATCGAACCGCCCCTGATTGTAGTGGTATCAACCAACAGACATTGATTATTTCTCAGGCACCTCGGGGGCGGTTGGACAGTTCTGCTTACCTAAGCGGAGCTCAGCTGATCTCATCCAGGCTCATTTATGCGTCTGCAGTCACTACGGGCAGGCTGGTCTAGGGTGGCCTTGGCAGGAAGGACTTAGCCTTGTTCCACATGGTCTCTTATCTTCTGGCAGCCACGTCTGGGCTTGTTCCCATGGTGGAAGCTGTCAAAGAGAACATGGAACACTGGACAGAGTTAAACAAGTGAGGAAAACTACTCAAGATTATTGAAATAGAGATCAAGACTACTGTAATAGGGGACCGAGATTGAACTCAACTCTGAATATGACAGAGAGCTGGGGACTTACAGCCAATGGGCAGGGTGAGGGAGTCAGTGGATGGAAAAATACCAAGAGGAACTTGGTTAGGTATGGAGGGTAGGGAGGGATGCTTGCTAAACTGGCTTGGCAGGAATCTGGCTGCACTGAAGTCAGCAGGCCAAGGAAAAGGCCTAGTAGACAGGGCTCAGAGAAGAAGCCAAGGGAGTCGGTAGAATATAAGGCTTCCTAAGGCCTTAGCTCAAAATTGGTAATGTCACTTCCATGGTGTCTAAGTGGGGCATCTGTCTGGTTGGATGGAGGGCCCCCAAATGTGGAGCGAGGATAGGGTAGAAGCTGGTGGAACAGGAAGCAAAGAATTCCCCTGGGGCAGAACAAAGGAGATCAAAGTTTAATGCATATACCACAAGGAGCGGTGGGCTGGACAGCACAGAGAGGCTGTCTGTACCTTTGCACCGACGCAGTGGCAGTGGCTGGGGCTGTTTTTAAAGGGGGAAGATGAGGAGGTATGGGAGACATATGGAATGTTCCCTTTTTTGGTAACTGTGCCCAGTTGTAAGTTGCCCATTGGTTAGTTAGGGCCTATGGAGATTCTGAGATGGGTCTCCTGATGGGCCTATTTAGCCAGGTGGTCGCCGTGGACCCTTTCTACTTTCCATCGTTCAAGTCTGTTTGCCTAAAGAGGCCTCTACAACTTTCACTGCCTTTGTAGCCAAAACCAGTCACAAGGGTGGCCCATATCCAAGCAGAGGGGAAATGGCTCCATCACGTGACAAGTGGCTGGCGTACCGGGAACAGTGGGACAATAGGGACATCTTTGCAACTTCATGGGAAGACCGTCTTTACTCACCAAGACCCTTGGGCAGAATGTACAGCCCCCAGTGCTTCCCATATCCTGACTTAGCTAATAACCTGGCTCAGCATGGAAGGCTTACTTGCACCGGAAGGCACAGACTGGAAGGTGCCAAAATTGGAATGTAGGGACTCATGTGCTAATGAGGTTCTCAAGACCAAAAGAAGGCAAAGAGAGTAAGATGGGACCCTAATGAACACAACGTAAGTCAGAGACTTGGTCTTAGGAAAAAGTAAACTCTGGTTGTCAGAAATCAGTGGAGCCTCACATGGGGACTAGAACAAGATTTCTTATAGAAAATCATAATGCAATGCTGGCCACCATTCCTCGGGTATCCAACCCCGTTAGGTGTTTTGATAAATGCTCTACATTTAATTGTGCTTCACTTTTTAAAAACCTTTCTAGATGTTTATTTTTGAGAGAGGCAGAGAGTGAGAGGCGGAGGGACAGAGAGAGAGAAGGAGACATAGAATCTGAAGCAGGCTCTAGGCCCTGAGCTGTCAGCACAGCGCCCGACACAGGGCTCAAATCCACGAACCCTGAGATCGTGACCTGAGGGGAAGTCGGATGCCCAATCAACTGAGTCATCCAGGCACCCCAATTGTGCTTCGTTTTTAAAACAGCCCTGGTATGATAGCCTCCATTTTTATTGGTAAGCAAATTAAGACTCAGAATCCAAGACCACAGAGTTGGTAAATGTAGAGGATTTAGGATCCATTCAGGTCAACACATTCTGAGCACCTTCTGTGGGCCGGCTCTGTGTGAGGCACTGAGGAAACAGTGATAGACATAGACCCTGTCTTCGAGGAGCTTACAATGCAGGGGGTAGGGACAAGTAGAGAGGTCATTTTTATGCTGTGAGGCAACTGTGTGTATAAACAGATCCGAGGAGAAGTATTTACTCAGGAATGTCTTATGCCCAAGTATTACTACACAACTTTCCCAGTGTGCCATACGGGCTCCTTGGAGGCCGTCTCCATTAGGGTCGCCTTTGGCTGTTAGTAACAGAGATGCGAAATAACAAAGGAGAATTTAATTATTCTCTCCCACTTAAAATGGTTGGAGGTGGGCAGCCCACGGCTGGCATGGTGAATCCACCGTCTCATCAGAAACCCGGGCTCCTTCTAGCTTCTGCCCCACTGCTCTTAGAACACAGCTTCCAACTTGAAGGTCATCTCGGGGCCCAAGACAGATGCTAGAACTCCAGCTATCATGCCCTCGATCTAGAAAAGAAGCAGGAAGAAGGCAGGAGATCTACCTATCTAAGTCTCTGAAGGAGCTGTCCCCAAGTCTCACCCACCAAGTTCTGCTTACATCTCCTTGGCCCGAACCCAGTCAGATAAGCTTCACGGGCCACACAGGAGGTGGGAGCTGCATCTGTTAGCTGTATACACAGCCTCTCAAGTAAAACTGATGGCCATTCATTAGTAATGAATTGGGTTGAATCGTGTCCCCCACGTAAAGGTATGTTGGAGTCCTCACCCCCAGGACCTCAGAAGTACTGCCTGACCCAATAGTGGTGCCCATTCCTCCTCTCCCCTGTCCAACTTCACCACACACAGGAGACCCACACCCTTTATTCCCCAAGGCACGGCCAACACCAGGATGTCCTGCAATAACAGACTTGGCTGAAGGCCTGAGGATCAAATGGGGCATCGCTGAAAGATAAACTGAGACCAGATTCCCCCCAGGGTTCTGGAAGAGCGTTGACCACACTCCCTCCCACTACCTCCCTCAAGGTGCCTGGGTCCCCTTGTTCCTACCCACCCCCTCCGTTTTTCCATGCCCCACGTTCAGGACTCCCACCCCAGGCAGAGATGTGGCTCCTACAGGAAGCAGCCTTTGGTGGAAGTATATGAACTACTTAAAAACCAGAGTCTAACACAAAAGACCAGGTACTGCATGATCCCCATTCACATGAAATCTCCAGAACAGACAAACCTGTAGACGTAGAAGGTGAATTGCCTGTGTCAGCAGGAGCAGGGGAGGGAGGAAAGACAATGATTGTGGGGTTTCTTCTTGGGATGATGAAAATAGTCTAAAATGAGTGATGATGGTTGCAGACTTCTGCAAATGTACTAAAACCCGCTGAATTGTATACTTTGGGTGAATTTTAGGGCATATGAATTTTATCTCAGTAAAGCTGTTTTTTTTTTAAAGATTTTATTTTTTAAGTAATCTCTTACACTCAACATGGGGCTCAAGCTCACGACCCCAAGATCAAGAGTCATTCATGTGTTCTACCAGCTAAGCCAACCAGGCACCCCCAAGGTGCTTTATTTATTTATATATATATTTTTAAGTTTATTTTATTTATTTTGAGAGAGAGAGAGAAAGAGAGAGAGGGAGAGAGGGAGAGAGGGAGGGAGGGACAGGGGCAGAGAGAGAGGGAAAGAGTCCTAAGCAGGTTCCACACTGTCAGTGCAGAGCCGGACATGGGGCTCGAACCCATGAACCATGAGATCATGACCTGAGCCAAAGTCAGAAGCTCAACCAACTGGGCCCCCCAAGTGCCCCAAAGCTGTTGTGAGTGGTTTTGTTTTGTTTTGTTTTTTAAACAAACCTCTGTCTGCAGGCCTTCTTGTAGGCCCAGGACCTCTGTGAGAACAGGGAATGTGCGTAGCGATCCTTGAATAACATGGGTTTGAATGCATCAGGTTCACGTATACCTGGATTTTTTTTTTTTCAAAAAATATACCTAAAGTACTACAAATGCATTTTCTCTTCCTTATGATCTTAATAGCATTTTCTTTTCTCTCACTTCCACTATTGTAAGAATACAGTATATAATACAGATGACATGCAAAATATGCATAATCAACTGTTTATGTTATTGGTAAGGCTTCAGGTCAACAGTAGGCTGGCTATTAAGTTTCTGGGGAGTCAAAAGTTATATGTGGATTTTTGACTCTGCAGGAGGTCAGCACCCCTATCCCCCACATTGCTCAAGGGTCAACTGTATTTGCTTTACGTCTAGAAGCACACAGAAAGTCGCCCAGAGCTGTTCCCGCCAGAACACGGGAGATTCTGCCTCGGGGATGACCACAAGCTTCCCTCGGGGGCGGGGGCGGGGGGGGGGGGGGCGGAATGGGCCCATGGCCTCCCTGGTAAGATTAGCCAGGCCTCACTTTCAACAGTGGAGAGGCTGACTTCTTCAGGAAGGCAGGTTAGCTCTCCTGGGGAAAACGGAAGCATCGGTAACCAAGACTAGCACCCCACGGGCACGCGATATGGCTGTGATGAATGAGGGAGTGAGGAGATAATGAAGGAATGCCTGACATCACCTGCCAGGGCACAGAGAGAGCCTGGACAGACCCTAAGATTCCACCTCTGCCCTACTGCCCTTTTCACCAAGCACGCAGATCCGCCAGGCCTGGGAATGGTGCCTGGATTAAGTCTCCACATTCCCAAGGCTCCACTGCTCTCGCTGAGGCTCCCTCAGAGGGACACTGTGAAGACAAATGGGCACAAAGTCCTTGCCTTGCCAGCCCCGTGGGCCTTTTCACACCGCAGGCAGGAAGTAAATGACTCAAAAGTTCCTTTTGGCTCAGGCAGTTGTCGAAATGGGATTCCACTCTCAGCTGCCAAAGGAGGGGAGCTGAGGGGGTGAGGGGGCTTGGTTCATTCAGACCCCTCCCCGGTGAATCCTGGATGGAACCACACAAAGCTTTATACGCCACTGTTCGTTTTACTAAGGCCGTGCAGCTGCTTGTCACGCCCCCGAAAATCAGCTCACAGCAGGAGCAAAGAATCCCTCATTTCACCGGGAGCTCAGGGTGTCTGCTGCCTCAGAAAGGTTCCAGGACAGAGGGAGCCTTGTGCAGACTCCAGAATGGGCTTGGGCTTCCTTGGTGGTTTGCTGCCTGGTTCAGAGGACCCAGGAGCTGCCCTGCAGGTGACTTGCCTAGGGCCTGGCCTGGTGGTGAGCAGCACTGCCCTGGGCCCTGCGGGAGGGCCGCCACTGGGGGGCTTGGCTCCTCTGGGTGGCTCAGAGCGTGGGGATCTGGGGAGGGGGGGTGAGGTGGGTGGGCAATGCCCTGGACAGCCCATACCATGGGGAGGGGCCGGGGAGACAGGTAGTGAAAACAAGTCTGGAGTCTTGGCTGAGAAGCGGGGAGACTGGGGAGGTTTCCTGCCCTGTCAGGGTCTCCGAGGCCTCATCTCGAAGTTGGACCTTCAGGGTTGTAAACAGTCCATGACCTCACACCTTGGGAGCCCCTGCACCCCGTAGGGAACATCATGGGCACTCCTAAACGTAGGCTTTCTCGTCCCAGCATTCAAATCCCACCCGGGGGCGACCTGACCTCCCTCCGGGCCTCCCCGCCTCTCACAGGCTCCTGCCTCTCCACTCGGCTGCCACTTCCACGCCTCTGCTCACTTAGGTCCCCTGTCCCCTCACACAGGGAGTGCTCACTGCCCACGGCAAGCAAGCTTCAGGAGGGCTTGTCTTGTTCATGGTTATATCCACAGAGCCCAAACAGAGCCTGACATGTAGCAGACTCTCGATGTGTTTTGAATGAACGAATGAGGAAAGGAGGTACTTACCGCAAAGTACAGATCTGCTCTGTAATGGGGCTCTAGGCAGCCCGGGGCAGTCAGCTGGGGCCCCCCCGCTCCGCTCCGCAGGGCAGCTCTGGGGCTAGAGGTCAGCAGAAGCAGGGACGACTTCTGGAGCAAGACTCTGTTCCGGGGAGGGGCTCAGGGAGCTCAGAGTGGATCCACCTAAGAGGCCCAGAATCCCAGGACCTCTGCTCTGGCATCTATTGCTGTGGGACAGATTTCCCTAAAACTCGGTGGCTTAAAACAATTTTACCGTATCTCATAATTTTGTGGTCGAGAATTCATGCAGGTGCGGCTGGGCTGGGTGATTCTTCTGCCCCACGTGGCATCAACTAAGGTCACTTGATGGCAGTCAGCTGGCAGATGGGCTGGTCCAGAGGGTCCAAGACAGCTTCCCTCACAGTCTGGTGGCCTAGTGGGAGGTCTAGAAGGACATGCTCAGCAGGGACTGTCTATTGGAGCGCCTGCACCTGGTGTCTGCAGCACAGAAGCCTCAGGGTGCTCAGACTTCCGCATGTCAGCTCGGGGCTCCCAGAGGCTATTCTAGAAGACTAAGGCTGCAAGGCTGCTTTCGATCTGGCCTTGGAAGTCACGTAGCATCACTTCCACCATGTCCTACTGGCAGCAAGCAAGTCACAGAGCTAGCCCAGCTTCAAGAGAAAGGGCCAGAAACTACACAGGGGAGTGAATACCCTTGGGGTGGGGGTGCGGGCATCTTGCAAACAAGCCAGCACAGCCTCCTTCCAGACAGGGTAGAGGGACAGAGCCTGAAGCTGGGGGAGGGCCAGGAGAAGCTCAGTGGCCTCACTCATTTCACTGGCTTTCCCAGGAACAAGAATCAAAGGACCACTGACTCCCAAAGAGTCCCAAGCACTTGAACTTCCAGATGATTCCATATTCTATTTCAGTACTTTGCCCAAACCAACTGCTCAAGAAAGATTATCACGTTCTAAGCATTACTAATCACCTACTGTATTTTTTTTTAATGTTTATTTATTTTTGAGAGAGAGCACACACAGGAGCAGGGGAGGGGCAGAGAGAGAGGGAGACACAAAACCTGAAGCAGGCTCAGCACTGGCAGTGCAAAGCTCGACGTGGGGCTCAAACTCACAAACCGTGAGATCATGACCGGAGCCAAAGTCAGACACTCAAGCAACTGAGCCACCCAGATGCCCCACCTGTTGCATTCTTGCACGTTTATGTTTTCAGCCAGATCTGTAACTGTCCCCCCGCCTCTGGTGGGCCTGCAGACCTGGTGCAGAGAAGGGTATCCTCTTCTGACACAGTCACCCAGGATCCTTCAACCTTCAAACCTCTCAGCCACCCAAACCTGCCGGTCCCCAAGGAACGGAGCCTGTGAATCCAACAGTGGCTGGTTGTTCTGGAGACGTTAAGAGCTATAGTCCAGGTGGGGGCAGTGCCGTTCCCAAAGTGCTCCTGGTTGCTCCAACCCGTGCAGGGCGGATCCCAGACACAAGCCGAGGGAGGAGGCTGGTGGCACGGACTGAAACACTGGGAAGGCAGCTGGAATGCAGGCCACGGACCCCACCTTTTGGCAAAGACGTGGCCTCCAGGGAGAAAGCCACAAGTGACCTCACCAATGTCAGGAATCCACATGGAAACACTTAAGAGCAGAACCAACAACTCCCTGTAAAATGTAAGGGGTTTCATTTCTCCTTCACAACAGAACTCTCTCAGGTACAGATGAAAAGAACAGGCTTAATCAGAAAGACCTGGGTTCAAACCCTTGCTGGGTGACCCTGGGTTACTAAATCTCTCTGACTCTCCTTGATAAACTAGGGGAGAATGTTGCCCACCCACCCTTGGTAAAATGAAATGACACGACACCTAGAAAATACCTAGCACAGTGTGTGGCATTTAATGAACATTCAATAACTTAGTGTCTTAGATATTGTTACTGGGTTGGTAACCCCAGCAGCTGCTGCCAACACCTGTCTCCTCTGCCGCTTCCTGGGCCCAGTGTCGAAGAACCACTCCAGATCAGCACTGACCAACAGAAACATCATGTGAGCCCAATATACACATTGCAATTTTCTAGTAGTCCCGTTAAAAAAGGTAAAAAGAGGGGCACCTGGGTGGCTCATTTGGTTGGGCGTCAGATTTTGGCTCAGGTCGTGATCTCATGGGTCGTGGGTTCGAGTCTCGCGTCGGGCTCTGTGCTGACAGCCGGGAGCCTGGAGCCTGTTTCGGATTCTCTGTCTCCCTCTCTCTCTGCCCCTCCTCCATTCACTTTCTTTCTCAAAAATAAACAAACATTAAAAAAAAGGTAAAAAGAAATGGGAGATTCATTTTGATGTTTTATTTAATCTATCAAAATATTATTTCAACCTGTAATCAGTATAAAAATGATTACAAAATATTTTACATCCTGTGTCTTGTACTAAATCTTTGAAATCACTGTGTACTTACCCTTATGTACAGCACATGTGAATCTGGACACACATCATTTCAGTGACGGCCACACATGGCTGTGCTCACCCTCTTGGACAGCAAGGGTCCAGCAGAAGGAGCTGGGTCATCCTCCCTGTTCGGAGCTAAGTGGCCTGGATATTGGAAGAAGTCAGAGTCTGTATTTAAGATGCAAGAACCCTCCCCCTGCTCCCTTCCCCCAGGGATAACAACTGTTTTTGCAATCCTCTCCAGCTGAGTTTGAAGAGAAGAGAAAGAAAGGCAAATTATCATGAAAACAAACGGTTTATTTTTCTTTATATCCACAGGAGATTCGTAACAATATACAATCATACAGAATCTGGCCTCCTTTGGCGGAAAGCATACTTTATTTGTACAAATGAAAAAACCAAGCACTTTGGCTTTGACTTGGGGCCAGCAAGGTCGGGATCATCAGACCCAGACAAGACATGGCCAAATGGATCATTTTTGAAAAAAGGGAGTGCTGGGTGAGGGAAGCAGAGAGCCACAGACAATGAGAGCTAAGGGGACTGCAGTAATCTGGGCCAGCCCCTGGGTCTATAGACCTCTCGCTCACCCTGCACTTAGAGCTGAGCATGTGAACTTGGCATAAAATGTAGAAATTAAGGCTTGGGGGGCAGAGGGAAAGCCCTAGGAGAGATGGAAGCTAAAGGAAACAGGATGGTCTATTGAAGAAACACCTCATCCTCTGCCTCCTGCTGGTGTCAAAGTAAGATAATACCTGAGGTTTTAAAAACAATGAAACTGGACCACTTTCTTACATTGTACATAAAAATAAACTCAAAATAGATTAAAGACCTCAATGTGAGACCTGAAACCATAAACGTCCTAGGAGAGAGCATAGGCAGTAATCATTCTGACATCAGTGGTAGGAACATTTTTCTAGATGTCTCCTGAGGCAAGGGAATCAAAAACAAAAACAAACTATGGGGATCACATCAAAATAAGAAGCTTTTGCACAACAAAGGAAACAATCAACCAAACAAAAAGACAACCTACCGAATGGGAGAAGATATTTGCAAATGATACATCCAAAAAGGAGTTACTATCCGAAATATGTAAAGAGCTTATACAACTCAACACCAAAAAAAACAAACAACCTGTTTTAAAAATGGGCAGGGGACCTGAACAGTCATTTCTCCAAAGAAGATCTAAAGATGGCCAACAGACACATGAAACGATGCTCAACATCACTCGTCATCAGGGAAATGCAAATCAAAACCACAATGAGATACCACCTCACACCTGTCAGAATGGCTAAAATCAAGAAGAAACAAGTGTGGGTGAAGACGTGGAGAAAAAGGAACCCTTGTGCACTGTTGGTAGAAGCAAACTGGTGCAGCCTCTGTGGAAAACAGTATGGAGGTGCCTCAAAAAATCAAAGATAGAAATACCATATGATCCAGTAATTTCACTATCAGGTATTTACCCAGGGAAAATGAAAACACTAACTTGAAAAGATCTATGTACCCTATGTTTATTGCAGCATTATTTACAATAGCCGAGATATGGAAGCAACCTCAATGTCCACTGACAGACTTATGTGGCATATTATGTGGTATATATACACAGTGGAGTATTACACAGCCATAAAAAAGGACGAGATCAAGCCACATGAAACAACATGGATGGACCTAAAAGGTATTGTGCTAAGTGGCATAAATCAGACTGAGAAAGACAAATACCATATGACTTCACTTAGAATTTTTAAAAATGAATAAAAAAACAAAAAGGAGAATCAGAACTATAAAAACAGAGAAGAAACAGATGAGTTGCCAAAGGGATTGGGGGGTCAGGGGGAGCATAACAGCTGAAGGGGAGAGGGAGGTACAGGCTTTGGATTATGGAATGAGTAAGGCATGGGAATAAAAAGCACAGAATAAGGAACATAGTCAATAATATCCTAATAGCGATGTAATAGGACAGATGGTCCACTCGTGGTGAGCATAGCATAATGTGTAAACTTGTCAAATCACTAAGTTGTACACCTAAAACTAACATGTGTATCAACTCTACTCAAATTAAGAAATTAAAAAATAAAAACAATGGGACTCTGGAATGCCATTAAAAAAATTCAAACAAACAAAAATAAAAAAGTCCTTAGTAGAGATTCTTTAAAGAACAGGTCTTCTAGGAACAGGAGATGGGCCCATTACCCGTGCATGGTTCTTTCCTGACTTAGGAACCTCCATGTGCTTGAATGGCACTTGGAAAGACAGGCTTCAGATGACATTTGGACAAATGCCACTTTCCACAAAAGGAGAACTCTCTCAGTTGTACAGAAAGAGTTTTGTGGGAGCAAAAGGACAAGGGCAATTCTAAACCTGGTTTTCTATTTGATCCTCAGCCTCTGTAAAATTTATATAGATGAAGGACATACAGCAAACTGAAACTATATGTGTGTAGGGGAACCTGGGTGGCCCAGTTGGTTAAGCTTCCAACTCTTTGATTTCCGCTCATATCGTGATCTCATGGTTGTGGGACTGAGCCCCGAGTCAGGCTTTGGGCTGGCAGTGCAGAGCCTGCTTGGGATTCTCTGTCTCGCGCTCTCTCTCTGTCTGTCCCCAGCTGTGCACGCTCTCTCTCACTCTCAAAATAAATAAACATTAAAAAAAAACCAAAACTGTATCTGTGTAAACATCACTCTGAACATCCTTACCTTAAATGACACACAGAGACCAGGAAAAGACAAGGGAATGAATTTAAGGTACTCAAGTTCCAAATATACGAATCCATTCCTATTTGTTTCATCTTCTGTGTATTTTTTCAACAAGTTGGAAGAATGGCCCCTGACTAAGCTGACCTTATTCTCCATGGACAGGCTTATTTCCCAGACGACGAAGATGGTTCTCCATGAATGGCACGCATGACCACCAGTGCCAGCCTGGCTTCCTGCCCGGGGAGGGCTCACTGGGACTTCACTACCTTCTACATCTCAACATGACCAGACCCGACACCTGGCAGAGCAGTCAGGCATTCAAAACCTGTCATGAGCAGAAATATTTGAAGTCAGACATTATTTTCTTAAACCTTCACTGTGAGTTCAGAAGCAAGTACCATTTCATGCATGTTCATTTCTTTGGACTCCCACAGAGGAAGATTTAGAGTCTTAATCAAATTTTTAATCTGGCCCGAAAAATATACTTCAGTGTTCAATGATATGAGTGAAATCTCCTCTGAGCCATCAGGGAATTCAATGGATCAAAAGCTTTAAGGGATGTGAATATAAATGCGTGTGCTTTTGTGTATACGTATGTTCTATGTTTGTGTCACTGGCCAGGGAGCACATCCATCAACAGTTATAAACCCTATTCCCTCTGGTGATCATTTAGGAGCAAGTTAGTCTCACAGTGGACAACAAGAGTGTATAGAATTCAACACAACACACAACCCCAAAAAGGCTTTAGCACTCTCTCTGGAGTAACAGCATCCTTGCTGATGTCTTACTTGACTCAGAACTCCCATTTGACCCTCATCTCTGCCCCTGCCCTCCGTGAAAGCCCTCCATGAGGAATTCTGTCTGTGCTCCTAAGTGGGTGAGTGGGGGCTCCAGGCAAGCCCATGACAGCAAGGGAAAGGTGTCCCCAGAAAAGTCTCCAAAGATGTAAACACATAAAACAAAGTGCAACGAAATTCCTTGAGCCCGCCTCCGTATAGTCATGTTTGGTGAAGGGTGTTTAATAAGGAGGCCTGCACATCAGTCAAGGTGAGCAGACCCATCCCCACATGGGGGGTTCTGGGTCTGGGTCTGCCCCACTGGGCCCAGCACGGTCAGCAAGGCTTGAGTGAGCCTCTCGGAGCAGGAAGACGCAACACAGTCAATTCTCTCCAACAGCCCAGAGACTTCTCCTTGATGCAGTGAGAAGTGGTGGCCTTGTTGTCCCTGTTTTCTTCCTTCTAACACATTTGAGCGGGACCTCTGAGGCCCAGGGGCCGTGCATTCCAGCCAGCAGCCTGTGAGTCTATTTTTCCTGTCCTTACGAGCCCTTCTGCTCCGAGAAAACCAGCAAGGCCTCTCCGAGTCCGCCAAGCAGGAGGCTGCAAAAACAAAACAAAACAAAACAAAACAAAACAGCAAGAGGTCAGCTTTCTAGTCCCTCGAGTCTGGAGGCTGTGGACCCACAGACTTCCCGGTGCTCACCTGCATCGGGGTGAGGGATCCCTCCTTCCCTAACCCCCACCAGGCCTGCCCTGCTGCCAGGTCAGGCCCAGGAACTGCCTGGTCGTCCCAAGTAGACCTCAGCTGTGTGGCAGGAGGGGAGTGGGCTGCAAAGTGGGATTTGATCTTCCCCTGCCTCCTGTCCCCAGGAAGAAGGTTGTGTGTCCTGTTCATTCTGGCCTGGTGAAGTGACATGCTCCACTCCGCAGTGGACACAGAGGGTTGATGACATGAACCCATGCAGGTATCCAGTCTGATCATCACTGGGGTGACGGTCTCTGAAGCCTGTTATTTCACTGAGACTAACAGAACACTCAGAGATGAAAATACTAAAGGCAAATCACGAATCTCCCACCAGAGCAGAAAGAAATGTGGTCAGTGATTTGAAAATGAAAAGGTGGTGAGAAAACTGCAGACCCTGAGAAGGAGTTGAATATTTTAACATGCCTAAAACTGAATACATCCAAAGGTCTCTGTACATTTTCTATTTTAAACTTCTTGGTAGACAATCGACGTCTGGTTTGAATCCCAAAATTCTTCCCAAAAAGCACTTCTGAGGACTGGACTGGGCCATCACAAAAGATTATGACAGGAGGTCCCTGGTGATGAAATGCTCTTGGTCAGAGGGGCGAACAGCCCTTCGGTTCTACCTGCCCTTCCAGTCTTCTCCCACGTCCCCCACAAGGCCACCCACAATACACACACACATTTACACTATGGCATCTTTATGTTTCTTTCTTTTTTTTTTTTTTTAAACATTTTTATTTATCTTTGAGAGACAGAAAGTATGAGCAGGGGAGGGGAAGAGAGAGAGGGAGACACAGAATCCAAAGCAGGCTCCAGGTTCTGAGATGTCAGCACAGAGCCTGACGCGGCGCTTGAACCCATGAACCGTGAGATCATGACCTAAGCCAAAGTCAGAGCTTAAGCAACTGAGCCACCCAGGCACCCCGGCATCTTTATGTTTCTAACATTCGCCCGGGGCACCAAACATACGAAACACAGGTAGGCTGTGCACATCACATTCCCAGCGAGAAGTGTCACCCATGTGAGGGACTCTGACATAAAGATAATGGTAAATGTACCATTTGCCCCATTTAGCACAGGAATGAGCTGAGCAAGCGTGAGACTATTAAAACAATAAACTGAGTTCCGATTGTGGCTCAGGCATTTATTAGCCACGTGACCCTGTGCATGCTATTCAGCTCTGGTCTTGTCTGTGCCCCAGGAGACGGTCACATCCAGCAGTGTCCGTGAGGCTGAAAAGGATATACTGGAAGCCATCAACCCCCACATTTGGCCTATAATGCACAAGCGATAAAATATACTGACTAGCTGACTGTCCTCCCAGAGCAGCAATGCCTTCCTCACTGGCCCTCAGAGCTGATGTTCCGACTCTGCCTGAAGACTTCTCCTGAGGGGCAGGCACGTCCTGCTGCACAAAGCAAGCCTGTTTCCCTGTTGAGCAACTCTGGCCGTGGGGTCCAAGCAAGCGTCGATGGGGATCTTACTTATCAAAGACCCAGGGCACATGGTTCCTCCCTCCTGAGGGAAGCCCTTCCTCAGACTGACCCTTAAAGAATGCACACGTCATCTTCTGAAACACTGGGGCAAGTGCAGAGTCACCGTGACCTGACACAAAGGCTGCACGGGCCTTTGGGCTTGGGCGGGGCTTGTTTCTGCAAAGGTAACTAGGGGCTCAGCCATTTCTATGGGTTTCCAGGAACCCTGCTTTGTCACCAGGGAGAAGAACAGGGTATGGGCTGGCTCGTTGCCACTCCTCCCCCCATGGCCTTAGAACCATGCTGAAATGTAATAACCTTGCATTTCATCCGTTCAGTTTAGCTATTTCATGAAACACCAAAGCAGCTTAGTGAATGCTCAGAAGGAAACAAACCTTGGTTCAGTTTACTGTTAAGAGAGCCAGGGAGGTGAGCTTTGACGTTGTCTTCTAAACAGCAGGAGAAGCTGACACGGGGTGCAGGAATCTTAATAGCATTACAACCATTTAAGTCAGAGCTTGACCAAACTGTTTGCAAATCTTGTGATTCCCATCATTCCTGAAGTGAACACACTTCATGCAATGAAGGCTCTGCCATACCAGATGGCAGAGCATACCCGGCCAGAAATACTCATCACTAGGTCCTCTCCCAGGGCTTTATTTTCGGCGGCCCTCCAGTCTTTTCCTATCTCAATTTTACATTCATTATTGTGCTTATTCAAGCCGCTCCTGATTGCACTTGATAGGGGGCAGGGACTGTACCCTTTTCCATCTGTAGGCCTAGCCCTTCATGCAGCACATAATAAATATTTTCTCAATGAATGACGATGAATTTCTTACCCTTGCTCCCCTTTCTCCCACCTATAGTCCAAACTATTTTTGTTTTTTCTCTTTTCCTAATGTGCCTAGAGATCTGCCTAATGTACTGTGAGTGACAGTTCACAATTTGATAATTTACTCTCTGTTGAGAAGTAATGAGTGATAGTAATTTAGAAGTCCCTTCTTAGCATTTTAGAGAGTTTTCACATTTTTTAAAAGGTTTTTTTTTTAAAGATTTTTTTCATGTTTATTTATTTTGAGAGACAGAGACAGAGCATGAACAGGGGAGGGGCAGACAGAAAGGGAGAGAGAGAATCCCAAGCAGGCTCCACACAGTCAGTGCAGAGCCCAATGTGGGGCTTGAACCGTGAGATCATGACCTGAGCCGAGATCAAGAGTTGGATGCTCAACCGACTGAGCCTCCCAGGCTCCCCTTTAAAATTTTTTTAACTAGGTTTTATCGCCAGCACAGAGTCCAATGTGGGGCTTGAGCTCACGACCCTAAGTTCAACACCTGAGCTGAGATCAAGAGTGGGACACTTAACCGACTGAGCCACCCAGGCACCCTTTTTAACTCAAATGGAAAACTGGTAAATTTCAGTCACTGTGATCCTAGCTACACTATGGGGTGTGTTGGGGGGAGTACTTTCTTCACCCCCTAAATTCACTCTTCCTACAAAGAGGCTTGGGCAGTCTCCGTGCAGTGTCCTAAAATTAAAGGCGTAAGACGTTGTTACTCAAAGATGATATAAGACCATTTTCTAAAGACTGTTGGTATTAGTGAGGCTTGTGCTGAGATCAAGCATGTTGGTAAGCCATGATCACTGGTGGGCCCCATGAATGACTGCCTAAGGAGAGAAGTGGTCACGGAATCCTCAAAACAAAGAGGTTGTGTTTTGGTCATTTTCTCTCCTTGTACTTTTGCAAAGAGAAACTATTGCAAAGAGAAGAGTGTCTAAAAAGGATGCAAAGAGAGGGCACCCACAACTAATTCTACTCAGCAGGGACACTGCTCACAGTTCAGCATTTTTTCTTTTGTGTGTGTTGAATCCTCTTTGCTGAAATTTTGGAATAAAGGGAATTCATATCAATATATACAATAAAACTCTGTTAATTGAAAGTGAATAATTAAATATTAATCTGGACATTTAAATTCTGGGTTTGCAATAGATTGTTTTTATAATAAAAAACAAGATAATTTGCTGGACAAGATCAGTTGCTTTTAAGAAAAGACTTTAGGGGGCTCCTGAGTGGCTCAGTGGCTCATCTGACTTCGGCTTAGTTCATGATCTCACAGTCCATGAGTTCGAGCCCTGTGTCGGTGCTTTTGATTCTGTGTCTCCCTCTCTCTCTCTCTCTGCCCCTCCCCCACTCATGCTCTGTCTCTCTCTCTCTCAAAAATAAACATTAAAAAAATAGTTAAAGACTTTAAAATTTGACCAACATTGGTACTTAGGTTTATAATTTTCCTCCATATATATACATATATATATATATATATATATATACACACATTTTTTAAGTTTATTTATTTATTTTGAGAGAGAGAGAGAGCAAGCAGGGGAAGAGCAGAGAGGGCCAGGGGGAGAGAGAGAGAATCCCAAGCATTCTCTGCACTGCATGAAGCATGAAGCCCAATGCAGGCTGGAACTCACAAACCATGAGATTATGACCTGAGCCGAAATCAGGAGTCAGACACTTAACCAACTGAGGCACTCAGGTGCCCCAAGGGTTATAATTTTGGGGGTACAGTATTTAGAAGGCTGGCCACTCGTTTATTCGGCAAGCCCTTAGGGCTAGGCAGGGAGACACAAAGGTGCGTAAAATGTGGTTTCCCTTCCGCAAGAGCTCACGATTGCAGGTAGATGGGGTGTGAACCCTCACCCGGCACTCACGTGTGGTACGTGCTGACGGGGCTGTGCACAGAGAGGGTGGGAGAGGCTGCCCAGGCCTTGACACACGAGCTGACCAAATCTCTAATTAGAGGCTGAGCAAGGTTCTTAAGATCTTGCTGAAATTTGGAATGGCGTTTTCTCCACTAACCACCACAATCATTTAGATCTGTGATTCCCAACTGGGGTCATTTTGCTGCCAAAGGGACATGTGGCAGTATCTGGAGACATCTGAGGAGGTGCCGTTGGCATCGGTGGGGTGGGGCTCAGTTTGTAGCTAAAAACCCTACAAAGCACAGCACAGCTCCCTACAGCAAAGAATTATTCACTGTAGCCCAAAACGTCAACAGTGCTGAGGTGAAGGAAAACCCTACTTTAGATGATGACCTGTTTTGTACAGCTAAGCTGCTCCCCGTCCAAGAAGGCGGCTAATGACATCTGAACTCATTTCCCGGACGGTGACCTTGCTGGGGTCACGCACTGTCTGTAGCCTCGGAGCCCACCACACGCTTTTTGTGACATGAATGAGTATAAAGCAAATGGGTGTTCGGATGTAGCTGAGACAGAACCCCCTGGCCTCAGCCAGCCTGGAGCCGTGGAGGCCGTGCTGACTTAGCCCACGTCCACGTGACAGGCAGCCTCTACCTGGTCCGGCAACCGCTGCCGTGGGGACGTACAGGCTCAACGTGGCACTTGTTCCACATTTTCAAAAAAATCAGGAAATTTGGACTCTTATGGGGAAATCACCTGATTTCTAAACGTGATCGAATTTAAACTCCGAAAGCCAAAAAACAAGCAATAATGACCCTACGGGCAAACACGGGACGTCTAAACAAAACAGTTCTGCAGTCCCTGCCCTCTGTGACTTCTGATCAGTCTAAGCTCCCACACGTCAGACAGCAGGCCTGCCTGTGCCCAGGGTCTGAGAGCTGGTCACCCAGGCTCCGCTGGGGACAGCGCGGGCCGGCTCTGTGCAAAAGACAGGAAATCTGAACTAGAGTCTGACACTCCTCTTCTGGTGGTTCACTTTGTGGTTGGAAAATTCTTTGAGGCTGAAAACACACCATCCTTAAACTCAAGTTCTGAAAAATCAGGAAATTCCAAAGTCAAGGTTCCTTTTGCAATAATCACACACGCTGTTTCCTTGATTTGGGAACACGCAGCCTTTCTTTCCATTTTGCTCAGGGCATACCATAAAGTTCACAGGATGTGAAACAGCCTGCAGACCTGGCCTCTTCCAGACTGCTGCTGTAATATCTAGGCTCGGCCTTTCCTCCCCACTGGAGAGCCACCTCTCTCCTATTTCTCACACTCCGGTCAATGCCTGGGTTTTTTAAATCCGTTCTGAAATTCTGTACAGATTATGGTTGTCCAAGGCTTATTCGTGAGATAGAAAAATACGCCAAGAATTTAGACTATCACTATGAAGGTTAAGATACAGACATTGGGGGAAGAGTGTCAGGAGACACTGGGAATGTACCAGGAGATCTTAGCAGTTGGGTTTTTGGATGTCAGTGGCCCACTGTGGGCGTCATGCCTTCCTGGAAGGACAGGTGCAGAGGAAGGAGGAAGGCGCGAAGGATTAGCTCTGTGCCCCACAGCCCCAGCTCTGGTTCCAAATCACTAACTCTCACCGTTGGCACTCCCTGCCTGCCTCTCCACCCTTCCTTGCCTTTCCTGGGGCCAGAGGGCCCAAATCCTCTTCCACCCACCGCCTTGCTCGGCCTCTGTGTTCTGCCTAAGGTCCAGTTCAAACCAGTTGCATAGCCCGCCTGCTGGCCCGTCCTCTCTCCTTCCTTCGGCCCTCACATTCACCGTGCATTCAGACTATGACTATCTTATCCCACAAACTATCTTCACGATTTCCATTCCCCCGTGCTCCTTGAAGGCTGAAGGATGTCTTACTTCACATGTGGCAGTCACTCAAAAGATATTTTTAGCTAATTGATAGAATTATTGCTAATAGCATTAAAAAACCCAAGACAATGAGATCTTTTTCCTATGATCATTCCACTGGACAATCTTAGTTCATCATGTCAGCCCTTGAACAAGAAATAGAGCTGTCTTATCCTGGATAACACTCCTTTCGTATTGCTGTCGAATTATCTAGAAGCTCTTTATGGATGATCATATTGGTGGGAAGAGGAACGTACAGGCCAATTTCTCTTATACCTCCCTTACGGCCCACTGTTACCTAGACACTGTCTACACTGCTGGTAAATCCCTGGTGTTTGCCAAATCAGTCGTGCAGAAGTACATGAAGGCTACAGGACCTTGGATACACACAGATCTGGTTTTGAATCCTCACCCAATCATAGTAGTTATAAAATCTTGGTAAAATCACATAATACATACAAAACTAGTAGTTCACCGCTGGTGCTTACGCTGGTGTGGATGAGTGGCTGAAAGATGCACAGTGGTGTTCTGTTTCTTGATCTGGATGCTGACTGCAACGGGTTTGGTATATTCAGTTGTGAAAATTCATCACGTTGCACATTCATGACATATGTACTCCTCTGGATATATATTTGTGTGTCAATAAAATACATACCCCAGGGCGGCCTGGCCGGGGTGGCTCAGTCAGTTTGAGCATCTGACTCTTGATTTCAGCTCGGGTCACAATCTCGTGGTTCGTGGGTTCTAGCCCCATGTCGGGGTCTGTGCTGACAGTGCGGAGCCTGCTTGGGATTCTCTCTCTCTCTCTCTCTCTCTCTCTCTCTCTCTGTCCCTCCCCTGCTCTATCTCTCAAAATAAATAAATACAAACTTAAAAAATACACACACACACACTCCAAACACCCTTTTGCCAACATTTGAGAAAAAAAATTAGTATCCTGGTGAAACCCAAACAATAAATTTGCTCTTCCTCTCTCCAGGCAAAAGACTTACCATCCCACTGTTGCACTCGTCAGGATCATATCAAACAGCAATATGGACAAGCCAGCTGTGAGGACCTGCGGAAATAATTTCAACAAAAGGCCATCAGAGCAGCAGGACTTCGGTAACCTTCTCCAAAGTCATCGTTCACAATGACTTGTGAGGCCCCTGTATTTAGTGCTCCCTCTGAGCTAAGCATTTGGTGTGGAAAATGCCAAGTCCTAGTCTATTCGGGAGGTGAGAATCTTCAAAGAGACATTTAACTTCCGAACTCTTCAAAAGAGGAGGCACGCAGCCAACGTCTCACCCATCTCTCTCCAGGGCAGGGGCATGGTGAGAATATTCATTTCCATCCTGTCTCAAGGTGAAGAAATAATCCCCAAAGCCAGTTGTGCTCATTCATCTGTCCCCAGATCCTCCAGATAAAAACTTGGCTGTCACCCTGCCTTTGCCCACAGCACCGTCTCTCCCCTGTCCTAATGGCCATGTCTTGCTGGCCCGTGATACACATTCTACAAAACCAGATACTTCTTGGGGGAGGGAACAATTAGATCATTAACTAACTCTTGCAGGGGCACCTGGCTGACTCGGTCAGAGGACCACGCAATGCTTGATCTCAGGGTCGTGAGTTCGAGCCCCCGTAGGCTGTACAAATTTCTAAAAAAAAGATGAATAAACTTAAAACAAATATTTGCAAGTGTCTAGAAGCCAA
This sequence comes from Felis catus, assembly GCF_018350175.1. Taxonomy (NCBI): domain Eukaryota; kingdom Metazoa; phylum Chordata; class Mammalia; order Carnivora; family Felidae; genus Felis; species Felis catus. Next base: position 45,875,951 of record NC_058379.1, read on the forward strand.
AAGAGAGGGAAGAGGCTACCCCCACATCTTTCAGAGCTAGAAATTACGGAAGAGTGTCTTGGAATGGCAGTAACAGAACTTGCACCCCCACGGTATCACCAAACAGCACACAGAGTATACGTGAACCAAAGACCCAAGTTCGTCACCATTTGGAATGCCTGCTTAGGAAAAGATGGTCATTTTCCTAGAATTCCATATTCTCAGATGCAAGACAGCTTCTGTTAGGAAGGTCAGCCTGAGGACTTACTTTCTTGCAATGAGAAGTAAGAAGCAGATCATTGTGGGATGGGTCACTCAGGCTGGACACCCTGGGACATGGGCAATACCATCTCACTCAAGGGGACCCATCCACTGTCCTGGAGCCCTCTTTGGGTGTCCAAGCTGGGAACAAGGCAGCAAGCAGGTGGTTCGAAGGAAGGAGGAGTATGTTGAAGGAGCCTTATCCTCATTCATTTACCATCTTAAAAAGAAGTCTGGGAACATAAACCAGGGACCTTCAGTATAGAAACTCTGTGAAGTTTCAGAACCTTTGTAATTTATCTATTTGAGTCCCTTTCTGTTTGCTTCTTTTATTGACTTGCAGCAAAAACCCTGATAACAAAACAGACCTGGGTTGTCTTTGGGAACAAAAATGAAGCGGCGACCAGGTCAGCCAGACAGCTTGCAAAGCTGAACCCAAAGAACAGAGGAAAGAGGATTGTCAGAGTGCTGGGGGTGGCGGTGGGAGCATGTATCTTTCTTTTCTTTTTAAAATTTTTTTTACAAGTTTATTTATTTTTGAGAGAGAGAGAGGGAGAGAATGCGAGACAGAGAGCACAGGAGGGGCAGAGAGAGAGGATCCCAAGCAGGCTGTGCTGTCAGCAGGGCTAGATGACAGTGAGATTCTCTCTCTCTCTCTCTCTCTCTCTCTCTCTCTCCCTCTGCCCCTCTCCCCCACTCGCGATTGACACGGGGCTCAATCCCACGAACCACAAGATCATGAGCTGAGCTGAAGTCAGATGCTTAACCGACTGAGCCACCCAGGCGCCCCGGGGGGGGGGGGGACGGTACCTCACAGAGCATGATGAATGGCGCTTGTTCTCCTCCTACCCTCCTCTCGTTTTATTTAACATTATATTTAGGACCTTTGCATCAATGGTCATACCTGAAGTGGGCCTAATATTTTGTTAGCTCACAGTGTAGCCATCTGGTTTTGGAAACAAGGTTATACCAACCACATAAGTTAGTTCATCAACCTCCCTGCTTATTTTCCTATAAAGAATAAAGACGATCTTTACTGTGGATGTTAATTCTGACTTGAACACCTTTGGACCTGCACCTTCTAGTTGGGGTGGTCTTTAACGGCCAACGTCCTAATCAAATTTTCTCCTTCTCCTTGATTCAAGTTTGTCATTTTCACTTTTTCCAAAAATGTGTTTCATCTAGATTTTCCAACTCATTAGCATTTTGCTATTTGGAAAAAATATTATTTTTTCTCATTGGTGCCCATTTTAATTACCTTCCCTTTCGTTCTTAATTTTATTGTCATTTTCTCTTCCTTTTTTTCCTCCCTTAGTTTTTTAAAATTTAAATTTTTAATTTAATTATTTTTTTAATTTTTTAATGTTTATTTTTTTTACATTTATTTATTTTTGATAGAGAGAGACAGAGCACAAGTTGGGGAGGGGCAGAGAGAGAAGGAGACACAGAATCCGAAGCAGGCTCCAGGCTCCGAACTGTCAGCACAGAGCCCGATGCGGGGCTCGAACTCACAAACCGCAAGATCATGACCTGAGCTGAAGTTGGACGCCCAACCGAGTGAGCCACCCAGGGGTCCCTAATGTTTATTTATTTTAGAGAGAGACAGAGTGTGAGCAGCGGAGGGGCTGAGAGAGAGGGAGACACAGAATGGAAGCAGGCTCCAGGCTCTGAGCTGTCAGCACAGAGCCCGACGTGGGACTGGAACCCATAAACGACAAGATCATGACCTGAGCCGAAGCCGGCTGCTCAACCGACTGAGCCACCCAGGTGCCCCACCCCCAATTTTTTTTTATTTTAGAGAGAGAGAGAGAGTGTGAGTGGGGGAGAGGGGCAGATGGAGGTGGAGAGAGAGACAGAGACAGAGAGACAGAGAGAGACAGAGAAATTCTTAAGCAGGCTCCACGGTCAGTGCAGAGCCTGACATGGGGCTTAATCCCACGACCCTGGGATCATGACCTGAGTTGAAATCAAGAGTCAGATGCTCAACTGACTGAGCCACCCAAGTGTCCCTCCTTCCTTCTTCTTAATCAAAGTTAAGTTTGTTCATTTCTCTTTACTTTTGCAACTTCTTGGGATGTCCTGACATGGTGCCAATGGTGATACGTTTCTTAGGACTGATGAAGCAGGCCCCGTTCTACTGACGGATGGCCACGATGTTGGCAGCTTGGTGTAACGGAACACCTCACAAAATTTATGAAGGGCCCAACTAGCCTTTCCTAATTCTTCACCATGTCTTCATGCCCTTCACCCCTTATCACCTCTTTACGGCCTTCTCTGACGGGCTTCGGCCCTCATTCTCTGGTTGCGTCTCTCATGTGGCTTTCCATCTAGCGTGTGAGGCTGCCACCTCCCACCTGCCCTGAAGTACCCCAGCCTGGGACTTGGGCCTCTGTTCCTCCACACGCCTCTTAGCCCAGGAGGAATCCCGTCTGCCATGAGATAGACAACGGGCCTGCTTATTCCTCTTAACTGCACCTTTTGCCAAGAAAAACACATCTTAAAACTTCCAAACCAGCCCTTACTTGAAAATAAGACTGGTTTAGTAGCCACACTGGTGCCTTTGACATGTGCCGCTTCCTGGAGATGTTTGTACAGTCTCTTGCCTTTCTCCCGAGGCACTTTTTCAAACTTTTCTAAAGTTTTATCTCTCGATGAGCACATTTTCTGCTGGCTGAGACACTCACTAAAATTTCACAGAGAGACGTATCTTATTTCTGTAGTGAATGTATGGTGAAGCTGTCTGCACCACGGAGCTACTGTGAAGTTCAACAGACCACTTTGTAATCTATTCAGTAAGAAACACTGGTTTCTTGGGCTTCCTTTTGCTTCCATTGCCAGCCCTCGCAGTCAGCATCGGAGGCATTTTCTCACACACACATACACACAGTCACCAAAGTTCTACCAGTTCACAAAAGTCACTGCTGAAGATGGGTTGAGTAGGAGCTGACAGCGCCTCACTGAGAGGCAGACAATGGGCACTCGGCCAGCCCGACTTGCCCACTAAGTGACTTGCACCCACACATCAACCTCAACGTGCGATGTGAGCGTCAAATTCATGCCTCAGCCAAGTGGAAGATTTCTGTATGCCATGGGCCATCAGGACTGCTCAAGACCCCTCAAAAGTGTGAATGATAAACCTGTTCATGCCAAGGGCCCACTCTGCTTCCGGTTCTACTGCGGAATAAACAGAAGCCAGGAATAGCTGAAGGCACAAGTCTGGGTACAGAGTGCCCTACACACGGTCACCTAGGTGCAGGACCTGAGAGGTGGAAGGGACTCCCTGCGATCACAGGTGGGGGAACTGTGACCGAGAGACGGTGAGTGATTTGCTCCAGGGGCCTGGGACCCCAAGCAGTGAGGGGTGGAAAAGACCTCGACTCCCAGGTCAACCTTCTCACACAGCCAGAAACTCAAGAAAGGGTCCATGTGAGCTCCATATGGTTTTTTTTTTTTTTAAAGATTTTGTTTTTTAAGTAATCTCTACACCCAACATGGGGCTTGAACTTACAACCCTGAGATCAAGAGTCTCATGCTCTACTGACTGAGCCTGTCACATACCCCTCCACGCAGTTTTAGAAGGAGAAAAAAAGAAGAATCCACTGAAGACAGGGCTTCAAAGAGATATTTGCAAACCCATGTTCATAGCAGTATTATTCACAATAGCTCAGATTTGGAAGGAACCCAAGTATCCATCAATGGATGAACAGATACCCAAAATCTGGTGTATACATGGTTATTCAGCCTTTCGAAGGAAGGCAATTCTGACCCATGCGACAACATGGATGAACCTTAAAGACATCATGCTAAGTGAAATAAGCCAGATACAGAAGACAAATATTGTGATTCCACTTACATTAGGTGCTTTGAGGAGTCAAATTCAGAGACACAAAGTAGAATGGGAGTTACCAGGGCCTGGGGGGTAACTGTGAGTGGGGAGTTAGTGTTAATGGGTACAGAGTTTCAGCTTCAGATGATGAAAAGGTTCTGGCAGTGGATGTCAGAAAATGTGTAAACTTTTTTTTTTTAAGTGTTTAAAAAAATGGCTAAAATCTGGGACTCCTGGGTGGCTCAGTCTGTTGAGCATCCGACTTCAGCTCAGGTCGAGATCTCACAGTTCATGGGTTCGAGCCCCATGTCGGGCTCTGTGCTGACAGCTCGGAGCCTGGAGCCTGCTTCAGATTCTTTGTTTCCCTCTCTCTCTGCCCCTCCCCCACTCACACTCTGTCTCTGTCTTTCTCTCTCTCAAAAATAAATAAACATTAAAAAAAATGGCTAAAATCTGCTCAAGAAATAGACTTCAAGTTACACTTGGAACTTGCCATTCAAGAAACTTAAGTAGCAGCCATTACGAGCACTTGTCCTTATTTTCAAAAAGCATTTTCAAAAATACAAATTTTTCCCCACAGAAGAAAGAGTCCTGTGGTCTGAGGAATGTCTCCCCTGTACACACAGATCTGAATAACAAACACCAGGACCCGCCACAGCTGAGGGACGCCAACAACAGCAGAACTCAATACATTGTGTCTGCGGCAGCAGGGGCTTTGAACTTCCTGGCTTTGTCAACGGATGTCACAACCTCTGTGTTATTGAAACAGATTTTGGTATTTAAAGCAGATCAGGCTTGTTTTTTAAACATTCATTTTGATCCTAAGACAAATTTTCTGTTTGTCTAAGGGAAAAATAAAGGGGAATATTGTTGGTGGGAACCTGCCAGACAGTCGTGCATTTGGGGGGGCAGGAATCAGGCTTGTTGCTTGTTAGTATTTTGTTGTTTAAATACCTACGACTTCAGAAAAAAGGGACTGCAGCACGTATAAAAGCCCTTCACGGTGACTGCCTCACTTACAGCCTGCACCTCCTACTTCAACTAGCTGTAGTTCTTCAAACACGGGTTCTACCATCACACTGCCTTTGCTGCAAGGTCTCTCTGCCTGGAACAGTTTCAAAGGCCTCCCCACACAATTCCTGCTCACTTTTTGAAAACCCATTTCTAGGGACACCTGGGTGAATCCGTTGGTTAAGTGTCCCACTCTTTTTTTTTTTTTTTAATGTTTATTTTTGAGAGAGAGAGAGAGCACAAGCAGGAGAGGGGCAGAGAGAAAAGGAGACAAAGAATCCAAAGCAGGCTCCAGGCTCTGAGCTGTCAGCACAGAGCCCAACACAGGGCTCAAACTCACAAACTCACCACCTGAGCCAAAGCCATATGCTTAACCGACTGAGCCACCCAGGCACCCCAAGTGTCCCACTCTTGATGTCAGCTCAGGTCATGATCTCATGGTTGGTTTGTGCGATTGGGCTCCATAATGACAGAGTGGAGCCTGCTTGGGATTCTTTCTCTCCCTCTCTCTCTCTGCCCCTCCCCTGAGCTCTCTCTCTCTTTCTCTCAAAATAAATAAACATTAAAAAAAAAAAAAAAAAAAGAAAATCCATTTCTAGAAAACATTTTCTGGACCTTCCCCCCTGCCTCGCCCCATCCACACATCTAAGTGGATCAGGCACTTCTTCCAGTGACTTCCATGCCCCTTGACATTGTACATGTTAAACTATGGAAATGTGTGGTCTCCCCAACCGGGGCATGCACTATCCATCTTTGTATGTTCAGGACATACCAACAGAGACCCACGTAAGGTAAGTGGCCAATAAATATACTTTCCAGAACTGCACTAGTCATCAGAGCTGGTAAGTCACAGTCTTGTTTTTTGTTATTTGTTTTAGAGAGAGAGAGAGAAAGCACAAGCAGGGCAGAGGGTCAGAGGAAGAGAGAGAGATAATCTTAAGCAGACGCCACAGAACACAGCCTGACATGGGACTCGACCTGAGCCAAAACCATGAGTCAGACGCTCAACCAACTGAGCCACCCAGTGCCCTAAAATCTTATTTTTAAATCCCTTTTGATATATTAAGGGCACTTGGACCCCGGACGGGAGAAGCACAGAGACATTCTCTGCTCCTCTTCTCTGCTTCTTTGCGCAATTACCTCCAGGAGGCTAGAAAGAGCTCCTCAGGGAGGATCTGCAGCTGGTTCACTCTGATTTCAAGTCCAAAAATGTCAGGAAAGATTCTGATTGTCTCCTGGACCAACTGACCATGGCTAGGGGGGCAGAGAATGTAAGAGTGTGGAAGTTCATCCTTGAACTTCATGGTTAGAATCAAGGAAGGAACATTTCCCTGGGGGGAGGGAGGGAAAGTGCTGGGCAGACTGAACACCAGATGTCTTGCATGCCCTTGCCATCTACACCTGGGAGCCTGTAGGAAATGCAGAATCCCAGGCCCCACCCCAGACCTACCGAACAACATCTACATGTGAACGGATCACCAGGTGATATGCTTGACCATGAAAATGTAAGGAGATCTCTACAACCCCCCCCCCCCCAAACTCCAGCACTGTCTCAAGAGCTACTCTGTCCAGCTGGTGTGGGACAGCTTGGCACAGCCACATCTCCAAAGAAGGGCAGGCTGTAACTCCCTCACAGACCACGGAGCGGAAGGCATATGTCAGACTGGCCTGGAGTCTGTCTGTGTCGAAGACTCACCTGTGAATATTACTAATTAACCTTCCTTTTAGAGTAAAGAGTAAGACGATAAAAATTTATAAACTGAGAGCAGATTATCTCTTTTTTCACCTAGGACCCAAGGAACTATTCCAAGTCCACCAGACAAACACCTCACCTAAGGCTGAGAATCTACTTGGCAATATTTAAATGTTCAATTAACCCTTATTATCAATCCTATGATTTATTATAATGATCAGTGTAATAATTATTATTATTACTTTTTATTTTAGAGAGAGAGAGCAAGCATAGGCGAGGAAGAGGGGCAGAGGGAGAGAGAGAGAAAGAGAGACAGAGACAGAGAATCTCAAGCAGGCTCCACACTCAGCACAGAGCCATCATGAGACTTGATCCACGTCCCTGGGATCAGGGCCTGAGCCAAAATCAAGAGTCCGTTGCTCAACCGACTGAGCCACCCAGGAGCCCCATGATCAGTGTAATTATTATTATTTTTGAGAGAGAGAGAGAGAGAGAGAGAGAGAGAGAGAGAGAGAGAGAAAGCATGAGTGGGGGAGGGACAGAGACAGAGGGAGACACAGAATCCAAAGCAGGCTCCAGGCTCTGAGCTGTCAGCACAGGGCCCAGTATGGGGTTCAAACCCATGAACCACAAGATCATGACATGAGCCGAAGTCAGATGCTCAACCAACTGAGCCACCCAGGTGCCCCGATCAGTGTAATTATTAATGAGAGACAACCCAAGCTAAACTCTGGGCTTGGCTATTAATAATCTTCGGCATCGCCTCATTCAAGTGCACAATGAGTTATTCCTTTTGCCAGGTATCAGAAGAACAATCTTATTAATTCATCACTACAATTTTAATTACCTTTGTTCTTTTATCATAGTCTAAAGTTATATATATATATAATTAAAAATATATTAATATATAATATACATCAAATATATATTTAAAAGATATATTAAATATATATATATATATATATATATATATACACACACACACACACACACACACACATATGTACATACATATACACACCAACCTGGGGCAACAGGACTTTCTTAAAGGCACAGTGTCTTTCTCTTCAGACACAGTTTCAGATATGATGCAACTGATGGGGATTAATAAGGCAGCCAGTGGTGAGAGGAACAAGTTCTTCCTTATGATTCTCTCTGCCCATCGGGAAGGAAACTCTTCGGCCTCCTAGCCTTTTATTCTCATCCAAGTTCATTCTGATGGGAAGACTTACTTATCTTGCTGTACATTTACTGAGGCTCGTTTCACTTGTTGGTGGGATTCCAGGGCTTCAAGCACAAAACCCAGACTCTATATGGTTTCTCTCTTCTCTTGAATCCAAGCAATAAAATTCTCTGGAGTTTCTGTCTCCACCTGTTCGGGGTGGGATTGGAGGATGGGAAGGAAGCCATGCCCGCTATAAGGAGCAGAAAGCCTTAAGTCTCTAAACCAGGGTTGACATTTTCAACTCAACTTTGTTTCCCACTTGTCTACTATTCCTTGTGCATGAATTCTCTTAGTCTACATTCCCAGAAGGGAAGAGGCGTGGGCAGTAGAGTTTAAGTACCCAGACTTTGAAGTGTCCAACACATGCTATGTACTGAAAAGACCTGTGCGTCTTGTCACACCATCTGACACCGGTCCTTTGGTTGTAACTTCAAAAATCTGTGGCCCTTTGGACATGTTTTCTCTTGGGACTTGTAACTTCCTGGCACAGCTGTGCAGAAGGTGTTAGCTCTTCCCCCAGGTGTCAGACTTTTCTTTTCAGTATTCATATTTCTCAAGCGCCCATATTAATATGTACACTGACGAAGTGTTTCCTGGTACCTTTGGAGGGCTTCTTTTTATCCCTGTTGGCATTCCACTTCAGCTCATCCTAAAATACCTGATTTGTTGGATTTTCTATCAAGTAAAGGGGCTGTAAATATGCCAAGTATAATGTTGATGTACTTAGAACATCCCATTGTTGAAGACAAATGGAGAATTTGAGATAGCCCCAACTTCCTCTCAAACTCAATTCAGGGACAGCCTGGCATAGAGTTAGTAGATTCTTCATTCTGGAACATTCCCTCAACTTTCTCAGTTTCATCTTACTCAGTAAATGTACCCAGCTTCTCACAGACTTACCTTTAGAAGGATGGGTTTCTGACAAAGTTATTTTTTAGATTTTGTCCTGCTGATTAAAAAGTTCCATCAGTCTCCCAAAGCTAAACAGTACTCTGTGCTTCTGGAAAGGAAGGGCATGTGGCTAAGGTGTTTAATTTTCTAAGTTGTTTTGATTCACTCAAAGGATAGATCTAATCTCTGAAGTGTATTTTTAGAAATGAAATAAATTTAAGCTCAAAGGAGCTTTAAATAAAAGCACCATAATTATATTTACTCCAAGACCATGAGGCTTTTGTTCATCTCCTTTTGACAGAAGTTCAATTCATGCCATTGTTACCCTTAGTAATACTAGAGGTGGAAGAACAGATTTGCCAAAATACATACAGCAGGACCTCCTTGCCATGTTTAAAGAAACATGGTGCCCATTTGGGAAAAATCCTTTTGCTACTTACAACCAGCCTCCTTCCTTAATCCCAGTAATTCCTGAAGAAATACCAATCGGGAGAAGTGAGGCTGTGAGGTCATGGGCGGTGCCCTGGCCCAGGTCCAGTCACACTCGATTCTGCACGATCTGAGAGTGACAACTCCTGAGGAATGTACAAAGCTTGTGCAAGACTCACTATGTCAGCTCAGTTCCACCAGAGGGATTCACACAAACCGCGAAGGCTTTTAGCTATTGCTGGACAAGCTGGCACCCACTGCAAAATGTCAGCAAGCTCCTCTCTATGGACTCCCCCTCCCCCCATTCATATGTTTAAGCCCTAACCTCCAATATGGAGATGGGGCCTTTGGAAGGTAATCAGGGCTAGATGAGGTCATGGGTGAGGGGGGTCCTCATGATGGGCTTAGTGACCTTGTAAGAAGAGACCAGAGAGCTCGCTCGCTCTCTCTCTCTCTGCCATGTGAAGACACAGCCAGAAGGCAGCCATCTGCAACCCAAGGAGAGAGCTTCCTCCAGACACCAACCCAACCTTGGTCATGTACTGGTGGCCTCCAGAACTGTGAGAAATAAATATCTGTTGCTTAAGCCGCCCAGTCTGTGGTATTTTGTAATGGCAGCCTGAGGAAAGACATTATTCCTTGCTCTTTTGGAGAGTTAAAAAAAAATGAAAGTTAAAAAAACAAGGACTAACAGTTTCAGAAGAAGCTGTCACCGAATTAGAAGTGAAAAAGGAAAAAGGCTTTGAGTTATTGCTGGAATGGAGCAGAGGCTAAATGACGCACACAGAGCACCTCCCTGGGCGCTAGAGAGGCGAAAATGGAAGTCCAGAACCTGCCCTCGCGGCACCCTATTCCAGGTCAGCTGCTCCAGAAGGTGACCAAGCAAATTGTATCAATATAACACGCTAAGTGCTGAGATTACGAGTACACTCTGGATACCATGGAACAAGCCCCACACCGAGGCAATGCCCGTATTAATCTGGGACAGATAAGAATTACTGGGTGAGGATGTTTGGGAAGGGCGTTCTACATAGAAGGAACAGTACAAACAAGTCAGCAAACTCTAAGCCCCTGGGTATCAACTAGAGCACCAAGTGAGGTGAGTAGTGGCCACCGTTAAAGCTGAAAGAAACAGAGAGAGGAAAGAAAAAAAAGCTCAATAGCTGGGAACCCCTTTTCTCCTAGCAGGTATTAAAAAAAAAGCCTTGGGGCGCCTGGGTGACTCAGTCGGTTAAGCGTCCAACTTCGGCTCAGGTCATGATCTCACGGTCCATGAGTTCGAGCCCCGCGTCAGGCTCTGTGCTGACAGCTCAGAGCCTGGAGCCTGCTTCAGATTGTGTGTCTCCCTCTCTCTCTGACCCTCCCCCGTTCATGCTCTGTCTCTCTCTGTCTCAAAAATAAATAAACATTAAAAAAATAATAATAATAATTAAAAAATGAAAATTAAAAAAATAAAAATAAAAAAAACCCATGGAATTTTTTTTACTTAGGGAAGCAGGCAGCTGGTTTCAGGAAGACTGGGTATCTGGTTTGATCAGCATGCCAGAGGTCATCCTGGACTTCAAAAGAGCTCATGCCACTCTCGTGGGCCTCTGTTTTTGTGCCCATGTCTGTGGGGGAGTCCTGGGGGTCAGAGACTCCCTGAGTGACCTCAGGTGGGCCAGCTGCCCTTTCTGGATTTCAGTTTTCCTCTCTATAAGAAAGGAATCCTCTATAAAGTGTTTCTCAGGGATTAAATTTTAGTCTTTCTTTTTTTTAATTAAAAAATTTTTTTGGAATGTTCATTTTTGAAGGAGAGACAGAGCGTGAACAGGGAAGGAGCAGACAGAAAGGGAGACACAGAATCCAAAGCAGGCTTCGGGCTCTGAGCTGTCAGCACAGAGCCCGACGCAGGGCTCGAACTCACAAGACATGAGATCATGCCCTGAGACGAAGTCGGATGCTTAACCGACTGAGCCACCCAGGTGCCCCTTAGACTTTCACTTAAAAATTTTTTTAAAGGGGATTAGGGATTTTATTCATTCCCTGACTTGTTCTGGTGAGAATTTTTAAGAAGCTTAAAGAAGCAGGGGTTACAGGCAAAATACATCCATTAGAAGTAGATGAGAGAGATAAAGTGTACTCTCCCAGACATAAGCCAGGTGTGGGACTGCTCTGTTGTAACACAGACCTCTTTTTCTAAAGTTTAGCGTTAGTGTTTTCTAAACCAGAAATGTTACTGTGTATCCTCCCCGACATTTGGTATTGTCAGTGTCTAGAATTTTAGCCATTCTGGTGGGTATGTGGCTCCACATCAGATTGGACACCACTTGCCTCTCATTTCCCCATTCTCTTACAACCAAGCTAGTACAGGGCAGACAGCTGCAATTTCCCTACTGGAGACCCGGCCAACGATATTTAGGGCTGATCCTCTTTTTCTTGCTGCTTCTTTTTTAAATAAACACCCGGGTAGAACTTCCAAAATGTTAGAAAAAACAGATTCTCTGAGTCATTTGAAAAATTGAACACAGCACTTTGAAACCTGTGGTGTTACTTGGATCTGGTCATTTTGAATTTCTCTTGACACGAGAATGGGAAAATGGCACAGAGCATACGTGAAGGCTCTCTATCAACACGAGTCAGCAGCTCTCAAATTGTAGCTGAACTCAAAATGCAAACAACATGTCAAATGTTTCTCCATCGGCGAAGGAAAGGCTCATTGTTTGCAAGTAATGCTGCCTAGCGAACATAAAATGTGCAACACACATTATTTCCTACAATCCCTGCAACATTTCTGTGAAGTCATACAGTGATTTCCATTTTACAGATGAGAAAGCTGATCCATACGAAGGCTAAGTAATCTTTCCAAGGTTACACTGCTAGAATGGAATTCTGATCCAGGTCTTTCTGTCTCCTGAGAGCTGGGCTACCTATCACAACTCTCTACTGTCTCAGCACTTTATAAATTGCTGCTGAATAACTCTGCTGAATGTTACATGTTCCAATAGAGCAACGTGAAAAAAAAATTTCAGGAAATAGAAAAACCTCTTAAGCATGGGTATTGAGGGGCACCTGAGTGGCTCAGTCAGTTAAGCATCCAAGACTCTTGATTTCAGCTCAGGTCATGAGCTCACGGTGGCGAGGCTGGGCCCTGAGTCAGGCTCTGCACTGGGTGAAGAGCCTGCTTCCTCTCCCTTTGCCCCTCCCCTGCTCATGCACATACTCTCTCTCTCATAAATAAACAAACAAATAAATAAAGCACGAGTATCAAAAGCCAGTTATGCATTACATAATTCTCAGAGTGAACAGTCAACAGCCTGCCTGAGTATAAATTGAGGAAAATGTGAATAACCATGACTGACTCCCCAGAAGACGCATCAGAACTTGGTGAGGTCTGAGTGGTTCACGCAGCTGTAGCTCAACTCTGATGCTGGGCCAGGGAGTACTTCCGTGAAGAAGTATCTATTAATCACACAGAATGGGCTCGGAGCTGGGCTGGCTGCAGTGGGGGATTCGAGAAGACACCCACCTACTCCCTCAGTTCCCTGGAGTTAACTCTTTTTCTAATTTCTCAAGAGTTCTAGCTATTCTTGAAAGGCAAAACTTATATACTCCAATGAAAGGTGACACTGAATAACCGCCAAACACCTCCCCCTGAAAGTGCTGAACTCAAAATCCTAATATTTTAAGGGTGCACAGAGGACGGTAAAGAGATCTGAACAGCAAAGCCTAACGGTGCAAACATTCGGCAATTTGGGATAGTAGTGTCGACCATGCTTACTGCAGCATCCGTAAGGTAATAATTTGCAAGAGTACAGGGACCAAAGTCAAGAGAACACCTCTTAACTCTCACCTAAAGAAAAACATTTGTTTTCACCGGTGAAAATCCTTTCTCGGGGAGAGAGGGCAGTGCAGAGATAATAACAGGTGATTGGATCCTTGAATTCCTTCTTAGAATTAGAACTAACACAGTGTGACAATCTTGTTTCTTTTTTAGGGGGAGGGGTAGTCATTGTACAAAAGACTACCCAGAGACTTGAAAACAATGACTCCTAATTCCAGTTTCAATAAAAAAAAAATGGAAGAGGCACTTTAATACTCACCAAATTCTTTACAGTTCAAATTTTGCGCCTGGGAAAACCCCCGACACTTTGTACCTTATTTGGGCATGTTAATGGCGAGTGGGGACACTCTGCCAGGTGTTAGGAATATAACCTTGAGTTAAGCCTCCGACTCGTGATTTCGGCTCAGGTCATGATCTCACCGTCATATGATTGAGCCCCACGTTGGGTTTTACGCTGATGGCACAGAGCCTGCTTGGGATTCTTTCTCTCCCTCTCTCTGTGTGCCCCCTCGCTTGTGTGCACACACCTCTTCCCCCCGCCCTCTCCAAATAGATAAAACTTCAAAAAAGAAAAAAAGATATTCCCTGACCTCCTTGGGCTCACAGGCTCACACCCAGGTGGCTGGCTGGGAAGGAGTGATCTGATTATTGTGATTTTTCTAATTTGCCTGATCCTTGTCCTTCCTTTTCTTCTCCTGACATGGAGGTGAGGGAAAGTGGTGGGTATTTTATCAACTCTTGACTAATCACCTACCACATTCTGGGCCAAACATCGTGCATCTGGAAAACTGTACAGAAAGCACACAAACCCCAAATAGGGAATAATGGCCTGAGACGAAGCAGAAAAGAAACGAGGTGGAATTTTCCTTGGAGACAGATGTGACTGGGGGGTCTGCTCCCTGTGCAGACCCCCAGCCTCCGGAAGTCCCAGGAGGAGAAGACAGATGTGGAGGTGTAGCCTGGGAGATCCTGTTCCCCTTACAACTACCACCCCCTCAAGACCCCCTAGAAGGGCACAGAAACAACGTAATTAAATGACAAATCTAACACTAGCTGTGTTTACATGGTACCAGGCAATTCACTGTTGACTGAAAAAACTTTTCTTGCTGGGTATTTGACTGACTCGCTATTTGGGATCCATATAGACAAGAACAACCTGCTTGTTGGCCTGGCCTTACAGACAGGTTTACTTACACAGAAACAAAAACATCACCACAGGTCTTTCAAATCCACATGTTACTCCTTTCTATTTGTGTCAAAACTCCGCCTTCCCATCATAAGAGTCTGCACCTTTGAATTTCCCAAGGAAGGTTTCACCGTATTAGCTTTGACTACGGCAGCTCCTTCTCTCGTGACCCAGGCAGCTCGTTTCTGCCCACACAGTCCACCCTCCGGTTTGGGCACGTACAGGAGAGCTCTTTGCTGATCACCCTGTGTTGGGCCACACCTCGGAGAACTTAATTTTAGGGATACGGAGGGAGGGTCTTTACAAGGAAATGATAAATGCACAAAGGAAGGAATGTGCGCATCCGGAGAAGGAGAGCCTTACTGGGGGCAGCTGGAGGTACTGCATGAGGTAACAAGCAGAATTCCGCCTTTCCCTGTCCTGACGCGAGGGCACAAACCTGCAAAGATGTGTGAAGTAACATCAGCAGATTCAGGCATTTACTCAGCACTCGTGTATGCAATCCTATCCTACAGTGAACAGAGTACTCGCCAGTGTATCCTCCAGCAGAGGCCTTGTGAACATTCCTAATTAACTGGACTTTGTGTCGCAAAAATCACTTTAATTTCAGTTACGTTAAAGTATAAACAGGAATGCCTGGGTGGCTCAGTCGGTTAAGCTTCCAACTCTTGATTCTGGCTCAGTTCATGATCTCACCATTCGTGAGTTCGAGCCTTGTGTCAGGCTCCGCGCTGACCGTGCAGAGCCTGCTTGGGATTCTGTCTCCCTCTGCCCCTCCCCTGCTTGTGCTCTTTCTCCTCTCTCTTTCTCTCTCTCAAAATAAATAAATAGACTTGAAAAATTTTATATATAAACCGTGGAGCCAGGAAATTTGTAGAAATTCAGGGTATTTCCTTAGTAAATGAACTGATACAAATTCATTCAGGTCAAAAGTTGTGAAAGCGAGCATTGTTATCATATTTTTGCAGCAGAGAACACTGTGATGGTCAATGGCACTAAAAATAGCTGAGGAAAGAATTAGGAGTTCATAACTGGAAACAAGAAAACAACAACCTTATCCAAAGTAGCAAAATGTCCGTCAGCATCCCTCCCTATGAATTATTCTGACAATAGGAAATGGAATTTAATTTTTTTTCTCTAATCCATAACTGTATGTCTCCTCCCCTGTGCCCTCTGGGAAAACCTTATTCATAAACGGATAATTCCCAGATAACTAAATTCTTTGCTGACTGTTTCCATACAGCTCCACAACAACAAGGCAGCTCCTGAACTTGCCACTTCAAGTTCCTGTCGCTTCAGCAGTGATGTCATGGAAAGACATCCCCACGTGCTGTTTTTGTTGCCCAGCTAGAGACTGTAAAGGAAATTATGCTCTGCCTCTAGGTTTTAATTTTCCATGAAAAGTTATTCTCATTGCCAGAGCTGCCTAAACTGTGAAAGAAAAGTGATTTAATTAGGTCATAGCCATAGTTAGATTTTTAAGCACACTCTTCTGACAGAAAAGTCACATTTCACAGCTTTGTTGGGTTTAATAATTTATTTTCATCAAACCATTCCTGACGTGTTACGGTGCTGAATAACAACGGAGGGAGGAAGACGTGAGAAACACTAACTGCTGTGCGGGAAGTTATCTCTTCAAGTGAGCTTTTCTTTTCTTTTCTTTTCTTTTCTTTTCTTTTCTTTTCTTTTCTTCTTTTTTCTTCTAACATTTATTTATTTTTGAGAGAGAGTGCACAAGCAGGGGAGGGCCAGAGACAGGGGGGACAGAGGATCTGAAGCGGGCTCTGTGCTAACAGCAGTGAGCCCAATGCGGAGCTCCAAGTCATGAATCGCGAGATCATGACCTGAGCTGAAGATGGACTGAGCCACCCAGGTGCCCCTCAAATGAGCTTTTCACTGTCCCAGCAAGAGAGGTGGAGTCTTAGGCTGATTAGAGGGAAGACTGAATCAGGGAGGCTCCTCTTCCCTGATTCCCTTTCCCCATTCAGTAAGTGTGGAAAGACAGTGACAGGCTCTCCACAGCCAACAGGCGGTGACGATGACAAGAATGATGAGGAAAATAAAGGAAAGGAAGTAACTGCGCCCACTTTGGCACCATATGTACTGAATTTGGAACATTACCGAAAACGATTAGCATGGCCCCCTGCACAAGGATGACACACAGATTCATGAAGCGTTCCCTAGTTTTCTGTAACTACGTGACGTGATGGATGTTAACTTGTTACAGTGATTGTTTCGCAATATATACAAAATCAAAATCATCATGTTGTGCACCTTAAGCTAATAGTTATATGTCAATTATATCTCAATAAAACTGGGTGGGGCAGGGAAGGGGTAACAGTAGCAACAGAGTAGGAAGAGGGAGAGAACTAACACTGTTCAGCATAGACGACCTAGTGAGAGCAAAACGTGCTGGGCATCATAACTCTACTCCCAGGGTTTCCCATAGTGTCTTCTTTGTGTGTGTGTGCACACCCGCACGTGTGTGTATACTCGTGCATGCCGGATACTGAACCTAAGAAGTCTCATTCCTGAACCTGAAAGATGTGTTTACTTGTCACCTCCTCAAAAGTTCAATTTATGATTCAAAATCAAGCCTTGAAACTTCTGTACAAATACATCTAAAAACTTAAGCAAAGAGTAAACAATTATGTTATTTAGAAGACACGAAATTTGTGTGATCCCATATTAAGACACTATGCTGTTCCTTCTTCTTTAGAAAAAAAATTTCTACCAGAAATGGCAAGAGTTTTATCAATGGTCTTGGAGACATTTTAAAATTCCAAACATCGAACCCTCACAGCATCTGTTGACAATGCTTTTACAAGTTCATCCTATACACAAAACAGGCTTAAGTTTACCCGGTAAACTGACATTGCCAAGACTCCTTCTTGGTTCAATATCTTGGCAACAGGTCAAGAGAAATGTCAACATGTCATTGAAAAAAGAAAGACATTAGTCTGTGCTCCCAAGATCTGGCAAAACAGCCGGAGAGACAGCTAGTCAAAACTCAGAAAAATTCTTATCCTTTTAAGAGGTCTTCATGAGGATAAATCCGTCAGAGGCTGAAACTTACCAGTAGATCTTCTCACCCCTTTTAAGAGCAACCCCTATAGAGGAAACACAGTTCAGGATGGCGGTCTGTTACTACACAGGGAGATGTTGTTATGGAGACAGCTCTGAAGGCTCCCTGGCAATCCCAGTGTATAATTAAGGCTCCGTCACAGAACAGCCAGCAGGGTGGTCTCCATGGGAACCAACAAACACACATTGTCACGGGCCTAGCAACTGTTCTGAATCAATGACTCTTTATATAGGTTTAAAAACATTGTGAATGGGGCATCAATTGCTTCCTTTGTTAGACAATGTCTGATTAAATATGTGTGAGAGACCCCGTTCTCATGCATGCTGAATTTCCAGTAGTGTCTAGAGTAGGCTGCCCACAGCTAAATTCACTTACCTAGAACTAGGAAATACAAATGATAAATTCAGACTCAGGAAGTCACTGGTTAATTTGGTGAAAGAATTAAACCAGTGGTCGACAGTGCCAGGGAGGACTGGCACCCACTCTTCTATGGCTGTCTAAATATTATCCCATCCTCTCAGTACACTAGACATTATAATTATATTTGTTTACAGATGAGCACACATCTAGAAGGCGGCAGACCTGGGACTCAAAGGTAGGTCAGAATGAAGTCCCGGTCCAGGTTTATATAACTCTATATAATAATGCTCTTTGTTTTCGTACCACATTATCACGCCCCAGCTACCCTCACAGACATGATCTCATATATTCTGCTTTTATCTTGAAACATTGGGGAGTTCAGTTCTAGAATTTTCTAATTTTGCAATATTTTCTTCCTTGATCTTTCTTTGTCTGCCTGCTCTACTTCTGCACCCGGCACACACTCCAGGTTTGAAGATTTACATGGGACCCTTTCTAGGAAGGTTTCCCTCATGTCTAGGAAGGTTTACCTGGACTGTGTGAGAAGCATTTTCCTAAGCAGCAAAGGGAAAGGAAGCCCATTACACAAGATTCTGACTGCCCAAACTCTAATAACAGTGGAAAACATCCCAATTAACTGCTTGTAGCATTTACACATAATCTTCTATGACAGAAGGCAGACTTGGGTGATAGGGATGGAAGGTGAGATTGCCGATTCCTACTTTATTCTGATGGGTTCTATTAAGGACTTTTTTTTGAGAGAGAAAGTACGAGTGCATGCACACATGTGTGCAAGCAGGGGTGGGAAAGGGCAGAGGGAGAAACAGGGAGAGAATCTCAGGCAGGCTCCACACTCAGCTTGCAGCCCCACACAGGGCTTGATCTTGAGACTGTGAGATCATGACCCGAGCTAAAATCAAGAGTCAGATGTTACCAACCGGGCCACCCAGGTGCCCCTATTAAGGACTTTTAAAATCTGGTAAATGCTTTATTAAGTAGGTACTGATAATCAATGATCAGGCTCCTGGCAAATCATCATTATATATAATCCTACAATTGAATGTACACATCATCAGCATTTAGCCTTAAATATTAGATTCATCAACACTGTCAGAGCTCACTCGAGTCATAACATTTCTAACATTTCTGAGCTACCTGATCAAAACCAAACAGTGAGGCTCTTTTCTTGTTCCCCTGAAACCCCAGTCCCATGCATCTCTTGGGAAAGCCTCCTTCCCATTTTTCACTGTCCTTCTACTGAGGCTCAGAAAAAGGGCTGTCTTCTCTAAAGCGAGCCCCCATTCCCCTTCCGTCTCCCATTGAAGTTCATTATTCTCCCTATTTCCCCTCATTCTTCAGCATCTCCAAATCTCTCTGTATACGGCGTCTTCTTTTCTAGTTTCAAATATGCCCAAGTCCTTCTTTCCTCAGAAAAGAAATTATCTTTGCTAGATCTGACTATCCCCCTGCCCACCACCAGTCACAATCTCCTTCCCGCATCTGTGTATTCTTGGATATTTATGATCTATCTTCCGCCCCCCTCCCACCCTGCCCTTATAAAACTTTTTCCTGCAAGACCAGTAATGTCCTTGGTCTAGGCTTATCCCAATCCAAATCTCTCTGACCTCTTGGCAGCATTTTGCTTTACTCCTTTAAACTCTTCCTTAGACTTCCCCACAGAGAACTTTCCCAGCTTTCTTTGGCTATCACTTCTCTCTCCCACACATTATTGATCTCTGGTATTGAAGTATCTCCCAAGAAAGGCTTAGCCCTCTGCTCTGCTCCACCCACATCCTCTTGCTCCTGCAGTGAGCTCATCTATTTCTTCACGTTCCTTTTTTTTTTTTTTTAGTTTTTTTTTTTTTTACACTTATTCATTTTTGAGAGACAGAGACAGCGCACAAGCGGGGGAGGGGCAGAGAGAGAGGGAGACACAGAATCAGAAGCAGGCTCCAGGCTCTGAGCTGTCAGCACAGAGCCCGACACGGGGCTCGAACCCACGTACCACGAGATCATAACCTGAGCCGAAGTCTGACACCCAACCGCCTGAGCCACCCAGGCGCCCCATTCACGTTCCTTTTTTAAAAACATGTTTGTTTATTTATTTATTTAGAGAGAGAGAGAGGGAGAGAGTGCACATGTATATGTGTGAGAAGGGGAAGGGGAGAGAAAGAGAGGAAGAGGGAGAATCCCAGGCAGGCTTCACTGTCAGAGCAGAGCCCAATGCGGGGGTCAATCTCATGAACCTTGAGATCATGACCTGAGTGGAAATCAAGAGTCGGACACTTAACCGACTGGGCCACCCAGGCGCCCCTCGTGACGTTCTTGATTCCAACTCCACTGCTCTAGGCGGAGCCCAAACGGACACATGAAGCCCTGAGCTCTGCCCTCCCTTTCACCCCATGTGTCCAGCACAAAGCAGTTCCATTTAGATGCTCCCTCCATACACATCTGTCTAAAATAGATTTCACCAGCTTCCCTCCCCAAAGATGTTCTTTCATAATCCCCCCACCCGTTTCTGTGATGCCATGGAAGTCTCATGTCTCAAGCCACAAACCTTGGGGTCATTTGTGAACCTCCCTATCGGCCACTCCCTGGACCCAAACGACTATCACACACTCCCTACTGCTCTAAAAGGATCTGGGTCTTTGTTATCTAATTCTTTGATCACATAACACTTGTGTGATAGATTAAACAATCACAATTTCTTTTTCTTCAGACTGTCAGTCAAGTTGACCTTTCACTTCTATTGCCATCACTCACTACCTTGATTCACCTCCCTTCTAAATGCTTGGAACTCATTTCCAACACGACTTGCCTTTAGACCGTCTCATTCAAAAGTTCACTGTGATCTCCAGGGCATGGCTTTTAGGGCTTCCTAACTGTCTCTTCCAGGCCCATTTCCACCCTCACACCCCCACACTCTCCTCCTCCTCTGGTCAAATTTATTTCCTCATGGTTCCCCACGTGCACGTCCTGCCTCAGGACCCCTGCCATTCATCCTGGAAGGCTGTCCTTCCATTTCTACTTCTCCCAGGCAACCTGGGCTTGCAGGGGCCAGTTCGGTCTCTCCACCACCTCAGCCCACTTGGAGCTTCCCTTTACCCAACTCCTGAAGTCAGTACTACCCCGCTTAGCAATGTACTGTAACAGTCTCACCCTGTCACTCTTATCTCCTCCTCTGGATTATAAGATGCACTCGGCAGGCCCTACACATATACTAACCCATTTTCCCCACCCCAGACTCCAAAGGTTTCCCCAATAAAGGCTGACTGGTAGAATCATGTCCAAAAAGAAGGCCATTCAAAGAGAGACCACATACCTTGATATCAGGCACTTTTAATACTACCCAAACTGAAAGAATCTAGTATACCATGAGGTCCCATGGAAATAGCAGTTGTTTCTGGTAGGCAGTAAATTATGACACATTGTCAGGGAAGGGACTGGGGGAGGCAAGCAAGGTACCTAGGGTGCAACATTTAAGGGGGCACTCATTGTTCTCAGGTGCCGACCCCACACTGCATGATGGCCCTCATCCCAGCCCTGTGCACGTGAAAAATGAGACTCTTAACATTCAAAATACAAACTAAACCAAATCAAGAGACACATACAAGGCAAGCTATAGAAAAATCTTTCCCAGGGCCATAGAGAACAAACTAAGACTTGGTTTCCTGGTCTACCACTGAGTCAGGACAAAATGGCGGCAGCAACTATGGCATTAACTTAAAGGAAAAAAGCATTCCTATGGAAGCAGCTTTGAAATGGAGAGCAAAACCTGGATTCTAAGGGCCCTAGAGGGCCAGAGCTGCTGTCTGGGAATGAATCTTCTCTCCTGGCTCATCCTCAACATAAACTCACTCTGGTCTCAGTTGCTTCTTCCCAGTGGATGCTTAGAACACCAGTCAGTTTGAAGTTAACCCGGATGAGACAAGGTACTATTCAATCTGGAAAAAATTCTCACATGATAACTTAAATCTACTAGAGAAACCCATTAGCATACCACATCTTCCTTATATGTCTACACATTTCATTGCTTTCGTCTTAAATTCATTCACTTTTTCCTGCATCAGTGCTTTACAAGTGGGAAGAGATTCCAAGATTTTATGAAGATGAAGTTAGATTTCACACGCCCAAATTTATCAAACTGAAGGGAGAAATAAAAAAAGTTGCTAAAAAGGTTGCTTTTTAGAAGGTTTCTTCCTTAAAAAATGTTTGTTTGTTTGTTTGTTTGTTTGTTTGTTTTGAGACAGAGAGAGAGCAGGGGAGGGGCAGAGAGAAGAGAAAGAGAATCCCAAGCAGGCTCCGTGCTGTCAGCACAGACGCTGACAAGGGAATTGATCTCACAAATGATGAGCTCATGACCCGAGCCAAAATCAAGAGTTGGACATTTAATTGACTGAGCCACCCAGGTACCCTGAGAATGTTTCTTAAATTCACAGATAGAAAAACAAGAATAACAATGGTAACAATTTAAAGTGACTTCAAAGGCCCTTTTTTTTCCCATGCTGAGCATTCTCAGACCTAAAGAAGATACTAAGATAAGGACCAGAGAGAAGCATGGATACCTTAGAAGTGATGAAGTTCATGTGACAACTCCTTGGAAAATAGCAGAGAATGGATCCTTCTGGAGCAAGGAAGAAGGTGCCCTCAGCCTCTTCTGAATGACCTTCCTTTCTGAGTGTCTTTGAGTTTTTCCACAGAATCCAAATTCTCCTCTGGGGCCAACAGAACATCCTTCTGAGTCATTTTCCGAACATGCTGGCACTCACTAGAGTCACAATGACGTCATGGGGAAATGTTGTATTGCTAAGTACAATTATGTTGTATTTCAAATGTCAGCACATTCTGATGTGTAGGTGGTCCAAAGAATGGGAAAGTATTATGCCACTGAGGATAACAGAGCTTATTTTCAAACAGAAAAGAAAAAGGAGGAGGAGGGGAGGGAGAAAAAGAGAGACTACTGAAGCTAGAAGAGACCTTACTGGCTCATCTAATCCAATCTTCAACATTTAAGGAGGATTAGCATTAAACCTTAGCAGCCAATTAAAAACCCTTATACTTTTGAATCAGCTACAGAGAAGGAAATGATGAACCTCACCTCCCCCCAAGTTTAAAAGAAAATGAAAAATTTAAATAGGTAAAAAGGAGGCTCATGAAAGTAGTGGCCAAACAGGCAAAGCCATACACAAGAAAAATATCCTTCCTAATACCAACAGACAATATTTAAGCACTATTCTTTGAGTACTTTGCAGCTTTCAGGGATGGTTTAATGCCATAAAATCCACCCACTATAAATGTAAAGTTCAACGATTTTTTTAAAGTGGGCTCCACGCCTAGCACAGAGCCCAATATGGTGCTTAAACTCATGACTCTGAGATCAAGACCTGAACTGATATCAAGAGTGGGAGGCTTATCTGACTGAGCTGCCCAGACGCCCCAAAAATTCAATGATTTTTTTTAACTGTTTATTTTTATTTATTTTTTGAGAGAGTGAGTGTACACACGAGCAGGGGAGGGACAGAGACAGAGGGAGAGAGAGAGAATCCCAAGCAGGCTTCACACTCAGCGCTGAGCCCAAAATGGGGCTCGATCTCACAACCATGTGAGATCACGACCTTCACCAAAATAAAGAGTCAGATGCTTAACCGACTGAGCCATCCAGGCACCCCCAAAATTCAATGATTTTTAATGAACACATTTAATAAATTAATTTAAATGATGGTGCAACCATTACCACAACCCAGTTTTAGAACATTTCTATGAACTAAAATAACTTCCTTGGGCCTATTTGTAGTCAATTTCTGCTCCAAGAAACCATCACTATGCTTTCTGTCTCCATAAATTTGCCTTTTTTGGAAATTTCAATAAATGGAATCATACTCTATGTATTTTTTTGCACTGGCTTCTTTCACTTAGCATAACGTTTTTGAGATTCATCCATGTTGCAGCAATGAGGTAATAGTCCATTCCTGTTTATTGCCAAATAGTATTCCATTGTATGTGAACAGTACATCTCTTTTATACATTCGCCAACTGATGGCCATTTAGATATTGTCCAGTTTGGGGCTATTATGAATAATGCTACTCTGAGCGTTCATGTTAAAGTCTTTTTGTTTTCATTTCTCTTGGGTAGAGTTCTAGGAACAGAATTGCTGAGCTATTTAGTCAGTTTATGCTTAGCATTTTAAGAAACTGGCAAAACAGTTTTCCAAAGTGGCTATACCATTTTACATTCCTACCAGTAATTTATGAGGGTCCCAGTTTATCCACATCCTCGTCAGCTCTTGATATTGTCTATATTTTTTTTTTAATTTTTTTTTCAACGTTTATTTATTTTTGGGACAGAGAGAGACAGAGCATGAACGGGGGAGGGGCAGAGAGAGAGGGAGACACAGAATCGGAAACAGGCTCCAGGCTCCGAGCCATCAGCCCAGAGCCTGACGCGGGGCTCGAACTCACGGACCGCGAGATCGTGACCTGGCTGAAGTCGGACGCTTAACCGACTGCGCCACCCAGGCGCCCCTATATTTTTTTTATTACAGCCATCTTAGTGAGTGGATAGCGATATCTCATCATGATTTAATTTGCACTTCCCTAATGGCTAATGACATTGAGTTGCTTTTTATGGACTTCACGAACCATTTATATATCTTCTTTGGTGAAATGTATGCCTATTCATATCTTTTTTTTTAAAGTTTTAATTTAAATTCCAGTTAGTTAACATACAGTGTAATATTGGTTTTAGGAGTACAACATAGTGAATCAATACTTCCATATCACCTGGTACTTATCACAAGTGCCCTTCTTAATCCCCATCACCTGTTTCACCCACCGCCCCCACCTTCGCCCTGGTCATAGTTAAGAGTCTGTTTCTTGGTTTGCCTCTCTCTCTTTATTTTTTCCTTTTTCTTGTTGGTTTTGTTTCTTAAATTTCACATATGAGTGAAATCATGTTATCTGCCTTTCCCTGACTGATTTATTTCTCTTATTAGCATTATACTCTCTAGGTCCACCCACATCATTGCCAAGTGGCAAGATACCATTCTTTTTATGACTGAGTAACATTCCATTATATAGATATTTATGTATTCACATCTTTCAACCATTTTTTGGTTGGGTTGTATGTAGTCTCACTGAAGAGAGTACAAAGAGTTCTTTATATATTCTAGAAACAAGTCCTTAATCAGATACATAATTTGCAAATATTTTCTCCTAGGCTGTGGCTTTTCATTTTCTTAACAGTGTCTTTTGACCATTAATTTAAATTGCATACTATTTTAATTTAAATGAAGTCTAAGCCTGGGGCACCTGTGTGGCTCAGTCAGTTAAGTGTCCAACTCTTGATCTCAGCTCAGGTATTGATCTCAGTCAGGGTCATGGATTCAAGCCCTGCGTTGGGCCGCACACTGGGTGTGAAGCCTATTTTTTAAACAAATGAAGTCTAATTTATCAATTACTTTATGGCTTATGCTTTTGGTGTCATATCTGAGAACTCTTTGCTTAAACCAAGGTTGGTAAGATTTCTTCCCGCAGTTTATTCTAAGAGTTTTCCAGTTTTAGCTCCTATATTTAGGTGTACAATCCACGGTTGAGTTGATGATAAGAGAGAGGGCTTAAGTACTTTTTTTTTTTTTTTTTTTTTTGCATACCTGGTTGTTCCAGCACCATTTGTTGAAAAGAAAATCCTTTCCCTGTTCAATTGCCTTGGCACTTTTATTGAAAGTCCATAGACCATAAATGCCTATCCAATGCCAACACTATAATGTCTTGATTATTCTAGCTTTATAAAATTCTAAAATCATGTAGTTTAAATCCCCCAACTTTCTTCTTTTTAAAGTTTATTTATTTATTCTGAGAGAGAGAGCATGTGTGGGAGAGGGGCAGAGAGAGAGGAGGGGAGCGAGAATCCCAAGTAGGCTCTGCACTGTCAGCACAGAGACCCACCTAGGGCTTGAACTCACAAACCAAACCGTGAGATCATGATCAGAGCTGAAATCAAGAGTTGAATGCCCAACTGACTGAGCCACCCAGGTGCCCCTGTTTTTCTTTTTCTAAATTGTTTTGGCTATTGAATTTCCAAATAAACTTCAGGATCAGTCTGTGGATTTGTACAAAGCATTTGCTGGGATTTTGACAGGGATTACATTAAATCTATTGATCAACTTAGGAAGAATTTCCATCTTAACATTGAGTCTTTCCATTTATTGAGATCTTAGATTTCTCTGAGACTTTACAGTTTTCAGTCTTGAACTGCTTTAAGTTCCTAAGTATATTTTTAATGCTGTTATGAATGAAATTATTTTCTTAATTTCATTTTTATGAACATGACTGTTCATTATTAATACATAAAACTATGAATGATTTTTGTACATTGATCTTGTATCTGAGACCTTGATAAATTGTTTATTAGTTCAATTAATGTTTTTATAGATTTCTTAGGATTTTCTACATGTAGGATAAATGTCATCTGTGAATATGGACTATTTAATGTTTTCCTTTCTAATTTGGATGCTTTTTTTTTTTTTTTTGGGTCTTATTGCACTGCCTGATAGAAGTGGTGAGGCACAAACATTCTTGTACTGTTCCCAATCTTAGGGAGAAAGTATTCAGTCTTTCACCATTAAGCATAATGTTAACTATAGGTTTTTCACATGTGCTTTTTATCAGGTTGAGAAGACTCCCTTCTATTACTAGTTTGTTGAGAGTCTTTTTAAAAAAATTTTTTTAACGTTTATTCATTTTAAAAGACAGAGAGAGACACAGCATGAGTGGGGAAAGGGCAGAGAGAGGGAGACACAGAATCTGAAACAGGCTCTGGGCTCTGAGCTGTCAGCACAGACCCTGATGCGGGGCTCGAACTCATGGACTGCAAGATCCTGACCTGAGTTGAAGTCAGAGCTCAACCGACTGAGCCACCCAGGTGCCCCGAGAGTCTTTTTTAATCATGAATGGATGTTGGGTTTTTGTCAAATCATTTTTCTGCACCTACTGACATGGCTCCTTTTTTATTCTTTATTCTGTAGATATAATGTATTATAGTACTTTCCATTTGTTAAACCAACTTTGCATTGCTGATAAATCTCACTTGATTATGGTATAAAATTCTTTTTCTATGTTGCCAGATTCGGTTTGCTACTGTTGTGTTAAAGATCTGTATTCATGGAGAATATTGGTCTATAATTTTCTTATGATTTTATTTAGTCTGGCTTTAGTATCAGAGCAACTCATAGAATAAATTGGGAGTTATTCTCTTTCCTCTGCTCTCTAAGAGAACTTGTAAAGAAAAAATATTTCATTTAAAAATATTTGATAGAATTCATCAGTAAAGCCCATTGGACCTTAGCTTTTCTTTGGGTAAAGATGTTTAATCACTACTTACATAATTTACTTGTTATGAGTTTATTCAGATTTTCTATTTATTCTTGAGTCAATTTTCCTGGTTTGTACGTTTCTGGGAATTTGTCCATTTCCTCTAAATTGTCTACTTTGCTGGTATAATATGAATAAAGTTATTCATAATATATAATCCTTTTAGTTTATATAGCATCAGTGGTAATGTCCCTGATTTCATTTCTAATTTTGATAAGTTGTATCTTCTTTCTTATTTTCTTAGTTAGTCTAGCTAGAAAATAAATAATTCTCCCGTGTGATTCTTTGCCTCATGGGCTATTTAGAAGTATGTTATTTAATTTCCAAATAAATGTTTTTTTCTAGAATTTTTTTTCTGTTGTAAATTTATTTTCTTTTTTCTTTTTTTTTTTTTAATTTGAGAGAGAAAGAGAAAGTGTGAGTTGGGGAGAGGGGCAGAAAGGGAGAAAGAGAGACAGAGAGAGAGAGAATCTTAAGCAAGCTTCATGCTCAGCACAGAGCCTGAAGCAGGGCTGTATCCCACAACACCAGGTTCATGACCGGAGCTAAAATCAAGAGTCGGATGCTCAACAAACTGAGCCACCCAGGTGCCCTGTTGTAAATTTCTAATTTAGCTCTGCTGTGGCCAGAGAACATATGTTAAGTGATTTTGATCTTTTCAAATTTACTAAGACTTGTTTTGTGATACAGCATAACACTTATCCTGAAGAATGTTCCATGTATGTTTGAAAAGAATGTGTTTTCTGCAGTCAATGGATAGAGTGTCACATGTCAGTTATGACAAGTTGGTTGACAGTATTGTTCAAGTCATCTGTACCTTCTCTACTCTTACTTTTCTTCTGGAACTCTTATATATGTTAATATGCTTGATGTCCCACAGGTTTCTGAGCCTCTGTCCATATTTCTTCAATTATTAAACAATCTTTGTTCTTTAGATTGAAAAATTTCTTTTGCTCCACCTTTCAGTTCACTTAGTTTTCCTTCTGCCCTTCAAGTCTATTATTGAGTACCTCTAGAGGATTGTTCATTTCATTTATTATACTTCTCAACTCCAGAATTTCCACCTGGTTCTCTTTTTTTTAAATCATCTCTCTTTATTGAGATTCTGTATTCACTGACTCTTTCAATTCTTTAAATATGGTTTCCTTTAGATCTCTAAGCATATTTAAATAGCTGCTTTGCAGTCTTTTTCTGCTAAGTCCTATAGCTGAGGACAGACACTCAGACACAGTTCCCATTAACTGCTTTTTTCCTGTGTATGGATCACGCTTTCTTGTTTCTTTGAATGCCCCTAAATTTTTGGTTAAATATTGGACAATTCAGATAACATATGGTAGCAACTTTGGATTCTGACTTTTCCCCAGAGCATTGTTGTTTTGCTTATATAGTAATTTGCCTGGACTAAGTCAATGAAATCAGTCTCCCATATACGGTACAGCTGCTGATGTCCTTAATTTTTTTTCTTGTTTTTATTTTTAAGCTTTTTCTGGCTTTCTAGAAGCCATCCACATGTCTGCATAGCTTAGTGCTCTAGCAAAGACTAGTCAGAGGTTTTGCTCAAACACCTTCAGCCAGAAAGGCTTCTCTCTGCTTCTGACTGTGTGTGGGCTGGGGAGTACATTCAAACTTCAGGCTGAAGTTTTTCATGTCTGCCCCAGCTTTTACTTTCTACTGGCTCTCTCCCATCTCCTCTGTGCGTGCACGCAGGCTCTGCTGGCCAGGGACATGTGGGTGTTTTGGGCACACTCCATCTCTGCTACTCGTGCACACAGACTCCGGTCAACCTGGGACACATGAAGAGCTATCAAGCCCCTGATGGCTGTCTCACCTCCCCGAACTACCTACTAGTCCCTAGCTAGACCAATGGTCCATTGCTTGCCCCAAAGAGGACTGTAAACTCAAGATAGTGGAGATACTAGCTCTTCTTACTGACTTACCACTGACATGGCCACTTTAGCTAAAAATACTCCAAATAGAATATTCTGGAAGTGGCAGCAAGGCTGCTGGTTTTCACAGCCTACCCTGCTCTGGTTGAAATAACACACTGACAGAGCTAGGGAGGAGGGAATGGGAGCAACCTGAGGTAAGAACGCCACAGGCTCACGCTGTTCCTACCCAAAGTTTAGCAGTTTTCGTGAACAAATGCTTGCTTCCCAGTTTGTTGCATGCCTTTGGTCAATTTTTAGAGAGCTGAAATGGATATTTTTGGCAATCTTTTCCCAGCTTTCCAGTTACTTTTTGTGAGGAGGATTTGTCAACCTCTTCATTCTGTCATGCAAGAAGTCAGTATCTCAGTCACTCTTCACATTTTGCTATAATTAGAATTATTAATGCTGTTAAAAGGAAGAACTATACAGGTGAAAATATGACCATGAAATGTTGTTTTCAAAGAAAATGTTTCATTTTGTTTTCTGGCAGAAAAAAATCAACAAACATAAAGACGAGTGAAGATCTAAGCTTAAATGATGATTTCATGAGATTAAGTTAAAAAATCTCATTTCTCAGCGGCACCTGGGTGGCTCAGTTGGTTAAGTGTCTGACTTTGGCTCAGGTCATGATCTCAAGGCTCATGAGTTCGAGCCCCGAGTTGGGCTCTGTGCTCACAACTCAGAGCCTGGAGCCTGCTTCAGATTCTGTTTCCAGCTCTCTGCCCCTCCCTCCCTCCCTCCCTCCCTCCCTTTCTCTCTCTCTCTCTCTCAAATAGAAACATTTAAAAATTTTAAAAAAGAGAGATCTCATTTCTTAGAAGCAACACCTAGGGCCCTACGACTTGACTCCTTCACAGACATGAGAGAAATGAATGACATACTCCACAGGAAAAAGTTAGTCCCAAAGCATCTCAGTCACGACTGAGCATCCCCCAGCTGCTTTTCCTGTTTCTTATTTTCCCACTTCTCTATCATAGGCCTCAACCATGGTCATCAGATATGCAATGGACATTCCTAGAATAGTCTGTTGTTTGCAGTCTGGATACTGTCACAGCCCCATTCCTGCCCTGTGCATCCAGGAATCCAGTCTCGTAGAACTGGAGAAGACTTAGAGATTTTGGGGGGCAAAACCTTTCACGCTGAGATGGGGAAATTAAGGCTTAGGGGAGGTAAGGGGATTATCCTTTCCAGGAGCGTGATAAAGATTATGTCATGCTGATAAAAATAGTCAGAGGACCTCAGAAACCGTTACTGGAATGAGTGAGTTATCAAGTTCAGGGCCAATGACTGGGAATGGTTTCAGGAAGATCAAACACATGCTCCAAGAACACTGGACATGAAGGCTCCTGAGGTTGATTTTTCCCACTCCTTCCCTCTTTCTTACCTTAGCAAAGAAAATCCAGGCCGCACACTGCCCTGGGGCCATAAGGCTTTTTAGCTTCACTGTGCTGAGCATGAGAAGGAATCCTAAAATTCCACTGGAAGGAGAAAATATTCTCTTGTTAGTGAGGCTTGTCTTCCTTGAGCCAATAGCTATTTTCTGTTACATTTTACCAGCTAGTTTCTAATTATTACACAACCTCTATCTCATCTGTGCTTTCTAGTGATCTCTGGATAAAAATATCAAATATTTAAAAACCCACGAAGCTCTAATTTTATGAGGAGCTATGATAAAAGTGTTTCACTGGGTGGGGGGCAGGAAGGGAAGGAGTATAGAAACTTGGGAAATCTCTGGCTAAATCATGAAAGAAAAAAAAATGTGGAGGACAATACCTCCTGCTCCCTCCCATACTATTTCTAGAGCTTGGTGCTTGCCAAGGTAGAGCTTCAATTTTTTTTTTCAAGCAGAACAAACTGCCAGAAAAAGACTTCCAAAGTGAAACTCACCATATGGGGACAGAGGGTCTGGACCAGCTCCTGGGTTCAAGGTAAGAATCTAAAAGACTGGCTCCAATAGCAGACGCCCCCCCCCCCCTCCCCAACCCAGGCTGAGCTACACAGAAGCTATGCTTTGGGAATGATGCCTAAGCCCATCTGTGTGACCTGAAAGACCACACCCCATGGGAGCCCTAGAGGTCTAGAGCATCCAGACCTTGGCCTAGCAGTGGACACGTAATTAGTGGCCTACGCTGGAATCCATTTTTAAAAATTTGTTTAAAAATGTTTTATTTTTGAGAAAGAGAGAGAGACAAAGACAAAGACAGAGCATGAGTGGGGGAGGGGCAGAGAGAGAGAGAGGGAGACACAGAATCCAAAGTAGGCTCCAGGCTCTGAGCTGTCAGTACAGAGCTCGACGCAGGGCTCGATCCCATGAACTGTGAGATCATGACCTCAGCTGAAGTTGGAAGCTTAACCAACTGAGCCACCCAGGCACCCGCACTGGAATCCATTTTTGAAAACATCACTGTGTGGCCAAGGACAAAGCAAAGGGCACTCCAAAACAGAATGGTCACTCTTCCTTGCATTCAGAGGCAGGGCAATCGGAGATGAGAGACTCCACGATCAAGGCTGACTTCCTGTAACTGTATCAAGTGGGCGCTTGAGTGTGACTTTTATTGGAAAATGAAAAGCAAGAGCTAGGACCGCAGTGGTACCCCAAACCAGAGAGGCAGGTCATACGAACTGTAGCTCTAGGCCCTCAGGTGACACCCTGCCATCTCACCTTTATTATAGGCACTGGTGTGTGGCTCCAACATAGACCAGGGGCTCTGAGAGGGCAGGGACCAACCTTGGGCTACTCTGATTTTCCCAACAGAGCCAAACATCGTGCCTTGGTCATTGTAGGTATTCCAAAAATATTTGATGGGTTTACTTAGAATCAGGCTGGATTGAATTAAACACCGATAAGGCCAAATTTCACAGAAGCGTGTGCCTTTGCTTCATTAGATTAGATTAGTTTACAGCCACATCCCTGGGGCAGGACCAAGGACAGGGATGAAGGTTCCCTTGTGTATATTTCAGCCTGTTGGCCGCTGATAACCTACAAAGTTTGTTCAGATTTGAATCTGCAGTCGCGAGAGGCTGGGCAGCTATGGATGAAGACAGGCAGTCATTCATACCCGAAAGGCAAGGTGGGTAAGCAGCCGGCTGGAAATTGAGTGACCTGGGCTGTGCCCACTGACCCTCATAACCTTGACCAAATCCCCCTGTTCCTCCTTTTTTTCTTGCCTCAGGTTCTGTGTTGTTAAAGCAGGAATAAGCATAGTGGTCCTTATCCTACCTTATGGAAATCAGAGACTTTCAGAATAGGAAGCCTCCCTACCCTCAAATCTCACTTTATTAACAAGCAAACTGAAGCCCAAGCACAATTTGAATCCAGGTTTCCTGGCTCGTTTAAAGGCTCACCACAGTATGAAGTGCCTGGGTGGTTCAGTCAGTTGAGGGACCGAGTCTTGATTTTGGTTCAGGTCACAATCCCAGGGTCATGGTTTCAAGCCCCTGCATTGGGTTCCACACCGAGCATAGAGCCTGCTTAAGATTCTCGCTTTCACTTTCTCTCTCTCTCTCCCTCTTTCCCTCTGCTCCTCTCCCCTTCTCCCCCACTTGCACATGTGCTCTCTCTCTCTAAAATATGAAAAAAAATTAATAAGGGTCCTCCACAGTTCTTCAAACTTCACCATGAAGATACGTTCTTGACTCAAGAGACAGAAGAGATGCTGCAGGTGCCAAGGGCCACCGCGAGCTTGGGAGTGGAAAGTGGGGCGGCTAATGCTCCAGGGCTCCTCCTGGTGGCGTCCACCCCTGCCTCCAGGGATGTAACAACTTCGCACGTGCCTGTGCTGTCTCCCACACGCCCTCCCCTCCTACGCTCCCTTCTCTCCACCTCCAGCCAGAGGAAGGGCATGATGCCACATCCCCTTGCCCCTCAGCACACACTCTGCTAGAGCAGAGCCACTCGGGTCTGTGCCCGACACAGGTGGGAAAGCATCCATGATTCCTTCCCATCCCTTGCCTGGTATGCCTGTGCATCATTTCTAAATTACTCATGGGTCCCTCTCTTTCTCCTTCCACACTCAGCTCTCTACCCCTCCCTGTGGAGGCAGATCTGAAAAGCAACAGGAGGATCCTAGAAGTAAAAGAGCTCGGGCTCCCCGTCCATGTGTCTCTG
This sequence comes from Felis catus, assembly GCF_018350175.1. NCBI lineage: Eukaryota > Metazoa > Chordata > Mammalia > Carnivora > Felidae > Felis > Felis catus. The sequence goes on from NC_058379.1 coordinate 45,909,125, forward strand.
GGTCATGGCTACCACTGTCTCCTCGGGCCTCCGTGACTCCTTCTGGGCTCCCGCAGGGCCTCTGAAGGTGACAACTCTTAGTCTGAGATAGGTCATGGAGGAATCATGTGATGACATGGAGGAAACTGACACATTTTTAAAACAGGTCAAGCTTTGTCCTGAAGCCAGGGGGATAGAATGTAATAGAGGTTTACATCAGTTCACACAAAGACTTCCAAATCTTTTAAGTATAAAACCCTGATTTTTCATGCTGGGTTACAAGGAAGTTGCAGATTAAAAGGGGCAGAAATGGAGCTAGAACATCACCCCACAAGGCCAGCATCAGTGGGCTGCGAACCGTGCTGCTCTATTCCAAATAACCAAACAACGGATGCCCTTCCCTCTGCACTGTGTTTGCCGGTCCTGCCAAATAACCAGACCCAAAGGGAACAAGTGCACAGACCCCAAAGCAGCACTAACACTCATGCCACCCAGTCCTAGCTAACAGGCAGCCGACAAGTCCCGACCACATCAATAGGGATGGAGAAGATGACTCCTGTCAGTGTTTTCCTGAAACTTAGCTGCGGATGATAAATGAATCATTCTGAGGCTCAAATGCAAAACCAAACTGTACACCATTGGTACGTTTTGTCCTAACACACCCCGAAGTCAGAAATAGTAGCGAGCCACACAACCAGCTTTTTGACTCTGAAGAATCACTGCCTCACAAGGCACACTCTTTTATGCGTGGGAATAAGTGGTCTGGCTTGGCAACTGCTCATGGTCTGTTGACATTTTATTTATAGTCAAGCTGAGCAGATAATAATAATGGCCACCATTTCCTGGGCCAGGCACGATGCTTAGGGTTTACGCATCTTATTTAATATACACAAGCACCCATTGGTGGTATTATCTTTCCATTTTACAGATGAGGAAACTAAACTGATGCTTGGGGGAACTAGGGCGGCTTGCTCAAAGAGCAAACCAATCAGCAAGCAGCAAGGCTGGAATTCAGCCCAACACTGGACTTCCCACCATATCAGAACACACGCCATGAGACTGTCCATTTCTCAGCACAATAAAGTCAAGTGAAGTGGGGATCATGGCAGGAAAGAGGAGACAGGGTGAGTATGAACTCCAACTATATGTACCCATCCCTGTTGGTCTGAGGAGCTCCCACAGCCAAGTATTGAGGGTCACTTTGCTGTCTAGACGTCTCCTAGTCCCTGGTTTCCAAAACCTGTTTCTCAGGGTCTTAGGATTCAGTCAAGGCTTTTTAGAGATTGTCCTCTAGGGAGAAGGCAGGGACCAAGGAGGTAGCTGAATGGGTGCAATTCTGGACCCAAGCCTTCCCTTGAATGGAATCTGATTCATCATTTTATACACTCAAGTTCTGTTTAAGAATCGCTAGTGGAAGGGGCTCAGTCAGTTAAACATCTGACTCTTGGTTTTGGCTCGGGTCATGATCTCAATTCGTGGGGCTCAAGCCCCATGTCTTGGGATTCTCTGTCTCCCTCTATCTCTGCCCCTCCTCTCCCCTGCTCACTCTCTCTCTCTCTCTCAAAATAAATAAATAAACATTAAAAAAAATTGCTTGTGGAGGGAAGAACACTGGGGGAAGCTTGGCTCTTCTGCAAGCTTGAAAACCACTGTCCTGGCCAAGGAACTTGTGCAGGACATGGTACCCCCAGACCCACGCTGGCCCTGAGCACCTGGCGATGCTCATGACAACCCGCTGATGGCCGAGGGGGCTGCTTCCAGACCTGCACAGCCACCGCTTTCTTCTGCCCCTCATTTGGATAACTGGCAGTGACCCTGGACTTGACAAAGACAGCAAGCAGTACACACACAGACAAATTAATAGTGCTAGGGGCTTTCTGAGTTAAGCTTACCTGGCACAGCAGCTTCCATGGAACCTGTAGAAATACAGGAACGGAAAGTCCGGGACACTGAAGAGATCACCTGAGGAGCAGAGCAAGGGTAAGACAATGACACATACGCCCCCCTGCCCCCAGCTGTCCTGGAAAACGCAAGGCAAGGGTCTTTAGCACAGCAGCCATCTGAGCACTGAGCTGCATGGCACTGAATTCACTCTGGCATTCCCAGGGTTTCTAGGTTAGTGGCATTGTCTTAAAATAATAGTGTGATGCTGGGGCCCCTGGGTGGCTCAGTTGGTTGAGCGTCCGACTTCGGGTCAGGTCATGATCTCACGGCTCATCGATTTGAGCCCCACATTGGGCTCTGTGCTGACAGTTCAGAAGCCTGGAGCCTTTCCAATTTTGTGTCTCCCTCTCTCTCTCTACCTCTCCCCGGCTCATGCTCTGTCTCTCTCTGTCTCCCAAAAATAAATAAACATTAAAAAAAATGTTTAAAAAAAAATAATAGTAGGATGCCCATAATGCCTATTTAGCGAGAGTCCGTCCTGTGCAGGGCACTATGCTAAAAGCTCTATGTACGACACCTCTTTCAGTCCTTGTAACTACTGCGCAGTGTTTTATCACCCCCATTTAACTGGTGCTCAGAGAAGTTAAGGGATTTGTCTAGGATTACACAACTCTTGAACTGTGAAGCCAGAATGTACACCCCAGTCACTCCAAACCCTACAATCTTTCCTTGTCACCAGGCGGCCATCCTGGCCCAAGACAGAGTATAGGACAAAAAGAAACTTTTTTTTTTCCTTAAAGATTGTTCTATTCTTTCCTGCTTTATGTCTAAAAAAAGACTGAATGCATGCCTCTGACATCTTTTTCTCATTTTGTGTTTAATTACCGCACAAACGGCACAGGGGCCAGACCGACCATGCTTACTCATTTGGGTGTAAGGTCCAAAGGGTACATTTATTTCTAATGAAGTAAGTCCATTCTTCTAGTTCCATTTGGTGCTAGAGGAAGTAATCACACATATTGGCTGCTTCCCTCTCTGGAATTTGAACTTGGTCACAAACAAGAAGTCAGGAGATTGAAAAAGCAAAAAGCCTTCCAAAAATGTCCAGAGGAAAGGAATTAAGCATTTCCACAGCAGATAGCTTAATCCTTCCAAATCTGGAATTTCTGAGACTCTGCAGGAGCCAGACCTTCCAGACCCCCGGGCTTCGGTCTGTCTCTCTGGATCTGGACGGACTGGAGCAAGAAAGGCTGGTCTTCCTCAGGATTCACTGTATGTTAGGTGTGCAGTGCAACATATGAGCAGGAATGCCTTCGTCTCTGAACCTACTAATCAAGAGTTTCAGAACAAGACACACTGGGCTGCTATATACTTCCTCAGAGACCTAACTGATTTCAAATAATTCAACCACCTCTTGGCAAGGAAAATGCTGAATTCCAGTGCCCTAGAGGGCTTTTAGCACGACGACTCTTTTGTTTCGTTTGTGCGTATGTGTGAGTTCTTAGCCACGACAGGGTGGGTCTCTTGGGACCTGGTTTTTGTGCAGCCCGACCATAGGTTCAAAGCTCTGGCTTTCTTGCTGCCACGACTCCCCTGAGCCCCTCTCTCATCTGTGTGGACCTGCACGGGTGGAGGGGCTTTGCACACAACACCATCGGGCTCAGACGTCTAGTGCGTGAAATACACGGTATCTGTGGAAGTGCCTTTCCACACAGAGGCGACAGCGAGGTAACCTAGGCACCCCAGCCCCAGAGCCCCCTGTTCGGTCGGGTGAGGCGACAGTCCATGCAGGCTCTGTGCTGTCTCTCTGGCAGCTGTGGTTCTTGGCCCTGTTCCCACTTCCCTTCCGGTTTCAGAGAAACTGCAGTGCAGTCAGCGTGATGATGAGGAGGGGCAGAGAGGAGATCAACTAAGTGCAGGACCTCAATATTCTTCTGGCGCCGCCTCCTCTCTGCACCCAGGCTGTCCTCAGAAATGCTCCAGGGACACGAATGAGATTCACGGAGCATTGGCAGCCTTTCCGGCCCAGCACAGGCTGCCGAGGGGCTCTAACGAGCAGTGGAGTGCTGAGAGGTGGACTGGAAAGAAGGAAGGCAAAGGAAAAATCACAGTCCTAGAAAATTTACCAGTCACATGATAACCTTCACCCAAATCCTAAAAACTGATTCGATAAATTATTGAGAGAGAGAACAGCTTACTTTTGAGCCATTTCTATGACCTCCATATATTTCTCACACAACACTAGTTGACCATGCCTGTCTCTCCTTTTGTAACCATCAAGTCCTTGCGAGGTGGGACCGTACCTTACCCAAATCCACTGTGTTAGGATCAACCCATAATAAGCACTACTGAACCAAAAGTATCCAAAACACCTAAACTCCTCTTGCTTCCCCTGCAGAGAATGTTCCACTTTCCAGTTGGCTATGCTGGTCTTTAATTTCAAATTTGCCCCACATGCTTCCCCTCTGATGCCTTCAGCCTGCCTTGTCTTTTACTAGAGTTCTTGAACAAAGAGGGTGCGTGCCAACCTCTAAAGAGCAAAGGTTAATGACCACATGACAAATGGCCCTGAAAATGAGGCGGTGTGTGGCTGGCTGGCCCAACCTCAGTAGAATGAAATTCAGGGACCTAAAAAATTGGTAAAGATGCTCACAAGACCACTCCTGCACCAGCGATTGTGAACTGCACAATTTAAGCACAGATTAAGTAGTTCAACAGTCGTAAACATAGTTTGTGGCAACAATATGCAGCTTAGGCAATAAAGTTCTAACTGAGCCCTCACTTTTAAGTTTTTATTTAAATTCCAGCTGACATATAATGTAATACTAGTTTCAGGTGTACAATATAGTGATTGAACACTTCCGTACAATGCCTGGGGCTCATCACAACATGAACCTTCATTTTTATGCTCCAGTTAAAATCTGCTGACTTTCTGAGTGAGGGAATGAATCCGAATTCTCTGAAGACTACAGAACATGAAACTGCCATGGTGAAAAGTGTGGCCCAATCTTACCACACTCAAGACTTACTGATATTTGAACATCAAGACAACTTCCTCTCCCCACATGCACACTTTCAAGCAAAGGAAGAACTTCTCTTCTCTACTAGTGCTTAAAATGGTCCAAGGGGAAGCAAGGTTCCAAGATTCTTGAAGCCTCTGCATGAATCATGAGGTTGAAAGATTAGAGGGGGAGGTGGATTTCATTCACCAAGAAGCAAACCCAGTGCCCAAAGGGGGAAAGGTGGCAGGGCCAGAACTAAAGAGACCTACCCAATCCCTACCACCATGTCCCGAGTACTCCAAAAGTGTGTCCCAAAGCCCCATCCTATGCATCTAAAAAACCGCTTATCTTTCTAGTCACTCGGGAATGAGTGAGAAGGGTAGCTCATACAAAAGCACTAGCAAGAGACCACAAAGACTAGCTAAAATAAGGCTGACAACACCAAAAGTTAGTGAAGATGTGGAGCAACTGGAACTCTCAGACATTGCTGAGCAGGGGTGTAAAATGGTATAAACACTTTAGAAAACTGGCACTTTCTTAAAAAGTTAAAACTACATCAACTCTAAGATACAGAATTCTAAGTATTCATCCAAAAGACAAGAAGAGACAAAAAGTCCTGTATAAGAATGTTCATGAGCACCAAAAACCATAAAATACCTAGGAATAAACATAACCAAGGAGGTGAAAAATCTATACACTGAAAACTACAGAAAGCTTATGAAAGAAATTGAAGAAGACACAAAAAACTGGAAAAATATTCCATGCTCTTGGATAGGAAGAATAAATATTGTTAAAATGTCAATACTGCCCAAAGCAACCTACATATTCAATGCAATCCCTATCAAAATAGCACCAGTATTCTTCACAGAGCTAGAACAAACAATACTAAAATTTGTATGGAACCAGAAAAGACCCCAAGTAGCCAAAGCAATCTTGAAAAAGAAAACCAAAGCTGGAGGCATCACAATCCTGGATGTCAAAGCTGTATTACAAAGCTGAAATCATCAAGACAGTATGGTACTGGCACAAAAACGCTCAGATCAATGGAACAGAATAGAGAACCCAGAAATGGATGCACAAATGTATGGCCAACTAATCTTTGACAAAGGAGGAAAGAATATCCAATGGAATCAAGACAGTCTCCTCAGAAAGTGGTGCTGGGAAAACTGGACAGCGACATGCAGAAAAATGAACCTGGACCACTTTCTTACACCATACACAAAAATAAGCTCAAAATGGATGAAAGACCTAAATGTAAGACAGGAAGCCATCAAAATCCTCAAGGAGAAAGCAGGCAAAAACCTCTTTGACCTTGGCCACAGCAACTTCTTACGCAACTTGTCTCCAGAGGCAAGGGAAACAAAAGCAAAAATGAACTATTGGAACTTCATCAAAATAAAAAGCTTCTGCACAGCGAAGGAAACAATCAACAAAACTAAAAGGCAACTGACAGAATTGGAGAAGATATTAGCAAATGACATATAGATAAAGGGTTAGTATCCAAAATCTATAAAGAACTTATCAAACTCAACACCCAAGAAATAAATAATCCAGTGAAGAAATGGGCAAAAAAGACATGAATAGACACTTCTCCAAAGAAGACATCCAGATGGCCAACCGACACGTGAAAAAAATGTTCAACATCACTCATCATCAGGGAAATACAAGTCAAAACCACAATGAGGTACCACCTCACACCTGCCAAAATGGCTGACATTAACAACTCAGGCAACAACAGATGTTGGCCAGGATGCGGAGAAAGAGGATCTCTTTTGCACTGCTGGTGGGAATGCAAGCTGGTGCAGCCACTCTGGAAAACTGTATGGAGTTCCTCAAAAAATTAAAAGTAGAACTACCCTACAATCCAGCAATTGCACTACTAGGTATTTATCCAAGGGATACAGGTATGCTGTTTCAAAGGGGCACATGCACCTCAATGTTTATAGCAGCATTATCAACAATAGCCAAAGTATGGAAAGAGCCCAAACGTCCATCGATGGATGAATGGATAAAGAAGATGTGGTACACACACACACACACACACACACACACACACACACACACACACTGGAGTATTGCTTAGCAATCAAAAAGAATGAAATCTTGCCATTTGCAACTACGTAGATGGAACTAAAGGGTATTATGCTAAGCAAAATTAGTCAGTCAGAGAAAGAAAAATATCATATGACTTCACTCATATGAGGACTTTAAGACACAAAACAGATGAACATAAAGGAAGGGAAGCAAAAAGAATATAAAAACAAGGAGGAGGACAAAACATAAGAGACTCTTTTTTTTAAATCTTTTTTTGTAATGTTTATTTATTTTTGAGAGAGAGACAGAGTGTGAGTGGGGGAGGAGCAGAGAGAGAGGGAGACACACAATCCGAAGCAGGCTCCAGGCTCTGAGCTGTCAGCACAGAGCCCAACACGGGGCTCGAACTCATGAACCGCGAGATAATGACCTGAGCCGAAGACAGACACTTACTGACTGAGCCACCAGGTGCCCCAAGAGGCTCTTAAATATAGAGAACAAACAGAGGGTTACTGGAGGGGTTGTGGGAGGGGGATGGGCTAAATGGGTTAGGGGCATAAAGGAATCTACTCCTGAAATCATTGTTGCACTATATGCTAACTAACTTGGATGTAAATTAAAAAATAAATTATATAAAAAAAAGGATGTTCATGAAAGCTTTATTTACAACAGCCAAAAACTGGAAACAGCCCAGGTAAGCATCAGCAGGTGAATGGATAAACAAAAGGAGGTATGTTTATTTGCTAGGTATGTTCATACACTAGCACCCTACTCAGCAATAAAAGGGAATAAACTGGTGATACATACAAGAACCTAGATGAATCTCTGAACACTGCATTGAATGAAAGGGCCAGACACAAAGGAATACTTCCGGGGTGCTTCCATTTATATGAAGCTCTAGAATAAACAGAATTTATCTATGGACACAGAAATCAGATCATGGTGGCTTTGGTGCTGGGTGAGAAGGGAGTAATGAAGAAGGGGCAAGAGGAAACTTCCTACAGTGACAGAAATGGTCGATATCTTGATGGGAGTAAGCTACACGAGTGTATACATTCGTCAATATTGACCAAGCCGTACACAAGATAGGTGCATTTCATACACGTAAATTATACCTCAATTTTTTAATGTTTTAAAAGCACTGCTAAATAATTAAGATACAAGTTAAAAAAAAGAAGAGGTGAAAGGAAACCAAAGGGAAGAAAGCCATGCTTTAAAAATATCAGCAATTGTTGGGGCTCCTGGGTGGCTCAGTCGATTAAACATCCAACTCTTGATTTTGGCTCAGGTTGTAATCTCACGGTTTGTGAGTTCAAGCCCCACCATCAGACTCTGCGATGACAGTGCACAACCTCCTTGGGATCCTCTCTTTTCCTTTCTCCTTCCCTCCCCCCTCTCAAAAATAAATAAATAAACTTTAAAAAAATAAATAAAAATAGAAATGTCAGCAATTGCTAACAGATCCTTCATAAAAACACTGTACCCATGGGCCCTGAGACTTAACTGGGTCTCAACTGGTGCAGGTGCAGGGAATCAGGAACATGCCCTTCCTGACACTCTGGCCCTGCAGTGGACATTCTAGATGGAAAGTGTAATAAGCAAGTGGGGAAGAATAAAGGGTTGTTCTCATTTAAAAATGGGCTAGACTACTCATGGGTACAATGAGAAAGCTAACGAATTGGAAGGAATTGGAGCTCCCCCATCACAGCAGTCCTCGAATACCTCTGGAGGAGAGGTATTTTCCTCAGGTGTTTTATTTGTGTAAACTCTTTAATAATTGTAGACTGCTATGAGAAAACATCACCAGGACCCATCAAAGAGTTTAGGGTAATTGACTTGGGTTTACAAAGCTGAGAAAAACTGATCCCCTGGTTCTCTTCTAGATTCTGAGCTTCCGTCATCTCTCATACCAGATTTCTACCTTAATATACCTATCTGCTTGAGTTATCCACTCTACCAAACAAATATAACCATTGTACTGTGCCTGAGTGCTTTTTGAAGCAACAAGTCGCTGCTTACAGCTGCTCATGTTGTGCACTGCCCAACTTCAAAGGGCAGGGCACTGTTCGGCTAGGCCACAACAGTGTGTGGCAACCCTGAGAGTTTCGAAAAGTTAAAGTGAATCAAAACCTAAACAATGACTTTCATGTGGTTTTCACAAGCAGCCTCCCTACTCTAGTCAGGATTGTTTTGCTTACTCAACAGCCCCGAGTCAAGCAGGCACTTAAGGGCCAGCCCCTTGATACTAAGGTTTCAAGTCAATGGCACTCCACTGACCAGAGGGGAAAAGAGAAACGGCCACACACATCTTTAAGGCCCCTTGGCACACAATTTGTAGAAGTTCTAAGAAAGCAGCAAACGGGATCATGGTGACCACACGCAGAGTACCGTCACAACACAGAAGTAGGTGTGGTTTTACAGTGTTTCCCTGGGCCGCTCATGGATTAAAAGCTGAACTTGGTGCTGGTACAGATGGAAATCTTGGGCTTCTTCCAGAAGGCTGCCACCAGTCTGTATATAACTCCACACACACACCTTCACCGGGGCCTTTGCCAGAGCCCTGCTATGATGGCTACTGAGGCCAGAAGGATTCCTGAACCCTACAGCTCTGGGGCATCCCTTCACTGGGAGCCTCAGCCACCTGCAGCAAGGGAGGCCAAGGCCACCTCAGCTGTTGACACCAGGGTCACAGCCAGTCTCACAGGCCAGCAAAATCCTTCTCAGGAGCCCAACTTTCTTTACCTGGCCCCTGCAAAGATAATCACCTCCACTACCTGAAAACCACAACGCACAAACTTGCATGCAGGAGTCCTTCCAGGGAAGCATACGGAGCCTCTCTCTGATGAACCCCATGGGAGTTACAACTCCCTGAGCTGCCCACCACAGACTCATCCTCAGCCATTCACCATACCGTGCAGTCAAAACCTGCAGAAGGAATGGGGGTGAGTATCTGACGTCCATTCAGTTGTTGTTGTTTTTGAATATAATCTGAAGGAAAATTCATTGTTGTAAATATCTTTTTCTGGTATAACTGAGTTCTAAACAGGTTCTCAAATAAGAGCGATTTGTTTTTGTTTTTGTTTTTGATGCCCTATACATTTTTTTTTAATTGAGATATAATTCACCCTTCTAAAGGGGCTCCTGGGTGGGTCAGTTGGTTGAGCGTCTGACTTCAGCTCAGGTCATGATCTCATGGTTCATGAGTTCGAGCCCCACGTTGGGCTCTGTGCTGACAGCACAGAGCCTGGAGCCTGCTTCGAGTTCTGTATCTCCCTCTCTGTTCCTCCCCTGCTCATGCTGTCTCTCTCTGTCTCTCTCTCTGTCTCTCTCTCTCTCAAAAATAAATAAACATTTTAAAAAATAAAGTGTACAGGGGTGCCTGGGTGGCGCAGTCGGTTAAGCGTCCGACTTCAGCCAGGTCACGATCTCGCAGTCCGGGAGTTCGAGCCCCGCGTCAGGCTCTGGGCTGATGGCTCAGAGCCTGGAGCCTGTTTCCGATTCTGTGTCTCCCTCTCTCTCTGCCCCTCCCCCATTCATGCTCTGTCTCTCTCTGTCCCAAAAATAAATAAAAACGTTGGAAAATAAAAAATAAAAAAAAAATAAAAATAAAAAAAATAATAATAAAAATAAAGTGTACAATCCACTGGTTTTTAGCATATTAACAGAGTTGTACACCATCACCACCAGCAAATTCCAGAACACTTTCATCACCTCAGAAAAAAAAAAAATCTGGGGCCTATTTAAAAAAAATTTTTTTTTGAATGTTTAATTTTTTTGTGTGTGAGACAGAGAGAAAGAGAGCATGAACAGAGGAGGAGCAGAGAGAGAGGGAGACACAGAATCCAAAGCACACTCCAGGCTCTGAGCTGTCAGCACAGAGCCTGACATGGGCTCGAACTCACAAACCATGAGATCTTGACCTGAGCCAAAGTCTGATGCTTATCCAGACTGAGCCACCCAGGTGCCCCGAGGGGCCTATTTTAAATTACTCTTCTGCCTAGGCCATTCTGCAACCATAGGCTACTGACCACTTTGTGTTCCCAGAGAGTAAGTAAGTGCCCAAGATATTCTTGTATTGAACCTAAAAAGTTTAGCAATAACTCAAGATGAAATGTGGGATTGCTGGCCAAACCGTATAAACTATTACCAGCATCACTGTGTTCAGAAACCGGTAGACAAAATGGCCCTCAAACTGATGAGGAAGCATAAGGCAAGCTGACAGGCCGCAGCCCTGCCCACCCCCCAACCCCCAGGTGGGATATGTGTGATATTCCTCCCACTCCTTGGCTGCCCAAGAATGAAGGAAGGGGAGAAAACAAATGGTTAACTGATAGAGATTATAGTCCTGCAGGACCTAAGTCTCCATTACCCCTCCATAGTAATGTGGGAATCAAAGGCAGAAGGAAATGGCAGATAGAACTAAATTTCCTTATAACCTACAGCCCCTTGACAAACACTTGAGGCTGGCAGAGTAAAACGTTTTTCCAGGAACTTCCTACTGTTTTAATGCTAATGCTTTGCTAGAGGGAAAAACAACCTTAGCTTGACAATAGCTAGGCCTCCACTATCCTGGGAGTCTTCTTTAGCATACGAAAAGCTCACTAGAAACTTCCCATGGACTTTACCTCCCCAACTCCATAGTATGTAACCAGTCTCTCTTCATGGTCCCTGGGCAGCTCTTTCTGCCCACGGGTCCTGTCTCCATGCTTTAGTAAAATCACCTTTTTGCACCAAAGATGTCTTCAAGAATTCTTTCTTGGTCATGGGCTCCAGACCCCCATGAACCCCACTATCACCCCAAAAACTTCATCAAAACCAAGAGAAGCTCCACAAGGAAGTTTAGTAACACTGAAGGTATTCACTCACTCCAGAGACTTTATAATAAACTGTAGAATCACTGAAAAAGAAGCATTTAAAAAGAAAAACCTGAGAGAAGGGTCAGGAGACCTAAACTCCAGTCTCTCTCTGCTATTCACCTCCCCTGCACCATCTCGGCCATGTCCCTTAACTGCTCTGGGCTTCAATTTCCTCATTTGTAAAATATGACGGCACCAAGGATAGTCACTAAGATTCCTTCCAGCTCTGAGAATCATGAGTAACAACGAACAAGCATCACCTCTTGGTTGAAGGGCTGAGGGATTTCTTGAGGTGAGAACCATTCGCCCAAATCCACCAGTAATCACTCAGGGAGCAATAAGCATGCAAACCAAGCAGAACCAGCGAACTTTCCAAAGGCTTTGACCGAAACACATCTCAAAGGGGAGGTTCCTTAGGGGGCTCTGCAATGTCTGGTGGGTGGCAACCTCCTGGCCGTGCAAAAGAATGACAAGAGCGCATGTAAAGGCAGACAACCAGCAGTATGGGTGAGCAGATTGTTCAGGGTCAACACCATGGGGTCCATATGATTTTTATTTTACAAAGGATAGGCTTTCAACACGTGAGAGTGCAGAGAGCACTCCACAGCAAACCTCAGAGTCTGGAGATAACACCAGACTGTGGGAACCGGCAGAAAATAGATGCGCATCAATGTGGGCAAGTGTAGACTAATGCATTGAGAAAAAGGTAATTCAAATTATCCTCATGAGGCACGGTTTGGATGGGTCACATACAATCTAGAAACACTGAGTCACTCTCGACAGTTCCCTCAAGATACTAATTCAAAGAGTCTGAAGCAGCTAAAAGCACCAACAGAAACCTTTCATTGTTTTGGGCACCATAGGAGCTAGAAAGGGCCTTAGAAACAACCCGGTTCACCTTTCTCATTTTAACTGAGACTCTGAGAGCTCGGGAAATGTCTCATGCACAGCAAATGGCCAACAAACATTAGTTTAAGGAGCATGGCCAAGAAAACATGTATTTCCAGCCATACTGCACACAGATACTATTTCGTTATCTTTGGCACCAACTTCAAAACAGTAAAAAACCACAATGGAATAGAGTATTGTGGGCAATTCCTGAATCTGAAAAACCACTATAGAGTAACCAAGGCAGCAACAAGGTAAAGGTAAACTTTAAACTTGACTTCCTTAATCAGGAATCTTGAATATTGCAGGCTAATATACGATAAAAAGGTATGAAAGGAGGTCAATTAGAAGTAGGGTGAATTTGAACTTTCTCACCAAATCCTTTAGCACTAGGATTGAAGAGCGATTCTGGATGTTTGAAGAAGGAACTTTAGAAGTGGAGAAGGTGAGCACTAGTTTATCTGGCAGATAATAAGCCTGTCTGTACATCTGAGACCACACCAGATGAAAACACAGACAACAAAATTGAAGAAAGGTTAAGAATAAATTCATGGGCGATAAATCCACAATGGGTCCTCGAGACCAGGTTCAAGTATGTGGGACGTGCCTAACCCCTGAGCTTCCATCCTGAAGGCAAAGCACATTCTCTTACAAAACGTCCCTTAGGGATAATAAGGGGGCGGGGAGGGGGCGGTGTCAGAGCACTGGGTTGAATGGGCCACATAAAACAGTCCGACTTACCTGTCGGATGAGATGCAACTGCCAGGAGCACCACACTGAAAAAGAAACAGCAGAGCAGTGAAGAAGTCTTTCCCAGCACTGAAAAATCACAACGTACATTTCCACCCATTCTACTTGGAAAGAGTGAATTAGCCTAAATGCAAATTATCTGCACTGAATGGTCTCATTCTGCCTAAATCCAACTTGTCAGTGAGAGGGTGAGAATCTCCCAAGATGCCTCAGATTTTGACAAGAGGGTTGAACGTACCCCGTGACGGACGGAGGATCTATGCCCCACTCTGAGGTCATCCATGCCACCAAGAATTATCACACTCACCTAATCTTCCAAGAATATTTGTAAGCTAAACAAAGCAAACTGTGAATTACAAATAGGCTGCAATCTAAAAAAATAGCTGTTGGGTGTGAGCTGAATCTACTTTTGCCACAAAATTAAATTTGTAGAGGGTAAATTAAATTCCCAGGGGGCACCTGGCTGGCTCAGTCGGTAGAGCACGTGACTCTTAATCTCGGGGTCATGAGTTCAAGTTTCACGTTGGACATGGAGTCTACTTAAAAAGACTTTCCAGGAGAGCGCCTGGGTGGTTCAGTCGGTTAAGCGTCCGACTTCAGCTCAGGTCATGATCTCGTGGTTCATGAGTTCAAGCCCTGCGTTGGGCTCTATGCTGGTGGTGTGGACCCTGCTTGGGATTCTCTCTGTCTCTGCCTCTCCCCTGCTTGTGCTCTCTCTCTCTTTCTCTCTCAAAATAAATAAGCTTACATTTTTTTTTTTTTTAAAGGGAGTTCAAACCAGTTGTTGGCTCTGTCAGGCAGAGCTTCTGGCTGACAGACCAGCACAGCTGCCTTAGGGATCTGAAGGATCCCAGTTCTCTAGGTGCTGATGGCCTCAGTGTCCAGTGCCCACAGGAAACTGAACGGCAGCCCTCGTTCTGATTCACATATCTTCATCACTTGTACTGAAATCCTTGGAAACAGAATTGTGGCTTCTTCAGTGGGGTGCGGGGCAGGCCCAGCCAGGAAGCCTTTGGCACCAGGCTCACAGGCAATGAGTGTCCTTACTGGAGGGGAAGGAGCTGGGCTGACAGAAGAATGAGTCAGGGGTCACAGAGGCTCACTTTTCCATCCCCTTATTCCTTTGCCACTCGAGCAGACTATAATAAGTTCTGGGGAGAAAAAGAACTGCCAGCGTGTTCTGATGTCACGGAAACATTTTAAACATCAAGAGCCTTCTGCATTTTCAGAAGAATCTCTTGAAAAGGCTGCTGGTATGTCTGGGCAGAGTGGAACTAATGATTGTTTTCAGCAGAGTACAAAAGAGGCCTATAGCCATGCTTGGAGTGGATCCTTTCAAAAAAGGCATTTTAATAAACTGATATTTATGAGCTTTATCTGCAGATGGAGAGTACAGCTCACGTTGAACGTTTTAAGAAGAACTTCCTGCAGAAATCACCATGACCAAATGCTGAGAGGCACATCCCCGGCCCGGGTCATCTTCCCAAGCATGGCTGCATTCGTGCAAACTTGGGCTCTCCATGGCAGAGCTCATGCTCCTTCTCAGCTAGGTCCCAGTCAGCGACCACTAACCTCCAGAAACACTAGGCAGCTGTTCTATTTAGCTGACAGAGCCCTATTCTTTGCTTGGCTTTCGCCAATGGTATAGGAACAACAGTCCATATACCGTATTTAAATATTATAAATCAAGCTTCAAACTTCATTCTATCTTAATAAATAAATATACCTTCAAAACAACCTGGAAGCCTGGATTAGAACTCAGAATTCTTGGAGTCCTTAGAGCTTCATATCAGAATGTGGTCGCATGGACAGATCCAGCCTCTGGCTCCTGGCTCCCAGTGAGCCCCCTTCTCTTTCCACCCCAGGCTCCTTCCTGCACACTGAGGCCTCACACACTTGTGTGTGGACACATCAGCCTGCAAATCCACCCTCCATGCACACCCTCCTTCCCCACTAACAGCCTGGTTTTGGACACTTCTTGGGTCTAGGAAAGAGTTGGGAAGACAGACCCAAGGAGGCCTTGGAATCAAGCTCGGGACCAATTGAGCAGGGAATTCTAGATCCCAGGCTAGAAAGGAGGGTATGGGCCCTGGGAAGAAATGTCCCCTTAGCCTTACAGACTCCATAAGCCATGGGGAGAAGCATGGCCTTCTGAAGTATGGAGCCAGACAGAGGTCCCTCTTGCCTAGTCTACGGACAGAACTACGATTTGGTTTCCTCGACTTTAAGTCATCTCACAAATTATTTAGCTTGCCTTTCTGGTAGGCATATCGGCTCAGAATCAAAATATTGGAAAATAAAAATCCATTAGCGCCAGAAAGACGTGAGTTGTTCTTTGAAAATGTAAATTATATTTTACCTGAACATGTAGTTTAAGTACTGCTGGTCAATGTCACTAAGGAATGAGAAAAAAGAAAAAAAAAGATAAAACATGTGAAATAGTAGAAGTGTTTTACATACACAAAATAGTCACCTTCTACTAATAAATTATATCTATGGTTAAGTTTCTACATTTAAAAATTGTCAATAAATGGTATAGCGAGTATACCAAACGAGTATATTCAAAATTAGTTCCTGGCTCATTTAGAAAAATTTTTTTAATGTTTATTTATTTTTGAGAGAGAGAGAGAGAGAGAGAGAGAGAGAGAGACAGAGTGTGAGTGGGGGAGGGTCAGAGAGAGACACACACACACACAGAATCTGAAGCCGGCTCCAGGCTCTGAGCTGTCAGCACAGAGCCCAATGAGGGGCTCAAACTCAAGGACCTCGAGATCATGATCTGAACAGAAGTCGTACACTTAACCGACTGAGCCACCCAGGGCCCCTGGCTCATTTTTAAAACACGTTTCCTAGTTTGGTGCTATCACACACATGTTCACCTGTGGCAGATTATCTTCTACATGTATTTTGCCTCCTTAAAAAGGAATGTCAACTCTCAGGCCACTGGACTGGCTCCTGGGGCTGCCATATTTGACCAGTAAAAATATAGGACACCCAAATAAATCTGAATCTCAGATAAAGAATCATGTTTAAGTATGCTCCAAATATTGCCTGGGACATAGCTACACTAAAAAAAGGATCACTACTTATCTGAAATTCAAATTTAACTGGGCATTCTGTATTTTATCTGGCAACTCCACTGGCTTCTTGCTGCAGAAACACTTCATTAAAAGAAGGAAAGGTGCTCTAGGGACCCAAGTCACAGCCTCCGAGTATAACCCTCTCCCAGGGGTCCTTCCCTTCAGGCCCACCAGCGGGCCCTGAAACCGAGAGGCCAGTGAGACCAGTCTAGGGCCTCTGACCTCCCAGCTGCAGCCCAACTCACACCGGGACTCCCGTCTCTTCCGTTTACATTTGCCAAGGCTGGTATGTTGACTGCCCACAATAGAGGCCTCATTTTACCCCAGAACAGACTGGGGAATTTCTGGGTCTAAACAAAGTCAAGTTAGGAAGGGGCTGAGGAAACCAGAAAAAAGAGTTGGTCTCTGAGTTGGAAGAAGTTAACTAGGGCCCAAAGCAGCAAGTCACATAATTTTTATAAAAATGTCGTCTGAACGCTGCCTCTGAAGGGAGAGGGTAGAGGACCCCCCTGCTCTTCAAACATCATTGGTATGATCAGGTGCTGGTGGACCCCGCCTGGAACGGCCCAACAGCAGGACAAATGGCTTTGGGGGCCCCAGGCTGCTGTGTCCTGACCACAACCCAGACTTGCAGAGTTTCTGGCTGAACAGAACAAGCTCACGACACTATGGGCCTCCCCTCTTTGCTTTAACCAAACAAGAACTCACCACACTTTAAAAGTTTACCTTAGGGAACCTGGGTGGCTCAGTTGGTTAAGCATCTGACTTTGGCTCAGGTCATGATCTCACGGTTCATGAGTTTGAGCCCCACCCACATCGAGCTCTGTAGAGCCTGCTTCAGACTCTATGTCTCCCCCTCTCTCTGGCCCTCCCCAGCTCACACTCTGTCTCTATCTCTCTCAAAAATAAATAAGCATTAAAAAAAAATAATAAAAATAAATGAATTAAATTTTACTTTAGCGTTGCCTGGGTGGTGCAATCAGTTGAGTGTCCGATTCTTGATTTCAGCTCAGGTCATGATCTCACGGTTTGTGGGTTCTGACCCCCTTGGGGCTCTGTGCTGACAGTGTGGGAGCCTGCTTGGGATTCTGCCTCCCTCTCTCTCTGCCCCTCTCCTGCTTGCTCTCTATCTCTCTCTCAAAAAAATAAAATAAACTTTAAAAAAATTTTAAAGTTTACCTTAACGCATTGGGTCTCCAGGACTTCTGCAATATCTTATAAGCCCCTGAAAACGAAGCAATGGGTGTTACTGGCACAGGGCATTCTGCATAAAGGGCTGCAGGCAATTCCAGGGAAGCATGAAAACCACATGGACAAGGGCCACCCTTCCCACGAGGGACATCCACAGCCGACAGGGGGCGACAACAACACTGGAGGGCTCCAAGATGTGAAAGCCACAATCCCTGTGATAAAAGTTCAGTACCGAAGAGTGCTGGGCCAGGAAGGCTCGTGATCAGCAGAAGGAGACAATTAACAGGAAGCTTTCGGCTTCCTTTGCAGGGTGCCCAGGAGAAAGAAACACTGGATCTCTGAACTGTGTGTAACAAAGTCAGGGCACTGCTTTCCCTCCACGACAGCAGACAGGAAACACTGAGCGTACGATTTCAAATAAAGTCAGACAGGCTTTTTATTTCCCTCCCTTGCTTTTCTTCGGGTATACTGCTGACAGAGGGTGTTTCTGACCCAAACTTCTGGATCTCCCTCACCACTTTTTGAGAACACCAACCGGCATGTCGCAAGTAGACTTGAGCAAGTGGGGCCCGAGCCATGGTGAGTTAATTAATGTTTGTCGAGAAAAAGAGGAGACTGTATCAGAAATGAAAATATTTGAAGAAAACTCCAAAACAGGAAAATCAGATCAGAAAATGCCCATGTAATTTTAATCCTGACACCTGGTCTTTTTTTTAATTTTTATTTTTAATATAATTTATTGTCAAATTGGCGAACATACATACAGTGT
Organism: Felis catus; assembly: GCF_018350175.1. Classification (NCBI taxonomy): domain Eukaryota; kingdom Metazoa; phylum Chordata; class Mammalia; order Carnivora; family Felidae; genus Felis; species Felis catus. The sequence goes on from NC_058379.1 coordinate 45,927,558, forward strand.
GTAAAGTGTGCTCGTGGTTTTGGGGGTAGATTCCCATGGACACCTGGTCTTTAATCTTCCTATCGCTCAGAGTCACTGAAAAGTGGACATATATGATAAGGTCAAAATAATAAGCCTCAATTATTTAAGTAAGCATTCTTTTAAAACTTACCTACACAGAATAAGTGAATTACAGCCCAGAAATATCCATCTGGATCAAACTGTAACACAGGATTAAAAAAAAAAAAAGCGGCTGTAAGTATAGACAAACAGGATCCAGCATAGCACTTGGAAACCCTAAATAATGGATGCACAGTGCCAAGCAAGGGTTCCACAACAGGACTCTCGGGGTCTTGGGCCAGTCCGTCCTCATTTCTCAGCTGGTTGCTTACAAAATCTTCCTAACAGGGCTCTTTGTCTCCAGCACCCCTTGCCCCATTCTCCACACTGTCCTCACACTGTCTCTAAAAGGCTAATCCAATGGTGTTGCCTATGGCTTAAAATCATTCACCAGTCCCCCAGGGACTTTAGGATTAACTTCAAACTCATGACACCCAAGGATCTCTCTGACAAGCCCAGTCCTATCTACTGTACCCCCTCCAGGGAAAGAATTTGCACTTCCCCAAGCATGAATGCTCCCCCTCCACCAACTTGGGGGGGCACTCCCTCTCTTCTTCCCTTCCTTATTTTTCTCCACAGAAGCTTATCTCATCTGACATGCTCTATTTCACTTGTCACCTGTCTCTTTCTCTACCACCCACTAGACTGTAAATTCCCACAGGGCAGGAATTGGCACAGAGGCATGCACATAAGATGTGCTCACTAAATTTGAATCACAGAATACTCAGGAGAGCTCCAGGACTGTGCCCACACCTGCTTTGTTCTCCTACCCAACTCCTCCTCACCCTTCAAGATTTTGGTCCGATAGCAGAGCAGGGCTATCATACCAGATACATCTGGTATCAGTTCTAAAATCCCCACTTATTCATTAGCTGGGGACCTTTGGGGCCTCATTATTCTTTTCTTTTTAAAATATTTATTTATTTTTGAGAAAAAGAGAGCATAAGTGGGGAGGGGAAGAGAGAGAGGAAGACAGAGAATCCCAAGCAGGCTCCTCACTGTCAGCACAGAGCCCAACGCGGGGTGTGAACTCACAAACTGTGAGATCATGACCCAAGTCAAAATCAAGAGCTGAATGCTCAACTGACTGAGCCACCCAGGTGCCCTGGGGCCTCATTATTCTTTAGCTCTGTAGCAGAGATAATAATAGTCCCTTTCCTCATAACACTGTGAGATTTTAAATAAAATAAGACTTGTAAAACATTGGCACAGAGCCTGGCACATAGATAGCTCCCTATAATTGTTAGCTATTCCTCCTTTCTGGGTCCCTGAGTCTTCTTAGGTGCCTCACAACATCCCGTATCTCCCCAGGACAGAGCTCTGGCCTCCCTGTGTTGTAATTATCTGTTTATTATCTGTCCCCCTCCCCTTCGCTCTGTCTAGACTCTGCCTGGATGAAGACAATTCTTCTTTGTGTCCCCAGAGCCTGGCTCAATGCCTGACACTTGATGGGGACTTAATAATTGCTGGGGGAAAAAAGAAAGAAAAGAGACCCACTAATGAGATGACAGTACTGGGGGGTAGGGGTGGGTCCTCAGTGCCTAATAAAGAAAAACTCAGGAAAACAAAGTGAAAATCACTCTACAGATGAGGAGGCCCTTGGCTGAGGGGGAAAATCAACTTTGCCTCAATGCATGAGGCTAAGGCAACTTGGGCACTGGCTTGTGGGTCCTCCAAGCACCTACAGAGGGCAGACTGCACCCACCACAGCACCCACAGGCCAGAACTCTGCTGCATTGCCACAGCCTTGGGGAGAAGGCAATAGCCTGAGGAAAAGATGTTAACCTGGCCAAGAGGTACCGGCCCAGAAGATTTGAAATGCATTTGTACAGACTAGGGTTCTTCTGATTCTAGGAGGAAGGACTAGAAAGTTCTGCTCATACATGCAAGCTTCAGAGAGTAAAAGACACTTGGAAGGCAAAATGAATGCACTTGAACTGACCTGGGAGTCATTGAAGGGGAGGCATCCTGCAGCAGCCAGGAGGAAGAGGGCACTGTGCAAAGGGAGATAAAACAGGCAGCTTCACTTTTCAACATCAAAGTGTTTCCCAGAGACCGTGGAGATTGAAACACATCGAGTGGAGCACGGATGAGGCCAAGACCCTGCGAGACCAAGCCCCGTTCCCCCGTCCCTCCTCTGAGAACCCCAGTAGGTAGTTGTCAACCATGTGCTCCACTGGTGACCAGACAGTTTCTTCCCCGGTGCTCAGCTGGCCTTTCCCCAGACACAGGCATTTGTAAAACCACAGCTGGCTCACTGGAGAAAAACAGGATGCCGGTGAAATAGATAATAAAAGGAGATTTTTTTCAAACTGCAGATGCCCAAAAATACACTAGTGGAAAACTGGGCAATCAGGCTGTAGTTATAGCACTTGGGCAAAAGAAAGCACATTAAAACCTTGGGTGCAGCACCTTCGCCAAGTGATCAAACTTAACATGTCCAATGAGAGGGCAGATGTACATCATGTGCCTCCTGATATGAAATCCTGAAAGGACCCAATGTTACTCAGACGGCATTCCTGCCAAATATGCATAACCCACCCCGCATGGCCGGCTGGACCGAGGCAGGGGAACCGGTACAGAGGACTCCTCAGAGCTGGGACCTCACAACCCTGGGAAGGTCAGGATGACAGGGAACATCCTGAGTCACAGGAAGGTCCTCCACTCCAGCCCATCCCCATCCTAAAGCCTTGCCAACTCTTAAGAAGGCACACAAATGGCTTCAAGAAGACTCCAAGGCACCAGATTACCAAGGCACTCAGAGGCAAAGGGTGTGGTGAGTGGAGGGAGGCTGTCGGAAGGGTTTCTGGGACCACATAGGATGAGGCAGGTGGAAGGAGAAGAGAACTCTAATGGACTGGGTGTCTACCTATAGTAGAAGACTTTAGAGAATATAGGATCCTTCCCCATCCACAGGCAGTGAGTGTCAGACAGCCCTTGGGGCTGAGAGAAGATGGGGGCCAGCCAGGTGTGAGACAGCGCCTGGTTTTCCCACCAAACCGGGCCTTGAGCAATACCTTAATATATCAGGTATTAGTGGGTTTTAATGCCTCTCTTTAACACCTGCTAATCTTTTAAACAAGAGAATGAGTCCTGACAGTGTTGTTGTTATTTTTTTTCCAAGTAGCAGCCTGTAATAAAAGCAAAACAAAAAGTCCTAAATCCGTGTGTCTGTTAGTTTCCTATCTTCAGGAATGAGCTTCGTGGCTATTGTAGAGGAAGCCGGAAGGAGCTAGAGAACAAGGCAGTTAGCACACTGGAGGCACAGGGACCGCCTGAGGGTCCAGCCCGGTTCGTGTTCCAGCCGAGGCGATGAGGCACAGAGGGCTGTGAAGTCTGCCCTGAGTCACTTTGCCGTGGCCCAAGAGGACGGCTCAGATCCCTGACCTTGCAGCCAGCACTTTTCCACCACGGGAATCATAAAAACCCATTAAGTTGCAAACAAATATTTTTCAAATTTTAAGTCATTCCCACGTTTTCCATTTTACTTCTCCCATCAGCAGCGCACAACTCTTAGTGAAGGTTTGGGCGACAGCAGCTGAAATCTAGCACACGTTATTTTCCCCTTAGGAACAGAATATTTCAGGGAAAAAATACACAAAGAGAGAAAGAGTAAAATTTAGAATAAGACACAAAATAGGAATATATAAGAGTATATAATAAATTCTGCCCACTCTCAAATAGGAATCTGCCAACAGTTTATCATCAACAGTTAAAATTCGGTTAAATCTTCTATTTTAGAGGGCTGTGGGTTTTTGGGGTTTTTTAAACTTACCTACAGATCTTTGCAGGAGAAGTTTTCTGTATGAAAATAAAGAGACTTATAGTTACTATTTAAAAATTCTTTTTCCCCTTAAAAGAAAATATTTTATTTTTAATTGTTTTTAAGGTTTATTCATTATTGAAGGCAGAGAGAGATTGAGCATGAGTGCGGGAGGGGCAGAGAGCAAGGAGACACAGAATCCGAAGCGGGCTCCAGGCCCTGAGCTGTCAGCATAGAGCCCGACATGGGGCTCAAACCCATGAACCACGAGATTATGACCTGAGCCAAAGTTGGACGCTTAACCGACTAAGCCACCCAGGCGCCCCTAAAAGGAAATATTTAGATCCAGAGGCAAATAAGTTTTGAGTAAGCTTATCGGGGCCTTAAGCATTTGCTGCACCTCAGTATTTCTTGGGGCTTTTCCTGCTTGGACCACATGAAGAATGACTCAGAGGTCCAGAGTTGAATCATCTGGGCAAAGCACTCTGGGTGTGCAGTTTTACTACCCTCACCACTGGAATTATGTTTACTCACAAAACCCCAAAATGATGCCAGGGCTAAGCCTTCAAATATCTTACACACCAAGAAAAAAGAGAGAAATTGATGTGACCTGTGTAAGAAGAGAAATTAAGCTCTTGTTCAACTTCTGTTCCAATCTATCTCCTTATATTTTCCTTTCATTAATCCGGCTCTGACTCTGGGCAGTGTTATAAATCCTCGGGGATGATGTATAAGTGAAGAAACATGAAAATGGAGAAAGAACAGTTAACTCCCCCCACCGCCCCCAAAAAGAGAGAAAGGGCAGACTGGGGAAATTGGCATTTAAAGCTCTCTGAAATGAGGAAATTCTAATGCAGACTCTACCTTTAGCCTCTCCTTTTTATTAGTCATCTAAAGGGAATTAGTCCTTTGCACTCAGGAAAAAAGTTCTAGCAAGGAAAAGCATAGATTTTTCTACATTTGATAGAGGAAATGACAGATTAATTCTGGTCATTTCAAAAGGTTTACTTTGCTAGTTGAGGACAAACTGTAGTTTTTATTACTCTAGTTCAGGGAAAGTGAAGTATGAACATATTGTTTAAAAATGAAGCACTCGGGGTGCCTGGGTGGCTCAGTCAGTTAAGCATCCAACTTCGGCTCAGGGCATGATCTCACAATTCATGAGTTTGAGCCCCACATCGGGCTCTCCACTGTCAGCACAGAGCCCGCTTCAGATTCTCTGACCCCTTCCCCTTTGCCCCTCCCCCACTTGCGTTTTTTTCTCTCTGTGTTTCTCTCTTCCTCTCTCTCAAGAATAAATAAACATTTTTTTAAAAGTCTGTTAAAATTAAAGCACTCAAAAGGTACAAACTTCCAGTTATAAAAGAAATAAGTCTTGGGGATGTAACGTACAACATGGTGACCATAGTTACTAATACCGTATCATAGATCTGAAAGTTGCTAAGAGAGTAGATCCTGAAAGTACTCATCACAAGAAAAAAAATTTTATAACTACCTATGGTGATGCATGTTAACTAGACTTATTGTGATCATTTTGCAATACATACAAATATCCAGCCGGTATATTGTACACCTGAAACTAATATAATGTTATATGTCAATTATATCTCAATTTTTTTTAAACGTGAACCACTGACAAGGAAACATGTTTTGCTATGAAGGCTATCTTCAGTTTTCATGCATTACTAAATAATCCAATTTGTACTATTTTAATAAATAGATCTTGTTTGTATGCAAAGGAGTGGCTTGCATCTGTGTGCCGAACCTGCCTCAGCTGGCCACGCCAACCTTGACTCTACTGCCACCTGGTGGGGACACTTATCCCTTCAGTAGGGAAATGTGTCATTAAAAGAACCAAATGTAATCAACATCTCAGCAGTTTGGCAGGAAAGTAGCAATAAGACAGGGACAAAAAGCACGTCCCAGCTCTTCCATGAATAGTAAACACGTTCACCCAGCAAGTGTCTGTCTAGGGGCTTCTGACACAGGACAGCAAATCAATACAGTGCTTGAAACAGTTCACCCATTTCTCAGAAGAGAGACTGCTTGTTTTATTTTATTTTAAACATGTCTTGGGGCACCTGGGTGGCTCAGGCAGTTAAATGTCTGACTTTGGCTCAGGTCATGATCTCGCGGTTCTGTGAATTAGAGCCCCACATCAGGCTCTGCGCTGACAACGTGGGGCCTGCCTCAGATCTCCTGTCTCCCTCTGTCTCTACCCCTTCTCCACTCATGTGTGCTCTCTGTCTCAAAAATAAACATTAAAAATTTTTTTTAATAAATAAACACCTCTGGCCAGAGGAGCCAGAACCTGAGATATGGATATTAAAATAAGCAATAAATGCATTATTGAGCCCCGTCTCCTAGGACTCCGAAAACAACTGAGGAGTTGATGTCAGGGTGTTCATCTTCTGAGGCTCCTCAGTCCCAAAGTCACCCGGTGATAAGTCCTCGTGATACCTCAGTGTTCTGAATGGGTCAGTATAACTTCTCAAAAGGCATACCACCAAAAATAACAATAAATAGTTAACATAACCGGGGGTCAGCTAAATTACCATGAGGGCTACCTACTTTGGGCCCGGTGTTGTTCTAAGCCCTCTACAGCTATTGACTTATTTCATTTAGGGTTAATTAAGTCTCAGGTTATATGTTACAGATGCGGACACCAAGGCACTGAGAAATTAGCTAACTTGTCCAAGGTCACAGGGTTTGGGTTTGGGTGATCTAGCTCCAGAGGCTGACCTTTTATGATGCTATTCTGCCACAGCCAGCCCGCCAGTCCTGCGGTGGCACCCCACCGGCCCTTTCAAACCACCACCTTCATTTGCTGCTCCCTCTGCCTGACTGGAGTGCCCTTTCTCCCTGCACTTTGAAAATTCCTACCATCTGTGTGACTGGGTTCAAATCTCACCCCTGACCCTTCCAAACAGACTTACCAGTGGTCACCTCTGGTCCCTCCACACCCGTTTCAGCCCATATGACATTCTATGGGCATCACAGAGGTGTTTACACGTTGGTTCTTCCATTTAGCTGAGTTCTGTGAGGGTGACCAATGTGTCCTCTATATCTCCATAGCCAAATGTTTGATATAGAGTATATACTTAATAAATGTTGAACAACCAAAAGAATGAGTAGCAATATTGTAATATTCAACTGTGACAACTATATCTGCAAGGTAGCAAGACTATTTCCACAAACCACACGTTACCTTATAAAAGTCAAGCTGTGTGTGTGTGTTTGCGCATGCATGCACAAAAAAACAGGGATGGTGACAATGAACCACAGCTCCAGATGGAGTATATTCTCATAACCTGGGAACAAGGTCATGAGGAGGTCAACCTTCCTTTCCGGAGTTGAGTCTGGTGAAACCTGACACAGAATGGACAAAAGAGGCCTCAATGTGAGTCATAGGTTAAGTCTAAGAGGTGTCATATACAGCCGTGTTCCTGGTAATATCTGGTCACTTTGTTGAGGCTCCAGGCTAAATGATCAGGAAAGTGAATCATATTGAGAAAATATCATAGCAATACTCATCACAGAGCAGCTTTTAATGCCAACCTACTAGAAATCATCTACAAGTTTACACACAGATACTTGCCAACACATCATGTTCCATGTAAGTAGAATGAGGACACAAATAGAGATTCCCGACAAATTGACCAGGAAAATAGGATAGTATATCATTTATGTAAGTATGTCTATATATGTGCCTAGAAAAAAAGTCTGAAAGAATAGAGTAGTATCCTCTGTGAGGTAGGATCACAGTTGATTTCTGGGACATTTTTCCTCTGCGTGTTCTACAATTCATTATAGTTTATTCCGTTGAAAAAGGAAATAAAGGTTTTAAAAATATTTTTTAATGTTTATTTATTTTGAGAGAGAGAATGTGTGTGTGCAAGCAGAGAAGGGGCAGAGAGAGAGGAAGAGAGAGAATCCCAAGTAGGCTACGTGCTGTCAGCACAGAGCTCGACATGGGGCTCAATCTCACAAACCACGAGATCATGACCTGAGCCAAAATCAAGAGTTGTACACTTAACCAAATGAGCCACCCAGGAGCCCCAAAATAAAGGTTTTTTAAAAAATAACTAAATATGTATGTAATCCATGCAGTTGTTTCCTAATTTGCCCTGACAAGAAATGATGTTGTTTATAAAGAAAACAATCAATAAACCTAAAAGACAAGCTACTGAATGGAGGAAGGTATTTGCAAATGACATATGTGATACAGAAGTAGTAGCTAAAATATATAAAGAACTTATATAACTCAACACCTAAGAAACAAATAATCCAATTAAAAATGGGCAGAAGACATGAACAGACATTTCTCCAAAGAAGACATCCAGATGGCCAACAGACACATGAAAAGATGCTCAACATTGCTCATCATCAGGGAAATGCAAATCAAAACTACAATGAGATATCAGCTCACACTAGTCAGAATGGCTAAAATCAACAACACAAGAAGCAACAAGTGTTGACGAGGATGTGGAGAAAAAGAAGCCCTCATGCACTGCCGGTGGGAATGCAAACTGGTGCAGCCACTGTGGAAAACAATACGGAGGTTCCTCAAAAAGTTAAAGATAGAATTATTCTATGATCCAGTAATTTCACCAGTGGGTATTTACCCAAAAAATACAAAAACACTAACTTGAAAAGATATATGCACCCCTATGTTTATTGCAGCACTATTTACAATAGCCAAATTATAGAAGCAACCTAAGTGTCCCAACAGATGAATGTATAAAGAAGATGTGGCATATTGAGGCACCTGGGTGGCTCAGTTGGTTAAACATCCAACTCTTGGTTTCAGCTCAGGTCATGATCTCATAGTTTGTGGGTTCAAACCCCGAGTTGGGCTCTGTGCTGACAGTGCAGAGCCTATTTGGGATTCTCTCTCTCCCTCTCTCTCTACTCCTACCCAATTCATGTTCTCTCTCTGTCTCAAAATAAATAAACTTAAAAAAATGTATTAATGTTTATTTATTTTGAGAGAGAGAGAGAGAATGAGCAGGGTAAGGGTAGAAAGACAGGGAGACACAGAATCCAAAGCAGGCTCCAGGCTCTGGGCTGTCAGCACAGAGCCCGACACAGGGCTCGAACTCACAAGCCATGAGACCATGACCTGAGCCAAAGTCGGATTCTCAACCGACTAAGCCACCCAGGTGCCCCTGAAAATAAATAAACTTTAAAAAAGAATTAAAGAAGATGTGGCATATACATATATAATGAAATATTATTCAGCCATAAAAAAGAATGCAATCTGTCCATTTGCAACAACATGGATGGACCTAGAGGGTATAATCTAAGTGCAGTCAGTCAGTCAGAGAAAGACAAACACCATATGATTTCACTCATCTGTGGAAGTTAAGAAATAAAACAAACAAACATTTAAAAAAAAAAAAAGAGGTAAAGCAAAAAACAGACTCAACTATAGAGAACAAACAGATGGTTACCAGAGGGGATGTGGGTGGAGGAATGGGTGAAATGGATGAGGGGGATTAAGAGTACACTTGTGATGAGCACCGGGTGATGTATGTATGGAATTGTTGAATCACTGTATTGTACACCTGAAACTAATATAACACTGTATGTTAACTATACTGGAATTAAAATTTTTTAAAAAAGAAAGAATGCTGTTTAGTGTTAGTGATGAAATGGAGATGAAGATTCAAAATATTTTGGCGTTTATCCAGTTTCTTCCTCTCAGCCTGGAAGTCTGGCCCCTGGTTTTTGCCTGATGGAGATACCCCTAAGGACTCTCTAACCCTGCTTCTTACGCGCAGCCTTGACTATGTGATCAGACTTGTCCACCAGGAAGAAATACCTTGTAGAAATGCCTGGATCTCTTCCCTAGACCAGATGAATCTTCATTTTCAATTCACAACAAAGGTGTCCACTTTGAAGATAAGAAGCATGAGTCAGTCTCCCAGAACCCGAGCAACTCTTGGTGAGTTTCTCGACCTCAGTGACTGGCTAGTGAATATTCAGCTTGGCAATTCTGGGGCTGGACTTCGGGGCTTTGCAGAGAACACGTGGTCCCTGCCAAGGGGGGCTCTGAGAAAGCAGGCAGAGACCCAGGGAAACTCCTACTGCGTTTCATTGAACCTCAGATGCCACTGATTGTAAAATTCCCCATTCTTTTATATACTATCAAGAAAGAAAGCATTTGACCATGGCAGGCCATTGATAGTAAAAGTGTCCCAACTATAGGTAGTGAATACTTTTTTTTTTTTTTATTAAAAAATTTTTTTTCAATGTTTATTTATTTTTGGGACAGAGAGAGAGCATGAACGGGGGAGGGGCAGAGAGAGAGGGAGACACAGAATCGGAAGCAGGTTCTAGGCTCTGAGCCATCAGCCCAGAGCCCGACGCGGGGCTCGAACTCACGGACCGCGAGATCGTGACCTGGCTGAAGTCGGACGCTTAACCAACTGCGCCACCCAGGCGCCCCGGTAGTGAATACTTTTTTAAAAGTTTATTTATTTTGAGAGAGAAGGTGCAAGCAGGGGATGGGGCAGAGAGGGGGGGTGGGGGAGAGAGAGAGAGAGAGAGAGAGAGAGAGAGAGAGAGAGAGAAAGAGAATCCCAAGCAGGCTCCACAATGTCAGCACAGAACCCGATGCCAGGCTCGAACTCATGAACCGTGAGATCATGACCTGAGCCGACATCAAGAGTCGGACACTTAACTGACTGAGCCACCCAGGTGCTCCAGTAGTATTTTTTTAACATGAAAAAAAAGCAGCATGTAATCGATGAAATATGGAAATTGCCAGATGGTGTGAGAGGTATAAAATCAGAGAGAGGTGCTCACGCTCCTTGAGGTGTCAGGGAAGGCTCCAACTGCATGCAGACCAGCCTAAAATACTGAGAGCCTCCCTCGTGAGACCTCGAGAGTCACCACAGGGTCCCCTCTCACCTCCTGCAGTCCTTTCTCCTCCATAGACAGCTGGATGAGCTTTCAACGCTGTAAATCTGATCGGTCCCTCAGGCCTTTCACACCCAACCCTGGCCGTTCACTGCGCTCAGCATAAACCCCACATTCCTAGCCCAGCCTCAAAGTCTTGTCCTGTCTCCAGTCTCATCCTAAGCCACCCTCTCTTTCTTGTCAAGCTCCAGCCTCACTGGCCAAATCCCTTCCTACATCTGGCCTTGTGCATCAGATGGCTCCTCTTCCTGGGAGCCCTCCCCTTGCCCCACCTGTTGAACTCCTGTTCAGCCTCTGTCTGTGTTTAAATGTCACTTCCCTAGAGTGGCCTCTCGAGCCGTACAATCCAGCAGGTGGGTGTAATGATTTGTCTAGTGTCTTCCCTTCTAGGTTGATGCTCCGTACGAGGAGCCCAGAATGGTAGGGCCATGCCTCTTCCTCACTACTATAGACTCAGAGCCTGGCACAGTGGGCACATATTTAGAATAAATGAGATGGTGTTGAAGAGGTTCTCTGACAGATCACAAGAAAGAAAACATCACGACATGGTCTAGGAAACATGAGAAGTTTGGTTGTGGCTGGATTTTCTAAAACCCTAGAGGTAGATGGTATCCTGGTGGTGACAAGCTTTACATGCCTCTGTGTAGGTCATGCGTAGTCCCCAAGTACATGGGGACGTGATCGGATCTGTATCAGAAGGTCACTTGCGTGCAGTGTGGAGGAAGGTGAGGGGGAGAGGCAGGGGGAGAGGCAGAGGCAGAGGCAGGGAAGGCAGCCAGGCACTACTGCACACCTGGCAGGCGATGGCAGGCGACGGCACACACACAACGCAAAGACAGTCCAAGCCAGGTCTGCTCACCCCAGGCCCTACTTGGCTGCCCAAGGGCTTGAGGGAGCAAGATGTCATTTGGCCCCTAGCCAGATAGCCCTGAAAAACAGATGAGCATCTGACCAAGGTGACAGCAGCAGTGGGAATGGAGAGGAGGGGACAGATTCAGAAACAGGGTGTGGTGGAGGGGTGGGGGGAAGACGACCAAACCAGGACTCTAAGAACCCCTATATTTCTGACTTGGGTGGTGATGATCAGCATCATGGGATCGACAAGTAGGAAGCAGGTTAGGAAAACAGCAGTTACGGTTTGGTCCCTTTGCATTTCAGATGCCCGGGAAACAGCTGGGCAGACAGCTAGAGGCAGCAGGCCGTGGGGATCTGAGCTCAAGAGAGAGGCCTGGGCTGGAGATGGGACACAGGAGTCACAGTGAACGGAGCGGGGGCGCTGCCATGGGTGTGGATGAGACTGTCCAGAAACAGTGTGCATGGGAACAAAGGGCTCCTGACACAGAGCCCTGGGAGACCCTGAAGGGCAGACGAAAGAAAGGGAGAAGGAAGAGCCAGAGACCGGGGAAGAGAACCAGCAGGTCAAGGGGGCAAGAGACTCAAGGAAAGGCAGCAGTGAACCTGGTGAATGGTGTACAAGGCCAACGGAAGTCGCATAAACGCAGCCATCGGTGACTTCAGCCAGAGCAACTCCAGGGGAATGGTGGGGGCAGAAGCAGGAGCAGGTTGGGAGTGAGAGGGGCACGAGGCCGTGAACAGCTCCGAACCTGACCCTCCCTCCCTCACACACTGTGCTGGGGGAGGGCAAGGACGCGGTGGGGCAGAGGAAGAGGGGTGCACAGGCAAGAGAGCGCACCGGCGTTGGCATCCAGTGTTGGTTTTAGAAACACGGCCTTTCAGAGCTGGGTTAGTGTTGGCAGGTCTCCCAGGGCCCACTCCATCCTTGGTGGACTGAGAGCACTGAGTGTGTCCACTGGCTGAGGAAAGTCAGCCAGCAGAGACAGAGAGAGGTCAGCTATCCAGGATAAGGAGGTAGTCCATGGAGCTGCCCGCAAGCAGCAGATGGGAATGACAGGGTGCACAGGTGTATGGAGTGGCCTCGGCCACGGGAAGGATGCCTCGCTCTCCCACACACCTGTAAGAAGTGAGCTGCCTGAATGGCCAACTAGCCTCTCTGGTTGGAAAGTTCCACATTTTTATATGAAACCATCTCAAATGGGCAGATGTTAGAAAAAAGAGCTCCCAAAAGAGGACCAAATTAAAACCGCCACTAATAACGTTAATAAATACCTACTAGGCGCCAGAAACTTTCAGAAGTACTTAACACATGTGCCTCGCTGCGTCCTCCCAACAACTGTATGGGCCAGGTGTCGTTAGAGTCCCCTTTTCCCCAGGGGAGGCACAGAAAGCAAAGACTTGCTCGAGCTGGTGTGAGGCAGAGCTGGGCTTGGGAAGAAAGGGGATTTCCCCCGGCGGGGTGGGGGAGGGTAATGCTCCCAGCACCCTACGTGAATCTCTGCGATATGTTTCCCTATGGCCCCTGGGGTTCATTGTGGGTGGGAATAAGGACCCCCGCCCCCATTCCTCGGCCCACAGTAAATTCCTCCTCATATCCCAAGGTGCTTGCTCTGCCCTGACCTGCAGCTGAGTGCCATTCAGATCAAGCATTCCCACACATGCACAGTGAACTGAAGAGATGTCAAATACACGATGCTTGAAATTAGTGATGATTGCCAGGCAGTATTGACCACTGACAGGAAACAGATGGCAGGAAAAGGTAGACACTAATTTGGGCCATTAAAAAAAAAAAAAAGAGTTCATCTCTGAAATTTAAAGCAAGGGAAGAGAGACTAGCATTTTGCGTTATCATTTACCTCTTTCCGAAAACACTTCTGGTGCCCACAGATGATAACTTCAGCTACATTATGCAAAGTAAGAAACACAGGAATGGCCTGAAAGAAAACAGAATAATGTAATAAGCATGAAAATGTTTTCTTTGATCCCTTAATTACATAATACTTGGTTTCTGCTTAAAAATAAAGATCCGTGGGAACTTTTGGCATTCACATATATGATCCTCTCCAGCAAAAACTCTTCTGCGTGGATTAGTGCTCTCTGTTGGAGTATTATTCTTGGCGAGGTGGATGTAGAGGCTCAACACATTTATTAAGCACCTACTGTGTGTCACAGGAAAAACATCCCACGTACAAGGTGGATACGTGATAGGGAGACTGTCCCTATCGAGGTAAGAGCTCTGATGGAATACACAAAAAGGCGCACTTACTCAGCGGAGTGTCAGAACCCTGCCAAGAGCCAAGTGGCCGCTGAAGAGTTTCAAGGGAATGACATGATTTGATCTGTGTGTTTAAAGGAACTTGGGCTCCCAGTGGAGGACAGAAGGCAGAGATGGTTGCAAAAGTCTTGGGGTGTGGCAGACTGAAAAATGGCCCCCCGAAAGACAGTCACACCCTAATCCCTGGGACCTGTGAATGTCACCTAACATGGCAAAAAGGGGTCTTTGCAATTGTGATTAAATTAATAATCTTGAGCTGGGGAGTTTGCCCCCAATTATCTGGGTAGGCCCCAAATGCAAACACATATATTTGCAAGAGAAAGAGATTTGACACACACACGGAGGAGGAGGCCAGTGACCACAGAGGCGGAGACTGGAGTGATGGGACACAAGCCAGGAAATGCCAGCAGCCAACAGAAGCTGGAGGAGGCGAGAAGTGGATCGTCCCGTAGAGCCTCTGGAGGGCAGTGGGGCCCTGCTGACACACCAGGATTTCGGCACAATAACGCTGATATTCTCTACAGCTGGAGAGAACAAGTTTCTGCTGTTTTAAGCCACCCCGATATGTGGTAATTTGTTACAGGAGTCATGGGAAATTAATACAAGGAATGGCAAGATGGTGGCCTGAACTTAGCAGTGGCAGTGAAAAAGGAGAAAAGTGTTCACATTAAGGAGATATTTAGGAGACTGAACTGAGGTAAATATTTGAATGACTGGGATGAAATTTGCACCCAAAAAAAAGTGAGGGAAAGGAGAAGAGATTAAAAAAAAAAAAAAAACAAACCTTAACACTCCATGGACGCCTGGGTGGCTCAGTCAGTTGAGTGCCCAACTCTCGATTTTCAGCTCAGGTCATGATCTCATGGTTTGTGAGATGGAGCCTGTGTCAGGTTCAGTGCTGACAGCACTGAGCCTGCTTAGGATTCTCTCTCTCCCTCTATGTCTCTGCCCGCTCCCTTGCTCGTGCATGCACTCAGTCTCTTTCTCTTCTCAAAATAAATAAATAAACTTAAAAAAAAAAAAACCCTAACACTCCAGAGGGTTATTAAGGTAAACAGAGCACCCACTGCACATTTACTATTGCTGGGCTGTTTGCTAAGAATGTCAGTCTCTCCGAATCTGATGGGTAATCTTGACATGGTGAGTGGGAAGGATTAAAGGGTGTGGGATTTTGTTATTGTCTCTGTTGTTGATGACAACAATACATTGTTGATGTATTGATGTCAATATTTCTTGAAAAGTGAAAAAGATCAAGCATATACATGGGTTTTGGCATCAGAAGGAGCTAGTGGAGCAAGGCACTTATCCAAACCTTAGTTTGCTTCTCTGTATGGGGATAGCAATTTCTACGACCCGGAGCACTTGGGAGGAATGACAGAAACAAGTAGGTAAAGGATAGAGGAGTGGTTCGGGAGCACTACACGAAAAGTGGTCAGTATTAACAGACAGCCCACTCTCAGCAGCCTAGACAGAGGACCCTGAGCTGGGAAACTGTTCCAGCTTAGAGGACCCACTTAAGATCACGTCACTCGCCTACTTCCAGATGGATCTGTTCTTTATCTTTTTGGAGGATATATTTTTACCTTGTTTTTAAAACTTTGTAGCTCTTCCCTATTTTAGTACTTTGTTCTAACTTGCACTGTTTTTTATTCTTTTGGAGTTCTTGCCTTACATTTTCCTGCCTTTTTAACATTTTCTACTCTTGATTTATCTTTCATTAAAAGTGCAACTCAAATTGTTTTTTCCTTTTAAAATCATACTTTATAAAAATAAATAAATGGATAATAAAATATCATACTTTATTTTAACAAATAATCCAATTAGAAAATGGGCAGGAGACATGAACAGGAATTTCTCCAAAGAATACATCCAGATGGCCATCAGACACATGACAAGATGCTCAACATCACTTATCATCAGGGAAATACAAACCAAAACTACAATGGAATATCATCTCACACCTGTCAGAATGGTTAAACTCAACAACACAAGAAACAACAAATGTTGGTGAGGATGTGGAAAA
This sequence comes from Felis catus, assembly GCF_018350175.1. Classification (NCBI taxonomy): domain Eukaryota; kingdom Metazoa; phylum Chordata; class Mammalia; order Carnivora; family Felidae; genus Felis; species Felis catus. Next base: position 45,943,497 of record NC_058379.1, read on the forward strand.
AAAGGAACCCTTGTGCATTGTTGGTGGGAATGCAAACTGGTGCAGCCACTATGGAAAACAGTACAGAAGTTCCTCAAAGTGTTAAAAATAGAACTACCTATGATCCAGCAATCACACTACTGGCTATTTACCCAAAGAACATTAAAACACTAATTTGAAAGAATATATGCACCCCTATGATTATTGTAGCATTATTTGCCATGGCCAAATTATGAAAGCAGCCTGAGTATCCACTGATAGATGAACGGATAAAGAAGATGTGGTGGGGGTGCCTGGGTGGCTCAGTCAGTTAAGCATCCGACTTCAGCTCAGGTCATGATCTCATAGTTCGTGAGTTCAAGCCTTGCATCAAGCTCTGTGCTGACAGCTTGGAGCCTGGGGCCTACTTTGGATTCTGTGTCTCCCTCTCTCTCTGACCACCCCCCCTCATGCTCTGTCTCTCTCTGTCTCAAAAATAAACATTAAAAATTTTTTAATTTTAAAAAGAAGATGTGGTATATATATACATATATATGTATACATATATATATATATTAAGTGATGGAACATTACTCAGCCATAAAGAAGAATGAGATCTTCCCATTTGCAATGACATGAATGGACCTAGAGATTATTATGCTAAGTGAAATAAGTCAGTCACAGAAAGACAAATACCATATGATTTCACTCACATGTGGAATTTAAGAAACAAAACAAACAGGGAGGCACCTGGGTGGCACAGTTGGTTAAGGGTCCAACTCTTGATTTCAGCTCAGGGTCATGATTTCACGGTAAATGAAATAGAGCCCTACATCAGGGAGGAGCCTGCTCGGGATTCTCTCTCTCTGCCCCTCCCCTGCTCACTCACTCTCTCTCATTCAAAATAAATAAATCTTCAAAAAAAGAAAAAAATAGAAACAAAACAAAAGGGGAAAAAGAGAGAGAGAGAGACAAACCAAAAAGTAACCTCTTAATTACAGAGAACACACTGATGGTTACCAAGGGAGTGGGTGGGGTGTTGGATGAAATAGGTGACAGGGATTAAAGAGGGCACTTGTCATGATGAGCACCAGGTGATGTACGGAAGTGTTGAATCACTATATTGTACATCTGAAACTAATACAACACTGTATGTTAACTACACTGGAGTTAAAACTTTTAAAAAGGGTTTAAAAAATCATACTTGATATTTACTATTTTCTAGTTTTTCATTTATCTTTTGTGCTTCTTTTTACTCCCCTTAAATTTTTATATTTTGAATTAATATTTATTGTTTTAAGATCATTAGAGATTTTTTTTTTAACTGGCTTTATCTATTAGGCCATATTTGGCAAACTTAGGGCCTGGCCTTCTAGTTCTCAGCTTCAGAAGATAGCAAAGAAAATCTTAGATGGGTTACATGAAAATATGAAAGGGCACCCTGGATACTATTTATTTAAAATTAAGACCTTTTGGGGCATCTGGGTTACTCAGTTGATGAAGCATCCAACTTCGGCTCAGGTCATGATCTCATGGTTCATGAGTTCAAGCCCGGCATTGGGCTCTCTGCTGTCCGTGCAGAGCCTGTCTTGGATCCTTTGTCCCCTCCCTCTCTGCCCCTACCTACCCTTATTGCATGTGCGCATTCTCTCTCTCTCTCTCTCAAAAATAAATAAACCCATAAAAAATGAAGACTTTTTTAAAAATTTTGTTTTAATTTTTGAGAGACAGAGAGCACGAGCAGGGGACAGGCAGAGAGAGAGGGAGACACAGAATCTGAAGCAGACTCCAGGCTCTGAGCTGTCAGCACAGAGCCTGACGCAGGGCTCAAACCCACAAACCATGAGATCATGACCTGAACCAAAGTGGGAGGCTTAACCGACTGAGCCACCCAGGTGCCCCCCAAAATGAAGACCTTTTTAAAGGACACCAGATTTAGGAACTCTAGACCTCAAGGAGGCTAATTTTCTTGATTTAATAAACCATGGATAGGTTTCTCGATCTCCCTAGACTCTGCTCTGATCACATTCTGGAAAAGGATCTATCATACACACAGAATTGATTTTCAAGTACACTAATGACAGCTACCAACAATGTGTTGGGCACAGTGCTAAGTATTTTAATTGCATTCTTTTATTTAAATCTCCTTCCCAGCTGCCATGTTGGGGCCTTGGGGGCTGCTTTGGGCTCTGCTCATGTCACAGCCTCTTTGCATTTGGCCCAAAGGGCTGCGAGAATGAGAGTGAGGGCGAGGTTAGGCAGGCTGTGACCAGGAATCGCCTTCAACCTTATTTGGTGCATCTTCCGCATAAAGTGAGGAAAACACCCCCACTGCTCCATGCCCAGCATGGAGCCCAACATGGAGCCCAACATGGGCTTGAATTCATGACCCTAAAATCAAGAGCTTTGCTGAGATCAAGAGGCAGACACTCAACCGACTGAGCTACCCAGGCGCTCCCCCCACTTTTTAAAAGTGAGATGGGTCTTAATCATGGGACTTTTGAATTCATGTAAAGAAGGTATATTCTTTTTAAAGCCCTCTATTCCATCATGTTAAAAAACATTGGGAAAATTTGGTATCAAAGACACTCATTACACTAGATCATAGATTTGGAATACCAGATCAAACATCTGGAATGTTTGTTTCCAAATTAAAACACACACACACACACACACACACACACACACACACACAAACTCCTTCCAACAACTCAATTAGTGGGTGCTACCACTTGATTTATAGACAAGGAAACGAATGCTCGGAAGATGAAGAAACTTGCTGAGAGCTCACAATGAGTTCAGAGGCCAAGCCATGCCTCCAATCCAGGCTCTCTACAAAGCCCAAGCTCCTAACCTTGATACTACAAAACCCAAATTACAGCAAGCCCCCAGTGTAACCTTCCTGGCCCTACAACTGTCCAAAGTCCAGTAGGACTGGTGTGTTCCAAATCCCACCAGTCTGCTCCCTCCAGTAAGAAAACTGGTATGATCTAAAATATAGGAACTCAGGGGGACCCAGCTGGTTCATTCAGAAGAGCATGTGACTCTTGGTGTTGGGGGTTGTTAGGTGTAGCGATTATTTAAAAATAAAATCTTTTAAAAATAATAAAATAAAAAATAAAATACATGAACTCAGGGTAAGCTCTATGACCTTTTTAATTTTCTTTTATTTTTTAATGTATTTACTTACTAAGAGAGAGAGAGTAGGGGGGGGGGGAGGGCAGAGAAAGAGGGAGAGAGAGAGAATCCCAAACAGGCTTCACGATGTCAACACAGAGCCCGACTTGGGGCTCAATCCCATAAATTGTGAGATCATGACATGAGCCACAACCAAGAGTTGGACACAGCTGACTGAGCCACTCAGGTGTCCCTCTTACCCTTTTTTAAAGGATAGCTTCCACTGCTACTTTAAAAAATTTAACTCTGGATTTCTCAAGCCATTTTTCTACTGAGAAGCTAGCAGGCTTTAGGAACAGTAATTGTGGGGTGCCTGGGTGGCTCAGTCGGTTGAGCATCCTACTCTTGGTTTCAGCTCAGGTCATGATCTCACAGTTCATGAGTTTGAGCCCTGCGTCAGGCTCCGCGCTGATGGTGCAGAGCCTACTTGGGATTCTCTCTCTCTCCCTCTCCCTCTCTGCCTTTCCCATGCACATGCTATCCTCCTCTCTCAAAATAAATAAATAACTTAAAAAAAACCCAAACCTGTAATTGTACAATTGACGATCTCAGCCTCCATAGAGGCCTATGAAAGCAGTTATTTTTTTTTTTTTAATTTTTTTTTTTTTTTTAACGTTTATTTTTGAGACAGAGAGAGACAGAGCATGAACGGGGGAGGGGCAGAGAGAGAGGGAGACACAGAATCGGAAGCAGGCTCCAGGCTCTGAGCCATCAGCCCAGAGCCTGACGCGGGGCTCGAACTCACGGACCGCGAGATCGTGACCTGGCTGAAGTCGGACGCTTAACCGACTGCGCCACCCAGGCGCCCCTGAAAGCAGTTATTAACACAGTTTGCAACTTTTATTACTGATTTTCCTTGGCCTCTAATTCTGTGTACAAGTCCCAGTCTGAACTATGCTATCAGTTCAGGAGAGCCCCTAGTGACTGATTCTTTTAGAAAACCTGCCCTTTATTATCTTATGAAGTGAGGTTCAGCAGGACTTACTTTTTGTCAAATCAGACAAAAGTTCTGAGAAATGATACTAGCAATATAATAGCTAAGATATATTGAATGCTTATTATGTGCTAGCTGCTATTCTAACTGCTTTTGCATATTTAATTATCATTATAACTCTACCAGCTAGATGTTATTAATACCCCCATTATGCAGATAAGAAAATGGAGGAATATATTTTGGTTCTCTTTTTTAACCTTCCTCTTAATAGTTTGAAAACCACTTTTAGCAAATCTATATACTTGCTTGCTGCTAAAGAGAACAGAAAAATAGGTAAGTTCTTCCACATTGTCAGGGGTCTAGGAATGGCCTCAACAACAAAAGGCCCTACCATCTTTCATTCAGGAAAAATGGCCAAGATGAACTACTATAAAGCCCAAATCATCATTTTTGACACAAAATGTAATTAGCCAAATTCAACTACACTGCAAGCCAATTTAGTTAGTTATCTAGGGGTACAGTTTGCAACTAATTTAGAGTCCATTAGCTTAAAATTCAACATTTTATCCATGTACCATGGGAAATTTTTCTCTGGCTGTGAAGAGAAGTTGGTATCTATTATTTAAAATTTTTCATTATTCCCAGGGCAGCTGGGTGGCTGAGTCAGTTAAGTGTCCAACTTCGGCTCAGATCGTGATCTCATGGTTCATGGGTTTGAGCCCCACGTCAGGCTCTGTGCTGACAGCTGGGAGTCTGGAGCCTGCTTCTGATTCTGTGTTTCCCCTTCTCTCCCTGCCCCTCCCTGCTTGGGCTCTGTCTCTCTCTCTCTCAAAAATAAATAAACATTAGGGGTGCCTGGATGACTTAGTTGGTTAAGCGCCGACTTCAGCTCAGGTCAGGATCTCACTGTTCGTGAGTTCCGAGCCCGGTGTCGGGCTCTGTGATGATAGCTCGGAGCCTGGAGCCTGCTTCGGATTCTGTGTGTGTGTGTCTCTCTCTCTGCCCCTCCCCTGCTTGCGCTCTGTCTCTCAGAACTGAATAAAAGTTAAAAAATAAAAATAAAAAACATTAAAAAAAGTTTAAAAAATATATATTTTCTCATTATTCCCATGCTGTCCAGAGTGGAATTTTGAAGCCTTGATTGTTATTTGTTCAGGTGTTGGGACTGAGTTAGAATAGTTTTCTATGGAGAAGTTGGCCCCACCCACAGGCAGGGCCTTGGGTCACTCTGTAGACAAGGATGAGACTCCCTTTTTCACGCAGGAGCTCGGGGTCAGCTTGTTAATTTTTGTAAAAGAATGTCAATCCCATCTTCTCTTTGGGTGATTTTTAAATATGTGGGTGTGGATTTAATCTACAAGATAAAATAATTGCACCCCAGGCTTTTGCCAAAGAATGTAATTTTGAACTGTTGACTACCCAATTTTTATCAAAATCATGCATGCCAGAAACAATGTTCCTGGATGGTTGCCTAAGGGCAGTCTGCAAAGGAAGCCAGATAACCAGGGTAGCAGTTTTAGCCCCAGAGAACTGCTCCTACTGAACTGTTCTATTTCATCATGCATCCTAAATACTCTAAGAATCCTAGACACTAGGCTACCACTGTGTTTGTTATAAGGATGTTGTTGAAGACCCTGCCTCATTAAGTGGCCCAGTCTACCTTTTGGGAGGACACAGGACCTGAGAGTAAGGAAGCGTTGCTCTTCTTCAGCAATGACCTCACTCTTGTTTTTCTTTTAACTTTAATTTCAATATCATGGACACACAATGGTACAACAGTTTCGGGTATACGACGTAGTGATTCAACGGTTCTATACATTATACTATGCTTGCGACAGGTGTAGCAATGACCCCACTCTTATCCTACAAGCACTGAGGGTCTTGTAACTTTTTCATTTGGCCACAGAATGCTGAAAACTAAATTCAAGGCCCAACTGTATTTATTTTGTAGGATATTACAGTATGAATGTCTATGCACTAAGTCTCTCTGCAGCCTCATCTAGTTCTTCTGTTATTCTCCACCTAGATTTCCTGTAAAATTCTGTTCATTAAAAAAGTCTATGTTATTTTAATTATTCTTTCAAGTCACCGCACATCCTTTCTGGAAGATGGTGAGGTATTTAAAGATGTACATGCAAATGAATACATTCATAAGCTGATTTGCATGAGTTATTATTATTTCCATTAATCTTATTATTGTCGTTATATGGCAAAGCCCCTAAAGGCAGAGGACCAGACTCCCCTTTTGCCAGTGTATCTCCAGAACGAGCTTGGAGGCCATCTCCGTCCTTCCTCTGTGCATCACATAAAGTAGCTGGCCTGTGTTTTAGGGGCCTTGTTGTGTGAAAAATGGACATTTTAAAGCACCAAGTTTCCTCCACCTTGGCAAGATGCCTGGGAATAAGAAAAGACCCAAGGGACAGCGGCTTGTTCCAGCTCGTTCACTTGGGGACACAAATGTACAGGCCGGAACAAAGGGCAGACTGGCCTGTTTTCAGTGAATTGCTATTTTTCTCACACTTTTTACTGAAATGCATAGACATGAATGAGTTAAAACAAATATACGTGTCCTACAGCAGCCAAAGAAATTCTGCGTTAGTCAAGTGAGAACCCGTTATCATCTCCTCCTCTTCTTATTGTCCTCAAGAAAGCCTCTAACAGAGTCGAGGGTTTTTTAAATATATTTTTAAATTGAGATAAAATGTACACATAGCATTTACCATTTTAAACCATTTTTATTTATGTATGTATTCTTTTTAATGCTTATTTATTTATTTTGAGTGTGTGTCCACGTGCGTGCGCATGTGAGCAGGGGAGGGGGGAGAGAGAAGGAGAGAGAGAATCCCAAGTAGGCCTCACGCTGGGGCTCGATCTCACGAACCATGAGATCATGACCTCAGCCATAAATCAAGGGTCAGACACTTAACCGACTGAGCCACCCAGGTGCCCCTCATTTTAACCATTTTTAAGGTACGGTTCAGTGGCATTAAGTATATTCACACTGTTATGCAACCATCACCCCCATCCATCTCCAGAATTTTTTCAACTTGCAAAATTCAAACTTTGTATCCATTAAATACTAACTCCTCACTCTCTCTTCCCCCTGGCCCCTTGACCACTCTAAGCACATCATAGAAGTGGAATTACACGGTATTTGTCCTTTCTTGACTGGCGCCTTTCATTTAACATGATGCCCTCAGAGTTCATCCAAGGTGCTGCCTATGTCAGAATTTCTTTCCTTCTTAAGGCTAAATAGTATTCCATTGTATGCATATTCGACATTTTGTTTATCCATTCACCCATCAAAGAACACTTGGGTTGCTTCCAACTTTGGGCTATTTTAAATAGTGCTGCTATGAACCTGGATGTCCAAATATCTGTTCAACTCCCTGCTTTCAATTTTTTTTTTTTTTTTTTTTTGGTGTAAACCCAGAAGTGAAATTGCTGGATCATACAGTAAGTCTATTTTTAATTTTTTGAGGGACCTCCATACTATTTTCCATAGCAGCTGCACCCGCTCACATTCTCAACAGCACTGCACAAGAGCTCCAATTTCTCCACATCCTCACCAGCACTTACTATTTTCCAGGTTTTTGATGACAGCCATCCTCGGGGGTGTGAAGTGGTATCTTGTTATGGTTTTGATTTGCATTTCCCTAATGATTAATGATGCTGAGCATCTTTCCAAGGGCCTATTAGCCATCTGTACATCTTCTTTGCAGAAATATCCTTTCAAGTCCTTTGGCCATTTTTGAATGGGGCTGTTTGGTTTTTGTTGTTGAGTTGAGGATTTTTCTCTATATTCTGGATATTAATCCCTATTGAATGACAAAACTAAATTTGGTAATGAGGTTGATGTCCTTTATTCAAGGGAAAACAATCCTTGGATTGGGGAAGTATGGTGCCTCAGAAATAGTGGGGCACTCTTCCCAAGGGGTTCTGGGGAAGAATGAGTTTTATGAAGCATTAGAAGTGGCAACAGGGAGGGGCACCTGGGTGGCTAGGTCGGTTAAGCTTCTGATTTTGCCTCAGGTCTTGACTTCAGGGCTTGCGAGTTCCAGCCCCATGTCTGGCTCTGTGCTGACAGCTAGAGCCTGGAGTTTGCTTTGGATTCTGTGTCCCCCTCTCTCTCTGCCCCTTCCCTGCTCATGCTCTGTCTCTCCCTCTCTCTCTGAAAAATAAATAAACATTAAAATTTTTGAAAAAAAAAAGTGGCAATAGGGAAATGGTACGATTAGCTGGGGTTGCAGATCTGACCTTATTTAGGAAGCTCAAGGAACAAGGAAATAAGTATAGAACCCAGAGTTGCCGTGGTGTTTGGGGATTGGCTGTCTGGATGTACTGTGTTTCTGGTCAAGCAAAGCATTTACAGGAATGCTAAGGTTTAGTTGGTAGCACCCCAAAAAGGAGGAGCTCCGTCTTGGGCCTAGAAATTGAACTCTGTTCAACATCTCTTATCAGATAAATGATTTGCAAGTATTTTCTCCCATTCAATGGGTTGCCTTTTTATTCTGTTGATAGTGGCCTTTGATATACCAAAGTTTTTCATTTTGATGAAGTCCAATTTGTCTATTTTTTTGTTGCCTGTGTTGTTGGTGTCATATCCAAGAAATCATTGCCAAATCCAGTGTCATAAACTCTTTCCCCTGGAGCCCTGGGTGGTTTTTTTTTGTTTGTTTTTTATTTGTTTTTTTTTTTTTTAAGTGGGCTCCATGCCCAACACAGGGTTTGAACTCACAACCCTGAGATCAAGACCAGAGCTGAGATCAAGAGTCAGACGCTTAACTGACTGAGCCACTCAGACGCCCCTGCAGCCCTGTTTTAATAAGTCATTTTATAAGGGTTATGGAGAGCATCATCTTCAGATGGAGCAAGAAGATAAGTAAAATCCAGAGGAGGGGTTTACTATTTTGCCACCAAGCCCACGCCTTAAAAAGTAATCCTTGCAAATGGACTCTGATCAGCTCTGGTAGGAAAACAACATGAAAGAGGAGAGCTGCCTCAAATCGGCAGTAACAGGGAACATCAGGGGAAGAGTCTCCATTTTATATCAACATTTACATTCTTTTCCTTTGTGGATCCAAGTTCCTTTACATAATATAAGAGCCAAACAAATGGGAAGGGGACCCATGGGCTCCAGTCTGCTTAACTAAGTAATTTGCTCCATCTGGGTCTAGTTATCCATGTACGTTTCCTCACCAACACCCCATCCAAGCTCCATCGCAACGTGCGGAGTGAATTTTGTGCTCATGGAAGACACATCCCAACAAGCATTTAGGGAAGGGCCAAGATCAAAGAGCTGGGTGAGAGACCAAGAGTGGTCCTGTCAAACTGCCTTAGCTCAGATTTGCAGAGTCCTTCAACTACTGACCCTGGCTTCCCCGGGGCAAGAAAACGACATGGTTTGAGCAGCCAAATCACCAACACCAGGATGGCCTCTCACTGGCAAGCTCACTAATGTATGACTTTGCACATCTGTTCTAAACACTCACCAGCACAGGCTTTGAGGCAACCCTGTCACGCTGACGAGGCTTCGGCTGGGAAATTACAATGAGAGTAATAATGACCAGTCAAGGTTGTACTGACACTCCAAAGACCAACACTCCTGCCATCAGAACCATTATCATCGTCATCACTGTGACCTTATTCAGTGTAGGACAGCTGGAGAAACTGCCCCAATTAGCCCAAGTAGACGGGACAGCAACTACACGGTTCCTCTCTACTTACCCCAGCTCAGCCCTGATGGGCTGATCTCCCCTGGGTCTCCCCTGATGTGATTTAGGGAGGAAAGATGGTAAGCTTTGGAGATGACGTGCTGTGGTTGGACACGCTTGGGTTTACACCTCTGCTTTAACATTTACGAGTTGTTGACCTTGGCCAAATAATTTAGATCTCAGTTTCCTCACCTGTAAGCGGGAATAATTAAGTCTGACCTCATATGTGATGAAGAGTGGCAACGGAAAGTGCCCGGCACACACTAACACCGAATATTCATAGTGTCTCTTCCCATGGTGAGCTGTGTGTCTTTCCCACTCCCCTTGAAGTTTCTCAAGGTCAGGAACCATATCTTCTTTGTTTTTAAGTGACCAGCCCATAGTAGACCCCCCATGAGTATGTGCTGAATGGATAAACCACAAGAATAATCCCCTTCCCTTAACTCTGTATATCATTCGGTTGTGAGGAGGAAAAACCAGTAAAGAATTTTCCCTGCTATGCCTTTACAGAATGAGTTAAACCAGCTTCCTCTTAGGAGTTGCACGTCAGAAGAACAGAGCTTCAAAATCTTGTCAGATAAGGGAGATCTTTGTGGAGCAGAACTACCTGGAAAGTGTTCTGCATAACAATATACCCACGGATTTTAACTGAGCACTTACCCCAATTCCTTGTGGATTCATTAAACTGACAGCTTGACAGCAGCATACTGATGCCTGTTTTCTATCTAACACAAGCTGTATGACTGCCTTGTGTTTAACCCACTCTATAAATTTGTAAACAGCTATGTAAAAACAAAAACCTCAGAAAACAAAGAAAAGATGCCGGGTTGTTATTTCACTGAAAAACAATAATGAGTGTCTCTTTTCTGTGTTCCTCCCACTCTAATTGGGTATATTTGGGTTTTGGTTGTTTTCCTTTGCTCGAAGAGTTTGAATTTTGCAGCAGCTTCTTTTTGCCTGTTAAAGAAGGCTGTGCTCTAGCCCAATGCCACTCACAGTGCCAGTCACCCCGAAAATAAGCTCAGGCCAGAAGGTAAATCACTGCACTGCTTCCTTTCTCAAGAAGTCTCACTATGAAAAAAAAAAGTCAGTTCAACTGAACAAGGTGTTTAGTGCCAAAGCTGATGTACATTCTAGCACAATCTCCTTATGGACAGGTGACAAAGAGCTCACAGATTGGCACCGCATGTGGATCACACTTCGAGGAGCATTGTACTAGGTTATGGAACTCCTCATCTGCCTGAAAATGTACTGGACTGACCTTTACAATGGGCTTTTGAAGGATTTTAGGCCACCTAGTATCCTTATCCCTTCTTTTGGCGAAGCATCCCAATATCAAGGATCTGCCACACCCTGTCTCAGTCGATGAGATCCAGGTGGGGATACTGTAAGACCAGGGCTGGCCAAATGGTGCTCTGAGTCTCTCCAGCCACAGTAAATGGAGATGATGATCCAGGGCCAACCAATCGGCATAATTCCATCTTCCTAGTTGGCTTTCAGACCTGGGAAGGGCAGTGGCCCTACTGCTGTATTCAGAGTGAATACCGGGACTCATGCAGAAACTATAAGGATGAGTCTCTTTCCATTAGACTTCAAGTTGTAAGGATGTGGGCCTGGAGTCAACAACACCCATGAGGGGAGAGCCTGGCTGTGAAATGGAGAAAAGACAGAGCAGAACTGAAAGGGAGACAGAAACTGTATTTGGAACCTCTGGATAAAGCCTTGTGTGATCTACAACTTTTCAATGATATATATGATCCAGTAAATTTCCCTTTTGCTTAGAACAGTTTATGAGCTTTCTGATGTTTGCAATGAGAAGAGTCTAAATTAGGCCTGGACTACTCTCCCCTGGGCTATTCTAAAATCCATACATGTTGGCCCTAAAAAGACAAAGCTGAAAAGGCAAAAGGTCTGGAGTTAGAGGAGCTGTCTAGTTGGGACTAGAGGCAAGTTACCAAGACTTGCCACACCTGAGTTCCTTCCTCTGTCAGGTGATTAACATCTGCCCCGTCCATCACCTGTCAGGTGAATATGAGAATCACATAAAAAGAGAGAAAATCACTCTAGAAACATATGAAAAGGCACTGCACAAACAAAAAATATTGTTATTGCTAGCCCAATGATAGTTATGCAAACTTCAAAATTCTGGCATCCATCACTATCCAGTTCCTACAAGAAATACACTGTTCTTAAAATAAACATGGTGGGGGGTAAGGAGAGGCAAACCAAGAAACAGACTCTTAATTACAGAGAACACACCGATGGTTATAGGAGGGGAGGTGGGGGGAAGGGGTTTAAATAGGAGATGGGGATTAAGGAGGGTATTGTGATGAGCACCAGGTGTTGTATGTAAGTGTTGAGTGACTAAATTCTTCACCTGAAACTAATATTACACTGTATGCTAACTGGAATTCAAATAAAAACTTAAAAAAGAAAGAATACATCGTTTTTATCAATACCTGTATTGTGCTCTAGGAGGGAGAGCGCCCTCTGCAGGCCAGAAGGTGTAAAGCAAGGCAGCAGACTCAAAAGCCGGACAGAATAGAGAAGGGGCAGCAGGAAGCCAGTCCAGATCTCAGGTTCTGGGCTGAGCACCAATGTGTGTGCTGTTGGTCATTTCTTGGGCCCACCCAGGACGTTTCTCCCCCATTGAACACAGCATCTAAATTACTCAAGCTTATGAATCATGCAAGAAAAATGATGGTTTAATTTAGAACTTAACCGCTAGTAACTCTCAACCACTATTTTGCAACTTTGGGGTTATCCTAACAATAATATTATCATGCAGGTAGGCAGATTCTGTGTCTGTTTTACTGTTTTCATATCTGAGATCTAAGGGACCAACAGAACAACAAACTGCATAAAAAGATTAAATCGTTCTGTAAATTTTGCATTTTTTCCAAAAGTCAGAGTACAATCATTTTCTGATAGATAGAAACAGTATGAGCAGTCAGGGTACAAGACAGGAAGAGGCATTACTGATTTTTAAGCCTCGTTCTGAGTCTCTGGTCAATGGAAGTATCAGTGGATTGTCTTTTGATGGAAAAATAACATTTTTATATTTTCATATAGTTAGTGTACCTGGAAGAAGTTTGTTCTTTACAGTTCCCTCCTTTGAGAAGCTCAAATCTGGATGGGGTGGGTGACACTAGTAAAACAAGTGTCCCTACACACTGGGTGTCAACACTGTGCCAGGCACGTACATCACTCCTAAGCCCAGCACCGCCCAGTCCACGTCACCAGTGGGCAGGGTTACAGTTCCTCAGAAGCAAGGAGCAGGCTGAGCCCACTCTCCCTGCTCCCGAGGATGGCCTGTGCTCAGGTAGAGCAGGCTGGCCCTGTTTGTATCAGGCTCCATAAATATCACAGCTTTCTCTTCCTTGTCTCCATTGGTGCCTCTTCATCTTATAAAACAAGATGGCCCTACCCTATCATCTGGTTATCCTCAGTTCAGGGAGAGGGGGTAAAAGCCCCATGTTGTTCTCCAGTCCATGTGCACCATCACAAAAGCTGATGTCCTGTCCTCTATGGATCCAAGGCACAATAAGTTAAAAAGCAAAGGGGTAGAGGAAAGAGGAACTGTCTCCCTAAAAAGTCTCTAAAACTTACCAGTTTGGATAATGCTCTGGAACCGGCATAGATTATGCCCACATACAGCACCGAAGCAGGAAGCCACGTCGAAACATCAGATCTGAAAAAAGGGAAAGAGACCAGAATATTTCTGTCACTTTTTGTCCAAAAGACCAAGCTGGAAGGCATGACCTTTCAGATGCACCAAATACGACGGCGATTGTCTTAACATCTCTGAGTGACCTGTGAAGTGTGTGACATGGGCTGTGTCCACTGAGAGTGAGGGAGGCTGCCAAAGTCATCCAGCTATAGCCCGTCACTCTGCCAACTACCTAGTGTTACTGATCCCACGACGGAACACAAACGATCTGGAGATGGAAAAAGGCTTCCTAAAGTTGGGGAGAGAGAATAGATCCGAATTTTTTCAAAAATTTTTTTTTACTTTATTTATTTATTTTGAGAGAGAGAGTGTGTTTGAGCAGGAGAGAGGCAGATAGAGACAGAGAATCCCAAGCAGGGATTCTGCACTGGCAGCACAAGGCTCAATCCCACCAACCATGAGATCATGACCTGGGCTGAAATCAAGAGTCGGATGCTCAACTGACTGAGGCACCCCTGATTTTTTTAAGGTTTTTAATTTTTTTTTTTTTAAGGACAGTGAACATTATTCTTTGGATTTTAAATAGTCAGAGGCTTTGAACTCATGCCAAATTATTACAAATTTTTAAAGGCTATTTACCGAGGCAATATATCAAACGGCTCCATGGAACCACAAAAGAAGGAAGCAAGTGCCAAAGGACAGAATTTTAAAAAGAATACTAGAACTCAAGCTGGGTGGCCATGTGCTGACATCTTCCACCATTAACCTGGAATCTCTAAGGACTTCTGGAGGGCACGTTTCTTGATTCAATTGTGGCCACACCAAAAGCTGCTTTTTTCTTCTTTTTTCTTTTTAACTTTGTTTGTTTATTTTGAGAGAGAGAGAGAGAGAGAGAGAGAGAGAGAGAGAGAGAGAGCAAGCAGGAGAAAGGCAGGGAGAGAGGGAGAGAGAAAGAATCCCAAGCAGACTCTCCACTGCCAGTGCAGAGCTTGATGTGGGCTCGAACTCACAAACCATGAGATCATGACCTGAGCCAAAATTAACAGTCGGGCACTTAACCAACTGAGCCACGCAGGTGCCCCCAAAACTGCTTTGTTCAATACAGTTTAGAATCTTGCTGTCTTCAAGAAGGCAAAATCCCGGTTTTTATATAGAGAACCCATCACTGAGGTTCCCTCAGTCACAAACACATTTGGTCCACTTACGCAAGTTCCCGGAGTTATTCTCATAATAGATATAAATAAATGAGACCATTCCAGCAGAATTTAACATAATCCCAGCTAACTCAATGAACTGCTCTCCTGGGATGATGCCTGCTCAAGAAATGTTCTTTGTGAATCTTATTAGCATGGGCAGGCATCTATGATCAGACCTGCTTTTGTACCCTTCCCAGGGAACCTGGTGCTAAAATGTCTCTAGTCAGGCCTCCAAACCCTACTTCCTGAATATATTCATTCAGCAAATATTTCTAGCAATTTGCAAAGTGCTGACAGTGCTAGAGTTATTATTAACAGCAGCATCCTAATTAACATTTACTGAGCACTTGCTACAAATGAGGCAGTCTGCTAAGTGTTTTCTATGCTGTGTCTTTTAAAAATGTGTACAACCACCTTATGAAGAAAATGTCTTTGTTGTTATTATTATTATTATTATTATTATTATCCCCATTGTGCACATGAAATAACTGAGGCAATAAAGAGTTTAATTTGCCTGTGGTCAGAAGAGCTGGTTATGGCAAAGCCAAAATTTGAGTTCAGGTCATCTGACTCTAAAGCTCCAGCTTTAAGCCACCCTTTCACACTTTGCCCTCAAGGACCTCATAATCTAGTGGTAGACACTGACATATAACAAACACAGCATGATTCTGCTCTGGTCACACACTAAGCATCTAATGACCTGAGGAATATTCTCTGTTCTTACTCGTCTTACTGCAATAAAAGACATCTGCACTTCCAGCCAATAGGTGAATAGAGAAAGATAGATGCCATTCTCCATCTTGATGGATAACATCATGCTTGACATCAAACCAATTGCTACTCCTCTAGGAAATGACTTCCCCATTAGACCTTAAGCTCACAAAGGTCAAGGGAGACAGGATCCAGGCCCATGGCCCACTGAGCACCACAAGGAGGCCCAAGAGCATACACAGCAGGGAGCATAGTGAAGAGGGAAGGAGTGCCCTGCGTGAAACAGCAGCACACCCACTGCAGCAGGCCCGGTGCTTCAGGATGTGAGCTCAGTAAGGCCCTAGGCATTTGTGCTTTGTTCCCTCTTAAACAAAGAAGACTCCTGCCCAGTCATATGCTCCAAGAGACCTCAGGGCATCTCAGTGGCCATGGATGTGAAAAAAAAAAAAAACATGGCTAGGGGGAAAGAAAGAAAGAAAGAAAGAAAGAAAGAAAGAAAGAAAGAAAGAAAGAAAGAAAGAAAGGAAGGAAGGAAGGAAGGAAGGAAGGAAGGAAGGAAGGAAGGAAGGAAGGAAGGAAGAAAGAAAACATGGCTAGGGAACACCTTGTATTTTAACCCTGTACCCGAAACACAAAGAAATGACTTTAACTATGAAAAATAAACAGATCCAGTTGGACCAGAGACTTCTGGGAAATGTTACAGAGCAGCTGTGGGAGCATTTGGATACAACCATGGAACTATGATCCACAATTATCGCACCCAGGGCCCACCTTCTAGGTGGACAGAGCCAAAGCAACATGCACCAAAGGCAGAAATTTAGACACCTGCAAAAGCAGCTGGTTGCCTAACCCTGTCTTGGCCCCCATGAGCTCTCATCAGAGACAGCTGCCTCCCTCCCTCCCCCACACACACCAACAAAAAATTATAGCTGCTATCGAGAATGATAAATACGAATCACTAGGAAAAGTGCTGCCAAAACAGATATGAGCAAAACAAGCATGAAAGGATGGGGGGTGGTGGGAAGAAAAATAATTAAAAATTGCAAAGAACTCTGCATTCATATTGTTTCAAAGTATCAAAGTTCTCACTCCACTGAAAATCTTAGGGTATGCGTTAAGTGTTGTTGATGCAAGAAAAGACTCAAGGGAACACCAGTCGACCATCCATACACAAAGAAAAATCTTGGGGCACCTGGGTGGCTCGGTCGGTTATGCACGCGACTCTTGATTTCGGCTGAGGTCATGATCTTATGGTCAGTGAGTTCGAGCCCTGCATCAGGCTCAGCACTGACAATTAATTATCAGAGTCAGATAAGGGAACTTCTGCATATATTACTAACATGTCTCCCACCTGTCAAATAAACTGTAAGTTTCATAAAGGTGGGAGCCATGTATGTTTTGTTCATATAAATCAATGTAAAGTATCACATGCATGAATGTTATAAAAGAGACTAAAGGACTATGCCATACCATAAGGGTATCTGATCTAGTCAGTGAGGATAGAGAAACCTGCCTCCAATAAGTGATACTTGAGATAAAACTCAAAGTTCAAGTGGGTGCAGGGGGTGAGGGGGTGATGCAGAGAAGTAGAAGGGACACCATATCCCCCCCTTGGTCCATTACTCACAGCAATATAAGTCTCTGAAGGTTCAGTAAGACTTTGTCACAAGTTGGTTCTTCACTAACTATGACTCCCAAATTCTTTTTTTTTAATTTTTTAAATGTTTATTTATTTTTGAGAAAGAGAGAGAGTGGGGGAGGGGTAGAGAGAGAGGGAGACACAGAATCTGAAGCAGGTTCTGTGCTGACAGCAGACAGCCCGACACAGGGCCTGAACCCACAAACCGTGAGATCATGACCTGAGCTGAAGTCAGACGCTTAACAGACTAAGCCACCCAGGTACCCCTATTATTCCCAAATTCTTTGCAACACTGATCTCATTTAATTTATACACTAGCAGGGGGGCCTGGGTGGCGCAGTCCGTTAAGCGTCCAACTTCTGGTTTTGGCTCAGATTGTGGTCTCACTCGTGAGTTCAAGCCCTGCATGGGGCTCTGGGCTGACAGCATGGAGCCTGCTTAGGATTCTCTGTCTCCCCCTTTCTCTGCCCCTCCTCCAACTTGTGCTATCTCCGTCTCTCTCAAAATAAATAAACACACATTAAAAAAAAATTGACACACTAGCAGGAGAAATGGGCAGACGGTGGCAGTCACAAGAGCACACACTCTCTCCCTCAGAGAAAGCCTGCTCCAGGGAGTACAGTCTGCCGACAGATGCACTTACATAATTTGAAGAATTGTTTATACTTGCTGCTTCGGGAATCAGAATTGGGATCTCTGGCTTGAGGGGTTTTCCACGACTGTTAGGTAATCTGCTATCTTAACGTGGACGGGTCAGACCTTTCAACAGTTACCTGGGGCAAATAAAATGCCTGACAACTGAGTTTTCCGTACTTTTCCAGGTTATGTGGAGACAAGGTGAAGATGGGAACTATAAAGGTGGTGCTTTGGGGGGCTTTTGCCATCTCTTTTTTTTTAAATATTTCTTCAAGACAAAATGAAACTGTAATTTCAAAATCCTAATTAGCTCTGCTAAAACGGAGGATTATTTTCCAGGGAGATAACAGCAATAAGTGATGGAAATCACACCTGGTTCTGGGCACTGAAGAGTATAACCTTATAACATGCACATGGTTACCCAAATTTTTGGAAATTAAAAGTAGCTCTCTTCACTCCCAAGGAATGTTCCAGCTAACTAAACTTAGCTAACTTTAGCCAATAGCTCCAAGGGATGGACAAAGTTCACACATTTTCCCGGACTGTGTCCTTTCTTCTAGGTCAGGTCATCTAGGGCTGGGGGTATCTAGGGGTCACCTAGGTCACTAGGGGTGGGGCGGGAAAGACGCACAATTACAGAGCAGTGCATGGCACAACACCATGCAATAAATGTTCTCCCGGTTTTTCTACACGTAACTCCAAAGACAGAGGCCATAAGGGATTTCATGTAGATTGATCTACACCTACAGAAAATGCACTGGCCAAAAAACACCATAAAGAAAATCAAGAGATGATTAGCAACTTAGGAAAAAATACTGGCAACATATAAAACAGGCTGGAATTTAATATCCTTGATGTATAATGAGTGTTAACAAATCGATAAGAAAAAAAAAAAATCGGGGCACCTGGGTGGCTCAGTCAGCTTGAGTGTCTGACTTGGGCTCAGGTCATGATCTCACAGCTCGTGAGTTCGAGCATCGCGTTGGGCTCGCTGCTGTCAGCCTGTCGGCACAGAGCCTGCTTCGGATCCTCAGTCCCCTCTCTCTCTGCCCCTCCCGTGCTCATGCTTGCTCTCTCAAAAATAAACACTAAAAAAAGGATTTAAAAAAAATTTTTTTAAAGAAAAAAACTCAACTTCACAAAAGAAAAATACTCAGTGGACAAAAAAGAGGTATTTGCATGTGTGTGTGTGAGTGTATGTATGTATATTTCTTTCCCACACACATAAGAAATACAAATAGCCAATAAACATATGAAAAGTTACACACACACACACACACACACACTACTCTTTACAGTATTACTGTATACATGCATACTCTTTACAGTATTTAAAGGTATTTAAAGTTATCCACAATGATGTTTTCATTTACAAGGAAAATAAAACTGCATTCTGGCCTCCTTGTTAGTCATCAAGTATCCCAAGCACCTTGGGGCCTGCTCTTGCTTCCTCCACCAGGAACCCTCCCCCGCCAGACACCTGCAGAGTCTATTCTCTCACAGGTTCAGATCTCTACTAAAAAGTCAGCTTATCCCTGAGTCCTTCTTACCTAGAGTATATAAAATAACAACCCCCTCTCCCGCCCACTAGAACGCACTCGGGCACACGCACATGCACACCTATTCCCCTACCCGGCTTTATTTTTCTCTGTATTTACTGCCATCTGACACATCATGTACTTCCATTTGCCTTTGTTTCTTGTCCATCTACCTCAACTAGAATATAAGCTCTACGAGGGCATGCATTTTTGTCTGTTTTGTTCACGATGCACCCCCTGTGCTGAAAACAATGTCTGGTATATATGCTAGGCACTCCAATATTTGCTGAAGGAGTCATCACGTATTACTTTGGTAACTTAAAGAAAATATTTCCCTTGGGGCACCTGGGTGGCCCAATCAGTTGAGCATCCGACTTTGGCTCAGGTCATGATCTCATGGTTTGTGGGTTCGAGCCCAGCGTCGGGCTCTATGCTGACAGCTTGGAACCTGGAGCCTGCTTTCGATTCTGTGTCTCCCTCTCTCTCTCTGTACACACACGCTTTCTCGCTTTCTCTCTCTCTCTCTCAAAAATAAATAAACACTTAAAAATATATATATTCCTTTCCTTTTTCTGGATTGATACAAGGGGAAAACAACAGCATCAAAATACACCAGAAAACTCCAGGCATGACCCTAATTCACATTTTTTCCTATACTTTTCTTAAGCCCTTCAGAGGATTTGCTCTGAACAGATTTGCTGGTGCTTACAGCCACTAGGTTTTCAAGGACAGGGATGAAAGTAAAACATTTCCCACCATTTGCCTCTTTGAAATGGCCCTAATGGGTAATTCTAACAATTTCAAATTCAATAAACATTTCTAACAATCATGTTGTAACCTACAACTGTGACAACAGAAAACTAACTGCATTAACAAACATGCTTTCTTCAATAGACATGAACTCAGAAACTTGGCATGGAGGCAGTCATTTTGTTTCCTATAATACTTTATCTTGTTTTCTTATTAAAAAGTAGTACTTAGGGGCACCTGGATGGCTCAGTCAGTTAAGCATCCCGCTCTTGGTTTTGGCTCAGATCATGATCTCATGGGTTCATGAGTTTGAGACCCACATCAAGCCCCACATCAGGCTCCACGTTGGCAGTGTAGAGCCTGCTTGGGATTCTCTCTCTCTCTCTCTCTCTCTCTCTCTCTCTCTCTCTCTCTCCTCTCTGTGCCCTTCCAGTGTATTCTTTGTCTCTCTCTCAAAATGAATAAATAAACTTAAAAAAAAAAAGTAGTACTTTTCCATGCTAGAAAATTTTCAAAGTACAGATAATCAAGAAAAACATTACAATTGCAATCCTGCTACCCAAAAACAACCACTGTTAATACCTTGCTAGGTCTCCTCCCAAACAGGGCCTATATGCACATATATGAACACTGCAGCAAAAATGGGATCTTACTGTACACATTGTTTCATAATCTGCTTAACATCTTTCCATGTCAAAAAAATCACCAATTTATTAATAAGTGAATAATAGGCTATTGCTGGACACTGAAGTTAATCCTCTTTTTACTAACCTAATGCTGTAATAGTTATCTTTGAGTACATTCCCTTTTCATATTCATGTTTTTGCAATATCAGGATAAACTCCCTGAAGTGGAACAGAAGCTCAAAGACACAGGCATCAAAGTGTGGCATTAGCTACAAAATTGCCTTCCAGAGGGGTAATGCCAACTCAGTCCTCTGCGATGGGCTACATGCTAGGGTTCCCCCCAAACTCCTGTGTTGAAATCCTGCCCCCCCTGTGATAATTTGGAGGTGGGGCCTTTGGGAAGTAATGAGGTCAGGAGGGTGGAGCCCTCATGATGTGATTAGCGCACGTGCTCTCTCTCTCTCTCTCTCTCTCTCTCCCTCTCTCCCTCCCCCTCCACCATGGAAGGAGATGAAAAGATAGACAAGAAGAGGTCTTCACCAGAACCTTACCATGCTGGTACCCTGATCTTGGACTTCCCAGCCTCCAGAACTGTGAGAAATCAGTGTTTATTGGTTAAGCCACCTGGTATTTTCTTTTTTTTTTTTTTTTTAGTTTTTTTAATGTTTATTTATTTTTGAGAGAGAGAGCAAGCAGGGGAGGGGCAGAAGGGGGGGGGGGGACACCGAATCCAAAGCAGGCTCCAGGCTCTGAGCTGTTAGCACAGAGCCAGACACAGGGCTCAAACTCACAAACCATGAGACATGACCTGACCCAAAGTTGAAGGCTTAACCAACTAAGCCACCCAGGTACCCCTGGTATTTTTCTTTTTAAGTTTATTCATTTATTTTGAGAGAGAGAGAGCATATGTGAACAGGGGAGGGGCAGAGAGAGATGGAGAGAGAGAATCCGAAACAGGCTCCACACTGTCAGGGCAGAGCCTGACATGGGGCTCGATCTCACAAACCATGAGATCATCACCCGAGCTGAAACCAAGAGTCAGATGCTCAACAGACTGAGCCACCCAGGCATTTCCAATCTCTGGTATTTCTGTTATAGCAGCCCAAGCTAAGACACCTTCTACTGCCAGCTCTAAGACTGTATAATTCTCTGGCAGCCAAATACCTACACATTAGGGACAAACCAGGCACATACCACTAATGCACCTTTTCTCCACCTATAATTTATAAGATGGCACCTCCCATGCTGGCTTATTTGTCCATTGTCCTATGTGCCAACAAAGGAGGCATGATGGAATTAAATCTTGAGGTGGTCCTCTCAGAATGCTGGGTCTCTGTGGTACAAGGCCCTCTGGGGAACTGCTGAGCCAGTGAGTGTGTGAGTGTGTGTGTGTGTATGTGTGTGTGTGTGTGTGTGTGTGTGTGTGTGTGCGTGTGTGCAGGGATGGATCTCACAGCAACTCCTGGGGGAAAGTACTATTTGCCATGGGTCTGGTTTGAAAATTGTGGTGATACATAGTTTTTTTTATATGATTTATAAGCACAAGTATTGTGTCTTGTTTGAGTCTTGGGCTTGTTTGTTTTTTTGTTTGTGTACATCTCCTGTCCCTAAGGATCCTGATAAAACATTTTACAAGAAGCTAACAATAGTCTGTTGCCGTGAATTATAAAACTGTTGTTATCGAAATGAAGCCTAATTAAATTAAATCACTTGTTTTTCAAATAGAGCATGCATTATGGAAGGAACATCTGCTCCCTCAAAACACTCAGAAGTTTATCTGTTCATGAGGGCCCTTTGAGCTGAGTTCTTGAAAATTCTCTGCGTTATGCTGACACCTAGTGGAGCTAAAAATAGTTTCCAAACATAAAAATACCAAGTCTAGGTGGTTCAGTCAGTTGAGCATCTTGATTTCAACTCAGGTCATGATCCCACAGTTGGTGGGTTTGAGCCCGAGTCAGGCTCTGCGCTGACAATGCGGACCCTGTTTAAGATTCCCTTTCTCCCCCTCTCTCTGCCCCTCGCATGCGCTCTTTCTCTCTCTCAAAATAAATAAATAAACTTAAAAAACAGTACCAAGCCACCAAGATACTAAGATTCATACTGCCTATTGGCATTGCCAAAAACAGTAATATCTTACAATTATAAAGTCAATATTTGCTTCACAATTTACAAGCACTTTTACATATACTAACTCCCTACTCCCTACTTAGAGCAGATACCTAGATTTCATTTTGGGGGGTCCAATCCTGGTGAACATGGTCCTTCAAGAATCCTACTCACTACTGTCCCTCTTTCCTAATATTCTTAGACCTTTCCTCCTTCATTCTTCACTCTTCCTCTGACTCACAGAGGGTCAACTCCCTTAACAAAGTTCAGCCCTAATATCACTTGAACCCAAAAACCCTGTGATTATACTGTTTCTCACAGAGCATAACTTAGAGCAAGAGTCAGCAAACTATGACCCATGGGCCATATGCCACCTGTTGCCTATTGCTGAAATACCATTTTATTGGCACTCAGCCACACCCATCTGTGTATGTAGTCTATGGTGGCTTTCATGCCACAAAGGCAGAGCTGAGTTGTTGCAAGACACTGTATGGATACAAAGCAACAGTGACATGAGGTGCGGTCTACACTGAAGTGTGAGTTCAGCAGATTCCTATGCCCTGCAGGTTGGTATAGGCATGACCAGCAGCCTATATACTGCAGACTATATACCAGCCTATATACCAGCAGACTATAAACTTCGAAGGTCCAAAAATCCTGTCCCAAGAAAGAAAAATACTGCATGGTATTTGGAATTACATGTGGAGTCTTAAAAAAAAAAAAAGAAAAGAAAAACTAAGAAAACAAACAAACAAACAGTCAAACTCACAGAAACAGAACAGAAAGGTGGTTGCCAGGGGCTGGGGGCAGGTTAATAGAGGAGATTGGGAAAAGGGTACAAACTTTCAGTTATAAGATGAATAAAGTCTTAGAATCTAATGTATAAAATGGTGACTACAGTTGATAACACTGTGTTGTTGTGTCATTGACATTTCCTAGAAGAGTAGAATTTAAATGTTCTCACCCAAATAAATAAATAAATAAAGTGAGGTGATGGGTGTGTTCATTAATTGGATGGAGGGAATCTTTCACAATGTGTACATATATCAAATTACCACAATGTATACTTTAAACATCTTACAATTTTAGTTGACAACTAGACCTCAATAAAGCTGAAAAAAAAATTCCTGTCCTCTACCATCCCTGGCCTCATGGACTCTTCTCTGGGGAATAACCATAATCACCACACCAAAACCAATCAGATTTTATTCATATTACGTCCCTGCAGTGGTTCTCCGTGTTTCCTGAGAATGCTTTGAAAGCTGGTTTTATCTTCCCCCCAAAGTAATTTCTACATAATATACATAAAGCATTCCTCTGGCGAAAAAACACAATAGGAAAAAAGATCAAAAACACATGGATTTGATGTTAACTCTCCTCTGTGAGCAAAGGTAACTGTTCGTAAAATTACAGGTCACTCAAAATGAAATACAATACATTAAAAAACATATTTGAGAAATTCCAACCACCAGTAGCTTTGATGAAGACAAGCTATCTCGCTTAAAAACAAATAATTAACCATAAAAAGAAGCATCCTAATTGATTGGCTCACTGTTCATTTCTTTAGGGACAGGACTGAGTTAACTTGGAGGTTTTATCAAAGAAAAATTTTTTTTAAATTTTTTTTCCAACATTTATTTATT
The DNA here is from genome assembly GCF_018350175.1 of Felis catus. Classification (NCBI taxonomy): domain Eukaryota; kingdom Metazoa; phylum Chordata; class Mammalia; order Carnivora; family Felidae; genus Felis; species Felis catus. The sequence continues at coordinate 45,967,795 of NC_058379.1, forward strand.
TTTGGGACAGAGAGAGACAGAGCATGAACAGGGGAGGGGCAGAGAGAGAGGGAGACACAGAATCGGAAACAAGATTCCAGGCTCTGAGCCATCAGCCCAGAGCCTGACGCGGGGCTCGAACTCACAGACCGCGAGATCGTGACCTGGCTGAAGTCGGACGCTTAACCGACTGCGCCACCCAGGCGCCCCATCAAAGAAAATTTTTTGAAAGTATTCTTTATTTATTATGAGAGAGAATGAGTGTGGGAGTGGGGGAGTGGCAGAGAAAGAGAGAGAGGGAGAATTCAAAGCAGGTTCTACATCAGTAGTGCAGAGCCAGATGCAGGGCTCAAACCCACAAACTGTGAGATCATGAACTGAGCTGAAACCAAGAGTTGGATGCTTAACCGACTAAGCCACCCAGATGCCCCAGAGAATTTTTTTTTCATTTGCAAAAGAGAGTGAGAGTGAGGGAGAGGGGCAGCATGGAGCCTGACGTGGGGTCCATCCCATGACACTGGGATCATGAGCTGAGCCAAAATCAAGAGTCAGATGCTCAACCAACTGAGGCACCCAGGCTCCCCTATCAAAGAAATGTTTTATAGTTCTCCAGCAAAGATCTCCAATGGAAAATTAAAGAGTGGAGCTTTCTCCTTCATCTGTTAGAAATCTCTGGTCACAAAGGCATTGTGGTATAGCATTATTAACTTAGAACTTCTCATCCTTGAAAACTTGAGAGTTAAAAATTTGCTGTCTTAGGTAGAGTGAACAAAAAGTAGTAAGTACATTAACATTTACTTTCGAAATGTTTTTATTTAAACATGTAGTCTGGTCATAAAGGGACCGGAGGATGGCATGTAATGTCTCCAATGAAATCACACCTGATTCCGTAAGCAATGGTTCGAGAATCCAGTAAAGAGTGCCATGGTCTCACTGTCAAATGTCTTGTTAAGGTGTTCTAGATCACGTTCTGGAAACACAGCCTACAGCCAGGGCTCCCACATCTGCTAGAAAAATCACTTGAACATTCTGCGGCAGGTTGGCAATGGCAGTAGAGCTGCTGGTATAAGGACAAGCTTGCGACTGAAAGCCAGTGTGATCTTTCCCAAGACAGAAGGCCTCTAAAGCATCATCCAACACTTGGTGATTGCTGGTTGCTGAGTAAAAATCTTAGATGGATTCTATCGGGTCACTTAGTGGAGTCATGACATGGCCAGAGACTAACCAACACAGCAGAATGGCTTCTCTGCAAAGTAGGAAATGTGGTGCCAGGTTCTGGAACTTGTTTTAAGAGGTAATCTTGGATTCTGCTGCACCCCAGGCTATAAGGGGTCTAAATGAGCTCTCATGGTATATGTTATTAAATACCGATTTGGAAACCACCCTCCAGCCCCACTGGTACAATCCCCACTCTACGATGACCCAGAGGACTCCACCCTGTCCACCTGCTGCTGTTTCCATTTTTAGTAGAGTCCAACCTCTGCCACCTCCACACAAGTGCACAGTCACACAGCAAAGCCAAGCTTTGGTTCTCTAGTAACATAATCGGAAAGCCAAGCCTAGTAGGAAACAGCAACCATGGCAAACACACACCCAGCCCAGGCATACATGAAGGAACAGGGGTGCTGAGTCCTTGCTGCTAGACATCTGGTAACTCCCCTTTGCTGAGGATCTGTGGAAAATGGAAATGCTGTGCTGTTGGAGCAGTTATTAATCATAAGATTCGCTAAGACACTAGGATCTTTGATAAGGCGCTTAACCGAGCTAACGTCGTGTGTAAGGATGTGAAGCCACCTGAGGAAGTACAGGCGATGGAAGTGAAAAGGTCCCTGAGAATTTAGCAGGGGGACGGAAAGGGGACATGCCCACAGATCTGCAATGGGTAGAACCTAGCATCAGGCAAGCTCAAAGGACAACAGTGTCTAGTGGGTCTCAAATTTCTACTGTTGGAGGATCATTCCTTTCAGGGAATGAACCTTGAGAGTCTTTGACTTTACTCAGCTCTACCAGTCATTCCTCCTTCCCTTCCCCCAAAAGGCAGAAGTATGAAGAATTCCATCAAGAGATGAATGGATAAACAAACTGTGGCATACATCCAATGGAATATTATTCAGCCTCTCAAAGAAGAAGATTCTGACACATGTAACAATTCTGAGGACATTATGTTAAGTCACAAAAGGACAAATATTGTATGATTCCACTGAAGTGAGGTATCCAGAATAGGTAAATTCATAGAGATGGAAAATAGAACAGTGGTTATCAGGGACTGGATGGAGGGAAGGCAGAATGGGGAGTTACTGTTTGTTCTGTTAGGGATGATAGAAAAGTTCTGGTAATGGTTGCACAACATTGTGAATGCACTTAATGCCACTGAACTGTACACTTAAAAACGGTCAAATTTATATTATGTATATTTTCTCACAGGAAAAATGTTTTTAAGTGGGAACCAATGGCTTAGCTCTTAAGGAAACAGGGCCAAAGTAATGTTTAAATGACTATTATGAAGTAAATAATTCACATCAGAAATTATAAGATAATTGTAGTCAGGGGCATTGTAAACAGAGTAGAGGACCCATGTTGATGAGCACCAGTGGACCCCAGTCCACAATCTGACCGTTAGTACCTGCATTCTAGACCAATCTCTTGCCTCTGTGGAGGAATAAATGAAACCATTTGGAATCAACATGCTTCATTATTTAACTGAATATTAGAACTATCACAGGCCTTGTGAATTCAGGGCACATATTTATTTTTATTTTTTAAATTAATTTATTTTTTTAATTTAAATCCAAGTTAGTTAACATATAGTGTAATAACGATTTCAGGAATAGAATTTAGTGATTCATCACTTACATATAACACCCAGTGCTCATCCCAACAAGTGCCCTCCTTAATGCCCCTTGCCCATTTAGCCCATCCCCCCATCCAACACCCTGCTAGCAACCCTCAATTTGTTCTCTGTATTTAATTAAGAGTCCTTTATGGTTTGTCTCCCTCTCTGTTTTTATCTTATTTTCACTTCCCTTCCCTTATGTTCATCTGTTTTGTATCTTAAATTCCACATATGAGTGAAATCATATGGTATTTGTCTTTCTCTGAGTTATTTCGCTTATCATAATACACTCTTGTTCCATCCACATTGTTGTAAATGGCAAGATTTCATTCTTTTTGATCGCTAATATTCCATTGTGTGTATCTGTGTGTGTGTGTGTGTGTGTGTGTGTGTGTGTGTATGGATATGGATATATAAAGCACATCTTCTTTATTCATCTGTCAATGGACATGTGGGCTCTTTCCATACTTTGGCCATTGTCGATAGTGCTGCTATAAACATTGGGGTGCAAGGCACTTATTTGTTTAAATGAAGACCCAGTTCTCACTGAACAATCCATAATAACAATGGAGTATAAATAAAGTAAGACCTCTGCTTAAATATCACATATAAAAGTATCTTCAAAAGTATCTTCATTTTGTGAAGGTAAGGATATTATACAAGTGAGTGACCTGGCCTGATCATTCAGTAGAGCTGTCTGCCTTGTCCACATAAACTTTGACTTCATTTGCTCTTCATTTTGTGCATCATTTCAGATGAGGCATGATGTTCTGGAAGAATCATAAGAATTTATCTAGGTGAGGCAGGAGTGGCTAGCCAATTCAGGTTGTAGTTTTGTCTGAAAAATGTCACGGTTTTTGAGATTTCTTTTAAATGTATTTGACAAGTTGCCTTAAGAGATTCATAACAACTAATATATAATATAATGTGTGATCTGAACTGAACCCTGGATCAGAATTTGGCAGGACGGTGGGGGGGGGGGGGCAGGGTGGGAGTTACATTATAAGGACATTATTGAGAAAATTGGAAAAATATGAGTTTGGTCTGTAGATGAGATAATAGTATTGCATCAATATTAATTTCCTCATTTTGATTACTATACTATAGTGAAGTAAGAAAATGTCCTTCCTCTTAGAAAATACACACTTATGAATTTAGAAGGGGCATTTTACTCTCAAATCTGCAACTTACTCTCATATAGTTCAGAAAAAAATTATATATATATATACATATATATGTATACATATACATAAATCTCAAGAGAAAATTATAGGAGAAGCAAGATAAAAGAATGAGGAATAGGAGTAAAGGGTATGGAAATTATTTGCATTATTTCAAACTCTTCTGTAAAGTAGTAAGTAATTTCAAAATTAAAAATTTCCAAAAATTTTAAGTTCATTTAAAAACTCATTCATCAGGGAGTGCCTGGGTGGCTCAGTCAGTTGGGCATCTGACTTTGGCTCAGGTTATGTTATCATGGTCTGTCAGTTCAAGCCCCACGTTGGGCTCAGTGCTGACAGTTCAGAGCCTGGAGTCTGTTTTAGATTCTGCATCTCCCTCTCTCTCTCTGCCCCTTACCTGCTCATACTCTGTCACTCTCTCTCAAAAATAAATTTAAAAAACATAAAAAAAAATTATAGGGGCTCTCTTCTCCTCTCCTGCTAGTATTCGGTCTACCAAAAATAAATTAAAAATGTATAATAAAAAATTATAATGAAAATAATTGAAAATAATTTTTAATAAATAATTTAATATAATAAAATATATTAATTTATAATTAATATAATATAATAAAAAGTTTTAACTTATAAAAAAATACACACAAAAAACTCATTCATCTGAGCTCCTGGGTGGCTTAGTCGGTTAAACATCCGACTTCGGCTCAGGTCATGATCTCATGGTTTGTGAGTTCAAGCCCCACATCAGGCTCTGTGCTGACAGCTCAAAGCCTAGAGCCTGCTTCGGGTTCTGTGTCTCCCTCTCTCTCTGCCCCTCTCCTACTCACGCTCTGTATCTCTGTCTTTCAAAAATGAATAAATGTTAAAAAACCACATTTTTTTAATTAAACATAAATAAAAACTCATTCGTTGTGCTCCTATGATCTAAAACAAAGCCCAGGGGCGCCTGGGTGGCGCAGTCGGTTAAGCGTCCAACTTCAGCCAGGTCACGATCTCACGGTCCGTGAGTTCGAGCCCCGCGTCGGGCTCTGGGCTGATGGCTCGGAGCCTGGAGCCTGTTTCCCATTCTGTGTCTCCCTCTCTCTCTGCCCCTCCCCCATTCATGCTCTGTCTCTCTCTGTCCCAAAAATAAATAAACGTTGAAAAAAAAAAAGTCCAATTAATACAGTATTATAAGTTATGTATCTTGATTAATTTTAATATTAGTAACATCACTAAGCAGGAAAACACACTCCTTCAGTTCTATGTGATTATAAAAGCATTAAAATCCCAAGGTTCAAAGGGAACTAAGAGAGCAAGCAACTCAAATAAACATCTGTGTTTCCCAGTGTAACACCAGAAAAGATTAAATAATGTGAAGAGAATGCAGGGTATGAATCATGAATCAAGCAAGAAGATGTTGTTCTACCTTGAACTGCTGTTGATCTCAGCCCAGCCCAGTTTCCATGACACATGAAGCAAAAGTCCACCAATTAACGTCTGCCACCTGAAAAAGACAAAGGCCAACGTGAATTTAAGAGAGTGCCGTAGTCTCATATGCCATCCAGACCTGGCAGAGCTCCTGGCTGACACAAATATACACATCCAAGCCTTCCTACAATTCTTTTCTCCCATTCTCTCCTAACTAGCATCCCAGGCCCCTCCTTCTCAACCTGTATTATTCTCAAATCCAGCTGTACCATTCAGTGCTGACACTGATATTCTTCTCTTCTTATTCTAGACTTTTCCTGAACAACCTCCCCCACAGTCCCCACTTCTCCCATCATCCTTGAACTGATGATTTCCAAATCCCTAAGCCCACCCGGATACCACCACCCTGACACCCCACAAGCTCCCAATGATAACTTGCCTAAAACGTTACCTTGAATTTCCCTTCCTCATTCTGATTTTCGTCCTCTGCCCCTAATCAGCCAAACCAGAGCCTAGCTGTCATCCTAGCTCTTCTCTCTTCAGTCACCTCTCTCATCTGCTCGCAAAATCCTATTGAACGCATCCCCATAACAGCTCTAGAGTACCAAGTCTTCTCTTCCCCACCCCCTCTGCCTCTGCCTAACACAGGCTCCCATCGTGGCACTCCTCAACTCCAGTATCGGTCCCCAAACTGGTGTCCCTATCGCCAGGATGGCCTCACAACTTTCATTCTCTACCTGCAGCCAAAGGGCTTGTTCTAGAAGGCAAACTTCATTTTTTGCCACTTGCTTGTTTTAAAAATGTTTGATTTGGGGTGCCTGGATGGCTCAGCCATTTAAGAGCCTGACTTTGGCTCAGGTCATGATCTCATAGATTGTGAGTTCGATCCCTGCATGGGGCTCTCTGCTGTCAGCGCAGAGCCCACTTCAGATCCTCTGTCCCCTTCTCTCTGCCCCTCCCCCACTTTCTCTCTCAAAAATAAATAAACATTTAAAATAAAAAGGCATCATTTCTTTAAAAACAAAACAAAACAAGGGTGTCTGGGTGGCTCAGTCATTAAGCATCTGACTTCAGCTCAGGTCACGATCTCATGGTTCACGAGTTTGAGTCCCACGTCAGGTGAGCTGGAGCCCTGCTTTGGGTGAACACAAGCCCTGCTTTGGGTGAGCACCAGCCCATTGGGGTAAAAACACGAATCGCGCTTTGGACGAGCACCGCCTTTCTCTCTCTCTCTCTCTCTCTCTCTCTCTCTCTCTCTCTCTCTCTCCCTCTGCCCCTTCTGGGATTCTCTCTGCTACTCGCTCACTTGTGCCCCCCCTTTCTCTCAAAAAACACACAAAAAAACCCAAAACACAAAATACAAAACAAAACAAAACAAAACCAGTTGATTGATTCTTCCCAGGTGGCCAGATGCAGTTCCCAGTCTCTTTTCTGCCATAAGACACTTGGGATCAAGTGAGACATTCTTCCTCTTCATGCAAAGTACAAGGGGAGCACAGGTTATAAAATAAGCACCCCTGGGGCACCTGGGTGGCTCAATTGGTTAAACATCCAACTCTCACAGTTTGTGGGTTCAAGCCCTGCATTAGGCTCTGCGCTGACTGTGTGGAGGCTGCTTGGGATTCTCTCCCTCCCCTCTCTCTCTGCCCCTCCCCAACTTTTGCTCTCTCTCTCTCTCTCTCTCTGAAAACAAACTTTCAAAAAAATTTAAATTAGCTAACTAATTAGTTAATTAATTAAGCACCCCTGCCCTTCCCACTGTACAAAGCACAGCAGACTTCAAAATGAGTGAGAGGGTACTACAGGCAATAACTTCACCCTGTTTCACTCGAATTGCTTTACTTTAGGTGAATAATTCATAGATTTCAAAACCTTATTCTTAGTTATGACTTGAGACACCTCACCACGGAAGTGATTACAACACACCCATGTGTTGCTACACAACAGTTGAGAACTGCTGGCCTACGGGGATAAAGTCACTTGCGAGTGACACACAAGCCTTCCTGGACAGGCACCCACCCCTCTCCAGGCTCAACTCCGGTGCATCTGCCACGGGCAGCTACATTCCAGCCATACTGAACAGCTGACAGCCTCGGGAATGTGTCAGGTCACTTTCTACTTCTAGGAGTCTCCACGTGCTACCCTCTTGACACATCATGTTCTCCTACCTCTTTGTGTGTTGGTGAACACCTGCTCGTCCTATTAGATCCAGTTTTTATGCCTCCTTTGTGAAACCTTCACTAACCCAGCCAAGCAGAACAGACAGATATGGGTCATGCCCTCCAACAGTGTGACCTAGAGCAGTGGCATTCAACCCGTATGATTCTTCCCCCTAGGGGACATTTGGCAATATCTAGAGACATTTTTGGTTGTCACAACAGGGGGTGGGGGAGGGGAGGGTTGCTAACTGGCATCTGGTGAGTTGTAGCCAGGGACTCTGCCAAACATCCTACAGTGTGCTGGACCAGCCCCCATAACAAAGGATTACCAAGCTCAAAATGTCAATAGTCATTTGAGAGACAGTGGCCCGGGGCAGGGTGGGGGGAGGGCGCCACAGTGGCTCAGTCAGTTAAGCGTCCAATTTTGGCTCAGGTCATGATCTCACGGTCCGTGAGTTCGAGCCCCATGATCTCACGGTCCGTGAGTTCGAGCCCCGTGTCGGGCTCTGTGCTGACAGCTCAGAGCCTGGAGCCTGCTTCAGATTCTGTGTGTGTCTCTCTCTCTGACCCTCCCCTGTTCATGGTCTGTCTCTGTCCCAAATATAAACAAACATTAAAAAAAATTTAAAAAACCCAGAAGTTCATATTCTTTAACCCAAATTTCTTATATAGGAATCTATTCCAAAGAAATAGCTAGAAATTTGACAAACTTGGATACAAAAATATGTCTGACAACACTATTTTTATACCCCCCAAATGGGACACAATTTAATGCCCACTAATAGAAGGGCTAAATAAATTACAGTATGTCTATTTGATAAAAAAAAAAAAAATCTATGTAGTCATTAAAAATATTTTAAGGAACATTTAATGATGCTGGTTGGACATGTCCCACATATGTGTACAAAGAGCATAAAAGATACTCACCCTTGGAATAATGTAGGGTAGGTAAATTTCAAGACAGACAGGACATACTGAAAAACAAAGAGCAGATTAATGGACATTTTCAAATTATAGAGAATTGCTAGACTGTATAATCAAAGAAATCCCTATTGAAGAAATATAAGTATACTCAAGTTTCAAAAAGGCTTTTACCCTTCCCCCCAAAATCATACATGGGAAAAAAAAAAAAAGACCTTCCAAGTCATACTAAAAAGAGCGGGTCTTTTTTCCCCAGGGTCGCCAGAAGCCTAACCACCTCTTGGTGGGGAAATAGAACTGGTATCATCAGCAAATTGGGCCGCACAGCAGCTGGGTCTGGTGCTGTGGATGTCCAACAACTCGGTATCTTCCCAGGCCTCAGGGGAAGTCATGTTGGAACTGCAGTAATTCAAGAAAACCGGACAAACCCCTGGACACACTCTCTTTTCTCAGGGTACCTGCTTTATCTACTGTCCAATTTACCTCAAAATCCAACCCCCTTCTTTGATTCTCTTCAAGCAAGAACTGCATCCTAGTGTTTATTTCCTTTGTTTTCCTTCCATTTGGGGGCATTTGGCTTTTGCATTCTAAAGGTACTTTTTTTGTTTTTTGTTTTTAAACTAATACTGCTTAGGCATCATACCTTTCCCTGTGCTTTAGCATTTTAAGGATTTTTTTTTTTTTAAACCAACTTGGTTAAGGTCAACAACTTGTTTTTCTATTATGTCTTTTATAACACTTTATGAAACGGGACTGTGTTTTGTCTTTCTGGATATCTTTTCCTATTTTTCCTACCATTGAGCACTAAGACTTTTTGTAAAGTTTAAAAACCATTAAAGGCTCTAGGCAAGGACTCTACTGATTCTTCACATGATGTAAAAATAGAGTGGACTGGTGTTAGGCAAATTTACATACCTATTTTTTCCCATGGATTAACCTATACATAGGCCTCCTAGTGTGAGCTCCTAAATGTCACAATTACAGCTAACTGCTACAGGCCTGTGCTCTGTATTTACTTGAAATGGACCTTCAGGGCCCCTGGGTGGGTCAGTCAGTTGGGTGTCTGGGACTTTGGCTCCAGTCACGATCTCATAGCTTGTGAGTTCAAGCCCCTTGTTGGGTGCCCCGCGTTGGGCTCTGTGCTGATGGTTCAGAGCCTGGTGATGCTTTGGATTCTGTGTCTCCCTCGCTCTGTGCCCCTCCCCCGCTCACACTCTGTGTCTCTCTCTCTCTCTCTCTCTCAAAAATAAATAATAAGACATTAAAAAAAAAAAAAAACTTAAAAAAAAATGGACCTTCTTCTTCTCCGAAGTCTGTTTATTCACATAGGTCAACAGGCTCCTTCCCACTTTTCCCTGATATTTTCATTCTAAAACAGAGAAAGGATGAACAAGTGAGCATCTGGGCCGTGTGCTCTATCACCCTAAACAACCTTCTTGAAGACAGCAAATATTTATTTAGTTTAGTGTATGCTGGGTTTTGTCCTACATCCTGGGGGGAGACAAAATGCTGAAGCTCTTACCTGACCTTGCTAAAGAAGAGTGAGAACAGTGAAAAGCAAAATCTCTGACAAATGCAATCTAAGTCCTAATATTCATTCTTTAGCAGTTCCTCAGGCCACTGAAAAGTGTTGCTCAGAGCAAAAGGCTATTCAGTGGAACAGCAGTGAGCACTTCTCATGGAGAAAGAAGGAGCAATTTGGGAGTCTTTGAAAGGAAAACAGATGTGGACATTGTCCCCAGGCTGAAAGCTTAATAGCTGTGAGGGGAAGAAGGGCTGGTGGCTGCCTGGGCCCTAAGCCTGGTTACTGCCAGGACCTCCCACAGGCTGGAGGAACACCTCAGACACGAGGTCAGGAGAGCCAAAACACTTGCTGTTCAAACTAAAATCAACCGTTCTTTTAACACTAGAAGGGCTGGGCCTAAAATAGACAAGAGTTTTTTCAATGAATTTTCTTTTTTGCAAATACAGAGGGAAATAGAGGAGAAAACTACGCTGAGAAATAGGAAAATTAAAAAACTAGCATGGGGCGCCTGGGTGGCTCAGTTGGTTAAGCATCTGACTTTGTCTCAGGTCATGATCTCATGGTTCGTGGGTTCAAGCCCACATCGGGCTCTCTGCTGTCAGCGCAGAGCCTCCTTTGGATCTTCTGCCTCCCTCTCTCTCTCTGCCCCTCCCCTGGTTGCTTTCTCCCTCTCTCTCTCTCTCTCTCCGCCCCCCTCTCTCTCTCTCAAAAATAAATAAACATTAAAAAAATAGCATAGAGTCTTCTAAAAGCTGGAAGAGTGGATCCTATCTGTAAACACAAAATAATGTTCACTAATTCAAAAGAAAAATCATTTGGCAGAGATTATATGCTGGGGGGTTCACTGCACAGTTCCCTTCTCACTTGGCCCCTATTTGGTCCAAGCCAACCTGTTATGGCTGCCAGAAAGAAGCACGACTGTCCTATTTGAAACAATGGCATCATCTAAGAGCTACAAAGTCCCTACCATAGTCCCATTATGAACGACTACCTCTCCCACCCCTACCTGGGCCTCACATCTGCCTGCTGCTACTCTTGACTCCATTTCTTTCCCCTTTGTACACTCTCCTCCCCTCCCCTACCCTCTGTCTTCTGATGTTACTCTTCTGCTTTTGATCTGCTCCAACACTCCCAAGAGCCCTAAACCAAAGCACTCCAAACCATCATGGAAAATGGAAAAGGATTTGTTGTTTAAGTTCTGAGGGTCCTTGGAAATCTACAATTTTTATTACTCGGATTAGATATTTCTAGAGACAAGACAGTTTGGCTTCTTTTTCTCTAGCACCTTGAAGCATGATGCACATGGAAGGTAATCCATCTTTATAACATTGACTATAAAATGGTGAGGGACCCCAATAAATATAACAATAATGCCACAGATGCCAATGTGCATCCAGAGGGGGTGTAAATTTCTGTGAACTAAGTGTTATCTGCCTGCTGGATTGTTTTGCTTAGATACTCTGTTTTTTAACCAACGCCCGCCTGGCTCATGGGTTTTCATGAAAGACTTGTCACTCTTCTCCGTCTGATGATTATATAGAAATAAAAGGAAGGACATTTTGTTTTTAAGTGAAATATTATCAATATGTTCATCAGGTTAACTAGACAAATTAGAATAGTTGAATGAAAAGGCCAGGATTTCACAAATTCACATATTCTAGAAAAGGTGCTAAAATAAATCTTTTAGTTTAGCTTCCTGTGAGGAAGAAACAAATCTGTTAAAAGCTAATTACTGGGTCATCCCATATGCAAAAGATTGTCTTTCCTTCCTTCTAGAGTAATTACCACTTACCTTATTTACCATGATATTGGGCACTTGGCCAGTCAGCTCAGTAACATCATTTTGATTAATCCTCCTAACGACTTTTTGAAAAGGATTTGTTAATACTATCTTAAAGTTAAAAACCTTAGCTTTAGAGAAATTTAAGTCCCAAAGACCAAGCTAAGTGGAGCCAGGATACAAACCCATCACTGTCTCCCAGGAAGGCAATATTAATGGATCTTCAAAGGCCCATCACCGAAACTAAAAATCAACTGGACGGGAGGAAGGATTCTGACAGGGTTCTGGTGCATCATCTGAGTATTCTGAAGGCAGTCCTCACGTTAAGAGAGAAGGTATAAGGAAATGCTATTGGTTAACAGTCCTTTTCCAGAGAGCAAGAGGGGTTTGGGTTTTGAGGGGGATGGGCAGGGGAGACCCTACAATGGGGGAAGGTGGTCCTGGGCCTGGTATCCCCCACTTTGTCTTGGTGTCCAGCCAACCTCTGTGACAAGAGGGGATCCCCCACCCTAGCCCTCAAAAGTGTAACATTTCCCTGTGTGGTCCTAATCCAAGGCCAGCTTCTCCCTCCTAACAAAATAAAAACATGGCACCATTGCTTTTCTGGATTTTCATAAAAAAGAGTTTCATGACATTACTTTAAAGAAAATTAAATTTATAAATATTTTATTTTCAAAAATAATTCCACAAAAAACTCTTGAATATAGTGGAAATGTCTGGGATGGAGACATATTTTAAAAAGGACTGCCCAGGCGCCTGGGTGGCTTGGTCGGTTAAGCGTCCGACTTCGGCTCAGGTCATGATCTCACGGTCCGTGAGTTTAAGCCCCGCGTCGGGCTCTGTGCTGACAGCTCAGAGCCTGGAGCCTGTTTCCGATTCTGTGTCTCCCTCTCTCTCTGCTCCTCCCCTGTTCATGCTCTGTCTCTCTCTGTCTCAAAAATAAATAAACGTTGGGGCGCCTGGGTGGCGCAGTCGGTTAAGCGTCCGACTTCAGCCAGGTCACGATCCCGCGGTCCGTGAGTTCGAGCCCCGCGTCAGGCTCTGGGCTGATGGCTCAAAGCCTGGAGCCTGTTTCCGATTCTGTGTCTCCCTCTCTCTCTGCCCATCCCCCGTTCATGCTGTCTCTCTCTGTCCCAAAAATAAGTAAACGTTGGAAAAAAAAATTAAAAAAAAAATAAATAAACGTTAAAAAAAAAAAAAAAAAAAAAAAAAAAGGACTGCCAAGGGCACCTGGGTGGCTCAGTCAGTTAAGCCTCTGACTTTGGCTCAGGTCATGATCTCAGGGTTCATAGTTCCAGTTCCACATTGGGCTCTGTCTGTGCTGATGGCTCAGAGCCTAGAGCCTGCTTCAGATTCTGTCTCCCTCTCTCTCTGCCCCTCCTCTGCTCTTGCTGTTTCTCTCTCTCTCTCAATAATAAATTAACATTAAAAAAAGAAAAAAAAAAAGATGGGCTATCAGTGGTGTGAGGGAAAGATGGATATGGAAATGGATTGATCTCTTCTGTTTAAAAGCTTGGTTGGGGGGAGGGGCGTGGCTGTCTGGCTCAGTTGGAAAAACTTTGACTTGAGCTCAGGGTAATGAGTTGAGTCCCATGTTGGGTGTAGAGATTATTAAATAAATAAAACTTTAAAAATTAAAAAAAATTAAAATTAAAAATAAAAGCTTCTGGAACCATGTGGGTTTCTAGGGCAGGGGCGTGTTTCAGAAAAAAAGGCAGGATATGTCAGATTTCTTCTACTCTTCCTGCCGCGAAAGAACAAGAGCCAATTGCTTTTTTTCCCTGAAAAGTAGTATGCACAACCCAAAATTAAGTTCCTGGGAATTCACCAGTCAAAAAATTTGGTGTCCTCTACTTACGCTCTCTTTCTTTCTCAAAAATAAATAAACATTAAAATAAATAAATAAATTTAATTTTAAAAAATTCGTTGTCCCAGGAAATGTGAAGGATGCTTTACAGGACCGGAAACAGGGCCAGTGCAGTCCAGCAAATCCTATTTCTAAATGAGCATTCCACACAGAGTCGGCTTCCTCTCCACTACCATCAGGAAAAATCAGGTAAAAAGCTGGAGGCTGCATCTGTTCCACGTACAATATGGGGGCTCCAATCTCCCACGTGCAATCATCGCCACCCCCTGCCCGCCCCCCTCACCTTGTTCGTGAGGTAAGACGCCAGGTAGCAGGTACAAAAGGTAAGGCCCACCAGGCACCTCCTCACGCACATCGGGCAACCCGCGCCCCTATCCGGGAACCCCGCGGCAGCTCCGCGGCAGCCCCCGGAGCAAGGCCACAGCCACAGCTGCCAGGACAGCCACGTGGCTCCAAGCTCGGCCAATCCGCGCGGGGACCGCCCCTGGCGCCTGCCTCTTAAAGGGACCCGGCCGCCGCAGGTCCGGCAGCTGCCCAGTGGGCGAGGTCGCTCTCTGCTGTCTTGGGAGGCAGGGGGAGAAAGATCGCCGGGCCGGGGCTGAGACCGACCCCACCGCCTGCGGGGAAAGGGCGGACACTAGTCCCTGTAAAAAAAGTCGAAAATGGCAGACGAGGGGAAAAAAGCAGTTTACAAAACAGTTCACGACATTGCATTACCGTTTAAAGAAAAATGTTCATAGCTGTCATCTAAACGATGGGACGAACATGTTTATATGCTTTAATGAATTTGCCCTGTTTTCTACACCGGGTCTGTATTACTTTTGCAAACGACACCAAAAAGTTAATGATAAGTGTTATTTTATTTTTTTTTTATTTTTTTTTTCAACGTTTATTTATTTTTGGGACAGAGAGAGACAGAGCATGAACGGGGGAGGGGCAGAGAGAGAGGGAGACACAGAATCGGAAACAGGCTCCAGGCTCCGAGCCATCAGCCCAGAGCCTGACGCGGGGCTCGAGCTCACGGACCGAGAGATCGTGACCTGGCTGAAGTCGGACGCTTAACCGACTGCGCCACCCAGGCGCCCCTGATAAGTGTTATTTTAAAAGAAGAAAGCCTGAGGAACTGGAATGAATGTAGTTGTTTTTTGTTTTTTGTTTTTTTTTTTTTCTCTCTTTTTTAAGAGAAGTCATTCCATTGTGTTGAAATTTACATAAAATAAATCCTCCTGAAAGTGGAGTTTCAAGCACAGCCCCTATTCCTAGTCTGTAGGTTAGAAAATTTACCTAGTTAGGTTTCTGGCAAATAGTAGTAAACATACATGAAACATGTTGATGGACTTTGTCAGGAACTAGAGGTACAAGTGTTCCCTACATGCACAAACACAGATATTTAGAAATACCCTGTACACCAGGAAACCTTCACTTTTTAAAATTTGTATTCCCTGGGGCGTTTGGGTGCCTCAGTCGCTTGAGCCTCCAACTTGGGCTCAGGTCATGAACTCGCGGTTGATGGGTTCCACCCCACGTGGGACTCTGTGCTGGCAGCTGGGAGCCTGGAGCCTGCTTCAGGTTCTGTGTCTCTCTCTCCCTCTGTCCCTCCCCCCGCTCGCACTGTCTCTGTCTCTTGCTCAAAAATAAATACAATTTAATAATAAAAAATTAAAATTTGTATTCCCTGTGTAAAATTGCTTATCAACTATAGTATCCAAGCAAACACCAGATGTATTATCTCTACATAAAAGATAAATAAGAAGTAATTTTCCCCTGAAGATATTTTAGGAAACCTATTTCAGAGCTATATAGTCCTTACAAAGAAAATTTTTGCTCAATAAAATTTCTTCGAAATCAGTAGTTGGTACTACTTGATATTCTCTGAGTACTTTTAGTACATGAACAGGTTCAGGTGGAGCCCTATTATTTTCTAGTTATTACTTAACTTATTTTCTTTGACAGAAGTTGCTTAACAAGCAGGAACAACCAGAACAATAAAGAACCACGTAAATAGAAGCTGACATTTGTAGCAAGAGCGCTGATAGATTTTGCCAGAGCCATTGATTTTTCCAAAGCTGCATTATTCTGTTTCACAAAGCAAACTAAACTAAGATTAGATGAAAATAAAATCATCAGGTCTTACACTGACACACAACAAGCTGCTACATATGAGATTGAGGTTAGTTAGACCTTCTAAACACAAGAAAAGATATAACCACTTGTATTGTTAATTAACATCTTTGAGACCAAAGGGTTACAGTTATAAATTTACTTTTTTTATAATGGATCCATAAGTGCTCAATAAATGTTTGTTAAATAAGAAAAGACAGGAACTTGGATAAAACAACTCCTTTGGGGGTTTTCCCAACGAATCTTTTTTAATAATGAATTTTTTTGACAGCTCACATGGGAGAATTCTCAAAGGATGGCAGAAGCAGCAGCATACATTTTTAAACCTAAATCCCACTTTAAAAGTAGACAGAACATCGGGGCGTCTGGGTGGCTCAGTTGGTTGGGCAGCTGACTTCAACTCAGGTCATGATCTTGCTGCTCGTGAGTTTGAGCCCCTCGTCCGACTCTGTGCTGACGGCTCAGAGCCTGGAGCCTGCTTTGGATTCTGTGTCTCCCTCTCTCTCTCTGCCTCTCCACTGCTCAGGCTCTGTGTCTGTCTCTCAAAAAATGAATAAACGTTAAAAAAAAGTTTTTTAAGTAGACAGACCATTAATATTTCTTATGAATATAGATGCAAAACTTCTCAACAAAACACTAGGAAATGGAATCCAGCAACATGTAAAAGGAGTACACGCCAAGACCCACAGTGATTTTTCCCAGGAATGCAAGATTTGTTTAACATGCAAAAATCAATTCATGTAATATACCATATCAGCAGATTAAAGGACAAAAACCACATGATCATCTCAGTAGAAATAGATAAGGCATTGGACAAAATTCAACACCTTTCCATGATTAAAAACACTAAAACAAACTGGAATAAAAGGGAATTTCCTCAATATGATAAAAGGCATCTGTGATAACCCCACAGCTAGCACACTTGATGGTGAAAGACATTTGCTTTCTTCCCTAAAATCAGGAACAAGACCAGGATGACCATTCTTGCCACTTTTACTTAACATTATATTGGAAGTTCTAGCCAGAACAACAAGGCGAAAAAGTAAAATAGAAGGCAATATCTATTGGGGGGGGGGGGGGACAACTCTCTCTACCATAGATTTTGAATATAAAAGATTTTGAATATAAAAAAATCCTGGGGCACCTGGCTGGTTCAGTCGGAGGAACATGTGACTCTTGATCTCAGGGTTGTGAGTTTAAGCCCCACCCCATTGGGTGTAGAAATTACTTAAAAATAAAATCTTTAAAAAAAAAAGTCATCAAGGATAGAATGATAAGGTCTAATATACATTTAATATAAGTTTGATTAACAAAGAATATAGAGAATGTGAAAGAGGCACTTTTCACAGAACTAGGATAGAGAATGAATCCTCAGATACAGTAGAGAGAATGAATCCTGAGCAAACTACATGAAAAGAAATCCACTTAGCCAATTTTCATATTCAAATACCATATTTTGATTGTAGCAAAAAACACATGACATAATGCATTATCTTAACCATTTTTAAATGCACACTGCAGTAATGTTGAGTATATGCACATTGTTGTGCAACAGATCTCTAGAACTTTGCATCTTGTGCAATCGAAACTCTACCTATTGAACAACTCCTCTTTTCCTGTTCTCCCCCAGTCCCTGGCAAACATCATTCTACTTTCTGTGTCTTAAAGTTTGGCTAATTTAAATTCCTCTTATAAGTAGAATTAAATACATATTTTTAATTAAAGATTATTCTCCTTTTATTTATCCTTATAGTCAGAGTATTATATCAATTCTTAAAATAGTATGCAGTAAAGGAAGCAAAACAAAGTATTTGTTATTAAAAAATGGCAATGGAGGGGGCGCCTGGGTGGCTCAGTCGGTTGAACGTCCGACTTCAGCTCAGGTCATGATCTCACGGTTCGTGAGTTCGAGCCCTGCGTCAGGCTCTGGGCTGATGTCTCAGAGCCTGGAGCCTGCTTCTGATTCTGTGTCTCCCTCTCTCTCTGCCCCTCCCCCATTCATGCTCTGTCTCTCTCTGTCTCAAAAATAAATAAACATTAAAAAAAATGGCAATGGGTTCCATAGGGTTCAGAATCATTGAATCCCAACCTAACCCAACTGACCCATATCCATAACACTGCACTCTAGTAACCTTATCTTTTTTTTTTTTAGATTTTATTTTTAAGTAGTCTCTACACCCAACATGGGGCTTGAACCTACAACACCAAGATCAAGAGTTGCATGCTCTACTGACTGAGCCAACCAGGTACCCCAAGTAACCTCACTAAATATACCACAGACTTTTCCTGTCCCATGCCTTGTCTTATACCATTCCTTCCCCTGAAACTAACTTTATAGCTTTCTCCAACCTTCATGCCATAGTTTGGTGGCACCTTCTCCATGCAGCCTTTCCAGATCTCACTAAGCCACAATGAATCCTGAAACGTTCATTTTCTATAGCTGTGATTTGACAAGTAATCATGCACCCTTTTGAGATAGAAGTGTTGTGTTATTTAATTTTGTGTGAACATATTATCTTTCCAACTATATCTTGTAGTTCTTTTTTTCTCCCACAAGGCTTCAGAAGTATCGTAGGCAGTTAATAAATATTTGTTGGTTGCCTGAAGCAACTACATGCAAAATAGACTTAACTAGTTTCAATATTAAAGACTAAAGAGTTTTATATCTGCTCTCTTTACTTTTTTATTAATTTGTTTTGGCTAGGCTCCATGCCCAATATGGGGCTTGAACTCACAACCTTGAGATCCAGAGTCACATGCTCTACCAACTGAGCCAGACACACACTCCTGTTCTCTTTAGAGACCAAGAATCTGCTGATTCCATGTGTTTAGGCAGTGCAAATTCTGGAATAGCTTTGTCTCTGCTGAGCACCAGTGAGTTTATCAAAAGATGATAGGGAGTAAATCTGGAGCTAAATGCTTTAAACGTTGTGCTTATTCCACTTCACAGAGACATGGCCATTCAAGGACTCATTCTTAAATAACATAGGACCACATGCTGTTGTTAGTAAACCACACTTTTTATAGTAATAGTATTTATAAATGTGGACTGTAAACTTTTTCAATGCTGTACATTTCACCCTATCTTCCTTTTTAAGACGTACACGGTTGGTGGCACTAGGGATATACCTTAAATCATTAAATCATTAAAATTGTTAACCCACAAGCTCTATTCTAATGTGAAACTCCATCCCATGAGCAAAAAACTTCCCTTATCCCCACAGCCTGCCTTCTCTAAAACTTTAGTGCCCTCTGAGACTACTCATCTCCGTCTGGTGTCCAGGGCAAGGAATAAGGGTCATCATTCTTTGCTCTCTCCAGAGTAGCTCCCAAAACATTATTCTGCACCAGCCCCCCAGGAAAATGGCTCTCCTCTGGCATCTCTAACCATCTCACTCTGTCGAAGCTTCTTTACCAGCATCATCTACCAACCTCTGGGGTACAATCTGCATGTATTCTAAAGACTCTGGCACCTGCTCATACTCACTGCACTCCACTCCAAGCCCTGCCATCTTGCTGGATAATTTTAAGGTCCATTTGGATCACCCATCCAATGTCCTGATGTTTTATCCTGTTCCCTTAAGCTTCCCAACCTCATCCTCACCGCTGCTTCTCTTAGCTTCCTCTGACTCGGGAGTAACCTGCATCTGCTCTACCTTTAAAACTATTATATAGCAGGCTTCTCACTCACTCACTCGCTCTTTCTGAGATGAAATTCGTATAACATAAAATAAAGCATTTTAAAGTGTGAAATTCATTGGTATTGAGCAGATTCACAACATTGTACAACTATCACCTATATCGATTTCCAATTTTCTTCACCCCAGAAGAAAACCCTTTACCTATTAAGCAGTCACTCTTAATTTCCCTCTTCTTCTCACCCCATCCCCTGGCAACCACCAATCTGTTTTCTGTCTTTATGGATTACCTACCCTGGATTTTTCACATAAGTGGAATCATACAATATGTGTCTTTGTCACTGGCTTCTTTCACTTAGCATGACGTTTTCGAGGTTCATCCACATTGTAGCACATATCAGTACTTCATTCCTGAATTAGTTTCCCTGGGCTGCCATAACAAAATACCACAGACTGGGTGGCTTAAACAGTAGAGATTTATTTTCTCAGTGTTCTGGGGGATGGAAGTCCAAGATCAAGGTGCCTACAGGACTGTTTTCCTTTAAAAGCTGCTCTCGGGGGCGCCTGGGTGGTTCAGTTGGTTAAGTGTCCTACTTCGGCTCAGGTCATGCATGATCTCTCAGTTCGTGGGTTCAAGCCCCACATCAGGCTGTGTGCTGACAGCTCAGAGCCTGGTGCCTACTTCAGATTCTGTGTCTTGCTTTCTCTCTCTGCCCTCCCTCCCCCACCTATCACATTCTCTGTGTGTGTCTCTCTCTCAAAAATGAATGAACTTAAAAAAGTTTTTTAAAGGCTACTCTCTTTGGCTTATAGATGGCTGGCCTCTTGCTGTCCCTTCATGTGGATGTTCCTCTGTGAGCAGGTGCCCTAGACGTCTCTTTCTTTTCTTATAAGAATGCCAGTCATACTGGATTAGGGCCCCACTCTACCACCTTTATTTGAATTTAGTCACCTCTCTGAGACCTTATCTGCATATACTGTTACCTCCTGAGATACTGGGGGTTGAGACTTCAATAAACGAATTTTGGGGGTCATGATTCAATCCATAAAAGTTGCTTTTATGGCTGGGTAATGTTCTATTGAATGTATATACCATATTTTGTTTATCCATTCATCCACTGATGGACATTTGCATTGTTTCCACCCTTTCGCTATTGTGAATAATGGTTCCATGAACATTCAGGTACAAGTATTGTTGAGTACCTGTTTTCAATTCTCTTGGGTATATACCTAGGCGTGGAATTGCTGGATCATATGGTAATGCTATGTTTAACTTATTAAGGAACTGCCAAATTGTTTTCCACAGCAAGGGCATCGTTTCACATTCCCACCAGCCATATACGAGGGTTCTCCACATCTTTACCAACTCTTGCTATTTATAGCCCACTACCTCTTCACTCTTTAGGTCCATTATGGCATTTCTCTCTCTCAATTTCTTCACTCCAACTTCATCAAAATCTCTTGCCCTTGACTCCTTATATTCCCCCTAAAAACTATCTCCTTTTTCATTTCTTTCCAAAGCTAATATAAACCACATAATTCAAAATGTGTGACATTGAGCTCCCCAAGTGTCAGTTTTTCAATCTATAAAGTGGGGATAACAATATTCCCCAGGACCATTTTAAGAACCGTATGAGCTAACATGTTTGAAGTGTTTAATTCAACACGTATTAAGCATTCACTAAACAGTAGCTATGATATTGACTATCAGATTTCTAACTTTAGCCCTTACTTTTTTCTCATAAACTCCAGGCTTTCATTGGTCATTTTATTTGTTCAATTTTTTTTTAGTGTTTATTTATCTTTGAGAGAAAGAGAGAGGGAGAGCAGGGGAGGGGCAGAGAGAGAGGGAGACACAGAATCCAAAGCAGGCTTCAGGCTCTGAGCTGTCTGCATACAGCCCAACGCAGGACTTGAACCACAAGCTGTGAGATCATGACCTGAGCTGAAGTCTGACATTTAACCGACTGAGCCACCCAGGTGCCCCTGGTCATTTTCAACTGCATCCATTTAGTTCATTCATTCACAGGTATTTGTTGAGTGCCTATTATATGTCAGGCACCATACTGAGCATTGATTACAGCAGTGAACAAAATAAACGTGACCCTTGCTTTCATGGAGTAAGAGAAAAAAAGGTAAGTAAATGTGTTCTTATACATGTTGATGGCTGCCATGGTTCGTAGGCAACTGAAATTTAACATATCCAAAATTAGCATTATCTTCCCTCTGAACCAGATTTTCAGACACCACCATCCACCCAGTCAACCAATTGAAAAAGCAGAAGTTATTTCAGCTCCTTGAGCTTCAATGAGATGCCTTACCTCCCATTCCACCCCTACCCCTACGTGTACTAGCAACATCAGGCACCGAAGTCCAAGAACAAAATCTTGGAAATAAGATAAAGAAGAGTTGGAATATTCAAGTTGCCTTATAGAAATGAAAAAAAAATTTTGAAATTAGTCTCAAAGTATTAACCCTCATCATTAATTGCCTGGCAGGTTTTCCAGTCTCCAACCTCACCTCTCCCCAGTCTACCCTTCACACAACTGTCAGAATTATCTTCCTAGTAAGCAAACCTGAAAACATGACTTTCCCCATTTAAAATCTTTTACTGACTATTGTCTAACCTCTGCAGTTCTTGGCATTAAAATCTCTTAGACCTGGCCCTTCCCTGCATTCTCCAACTCAATCTTTTACTTTGTCCCTTTTGAGCTGTGGATTCAAACCATGTCAAACCTCTTGCCTTTTTCCAATGCATGCTGTATACAGTTCCTCCTTGTGTGGAAGCCCCCACTTGCCCTTACAGCCCATCTCAGTGATGGCTGCTTATCTTGCAAGAGTGAACTCAGTGCCATCGACCTTAAAGAATCATTCCTGAACATCTGAGTAGATCTGACCTCTTTCCTGGTCATGTGATCCCTGGGCCCTGCATATACTTCTATCATAGCATCTTTAACACTTAATTGTACTTGTGTTTATGACTTCAAGGTACATGAGGATGGGCACTTATTTTTATTCATATTTGTCACTTCAATGTTAGGTACTAAAGAAAGCACTCACATTTTTTGAATAAATTATCTAAAACAAATAGCCAGATTCTTAGTTGTAGTTTTGACTTCCAGTCCTTTTCTGATACGTCTCCCACATGGCCCCCTTACTGGCACATTTTTGTCACACACTGCATCTCAGTCTTTCTTTCTGATCTGCTCTTTTTCCTTTAATCTTTTTCTTTAGGAATTCTTGGCTAATTTAATAGGAAACTCCAATAACTTTTCTTGGTTGATTCTCTCTCCTGTTTCTTTCTTATCCAGAATTGAGGGATCCATTTAATTTTGGTTACATCCATTTTCCCTCAACTATCTATACCCCACTCATAACACTTTGGACCTTAAGAGGGAATGTAATTTCCACACACATTCACATATATGGGCAACATTTGCCAAGCACAGGTCTGTATCCTATAATTTGGAGTTTTTGAAATATTCAGAATGTGTTCTGACCGGGAATGGCAAGAACTGTGTGCTAAAGGAAACCATCAAGGTGAGTGTCCTAGGGATCTCAAGCATAGACAGTCAGGGATCCTGGCTCAGAATGGCAATTTAAGGAGAACATTGCTATTCAGAATAGTGTTTATTTCCAGAATGTCTGAAGAGTCAACAAGTAGAGATATAGAGCCAGTCCCCTAGCCGAGGGTGCCTGGGTTTACCACTCATTAGCTTTGCCACTCACTAGCTGTATGGCCTCCAGCAGGTTACTTTATGCCAAGGTTTTATTATCGGTGAAATTGAGATCATGCTAGAAACAATGCACCTCTCAGGATTCTTTTGAGGATTGAGAGTTAACACAGTACTTTGAACAATGCACAAATATAGTAAGTGAAACGTAATGCTTAGCTATTTTTATCTGGTCACTTGATAAGAATCTACAAAACACCTAACCAAAACTTTTATTACGCAGTCCTATTTTTTTTGCTCAATGTTCCATTACACATTTCACAAATGTTCACTTTTTATGCCCCGCTTCCTAATGGCAGACTTCAATAACAACAGAATCTGACTACTTTCTGTCCCTCATACCATCCCAGTTTAGAATTAACCCAGAAAATAATGAATGAACAGAAGCAGTCTCGTTTGTTTGTTGCTGTAAACAACTGAGTCACACGCAGTCAAATTCACTTTAACTAGATCCAGCTGCAGTCTTCGGCAGCCAGAGGGGAAGCAGCGGGAGGGCGGTACGAGAACAGGGCGCGGCCTGGCCAGAGGAACCACGCCCTACGCCAGCTCTGTCCTGCACGCGCGACCGTGACCACAAAACAGAGCCAGTGGCCAGGGCAGCCCGGGACAGGGGCAGCGGCCGGAAGTGCGGCCTGCCGGGGGCGGGGAAACGAGGCAAAACCGGGAGCCCCGGACGGGCGGCCTATCAGAAGCGACGGTCCCAGCGGAGAGGGCGGAAGAGAAGAAAGCCAGTTCCGGACGCGGCCGCGCCGCCATCTGTCACCTCAGCTCCGGCACCAGCAGCCCGTCGCCCCAGTCCTGCCGCCTGTCTCCTCGGCGGAGGCTGCTTCCCGGTCCTGCCACCTGTCTTCCCTGTTCTCGTCTCTGGCTTCTTTTCCAACATGGATCTGGTCGGAGTGGCATCGCCTGAGCCCGGGCCCGCAGCGGCCTGGGGACCCAGCAAGGTGAGTGGCGGTCGCGGCTGACGCACCTGCCTTGGTCACCCGGGCTGGCCCTCCCGGAATGCTCGGAGAGGGTGACAGGCACGGAGGCGGCTCCACGGGCGACTGGGGAAGTTCTGAGCGGGACCCCGGCGACCTCGGACGGTGGGGACGGGGGGCGGCGCTGCCAGGGTGGGATGGGGGAGGCTAGGAGGGTGGCCGGGTCTGCCAGTGGCCACTCTCGGCGGTTTGGTCTCTCTCCAGATCTGCACCTTGATTTGTGAACCTCGGTAGGAAATATTTGGCTGGGCTGACTTAGAAACTCTGACGTTTGAGAGAAAACAAGCACTATCTTGTTTGTCACGGGCCAAGTGAGTCAGCCCGAATACTGCACAGAAAGCCCGACCGAAGAAAGGCCATTTAGGCAGCTGTTTCCTTAGGTTGACAAATGCGGTTATTCCCCCTTAGTCAGTTTCTTGGTTTTGAAGTAGTAAATAAACGGTAAATCCAGGCGCACCTTCCTCCCTCAAACTAATACTCGCGTACACTGCGTACTGTCAAAGCGGTTATGAATTCTCATGATCTGTCTGGGCTTTAACGTTTAAGCTTTTTCCTGTAGTGGCCAACTATTACGTTTATTTCACGTTTGATTTCTGGTTTTCAGACTGCTCCTCTGCATGATAGTTTCATCAGAAGGAGGAAAAGACTCTTCTGCCGCTTTGTTGAGGATTTGCTTGAAAGCAAGAGTGCTTCAGTTGGGATGTTGTGTTCCTCAAATTAAGGTTGTGAAGGAATCCAACTTTTATAGCTTCTTAATTGTTTTTCACATGCTGTCACGGAATATTTGTTCCGTGTAGAGGGTCACTCGGTTTATTAGATCTTTAGGCTAGGTCTTAACAGAGCAAGGGGAAATAATTAGCTATTCAGAAGAGTATGAAAGTTTAATTAAAGTTAATTTTATGAAAGTTCTGATACAACTGCAGGGAGAATTAAGAGAATCCACTGGCAGATGTGGTTACATCTACATGTTTTTTTGTGTAATTTTTTTCTACTAAGCCGTGTTGACAAGGCCAAGATCAGTAGACATAAAAAGACAGAATCAGTAGCCTAATACAAATAAATGTGTACTTTACATGTTAAATTCCTCCACTTAAGCACCTAATGGCTGATAAAAATGCCAAATGAGACAAACTTTGCTCAGAATACATAATGTCAGAACAAATTTCATTTAGACAACGAATTCAGTAATAAAATGTTATCATATTTTCATTTAAGGATACATCATCAGAAATAGAAAGTTTCAGTATCATCATTCAACAAAAAAAATAATCCTGGGGTTTATTGATGTTCTGCTGAGAAGACAGCATTTTCACAGGGTAAAAATTAGATGCTGCAGGTGTTTCTTAATCCTCTCCTCCTCTAACTGTTTGGAAGACCTAAGTAATTACAGAAAGCTTAGTGGAGGAGGTAGAGATTTGAGGAAGGTCTTGAAAAATGGAAAAAATGTCAAAGGCCAGCAATTCCCAAAACTTTTTGGTTAGGACCAATTTACACTCTTAAAAATCATTGAGAACCCCAAAGAATTTTTGTTTATATTGGTTACATCTATTGATATTTGTTATATCAGAAATTAAAACATACGAAAAGTTTTTATTAAGTGATATAAAAGTTGTTATGTGTTAATACAAACAGCATTTTTATATGTAACCTCTCCCTTCATTTTCCAAAACAAACAAACAAAAATTAGTGGTATAGTATTGTATTTTTGCAAATCTCTTTAATATCTGACTTAATAGGAGACCTTTTTTCTTTTACTCTGTTGTGTATGCTTTAGTTGAAGCATATGAAGAAATTATGTTCTTACAGATGTGTAGATTATAGCAGGTATAATCAAAGATGGCTAACGAGCACATAGATGTACTGAGAACAAACTGAATTAATCTCTAAAAATGCACATTTAGGGGCACCTGGGTGGCTCAGTCAGTTAAGCATCCTCACTTCAGCTCAGGTCATGATCTTGTAGTTTATGAGTTCAAGCCCAGCACTGGGCTCTCTGCTGACAGCACAGAACCTGCTTCGGATCCTCTGTCTCTCTTTCTGTCCCAACCCTGCTTCTGTGCACTCTCTCGCACACTCTCTCGCGTGAAAATAAATATGAATTAAAAAAAAATCTTAAAATAAAAATGCACATTTATATCCTAAACCTACTACCTTAGAAAATTTTGGAAAATGCAAGAATATACAAGTACACATTCCAGGAGCCATCAGAGTGATATTACCATATCTGATGTAGACTGGAAAACTCCCCTCTACACTCTTTATTTGAGAGAGAGGGAGGGAGAGGGAGAGAAGAGAGAGGAAGAGGGGCAGAAGGCGAGAGAGAGAGAGAGAGAGAGAGAGGGAGGGAGAGAGAGAGAGAATCTCAAGCAGCCTCCACACTCAGCACAGAGCCAGACTCAGGGCTCCCATCTCACGACACTGGGACAGCGACCGAGAGAGAGAGAGAGAGAGAGAGAGAGAGAGAGAGAGAGAGAGAGAGAGAGAGAGAGAGAGAATCTCAAGCAGCCTCCACACTCAGCACAGAGCCAGACTCAGGGCTCCCATCTCATGTCACTGGGACAGCGACCTGAGCTGAAATAGAGTCAGACATTCAACCGACTGAACCACTTAGGCCCCCCTCCACTCCATGCTTGAGAGGGTAAGAGTGGAAAAGACAAAGAATGTCTTAGTACAAAATAATTTTAATCTCACAGACACCCTGAAAGAGTCTTGGGGACCCCTCCCCCCGGGTCTTGGGGGTGCCAGTTATAAAATGCCTAACTGATATTATAGACAAAGAATTTTTAATGGATATTCCAAGGGAGAATTGGCAAACTGTAGGTAAAAGTGAGGAAATGTGTAGCTCTGTTGGAAAGAGAACTGTGAAAAATTAATTCATGGGGCTCTTGAAAACTGTCAAGTTCATCAAAAACAAAGTCTGAGAAACTCCCAGCCGAAGAGTCATGCTGACTAGATGTTATATGGTGTGCTGGCTTGATTAATGATCCTGAAATAGAAGGACGTTACAGAAAAACTAAGAAAATCTGAATAAAGTATGCACTTCAGTTAATAATAATCAAGTATATAAATATTGGTCTATTAATTATGGCAAATGTACAATACCAATACAGGGGAAGCTGGGTATGGGATATTTGGGAACTCTATGCCATCTTTGCAATTTTTCTGTAAATCTAAAAGTACTCTAACGTTAGAAGTTAAAAAAAAAAATTAATGTTGTATAAACTCAGATGATGTTTTCCATAGACCCTTGTCTTTAGAAGTAAAATTACCGCTTAAATGTTCTATCTAGATTGTATCTCTTAGTTGCATGGGCAAAAAAGAGACCTTCCTATGGGTTATGATTCTCTTGGCTTGCTTCAAGTTGAGAATTGAATTTTTGTTATTATGTGCCTCCTTCATGTTTGCTGTTTTTTTTTTTTCTTTTTTTTTTTTCAACTTTTTTTTATTTATTTTTGGGACAGAGAGAGACAGAGCATGAACGGGGGAGGGGCAGAGAGAGAGGGAGACACAGAATCGGAAACAGGCTCCAGGCTCCGAGCCATCAGCCCAGAGCCTGACGCGGGGCTCGAACTCACGGACCGCAAGATCGTGACCTGGCTGAAGTCGGACGCTTAACCGACTGCGCCACCCAGGTGCCCCAGTGTTTGCTGTTTTTTATTTACTTGATTCTTCCCCACAGTTGTCTGCAGGATGAGCAGCTAGGGGTGCATCTTTGTGAGCAAGAAGGAAATGGGGATAATTTCCTTCTACTCTGCAGCCATCCTGGTGTTGAAGAATGTGGTAGTTATAAAGAACTCCACAGAGCAGTGGTGGGTTTCCTAGAGGAGGGGAAAACCGGTCTAGTCTCAGGGGCCTTCAGCAAACAGGAAAGAAAGAATCAGAGAGCTGGTTAAGGCCTTGATAGATGTCATGTTTAGAGCAGAATGACTATAACTAGGAAAGGTTGTGTGGGGTTTCTCATCAGATCTTGATGCTGTGGGGAGTTTATGTTGATGAAGGGAATAATGGGAAAGGACATTGGATAGTGATGGTGCAGCAAGATTATGGAGGGCTTTTTCTCTCTATCTCTGTAAATTTATTATTATTATTATTATTATTATTATTGTTATTATTAATTTTACAAAGTTTCTCTATTCACAGAGGGTGTTTGATTTATCAAGGAGTTGCAAG
The DNA here is from genome assembly GCF_018350175.1 of Felis catus. NCBI lineage: Eukaryota > Metazoa > Chordata > Mammalia > Carnivora > Felidae > Felis > Felis catus. The sequence goes on from NC_058379.1 coordinate 45,996,090, forward strand.
ATGATGACAGAGGATTCCTCTCTATACACCCTGTGGTGCCCATGCATAGGAGGAGCCCCCGGTAAATTATCAGAGGCTCCCTTGAGATGATGAACCTCTTGTGCCTGTGGAGGACTGCCCCCTGTCTGGCAGCTGTCCCTCACACAGCCCAAAAATTTTTATGGAGGCCTTTTGACTGCTAGTTTGAGGAATTTGGATTTGAGGAATTTGGGCAACCTTTGTGAAGCCTTATTTACCTTTACCCATGGAAGTTGCCTTGGTGTGGGTCAGCCCAGCTGAGCTGGTCAGTAGAGGTACAAGGAAGGGGAGTACAGCTCGAGAGTACAAGGCTTCGAGGAGCAAGATCAGTAGGAGTGGGCAATTAGGATATCTTGGTGCTCTGTGGTCTCTATGTGTTTCTTTTTCTGGTTCAGTATCTTTTGGGTGTAAGTCAGTCTCTGCCTCAAAATAAAGTCACCCCCTGTCGGTATTGCCTCCTCTGAGAAATTGTCAGATAATACGTTGTTTAACATCTTATAAAATTAATTGACTGCTGACAAACAGAAGCACCAGAAGTGGCTAGCCAGAGGGGCCGATTTCAAGATGGAGAAAGGGATGTTAGAATAGTAGAGATGTAGAAAGGTATCACACCTCTACAGCCTGGGGACAGCCTGACAGTTCTGTGAAATATTTCCAGTGGTTTTTTTTTTTGGCATGTGTTATTCAGTGAATACCTGAGTGTCTCTTTATGTCTGAAGCTCTATGCTGGGCTCTGAGAATGAGAAGACCCTGCCCTTCAAGGGGCTCATGTTGTATTGTGGCTGATACATTAATACAGTCATTGGTCCTGACCTACAGTGTGTGCACAGTGGTATGGGAACACAAAGGCAAGGATCTGGTTTTGTCTGATGAAATTGAGAGAGCCTTTGGAGTTGGTGACAATTGGGGGAAAATAGAGAAGGAGGAAAATATACCGAGAGGAGCATGTGTGAAGGTATGGAGGGGTGAAAGTATGCCATAATTAGCACATGCTTATTGTTATTAGAGCATAGGGTAGGTAAGAGTTGAGACTGGAAAGATAAAGGAGGTCAAATTGTGAAGAGCATTCCTCGTTGAGGAATTTGGATTTCCTACTGCAGGCAGTACAGAGGTTTGCTTCTCACATTCCAACACAGGGTGATTAGGGAAGCAGTATAGCAAAATACTGAGGGCGGCTTCTTAAGTTCAAAATCTGCCTTAGTTCAAATCTCAGCACTTCCATCTGCAGTGTTATTTGGGGTTAAAAAAAACCTCTCTGTGTCTCAGTTTCTAAATCTATAAAATGGGGGTGATGTTGTAATTATGCAGTTGCTGTGTCTCGAATAATCTATGTAAGTTATGCATATTAGGCAAGTGATTCACATACAGTGAATATTCCAATGTTGTCTGTGATTCTGCTGTTAGTCATTGCAAAATGTGGTTGACAGATCTGAGTTAGAGGATACAATCATTTACCTTTTGGAACCTGGACTTTGAAACTGATCAGACTAGGCATTTCTAGGTTAGGGGGCAGCATTATGTATTCTACCTAGTGGATTCAGAAGGAAGTCAGCAGAAGTCATGTGGCAAAGAGAGAGCTGTATTCTCCAGATTACAGAAAACTTCAAGATTCCAGACTTCAAAATCCTCACCAGGAGAGTGCTCAATTGCTGATAAGATCTGAGTGAGTGAAAGTCACACCAGACCTTGAGGAAGCCTCCTTTATTCTGTCCACATCTGGCTTTATGTAAGGCTGAAATAATTCTGCAGTAGGCTAACATAGGTATGTGCTGGGAGCCTGCTGCATCTCATTAATCTCAGGATAAGGCTCGATAAAACTTGATTCTGATTCACCTAGGCAGAAATAGGTATCTATCACCTGTTAGAGCTTTACCCTAACAACCTGAACCAATTCCTGAATCTCAATGTTAAGGAACCTGAACAAGGGTCATAGGCCAGCTGGAGGACCTAAACTTGATTTGAAAGTGTTGTGGCTAAAACAAATATCCATCATATGCTATATTCTAATTTAGACACTTGGCAGTAGTTAAGGGGTAAGTTTGGACTTTATCCTAAAGGCAGTGGGAAACATTAGAACAATCAAGAGCTGTAAGTAAGGAAACTCAACTAATCAAATCTGCATTTTAGAAAAGCCATTGTGCTGTGGTATGGAAAATGGAAACAAGCAGGACTAGAAGCAGAAAGATTAGTTAGGACTCTCTTAGAGTAGCCTGGTGATGGATGGGTGATGCCTTGGAGTAGAATCTCAGAAGGAAGACAGAGAAAGCTGGGCCAGTTCAAGAGAGATTTAGGCATGTTATTCAATATTAGTGGTTTAATCACTAGATTATCAAATGTGATCATTTGCCGCTAAGTAAAGCTTACCTTCTCAAAAATTAGGAATTGTAAGATAAACTTATGGTTTGTATTTCAAGAGGGCTGAGATAGTGATGTCATTGAGAAAGGCCAACTTGCTGATTGTCCAAGAAGAGTTTCACAGGATATTGCTTTGTTGCAGTGGTATTGTTTCAAGACTGCTTCTCAGTTTTTATAGTTCAGAAATGTAGTTTTTATTGTTTGTCATTGTTAGTTTTGTTTTAACATATCCCCAGATGTCTTGTGAGGGGCTGACACACACTTTTGACGTGTAGAAGACTTACCCCTTAAATTAGAATGAGGTATAACTTCTGAGTGGGCTTTGAATTGTGCTAGTTGGTATAGTCTGTTCCTAAAAGAGAATCTACAGGGGTGTCTGGCTGGCTCAGTCAGTCGGTAAAGCATGAGATTCTTGGTCTTGGGGTTGTAGGTTTGAGCCCACCTTAGGTGTAGAGATTACTTAAAAATAAAATCTTTTAAAAAAAGAGAGAGGAAATCTACATGGGAAGCCAGATTAAAAGCAGAAGATTATTTGATGAGCATGGAATCAGAACAAGGATGGTTATATGAACTCATTAGGTAGTGGGGTGATGCTATCATAGCCTGGTATTCTCCTCAACTAAAAAAACACACCTACCAAAAAAAAAAAAAAAAGGGACACACCTACCAAACAGGTTAGAAAGTGCTTTTGGCAAATGTAGTTTACATTTATCCTTGATTAGGTTTGAGATGGGAGATCTTTTTACTTTTAAGATAATTTTCTCGGGGCGCCTGGGTGGCCCAGTCGGTTAAGCGTCCGACTTCAGCCAGGTCACGATCTCGCGGTCCGTGAGTTCGAGCCCCGCGTCAGGCTCTGGGCTGATGGCTCAGAGCCTGGAGCCTGTTTCCGATTCTGTGTCTCCCTCTCTCTCTGCCCCTCCCCCGTTCATGCTCTGTCTCTCTCTGTCCCAAAAAGAAATAAAAAAAGTTGAAAAAAAAAAAAAAGGTAATTTTCTCTTCTTCCTTTCTTTCTTTCAAGAGGGAGGGAGAGGGAGAGCAGGGTAGGGGCAGAGAAAGAGGGGGAGAGAGAGAACCCCAAGCATGCTCCACACCATCAGCTCAGAACCCCATGTGGGGCTCGATCCCACTAACCATGAGATCATGACCTGAGCCGAGATCAAGAGTCAGACACTTAACTGAGCCACCCAGGTGCCCCAAGATGATTTCTATAAGTAGGTAATTCTTTATTTTGGGTTGATTTTAACTAGTTTAATTCTCAAAAGATAGCCTTATTTTCAAGTTTGGAAGGTACTTTTCATTACTATGAATTAACCCCTTCTTTTTCTTTAAATAGTGTCCATGGGCTACCCCTCAAAACACAATATCTTGTTCCTTGGCTGATGTAATGAGTGAACAGCTGGCTAAAGAATTGCAGTTAGAAGAAGAAGCTGCCGCTTTTCCTGAAGTTGCGTAAGTAAAATTGACAAAGAATCTATTTTGTCTAGCGACTTATTATAAAGGTTTGAGGATTTGATTAGTCATTGTCATGGCCAGTGATTAAGAAATAACATTTTGAAAAGCAGTGCAGTAGAAAGAGCACCATACTGGGAGTTCTCCGATATTTGGGTTTTGGTTCTGATTCTCTAATTAGTTGTCAGTGCTGTCTGGGGCAAATCCCTGTTTCTCTGAGTCACATGATCTCCAAATTAGCAAATACTGAAGTAGGATACAGTTTTGATCAAATGTTTATAGTTTATCTTTTCATATATGCTTTCTCTCCAGAACACAGAACAAATGAATTTTGAGTCTCAGTTTGGATTTTATTATAGTCCATTTAGCTTTCTCTTGTAGCTCTCTTAATCCTAGTTAGTGCTTTCACAAGTGCCTGCCATTGGTCAGAGGGCAGCTGGACAGAAGGTGAATGATTTGGGCAAGTTTTTCCCGTTGCTTCTTCAGTACAGTTTGTAACAGTGAAAAGATACTCTTCTCTCATAATCCGTTGCATCTGTTTACACAAGCACATTATAATAGTTTCTCTTGCCTTATTTTGAATAGTGTTGCTGAAGGACCATTTATTACTGGAGAAAACACTGACACTTCCAGCGACCTAATGCTGGCCCAGATGCTACAGATGGAATTTGACAGAGAATATGATGCACAGCTTAGGCGTGAAGAAAAAAAATTCAATGGAGATAGCAAAGGTACTGTGACCTTATTAAGACAACTCCATTGTGTGGCAAGAAATGCTTGTAATGTGCTCCTAAATACATCTTCAACTGTTTTTGCCTTTTTAAGTTTCCATTTCCTTTGAAAATTATCGAAAAGTGCATCCTTATGAAGACAGTGATAGCTCTGAGGATGAGGTTGACTGGCAAGACACTCGTGATGATCCCTACATACCAGGTATCGATGCTTTTATTTCCTGAGGAGTTGGGGGGTGGGTATAGGACAGGGACAGAGGAAGACTAAGATTTCCAGTGGATCCTTATATTTTACATTTCTCTTTGAATCTCATTTGTAACTTATTATTAGATTTAAATATCTTTTCAGACAATATTGAATGTAGCAATGTAGTCTTTGCTATTTTTACATAAATTTGGCTTGTCTTAATCGCCTTTAGCAAAACCAGTTCCTACTCCCAAAAAGGGTTTTATTGGAAAAGGAAAAGACATCACCACCAAACATGATGAAGTGGTATGTGGGAGAAAGAATACAGCCAGAATGGAAAATGTAAGTTACAGGAAGTATTCTCTGTCAATCAAGAGTTTTACTGGTATAAGTTTAAAAAAACATGGGATTCTAAATGAGTACAGTATCTTAAATTTCTAAAAATATCCTTCATAAGGATGGATGTAAAGATGTTTTAGATAATAATATAGCAGTACCATGAAAACTCAGACAGAATGAGAATGGATCTGAGAATAAAATTCTACAACAATATTAAGAAAACTGGTTTGATTTGTATTGATTCTAAATTTAAGAAATAGTTATTATGAAAGTAGTGTATTTATTTTTTAGCATATTATTTTCCATAAAATAGCACCCCCTCCCCCCAAGAAACAGAGAACAGTGTTGATTGGGGGATAGGAATGGGAGAGAGAAATACTTTCTATCATACTTTTTTATACTTTTTGAATTTTTTTACTTTGTGCCTGAACTATCTCTGCAAAATCAGAAATAAAATGTAATTTATAAAATAGAAAAAAGAAGAAAAATTAGCATACTTTCTCTTATAAATATTGTGGTTAATAGAAAACATTTAGACTTTAGAACACAAATACTTGTTAAGTAATCTTTATTTATTTATTTATTTAAATTTTTCTTTTAATTTTTTTTCTACACCCAAAGTTGGGCTCGAATTCACAACCCCAAGATCAAGAGTAACACGCCGCACTGACTGAGCAAGCCAGGCACCCTGTAAACTGATTATTAAATTCTAGAAATAGGCCAGACCTGACTCTAGAACAACCCTCTCCAGTAGAATTTTATTTGATAATAGAAATATTCTATATCCATGTTAACTAATAGTAACCACATTTGACAGTTGAGCACTTGAAATTTGGGTGATGCAGCTGAATTTCTAATTTAATTTTAATTTATTTAACTTAAAAAAATTTTTTTTAACATTTATTCATGTTTGAGAGACAGAGAGACAGAGAGAGACAGGGCATGCGCGGGGAAGGGGCATAGAGAGGGAGACAGAATCTGAAGCAGGCTTCAGGCTCTGAGCTGTCAGCACAGAGCTCAACGCGGGGCTTGAACTCACGAACTGCGAGATCATGACCTGAGCTGAAGTGGGGCGCTCAACCGACTGAGCCACCCAGGGGCCCCTAATTTATTTAACTTTAAATTTCTACACGTGGCTAGTGGCTACCATATTGGACAGTGGCAGCTCTAGAACATAAATTGTCATGGTGTGGGCGGAGCTTGCTGTATACTAACCCACTTCTCAAAAATAATTCATTATAAGATTGTATTTCTTTGGTAAGATTTGGTGTAGCCTTCAAAATATAATGTGTCTTTTGTCTAATGTAAAAGCAAGGTGCAAAGCATATGCAGAAATGCCTTAGTTTTTAGATGTGATTCAGTATTTTCTGTGCTTTTCTTAAAAAGCCTTGCTCTCTGTTGTGTTTTTTAGTGAGGTGTTTTTTGGGTTTTTTTTGTCTGTGATACCTATGGGTTTTGCTTTTGTAGGCTAATCACCTATTGAGTAAGAAACCTGTTCCAAGTAAAGACTGGTACTGTAGTTTTTTTGTTATTACCATCCCAGGTTTAAAGTATTCAGATGCTAGTTTTCTTCTTTTTGGCAGTTTGCACCTGGGTTTCAGGTAGGAGATGGAATTGGAATGGATTTAAAACTATCGAACCATGTTTTCAATGCTTTAAAACAACATGCCTACTCAGAAGAACGTCGGAGTGCCCGCCTGCATGAGAAAAAGGAGCATTCTACTGCGGTAAGTATTCTTACATTTTTTTCTTTGATGGGAAGTTCATATTAGAAAACTTCATATTTGGGGAAGAAACAAAACTTCCATGTTTGATATTTTTTCCATGCGATTGACTTTTCGAATCAGAGTTATAAATAAAACCCAAGTAGCTTTGCTGCTTGACTTTTCAGACTTGATGTAGCAGTTACTAATCACTTACTCAAAACTAACATTTTAGTGGTCATAGTTAATTTGAATATGAATGTTTTAAGATTGAAAAAATTGGTTTCTTTTATACTGTGACATTTATAATAACTTAATCTCTAACGTTTTATGTTAGTGAAGATAGTATCTATATGAATGTTTTAAGATTGAAAAAATTGATTTCTGTTATACTGTGACATTTATAATAACTTAATCTCTAATGTTTTATGTTAGTGAAGATAGTATCTAATATCTTGAGAATAAAGTGATTTGTAAAAGTTAACAAAAACAATAGTAACTACACTAGCAGCTATTTAAATTTTAAAGATAAAACAAGATTTTGACTAACCTAGTGTCTGATTTTTAGTAGTTCTTTTAGATATTCACTTTCAGAGGCACTGAGTTGTGGTTGCAGAGGTGAATTGTATTTTGACAGCACACTTTTAGGAGCCTGTTATATATACATCTAGGTAAATTATAAAGGTAAAAAGTATGTTTTGAATGTTAGATACTAGAAATGGCTCAGAAAATGTTTTGTTATTACCAGTCATTTTCATTTATAGTGCTTTATCTTTTTCAGGAAAAAGCAGTTGATCCTAAGACACGTTTACTTATGTATAAAATGGTCAACTCTGGAATGTTGGAGACAATCACTGGCTGTATTAGTACAGGAAAGGAATCTGTTGTCTTTCATGCATATGGCGGGAGGTAAATGAGCAAAATGCAGTACCATCATGTCAATAAAATCTTAGCCCATTCTTCCCTGTATTAATGGATTTATACAAAAACAGTGCTACATGGCAAGCAGGGTAATGTAGAAAGCCTCTAGACAATATAAGGAGTGTACAAGGAAAAACGCAATCATCCTCATCTCACCATCCAGAAATAACCATTAACCAATTTGTATAGACTTCTTTAGTCTTTTTTCTATGTATATATATTTTCTACATTATTGTTATACTATCCCATACAGGCTGCTGTAAGTGACAGAGCAAAGTTTGCACTTGGGTTTGTCTCAAAACCCATGGTCTTTTTACTACGGGGCCCTTTCATACCAGCTTGAGTGGGGTATGCTTAGATCAGTTACTGATTCTTGCCTTTGTAACTCTGATCCTTTAAGAAATACCAACTTTAAATAATGCTTGTATCAGGGCACCTGGATGGCTCATTCAGTTAAGCGACCACCTTCGGCTCAGGTCATAATCTCGTGGTTCGTGGGTTTGAGCCCCACATCGGGCTCTATGCTGACAGCTCAGAGCCTGGAGCCTGCTTCTGATTCTGTGTCTCCCTCTCTGTCTGCCCCTCCCCTGCTCATGCTCTGTCTCTGTCTCTCAGAAATACATAAATGTTAAAAAGAAAAAAAAAATGCATCATTTAAGGAAACGTCTTGTAAAGATCTTACACTATTTAGATCTTACCCACTTCACTTTGTTACAAGGGCTTAGATGAGTCGAGAATAACATGACGAAGGAAGATACTTCTTAAAGTGGAGCCTGTTTAGAGATTGTGCTTAAGCCAGGAATGTAAAATCATCTGGTCACTTACCATTGAAGTCAACCAACAAGGTTCACTACACGTCAGTTATTCCTTTACCTTAATAATATTTACAAACAAAAACATTAAAATAGATTACAGAATTCTAACTCTTTTTAGGTTCAGAATGTATTTACTGTATACTTAAGGGGATTCAAATGATTATTGGTCAACTCCTTGCCTTTGCTTTTCTTAAGTATTTAATCTTCCTTTCTAGATGAGACATACATATATAATCACATGTTGAATTATACTGTTAAGTTTAAAAATGAAAAGGATAAAAATGAATATTAGGGTAAAATAGCTCAACATTTTCAAGCAATGCGATCTGGAGCAGATTACTAAACTTTGTTTAAAAACTGACCCTTACCCAGGCACGGGTTGGAGTTAAGCATCCAACTCTGGATTTCAGCTCAGGTCATGATCTCATGGTTCGTGGGTTTGAGGCTTGCATTGGGCTCCATTCTGGCAATGTGGAGCCTGCTTGGGATTCTCTTTCTCTCTCTCTCTCTCCCTCTCTCTGTCCCTACCAGCTCACTCTCAAAGTAAATAAATAACTTAAAACAAAACAAAAAAACCCTGGCCCTTACCTCATAGGATTTTTGTGGTGATAAATGAGATCATAAATTTGATAATGTCTGGTATAAATCTTTTTTAAAACAATTTTTTTAATGTTTATTTACTTTTGAGAGAGAGAGAGAGAGAGAGAGAGAGAGAGAGAGAGAGAGAGCATGAGTAGGGGAGGGGCAGAGAGAGAGGAAGACAGAAGCCAAAGCAGGGTCCAGGCTCTGAGCTGTCAGCACAGAGCCTGATGTGGGGCTCGAACTCACAGACTGTGAGATCATGACCTGAGCCGAAGTAGGATGCTTAACTGACTGTGCCACCCAGGTGCCCCTGGTATATATTAATCTTAATAAATAACTTATTTCTTCCTTTAAACTTCATTGCCCTCTTCCCAAATTTTATTTAAGGGTTCCCTAAGACCAGACAAATATAAATTAATGACACAAATTAAAATGGGAGATTACTCATGGTAGAAATTAAAACTACAGAAAGGATTAAAATGAAAAGTAGCCTTCATCTTACCAACTCTCCTTACACAGGTCTTTTCTTCAAAGATAACCACTATGTTTTAAGTTTTTAGTTTAGTCTTCCAGGAATTTTTATGCATATATCCCTTAATTTGTTTATACAAAAGAGATTATATTCTCTATTCAAGATCTTAGTTTTTCAGTTAATATATCTTAGATCTTTCTGAGCTCATACCATCCCATTTTTATAGCAGCACATTACAGTGTGTTAATGGGCTTATAGCATAGCCAAGAAGAGAACATTATAGCAATAACTGTTACGGTTGATAAAAGAGAATTATGTAACAGAGTACACAGGTAGGACTATCTTTGTACATCTACCTTGGTGTGCTTTTGCAAATATATACATTTTTAAAGTTTATTTATTTTGAGAGAGCACGAGTTAGGGAGGAACAGAGAGAGAGGGAGAGAGAGAATCCCAAGCAGACTCCATGCTGTCAGTGCAAAGCCTGATGCAGGACTTGTTTTCATGAACCGTGAGATCATGTCCTGAGCCGAAATCAAGAGTTGGACGCTTAAAGAACTGAGCCACCCAGGCGCCCCTCTTAAGCTGAATTCTAGTTCTGAAATTGCTGGGGCAAAGACTGTATGCACTCTTTTCCCTTTTTGTTAAATAGTGGAATGCCTCATTGAATGGAGAATACCAGCTGGCTATGGTAGCAAGCAGCATATCTTTCTTTTATTTATTAAAAATTAAAAAGAATTTTTTTCTTGTATGTCACACCAAAGGCCAGAAATCCTGAATTTGTGTTTATATTTTCATTTTACTGGCAGGACAAATGTGATTTCCCCTGTGAGTCAGTCAAATCAAATAAGTTGTTGTACGTTCTATAAACGTCAGTAGGTACTGACAGATTGCTCTGTGAGAAGGTCAATTAACTTATGCAGCAGTATGAATCTGTTTCCCTCATCCTCATTAATGCTTAGTAATATCAAACGTAATTTTTTGTCAGTGTAGAAGATGAAAAGTACTATTTTGATATTTTGGTGTGCATTTGTCTATAATTAAGGTTGTACATTTTTTGGAAGTGCTTTTATACCCATTTGTATTCCTTTTTATTGTCAACTGCTTTGTTTATCCTTTATCTATTTTCCATTATACCCAATGATAATGAATGATCTCTCTTTCTTTCTGGTAGAATTGGTATTGTAATCTGTACTTGCGCATTTGTAAGTTAGCAAAACTAGAGAGCATTTGGTTTTCTACAACTGAGAGTAAATACTTTTTTTAATATTTATTCTTGAGAGAGGGAGAGAGCAAAAGAGAGAGCGGGGTTGGGGGTGGCAGAGAGGGAGAGAGAGAATCCCAAGCAGGCTCCACGCTGTTAGCACAGAGCCTTATGTGTTTACTTACTTAACCTTGAGATCATGACCTAAGCTGAAACCAAGAGTTGGATGCTTAACTCACTGAGCCACCTAGGTGCCCTGAGAGTAAATGCTTCTAAAGTTTTTAGTTTTCTGTGCTATGTAACAAATTACCACAGACTAGCAGCTTAAAACAACACTCATTTATCATCTCCCAGTTTCTGTTGATTGGAAGTTCCAGCGAGCGAGGCTTAACTGGGCTTTCTGCTCAGGGTCTCTCAGGGCTACTCTGGGTGGCAGCTGGGGCTGCATTCCCTTCTGGGGCTCAGGTCCTCTTCCCTTGGCACAGTTCAGTTTATTGCCGCTGTAGCACTTAGGTCTCTATTGTTGGCTGTCAGGTAGTTAGGGGCTGCTCTCAACTTCTAGAGGTCGCTGCAGGTCCTGGTCATACCTCCCTTTCATGCAGCACAAGTGAGACTTCATACAGGATAGGAATAGTGAACAGAACAGTATCATTGCCATTCGCATTCAGGGAAGAGGTCATGATGAAGTTAGATCTCAACCTGGATTGTAAACAGTAGGCAAAACCCCATAAAAATCCAACAACAACCTGGTGTTGAGTGCAAAAAGCTAATTGCTTAATATTTACAGTATACCATCTGTTAAACTTTTAAAGTTATACAGAAAATAGTATACATGGATTTTTAAACATGGATGCTTGTGTATGTGAGTATTTATATATTTTTTAGAAAGAGTAGGAAGATACTGTTCATGATGGTGATTGCCTTTGGAGAGGAATAAAGAAATAAGGAATAAAACTACCTAGGGTGGTAAACAAAGGGAACTTCAGCTTTATCTGCAATATTTAATTATTTTAAACGAATAAAAGGGCTGAAAATGGGAGGCTTGAAGTTTAGGCAATGAGGAGATTGACAATGAGAATAGAAAATGTATGTTTAGAGGTAACAGGGTATAAAACCACATAAGCAAACCGGAAATTGGTAAGGAGGACCTTAAAAGCTAGACAGAGGGATGTGTAATTTACTAAGAAACAAGGAAGTTTATGAATCTTATAAGTTAGAATCTTAGATACCTTCTGAATAGGGAATCTCCTCAATGGTATTTTTTTTTAAATTTTTTTTAAACATTTATTATTGAGAGACAGAGAGACACAGAGCGTGAGCAGGGGAGGGGTAGAGAGAGGGGAGACACAGAATCTGAAGCAGGCTGCAGGTTCTGAGCTATCAGCACAGAGCCCGACATGGTGCTCGAACTCACAAACTGTGAGATCATGACCTGAGCCGAAGTCAGTTGCCCAACCAACTGAGCCACCCACGCACCCCTCAGTGGTATTTTTGATAGGGTCTCATCTACCTTATAGTTAAACTGTTGCAGTGACAGGGAGCTTATCTCAAAATCCAGAGGTGTTTATAACACCTTTAAACTACTGGGAATTTCTTTCTGGTATAGAATCTCTAATCTGTCTCCTGAAAACTAAATCATCCATTCCCAAATATTTGTGCAGCTAACATGTGTTAGGTACTCTTCCAGGTAGTGGGGATATAGCCATGAATGGTATGAGGAAGATCTGTGAACTGATAGGATGTACTTCCTCCCCACCCTAATCCCCTACCAAGACAGTAATAAATCAACAAAAAAACACCAGATATGTGTTATGGTAGGTAAATATGGTGACATCATAGCAACTGGTTGACTTATGTTTATTAGAACAGGAAGACTTATCTGATAGAGTGACATTTCAACTAAGATTTGAGGGGCGCCTGGGTGGCTCAGTTGGTTGTGTCCAACTTCGGCTCAGGTCATGATCTCACGGTTCATGAGTTCGAGCCCCATTGTCGGGCTTTGTGGTGACAGCTCAGAGCCTGGAGCCTGCTTCGGATTCTGTGTCTCCTCTCTCTTTGCCCCTCCCCCACTTGTGCTGTCTCTCTCTCTCTCTCTCTCTCTCTGTCTCTCTCTCTCAAAAGTAAACATTAAAAACAATTTTTTAAACTAAGATTTGAATGACATCTAGGATGCAGTATAGAGATCAGGTGGAAGAACATTCTGGACTAGAGAACAGCTAGTGCTAATGGCTTAAGACAGGCACAAACTTGGTATCTCTGAGAGCCTATAAGAAAGCCAGCATGCTGGGAGCACAGTTGTGAAGGGGAGAGAGGAAGCTGGAGAAGTAAACAGCTTAGATCAGGTAGGACCCTCTCATCCAGGGTAAGGAGCCTGCTCTTTAAGTACAGTGGGAACCAAAGCTATGATTTGATTTTTGTTTTGAAAAATTACTCAGACTGTAGTGTGGAAAATGAATGATAAGAGGGTAAGAGAAGAAGCAGTAAGGTCCCTTAAAAAATTATTGTAGTTTGAATGAGAGAGAACAGTGGTTTTGGACTGAGGAGGTGTAGTGAAAAGAATAGGAGGCCATAGGGATGTGCTTTGAAGGTAAGAGTCAACAGTGTGTGCTGTTGGATTAGATGGGTGTGAGAGGGTACATTCTTGGCTAGAGCAGCTGGGTGGTGCCATTTACTGAGATGAGAGTGTGAAGAAAGGCAGGTTTAGGGTGCAGTTAACAAGAATTTTGTTTTGAACTTGTTAAGTTTGAGATGCCTGCTAGACAGCCGAGTGATTCAAGTAAGGGTCAGGTAAATGGGCCTGAAGTTCTGGAGAGAGTCGGGATAGGGGTAGAAATGTAGGAGTTACCTGTGACAGATAATATTTAAAGCCATGGGGCTAAATGAAATTTCCCAGGTAGAGAAGGCAGAAGGAGAAGCAGTTGGAGAACTCTGACCTTCTGAGGTTAACTGGCAGAAGAGGAATCAGCTGGGAAAATATAGTACAGAAGGAAGAGGTTGGGAGTTTGAGTTAGAGTTTATCCTCTGGAGATACAGTCCTTTCTTTTACAGATTAACATCCCTTCACATATTTAAGGTAAATATTGTCTCTCTCTCTGTCCTCCTTTTTGTTTACACTGCCACCACCAATGTTTCAAGTTTTCACTGGCTTACTATTGAGGGGCATTACATTAGCGTCCTAAGTAGGTTCCACACCTCTGGACTCTTCTGCCCCCTTCCATCCTGACATTATCGTTGACTTGATCTTCATGAAGTGTGTGAAGCCCTTGATGATTCCTCCCACCTGTGGAAATACATCCAGGCTTCTCACCCAGGCAGGCAGGGCTCTGCACACATCTGCCTCCATCTTGTCCCTTAACTCTGACTTCTTTCGTTTACTCTTTCCGGCCAAGTCTTAACTATAGTGTTTGTTATTCCTCAGACATGTCCTGTGGTTTCCAACTCTGCTTGTGATAATACTGTGACAGTGCTTGTTCATATCCTACCCATCTGTTTCAGTTGCCACCTAATATCCTGCAGCCTTGCCTGGCCTTCCCAATCCAAAGCGACCTGTCCTGTTCGTGTACTTCTTGTATTGTCTCACGCCCCTCCTTGTATATTCATAGGGCAAGGACCCCTTTGCTTACCTTTTTATCTGCTAGAAGTGAAAGAGACATTTTAAAAAGCTGTTCTGTTTTGTTGCTTTTATTGAATTTTGCCTATAAACCATCCCAGGTGGATTGTAGCCTATTTTAAAGCATCTATGTTTTTGTTGTTCCTTAAGTTTGATTCTATTGTCATTAAGAAAGGTTATTTTATTATGGGTTATTGAAAATTGGTTGGCAATTTATTTGAAAGTGTTTTATTTAAGAAATCAAATCCTAATTATTAAGACCCCAAACTTGAAAGCTTAAAAAAACACCAAGGTTTGACATTCTTAGATGAGGTAGATCTACTTTTGTATCATAGATTTTTTATTTGAAATTGTTTTACTTCTGAGCTGGCTACTTATACTGACTTAATTTTTTTTTTTTTCCACTTAGCATGGAAGATGAAAAGGAAGATAGTAAAGTTATACCTACAGAATGTGCCATCAAGGTATTTAAAACAACCCTTAATGAGTTTAAGAATCGTGACAAATATATTAAAGATGATTTCAGGTTTAAAGATCGCTTCAGTAAACTAAATCCACGTAAGATCATCCGCATGTGGGCAGAAAAAGAAATGCACAATCTCGCAAGGTAAAGAAAATCACTGTGCTAGAAGTTATCTAGGGTAATTACCTTTCTGTATTAGGTTTACCAGCCAGGCAAAAAAAAAGTCATGCTTGCTTTTAAATTTATTTGTAGAAATTATGGAAGGCCTTGAAATTCTAGGGTTTTTTGTTTTGTTTTGTTTTTCAATGTTTATTCATTTTTTGAGAGACAGTGCAAATAGGGGAGGAGCAGAGAGGGAGACACAGAATTGGAAGCAGGCTCCAGGCTCTGAGCTTAGCACAGAGCCCAGTGTGGGGCTTGAACTCACGAACCGTAAGATTATGACCTGAGCTGAAGTTGGATGTTCAACCAACTGAGCCATCCAGGCGCCCCGAAATTCTAGTGTTTAATGAGGCTTTCTGTAAGAAAATATTACCCTGTATATAATTCATACTTTTTTAAAAGGTTTATTTATTTATTTATTTTGAGAGAGGGAGAGAGCATGAG
Source organism: Felis catus (assembly GCF_018350175.1). Lineage (NCBI taxonomy): Eukaryota > Metazoa > Chordata > Mammalia > Carnivora > Felidae > Felis > Felis catus. The sequence continues at coordinate 46,011,545 of NC_058379.1, forward strand.
CAGGGGAGTGGGGGAGAGAGAGAATCCCAAGCAGGCTCCACACTGTCAGCTCAGAGCCCAATGTGGGGCTTAAACTCAAGAACCATGAGATCATGACCTGAGCTGAAACCAGGAGTCGGATGCTTAACCAACTGAGCCATCCAGGCACGCCCCAAATTCATACTTCTGGGATGAATAAGCCGTTTTCTTTTTTCTTTCCTCAGTAAATTTGAGGGAAACAAAGTCATTTTCTGCCTAAGACATTTTGTCATATGTGTATATGCTGTCTTTTTTCAGCTTCCAATTAAGCTTATTATAAATAATAATTGTTTCAGAAAATGTTTATTACATCTAATGTTTGTTAATTTGGTTGGGGCAGAGTCTGACCAAATTGCATTTTGTTTTAATTTATTAGACTTGTTGCTCAGTTCCCTAAGCAATTAAAGAGTTAGTTTTGTCAACCAACTAACATAGTAATAATCTTTCTCATTAATAAAACTTTTCATATCTTAATCTATTAAAAGCTTAATTTTAGTTAGTTTTTTCTAGAGATGTTTACTCTCAACTGTAATTATTCATATTTATTAGTGGCAGAATTCTTCTACTTAGTATGACTTCTAAGTAGAATAATTTCTTCAGAGGTGTTGCCGCCCACCAGTCTCTTTTCTACACTTCTGAGATCTCATCCCTGCCATTCTTAAAATTCTTCAACAGCCCCTATAGCCTTTAGTGTTCAAAGGCCTTTTCTGATGTGAGGCCCACCTGTAACCTCAACCCACATTGCCCTTCTTCTCATTCAAGATCATCTATGTTGATTGATACACATTCCCCAGATGGACCGTGCTCTTGAATGCCTCCATGCATTTCCACAGCTGCTTCCAGCCCTAGACCAGCATGCCCCCCACACTGTCTTAATCTAGCTAATTCCTGTTCACCCATTTCTTACACTAAGCCATCCTGATGCCACGTGCTCCTATAGCTCCTACCCACACCTCTGCCAGTGCATGTGCCACACAGCATTGTCTCCTCACCTGTCTGTGCCTTCTAGCAGTCCATGTGCTCTGTAAGGGCAGAGGCTTTGTTTTACTCTCTCTGCACCTCCCACCCCCCGAGTAGAACATGGTACCAGCTCATTGCAGGCCTTTGTTAGATATTTGTTGAATAAGTGAGATATTCTCTCCTCCTAATGTTTACATCCTTAATTATTTCTTTCTGTGTAGAATGCAGAGAGCTGGAATTCCCTGCCCAACAGTTGTACTACTCAAGAAACACATTTTAGTTATGTCTTTTATTGGCCATGATCAAGTTCCAGCCCCTAAATTAAAAGAAGTAAAGCTCAGTAGTGAAGAAATGAAAGAAGCCTACTACCAAACTCTTCATGTAAGTTGTGCTTTTCACAGCATTTACATGTCACCTTTTAAAAATATTTTGTTTAAACCTTAAAAATTTCCTAAAATAGTACTATTTTAAGGTGATGTAACAAGGACAGACTGAAGTTCGTAAAGGAATATTAACATTGGAGAGTTGTCTTTATATCAATATGCTGCTGTCTTGAGTCACTTTAGAAAAATCATAGACCTAAGGAGTCCACAAACGCTCATTGGTTAGCATTAGTGACATGGAAGCATGAAGCTGTTATTCACGAAACAGTATATTAAATAGAAGTTGACGTTTCCACATTTGGCAGATGCCATGCCTCGTTAGTTTGTATGCCTTCTTGAATGTCCTAGCTCTTAACAGCTAAGAAAATGCCTGTTGTTGGGAAGTGGGTGGGGAGCAGGTTTGGCCTCATTTTAAGAATGCTGGGGACGACTGAAGACGGGAGGAAGTGGCTTCTTGAGAGTGCGTAGGTGTTAGAGTTGGAAGGCACATGTCAGGAATCTTGAAGTCATTTATTCTTCAGGACAGCAACTGAATTCATCTGATGTCCTCCCAGCTTAGGAAAATGTTACTAATACTGTTGTCATTCCTCTGTAGTTTTTTTTTTTCCCCCAAGTAAGCTCTACACCCCAATGTGGAGCTTGACCTCACAACCCTGAGATCAAGAGTCACATGCTCGGCCAAATGAGCCAGTCAGGCTCCTCAATAGAGAAGCTTCTATGCGTTTTATGTGGTCTCTGCACGAAGCATTACATCCTACAGTAGCTGATGTAAATATGAAAGTGTTACCCAAATAATTTTTTAAGACAGAGCTAGGGAGATGATCCAACTTTCTCTGCTTCCAATAGGAAAATATTGAAAGGAAAATCAGGTTCATTTTCTTTGGGTTGGGGAAGAGATGAGGGAATGATGGACTTTCCTATTTGATTCTAGCAAGGCTGAGAAATAAAACATTAATGTTTATTTCTACTGTCAAAAATCAGTAACGAATATGTAATGCCATTTAATTTGTAAGAATATCTCTTCCCTAATGTGTCTGGCGGGAAGTACTTTTTACTTTGTATAAAAAGGTGAAAAAAGTTTTCACCCACGTTTATAAAGGGAAGCGGCTTTTGGATCTTCTGCTTAGTGACCATAACATGGCTGCTTTCTTAGCCCGTGGGAATCCTGGTCTGCCCCTTGATCTCCTGACCTTGTTGTTGTCACATAGACAAGGAAATAGAGTGTCTTACTCATTCCCTCCATTGTCTTAGAGTTCCCCCACCCAGTCTTAGACTGTACAAAGTAAAGAGGAAATAGTTTTGCTTTTTCTAGAAATTATTGGTTGGCATAGACATTTTAGTTGCATAGGTAACTTAGAATTATTGCTCACACCCTAAATGTGTGCCTTGCCTCTTCACAGTTGATGCAGCAGTTATATAATGAATGTACCCTTGTACATGCCGACCTCAGTGAGTATAACATGCTGTGGCATGCTGGGAAGGTGAGTACATTTCGTTACTGTCCATACTAAATATCTTGATGTAAATTACTGAATGTATCCTGAACACATGCTCTATGTGTAAATAGGTCTGGTTGATTGACGTCAGTCAGTCGGTGGAACCAACTCATCCTCATGGCCTGGAGTTCTTGTTCCGTGACTGTAGGAATGTCTCACAGGTAAGCGTGTAAACTAATATTTCTTTATAGTAGGTAACAGTTTCAAATATTTTTCTCCTAAGATAAGTCCAATGGTCATATTCTTAGAAATTGAAGGAAGGGTTTGGTTACTGACTGCTTTCAGGATAAGGATACAAAGATCAATTTGTCAGATTTCATTTTCAACAACGATTTGATTGAGTGTCTCACATTTGGGCTATTGAATTAAATTTGCAAGGGAGTAAGTTTTTATTTTGACTACAGATATTTAAGCAGTCAAGTAGATCTTTAATACATGCACAGTGCTTTAAGTGAATCTGGTATTAGTAAGCCTACATGTTGACTGCCAGTGTTATTACCATTTAAAGGAGAGTAGTCATCTTATTTTTTTTTTTTCAACGTTTATTTATTTTTTGGGACAGAGAGAGACAGAGCATGAATGGGGGAGGGGCAGAGAGAGAGGGAGACACAGAATCGGAAACAGGCTCCAGGCTCTGAGCCATCAGCCCAGAGCCTGACGCGGGGCTCAAACTCACAGACCACGAGATCGTGACCTGGTTGAAGTCGGACGCTTAACCGACTGCGCCACCCAGGCGCCCCAAGAGAGTAGTCATCTTAGTGGCACTGTCTGATCACTATGAGGTAAACAGATTAACGAAGGTAAAACTCAGTAGTCACACATTTGGGTTACGTTTATTTGCTGTTTCTAAAGGAAACTAATTGTTAGCCGCAGATTCAGATAAGAATGGTCTTTCTAAATGATAGAATAACTTCATATTGGAAATAATTTCTGAACCTACTTGAAGATTTTAATTCACAGATGGGATTTAGTGAATATTTTGAGTCTACACATTCAAAGCAATGCCATCCAATTTTATATATACTGCTCGTTTATAGCTATGGAAGGTGTATTGTGACAAACTAAATCCAGAAGGCAGCCTCCATGTGTACGAGAGGACAAAAAGCAAGTAGAACCTGAGCAACATAGTTAAACTTGAAATGGGGAAATCTGTGGTTTGAAAACTATGGAAGGGGGGGCACCTGGGTGGCTTAGTCGGTTAAACATCCAATTCTTGATTCCGGCTCAAGTCGTGATCTCACGGTTTGTGAGTTTGAGCCCCATGCCGGGCTCTGCGCTGACAGCAAAGAGCCTGCTTATGATTCTGTGTCTCCCTCTCTCTGTGCCCTTCCCCTGGTTGTGTGTGCCCTCTCTCTCTCCCTCTCACTCTTTTTCTCTCTCTCAAATAAACTTTAAAAAAATTATGGAAGGGACGCCTGGGTGGCTAAGTCAGTTAAGCATCCGACTTCAACTCAGGTCACGATCTCATGGTTTGTGAGTTCGAGCCCCACATCGGGCGCTGTGCTGACAGCTTGGAGCCTGGAGCCTGCTTTGGATTCTGTGTCTCCCTCTGTCTCTGCCTTTCCCCTGCTTGTGCTCTCTCTCTCAAAAATAAATAAACATTAAAAAAAAATTTTTTTTTTAATTATGGAAGGAATTCATTGGTATCTTACAAGTACACTCTTGCCTGTTTTTTGTTTCCAAGGGAACCTTGCTATAACATCTCCTACTGATTTATATTTCTTTACTAGTTTTTCCAGAAAGGAGGCGTAAAAGAAGCCCTTGGTGAACGAGAACTCTTTAATGCTGTTTCAGGCTTAAACATCTCAGCAGATAATGAAGCTGATTTCTTAGCTGAGGTAAATGGTGTGCGGCTATTATTCACCTTGCTAATAAAGCATGGGATGGAGTAGATAGCTGAAACTGAGAGCTCATTTTATTCTTCTGTTTTCTCAAAAGCGAAATTAGAGATTTTTCTTTCCTTGAGATGTTTTGGTCCTTTCTGGGCTTAAAACCTAGGATAGACTTAGAGCAAAACACTTCTTCAAGTTCACAGTTTGATTAAGATGGACAAATAAGATCATTTCCAGTATACCTCTATGCCTCTGTTCACGAATGAGGAGGCGGGCTGGTGGACACTCTGGGTGATACAGAAAACAGTAACACATCGTCCCGCCCTTAACTGAATATAGAAAGTTAGCAGTGGTCGCCCTTAGAAATACCCAGTAATTGCAGTATGGATCTATAGAAGCATAAAAACAAAAAACCTGCCTCCAGAGAAGTTCTTTTAAAATTGAACAAAAATTAAAAAGTGAAATAGCTAATTATTCCCGACAGTATACCGACGCAGAGAATGATTATGGAGTCTGTTGCAGAACTCCTTAGGTATTTGAATTTGGCCAAGCTGTGCTGGAACATAAGGGCAGAGGAGAAGTAACAGGAAGATGGTATAGCTGACATCTAGCACAGTACAGTTGCTCAGTAAGTAGGAGTTATACTATTGTTGAACCAACATTGGAATTTCCTTTTTCTTGTTTCCCGAAAGCTTTATAGAGTACACAGTAAGACACAGGATCCTAGTTACTAGCTTGATAAAGATACTAAGTATTTATTCAAACAATATAATTAAGTAAAAATACATGTACGTGTCATGCTGTAGTATGTGTCACATACTGTAATTCCAATTCAAGGCCAGCGTCATTAGGAAAGACCTAGGAAGAGAAAACTGCTGGTTCAATCTGAAGTGTGGTTTCTGTGAAGTAAGATTTTGACAAATGGATTCAATGTATTTTGTAGATAGAAGCTTTGGAGAAAATGAATGAAGATCATGTTCAGAAGAATGGAAGGAAAGCTGCTTCATTTTTGAAAGATGATGGAGGTCCACCAGTCCTGTATGATGAATAGCACCAACACCCACTGCTTTCCATTGTTTACACAGTGGTGACTGTCAGCTGCCAATGGCAAATGAAGTTATGGGTGACTTGAAATACCAAAACATGAGGAGTGTACAATGGTGCTTCTGTGCTTTCTTCCCCCCTTGTAACCCATATGCCAGATGTGTGGAATTTGTAGCTCAGCATTGGGAGAATAAAATGTCACTACCTCTCGTCTTATGAACAGGATAATATAATTCTTTAACAGCTACAGCTTATCTAGCTGAAACCAACCTGATTTTATAGGAATCGTGGCATAAAATGTTTTGATGAGAATTTTTAAAACTTAGGTAACATTTCCAAACATGGAAGGAAAGGACAGGTGTGTTTACAAGGGAGACTTTTATTACAACGTACTTGCTTTTTTCACCTCCCCATTTTGTGTTCTATCTTCCCTCAAATATTTTATTGGCCTAAAACTAGCCCTTTTCAATTCTTTTTCCAGCTTGTGACCATGATTCTAAAGGAAAATTTCTTCTCTTTAGTAGGTGATAGAAATGGAAATTTGGTTGTAAAATGACTGACAGAAATAGAAGTTTATTGTTACATCAGGAATATGAACTGAATTTTTCTTTTCCATATTCCTATCCAAGACAAGGCATCACAGGTCTCTGAAAGAGAAATATGTAAGAACTTCTTAACTATTCGGAGTTTTTAAGTTTAACTTTAAATTTTTCTACATTTAGGTGAAGTGGTTAGGGTAGAATTCATGGTGCAGCTGCTCTGTGTTTATAATGAAAATGTTAATTATCCAGAACGATGGAATATAATAATTAACCATGTTTTATATATTTTAATGAAATCAGTGAAACAAAGTTCAATTTACATTTCATTCAGACTGTCTACTGACTGATTTTGAAATAGAGCAAACTAATTAGAAATATTAAATAGTCACATGTTGAAGAGTATATATAAAATAATGTGTGCACCAAATTAACCAAGCAATTTGAACTGGCCTCACTCAATAATTTTTAGTACTGGCTGGACGTCACTTCTTATATAAATCAAACACTATAGTTGAGAAGTACATTGGTTTTGTTAGGATTGAAGTTCATTAACTACAGTGTAATCATTCCTCCTGTTACTGAAGTCAAGTTAGTTGACTTCAAAGACCCAAACTTTTTGCTACTGAAAACCCAAACTTTCTGTCTGGTACTGGAAAGTAAAAATCTAAACATCATTCACACTTGAAAGCTTCTTTAACGTTATTTTAAGATGCCAAATATGTTCTTTCTAGAAAAATATTTATTTTTGTTTCTGTTACATAGCTTTTAACTGCATTTCAGAGAAGTGTGATTTTGGATAGACTCATTACATTTCTGAAATGTTTACTACTCTGAAACAAAGATTTAGATGAGTGGTGATTATTGGCTTTACAGAAATTTCAGAGAACTAATTTTAAAAACCATGAACCATTTAAAGAATTTTTTGTTTTGTTTTCTGACATACTCTGTTTGACAAAGAGCAGCAAACCATTGCTGTGTGGCATTCTTGGAGTGTGCTGTGAACATGCTTTTTAAGATATTAAATATGAAGAGAGCATTTTAGAATTGGTTCTTTGTGTGGTTTCTTACTGTTCTTTATGTTAACTTATGTCCTGGCACCAAGTTACCCCTTCTTTATAAAATTAAGCAAAGCTATCTTAAGCAGTTTTTTTCCCATTCAACTTCTCATATTTAGATTTCAGTAAATGATCTACTTCATATTACGAATAGGTTTTTCTCTTACATATCCGTGAGTACATATTTCACATAGTGGAAAAAGGAAGTGGGAGTGTTGCTCAGTAAAGACTCAAATACAAATGGGAAAAGCCCAACATTTGGAAATAAGGATACTTTATTTTACTTTGTTGGAAGTAGATACATGAGTATCTATAAGTTATGGAAATAAGGATGACTGTAGAGGATTTTTATATCAACAAAATAGTTTGCATCGCCTTTTTATAAAAAATCAGCTTTTCTGCTTACAAAAATGAGAACTACATGCTTATTTGAATTTAAATATTACAGGAATTCAGAAATGTGAAAGCAAAAGTCCGTTGTATTCCAGAAACTATTGTTTATAGTGTGGCATGCATCCCTACCAATTTTTTTTCCCTTCAGCATATGTTACTGTTTAAAAACACCTCTGAACAGGAAGCAGGATGAAGCAGGGCCACTGATGGTGAAATGTTGGTCATGGGTAGACTCCCTAAGCAAGATGAGGAGGTGGAGTCTCCAAGGTATGTCAGAGGCAGTTCATTTAGGTTCCAGGCATCACGAGAGACTGTTCTCTGCACCTTCTGAAATTCTGAGCAGTTTTCCCAGCACTTTAGAAATTATGGGTAAAGGGCACCTGGCTGGCTTGGTCAGTAGAACACGTGGCTCTTGATCTCGGGATTGTGAGTTTGAGCCCCATGTTGGGTGCAGAGATTAAATAAGCTTAAAAAAAGAAATTGGGGGGTGAAAGTTCATCTGATTGTACTTTCAAACCTCAATACTTATGTTTTGAATATAGGTATTTTTCTATTGGAGTTTTGTATGGATTACATAAAATTTAAAGAATGATTTAAGTTTTCAAAGCTTGTGCTTGGAAACAGTTTACTCATTTGAAAGTCTCTTGTTTTTATTTTTTGATCTCCTATTTGTTAATCAATTCAGAAATATTAGAAGGGTACTTTTGGGAACAGCATTACTTTTGCTGTCCTAGGCTTTCCAGCTTTTTCCCAAACATAGCTTTTTGAGGAGTTAAGATCAAATATAGTAGAAAGATAAGAAAGCAGCTGGAAGGGGAAGGTGGGGTATTCACAGAATAAGTGAGCTACTACTGATCTTTCTAATGATTTCTGGGACAGAAAGAACACGTAATTGAATAGAATATTTGACACAAAGTCATAAGAATGGTAAAGCATCAATGAGTCCAAATTTATGAAAAATCTGGAAAACATGAAAGAGGGTTTGAAAGTTAAATCTGAAGAAGAAACAAGTCCATTGCTTGTAGTATTAGTATATTGTTAATAACAAAACAACTCATCAATTTCATTTTTTTTTTGAAGTTGTATATTTGGAAAATGGTAAAACAAACATTGGACAGCAGAATTGAAGCATCATCCCCCATCCTCCCAGTTCATATGTTTCAGCCTTAACCCCTAATGTGACAACTGTATTTAGAAATAGGGCTTTTAAGGAGGTTAAGTGAGGCTGTTTAAGGAGGCTTTTAATAAAGGTTAAGAAAAGTCTTAAGGGTGGGACTTTAATCCAATAGGACTGGTATCCTTAGCAGAAGAGGGAGAGACACCAGAGATTTCTCCCTACACACAAGAGAGGAAAAGCCACATGAGGACACTGAGAAGGCAGCTGTCTGCACCCCAAGGAGAGAGGCCTCATCAGACACCCAACTGTGCTGGCACTTTTGATCTTGGACTTCAATCCTCCAGAACTGTGAGAAAATTCATCTGTTTTTGAAGTCACCCTGTGGTATTTTGTTATAGTAGTGTAAGCAGGCTGATACAAAGACTAAGGTGGATATTAAGATTTTTTTGGTGGGCATCCTACTTCTTCAACTGATTTAAGAATTTTGCTTGGATAACAAATATCCAAGATATTTGGGGAAATTTCAGATGAGATCGTGGGAACATTGCCCATACTTGAGGAGGAATGATGGAGAATGGGAAGCTCTTGGATATTTGCAGGAGCCACTCCAGTACTACTTTTAAAAGGAAGAATATACATATAGATTTACTTATTAAAATGTTACTATCACTTGAGTGTGCATGAATTTCCAAAAATCCATTAAGTAGGCTTGTTAAAAATAGGGCAATACAAGAGGTAGGATTTTTTTTAATTTTACTTTTTATTTTTTTAAATTTACATCCAAATTAGCATATAGTGCAACAATGATTTCGGGAGTAGATGCCTTAGTGCCCCTTACCCATTTAGCCCGACCCCCCTCCCACAACCCTTCCCGTAACCCTCAGTTTGTTCTCCATATTTATGAGTCTCTTCTGTTTTGTCCCCCTCCCTGTTTCTATATTATTTTTGTTTCCCTTCCCTTATGTTCATCTGTTTTCTCTCTTAAAGTCCTCATATGAGTGAAGTCATACGATTTTTGTCTTTCTCTGACTAATTTAACTTAGCATGATACCCTCCAGTTCCATCCATGTAGTTGCAAATGGCAAGATTTCATTCTTTTTGATTGTGAGTAATACTCCATTGTATATATATATATATACCACCTCTTCTTTATCCATTCATCCATCGATGGACATTTGGGCTCTTTCCATACTTTGGCCATTGTTGATAGTGCTACTATAAACATTGGGGTGCATATGTCCTTTCGAAACAGCACACCTGTATCCCTTGGATAAATACCTAGAGTGCAACTGCTGGGTCGTAGGGTAGTTCTATTTTTAATTTTTTGAGGAACCTCCATACTATTTTCCAGAGTGGCTGCACCAGCTTGCATTCCCACCAGCAGTCCAAAAGAGATCCTCTTCCTCCGCATCCTCACCAACATCTGTTGTTGCCTGAGTTATTAATGTCAGCCATTCTGACAGATGTGAGGTGGTATTTCATTGTGGTTTTGATTTGTATTTCCCTGATGATGAGTGATGTGGAGCATTTTTTCATGTATCAGCTGGCCATCTGGATGTCTTCTCTGGAGAAGTGTCTTGATGTCTTTTGCCCATTTCTTTACTGGATTATTTGTTTTCTTGGTGTTGAGTTTGATAAGTTCTTTATAGATTTTGGATACTAACCCTTTACCTGATACGTTGTTTGCAAATATCTTCTCCCATTCTGTCGATTGCCTTTTAGTTTTGCTGATTATTTCCTTTGCTGTGCAGAAGCATTTTATTTTGATGAGGTCCTCCTAATAGTTCATTTTTGTTTTTGTTTCCCTTGCCTCCAGAGACGTGTTGAGTAAGAAGTTGCTGCGGCCAAGATCAAAGACATTTTTGCCTGCTTTCTCCTCAAGGATTTTGATGGCTTCCTGTCTTAATTTAGGTCTTCATCCATTTTGAACTTATTTTTGTGTATGGTATAAGAAAGTGGTTCATTTTTCTGCATGTCGCTGTCCAGTTTTCCCAGCATCACTTGCTGCTGAAGAGACTGTCTTTTTATTCCACTGAATACTCTTTCCTGCTTTGTCAAAGATTAGTTGGCCATACATTTGTGGGTCCATTTCTGGGTTCTGTTCCATTGATCTGAGTGTCTGTTTTTGTGCCAGTACCACACTGTCTTGATGATTACAGCTTTGGTAATACAGCTTGAAGTCCGAGATTGTGATGCCTCCTGCTTTGGTTTTCTTTTTCAAGATTGCTTTGGCTACTGGGGGTCTTCTCTGGTTCCATACAAATCTTAGGATTGTTTGTCCTAGCTCTGTGAAGAGTGCCGGTGTTATTTTGATAGGGATTCCGTTGAATATGTAGGTTGCTTTGGGTAGTATTGACATTTTACCAATATTTGTTCTTCCTATCCAGGAATATTTTTCCTTTTTTGTGTGTGTTCTTCAATTTCTTTCATCAGCTTTCTATAGTTTTCAGTGTATAGATTTTTTACGTCTTTGGTTAGATTTGTTCCTAGGTATTTTATGGTTTTTGGTGCAACTGTAAATGGGATTGATTCCTTGATTTCTGTTTCTGTTGCTTCATTGTTGGTGTATAGGAATGCAACCGATTTCTGTGCATTGATTTTATATCCTACAACTTTGCTGAATTCATGAATCAGTTCTAGTAGTTTTTTGGTGGAATCTTTTGGGTTTTCCATATAGAATATCATGTCATCTGCGAAGAGTGAAAGTTTGACCTCCTCCTGGCTGATTTGGATGACTTTTATTTCTTTGTGTTTTCTGATTGCTGAGGCTAAGACTTCCAATACTATGTTGAATAACAGTGGCAAGAGTGGACACCTCTGTCTTATTTCTGACCTTAGGGGGGAAAGCTCTCAGTTTTTCCCCATTGAGGATAATAGTAGCGTTGGGTCTTTCGTATATGGCTTTTATGATATCGAGGTACGATCCTTCAATCCCAACTTTCTTGAGGGTTTTTATCAAGAAAGGATGTTGTATTTTGTCAAATGCTTTCTCTGCATGTATTGAGAGGATCATATTGTTCTTGTCTTTTCTTTTATTAATGTGATGAATCACATTGATTGTTTTGCAGATACTGAACCAGCCCAGCATCCCAGGTATAAATTCCACTTGGTCATGGTGAATAATTTACGGAATGGTAACTTTAGATAAAATTAGCCGTTGAGCAACCTAGTAGCCAATCATTGTCAAACAAGATTCAGGAGACTCAGGACTTTCATATCAACCCCAGTTTATTCAATGTTTTTGACAGTGACTTGATGATAAAAAAGGATCCTCTTAACAGATTTGTGAAATGACAGGAATCTGCAAGAGTGAAATACGCAAATTTGTTCAACCGTTCAGCCATGGAAAGACATGGGTGGTTATTTCTGGTATTGGCTGTTATGAATAAAGCTGCTATGAACATCTGTATACATATTTTTGCATGAACAATGTAGTGCAATTGCTGGGTTGTATGATAAATGCATGTTCAGTTTTATAAGAAACTCAACTGTTTTCTATAGTGGCCGTATCATTTTACACTCCCACCTGCACTGTATGAGTTTCTCCATATCCTGCCCATCATTTTTTATAATCAGGTTTTTTTTTTTTAATTTACTTTCTAGCCATTCTAGTAAGTGTGTAGTGATATCTAGTAAGATCAGTACTAGTACTGACATGATTTTTGAAAGCATAATTATCAACATTTCAGTGAACAAATATTCTCCCAATGGCTAATGCATTATGATGTTACAAAATCATGAGTATTTTGCTTTTAAAATATGTCCACAAATTCTTTGATACCTCTCCTTTGAAAAGATGGAAGCTAATTCCCTTCCCCTTGAATGTGGACTCTATTCAGTGAATCTGTCAGTGAACAGAACCTAGCAGAAGCGGTGGTGTGTGACTTTAGTGTATAAAAGACATTGTGGCCCTGCCATGTGCTTTCTTGGATCCCTTACTCTGGGGGAGGTCAGCTGCCATGTCTTGAGGACTCTCAAGACTCATATGGGGAACAAAATCCTGACAACAGCCACACGAATGGGGTTAGAAGCAGATCTTCTGTCTTCAGTCACACCTTCAGATGATGGCAGCCCGGGTCAACATCATAACTGCAACTCATGAGAGGCCTTGAATGAAAATCCTGGTGCTTGCCCTATCCTGATGCACAGAAAATGTTAAAAAAAAATGTGAGTTTAAGCCATTAAGTTTTGGGGGTAATTTGTATTGGAACAATAGGTAACAAGTAAGATACATTCAAAGCTCAAGAAAGACTAATGCATTTGAATGCAACAGAGTACAAAAAACGTATTGATAACAGTTTTAGATGCCACATTACAACTAACCTTAAGAAACTACCACTGGTTGAATACTTGTGTAATATTAAAGAATATCTACAATGATCTGAAAAGGCCATTAATATACTCTTCCCTTCTCCAACTACCTACCTGTATGAGGCCAGATTTCCCCCACATACTTCAATGAAAACAAGATAGCCCAACACATAGAGTACAGAAGCAGATATGAGAATTCAGCCGTCTTCTGTGAAGTCAGACATTAGATTTGCAAAATATAAAAATGCCATTTTACTGAAGTTTTGGAAAACAGTTATTTGTTACTTATGGATGTTCTTTACATGAACATGTAATGGTTTTTTTATTTTTAAATGTCTGAATTTTTTTCAGTTTTGACTTTTAACAGTAAATATTGATAAAACCCATAATCAGAAGCTCATTGAGGTCCTCAATAATTTTTACAGTGAAAAGATGTTCTGAGGCCCAAAACTTAGAGAACTGCTCTACCACCTAGAGGCATGAGGATGTATGTAAAGGAAAGCAATTAGAATTGGACTGGAAATCATGTTGTATGTGGATTAGCCAAAGAATTTGAAGGTGCTTGGCCTAGAAAAGATTTAGGACCTAACGGCTATCTTCTAAAAGCAGAACATTGGGGCACCTGGGTGGCGCCATCAGTTGAGCATCTGACTTGGCTCAGGTCATGATCTTACTGCTCGTGGAGTTCGAGCCCTGCGTCAGACTCTGTGCTGACAGCTCAGAACCTGGAGTCTGCTTCAAATTCTGTCTCTGTCTCTCTGCCCCTCCCTCTCCCCTGCTCGCTCTCTCTCTCAAATATAAAGTAAAACGTTAAAAAAAAATTTAAAAGAAGAGTACTGATCCATTTTAAAAACCAAAAGGAATTTTAAAAATTCAAAGAGAAAAGTGAAAGTCACATGAAAACCTGCCAACCAGTGACAGCCACTATAAAAACATTGGTACCTGTCGTTCTAGACATCTGTCATAAAGTCTAAAAAAGAATAAAAAAACAAAAACCAAAAGAACAGAGAGAAAAGCCTGTATGCTGTGCTGAGGTTTTAGAAACTGTCAGAAACACTTTTTTAGCCACCGCAGGAGGAAAACAAGTCCGTAAAGCTACTTATCTTAAACACCAGGGGTTACCTGAGCTCTGGTGGCTCTGGAAAACACCTGCCCATAGAAGAAAGAAGAAAACAAAGCACCTGAGGAACTTACTCCGGGCTCACTAACAGCCAGGGGCAGTCAGGGCAGGGGACCCACCTCACATCTCATCAAGGGGTTCAGTTGGAGGCTGCATTCCTTTTCTCCTCTGCTGACTTTTAGTTTACCGGTTCCTGGTAGGCGTGCCCTTCAGGGCCCCACTGACAGCTTGGCGGTCACCAGGGCTGCTCTTCCACTGCAGCCCTGCATCTGTCTAAACATACACTTTGCCCAGCTTTTCGGCGTCTACTCATCTTTCCCTTTCCTGCTCAGTGCCTCGTCCCCTCAGTCACCGCTTTCAAAGCAACAAATTCATCGTGGAACGAAGTGACAGCAAATGTCAGGCTCTCTTCTCTGGGCTTCCCTGCTCTCCAAGATCACGGCTTCTCAGGTTCCAGCTGCCGTGGTGGCTCCCCAAGCACCTTCGTGAAAGGTATAAAAAGGGCGTTCACAAAGTAATGAAAACAAAGGTCCTAGGTGTGTTTTTTTTTTATAACCATTGTGCATGTTTTAGTGTTTCCAGTTTCCAGATGAACCAAAAATAGTTGAGGAACCATAAGAAAATCTTTAATAATTTTTTGAGTTCCTATTCAGACAATGCCACGCATGACTTGATCTCCTGTGTAAAACCCGGGGACCATGTGGCCGGCCATGTCGCCATCCCTGAACAGCACGGCCAGTGTATACACTCATTGTCCTCTGCCTCCTCAGAGCACACACGACTCAGCTGTGTGACATTCTAGAAGTGGCACACACGTTTCAGAAACAGCCTGGCTGCCTGGCCGTGCGGTAGCTCTTTTATCCCCGACATGCAAAAAATAGTCAAGGAGGGTTCCCCATCCACCCAGGATCTGTAGAGTTTCCTTTTTTAAATTTGCTCTTACTTAATATTATACACAACTGAGGAGCTGCTAGGTCCAGCTATCACACAGTATGTCATATTAATAAAAGCAACACACACACAGACATTATTTTACCTAAACACACTATAAAACCAAGTGAATTCTAGGGCACGCCTTGCCCCCAGTATTTTATTTTTAAAATACTATTGGATATGCATAGCAGTTGTGGTTTTTTGTTTTTCTTTTTTTTTTTTCTTTTTTTGACAGATCCTGCCGCAGGTTTATTTGTAAAAGTAGCACAGGAGGCTGATAGAAGGCCAGGCATCACATCAGTCCTGCCATCCTCACCCTGGCAGACAGAAGGCTCTACACCGGAGCCTCTGTGGGGGCCCAGGCACTTTGGGGAACCTGAGCCGCAGCAGGGGCTGGAGCCGGAGTTTCAGCTGCAGCCTGGGCCTTGGTTTGACCCTAGGCCTTGGTCTTGGCCTTTGGCCGGCAGAGTCTGAGATCCTTGGCAGTGCAGGCACAAGCACGTTTCCCAAGCTTGGGGTGAGTGATGTAGGCAAGTCGATTGATTGAGCTTGCAGCTGCCACTGTTTGGGATCTTGGGCTTGACAAGCCTTGATAGCCTTGGCACGTGCACTCATGAACTCGGCGTTGTTGGCCTGCATCTTCTTCAGGCCCTTCTTGTCGTGCTTCCAGGCAAAGTGTATTCCTCAGGAACTTGGGGTCCACCCCCTTAAGAGATTTCATACCTTTGGGTTTTTTCAATTGTTTTTTTAACATTTATTTATTTTTGAGAGGGGTGGGGAGAGGCAGAGAGAGGGAGACAGAAGGTCCAAAACAGGCTCTGTGCTGTGAACACAGAGCCCAACGTGGGGCTCCAACTCCCACACCACGAGATCATGACCTGAGCTGAAATCAAGAGTCAGCCGATTAACCGACTGAATCACCCAGGTGCCCCCAAGAGAGATTCATACCTTTGTGACCACCGTTTCTTGATGCCATTTCTGTGCCATTTTTGTGACTGTGCCTGGTGTGTTTCTTGGACTTGTCCATGCCTGCACCAAAGCCCAAGGCTCCCATTAGCTGTTTTAATTTAGGAGTGTTTCAACTCAAATATTAGCTTGAAGAGATCAGATATTGTTTTGTGCAAAGCTTTTAAATCACAAAAAAATAGTTATGAAATGGCAATAACATACCAGTCTTTTCTCATTACCTTTAAATTGTATCATATTACTCTAAAACACTGCATATAGTAGCCTGCTTGCTTCTTTCCCTCGTGTTTATATTGTACTTATTATCATGTGTTCTTTCCGAAGTCAACTTCCCTCTTTGCCTGTCTGAACCCTGACCACCGTCAGCCTCTGCATTCTCCAACTAGCCCCTTCCTATGTTTGACCACACTGGTCTTCGAAGCAGGGCTGGGCCAATAAGCCCCTCTAGCCCTTCTTAGCTCTAGTACAATATTACATTCCTTAGATTCTTAGGTATCATGCATGCTGCATTATAATGCACTTTTTGGAGCCGAGGTAGTAAATACTTGATACATCCATGTTCTCCACAGAATTTAAGAAAAAGCTGATGTAAAATGGGAGCTTTAGAAACATGTGTTGATTAAATAATCCATAAGGGGCGGGGGGGGGGGGCGGGGAAGAGTTCATATGTAGCTTTGACTTTCACAACTAAATAAACAGTGGTTCCCGCGTTTGTCTGTGAACAGGTGAAGATCTGGGTGCAAATTATCCCTTGAGGGGATTTACTAAGAATAGTAACATTCCCAAGCTGGTGTGGGGGGTGGGGGTGGGGTGGAGAGGCTACCACAATAGGACCTGAGAATCCAAATTTTTAAGAAACAGCACAACTAACCTTGAAATGCAATGAAAAAAAAAAAAAAAAAAAACAAACTCATTGCTAGTTGCTAACCCAAGATGTATTTACATTTCCTTTACTAAAAACTTATTTTCTACAGGGCTATAATGTACCCAGCTACAAACTACATTTCCCAGACTCCCTTGCAGCTAGAGTGGCTATCAGACAACCATGACCAATAGGATGTAAGCAGAGGTCAGTGGGTGTGATCCTCCCGGAAAACTCTTCAAAGATGATGGAACTCAGCCAGCACTGGCTCTTTGCTTTTCACATTTCCCCTTCTTCCTGCCTGGGGACTGCAGACCCTGCGCTAGAGGTAAGCATCCATCCTGCAGCCATCACATGATGAGCATGAGGACAAAAGCCACACAGTGAGAGCGTGAATAGCTAAGTGGAGAGAAAGAAGGAACGTAGATCTCCAAAGCATCTTGGAACCTTAGTACTGGGCCTGGATGGCTTACTTCTAGATTTCTTTTTCCTTTAGAAAATCAGTGCTATTTGGGTAAGCTACTATAAGTTGGGTTTTCTGTTACTTGCAGGCAAATGGCAAATGCAATTCCAACTGATACAAACACTGTATTTTCAGAACATTAAGACCCTATGTAGGGACCTGTGTGAAAGAATAACCTGGAGTCCATTACACAAGCTATAATTCACAAAAACCTGGAAGAGCTGAAAGATAAATAAACACACAGTCTCTTCTGTCAACAACAACACAAAGCAATTAAGAGCTCCAGAAAAACAAAAAACCATATGACAAAGTCAGCTTTTGTTGAAGCAAACAAAAACGTGCCATGAGTTTTTGAGCAAATGGTGGAGAATTTTGACCTTGATATTTGGGATATTCTTTTTAAGAGGTCAAGTTTAGGGAACCAAAATTACATTTACTTTTTTTATAGACCCAATAATTCCACAGGGTTCTATGGTGAATATCATGATATTAAAAAAAATAATGATAGTATTTTAAAACGATTACTTTTCAACATTTAGATATAATCCATAGACAAGGCATTGAATTTATATTTATAGAATGTAAATGCCCTAAACTTAAGTTTGGACTAGTGAGTGGGAAGCAGAGAAGAGGGGTTGGTACAGGTGCCCTCATCTCTGCATATGTAGTATAGAGTCACTGGAAACTTGCTAACACTGGTGGATTGAAAATGGAGACCTAGGGGCGCCTGGGTGGCTCAGTCGGTTAAGCGGTCAACTTCGGCTCAGGTCATGATCTCGTGGTTTGTGAGTTCGAGCCCCGCGTCGGGCTCTGTGCTGACAGCTCAGAACCTGGAGCCTGTTTTGGATTCTGTGTCTCCCTCTCTCTCTGCCCCTCCCCCGTTCATGCTCTGTCTCTCCCTGTCTCAAAAATAAATAAACATTTAAAAAAAAATTAAAAAAAAAAAAAAAGAAAATGGAGGCCTAGATATATGAAGTTATGTGAGTAAATACTAGAAGAATTAAAAATGATATAAGCAACAAAATTGAGAAGTATTGGGGAAGAGACAGATCAATGTGCTAAATTCCTCATCTTTTCATAGCATAGTAACATGTACTACCTGAAGCTCATAAAACAAGGTAAATATACGAGAGGTAATAGTGTTATTGTCAGAGCTAAAAGAGACGTTGGTGACAGTGGCTTCCTCTGGGTTGAGGCCTTGAGGATTTGGGGGAGGTGGGAGAAGAGAGATTTTTTGCACTTCATATCTTTCTGTACTAAAATTATATTGACCTCCACGTGTACATTCTTTTCATAATTACAATATAGCATGTTTTTGTTTATTTTTAAAAACTTTTGATTCTGACAACCACCTGGTTTGTGGAGTCATTGAACTAGACCATCTTGGGAAATACCTTTGAGCTCAAACACCCTTGTGAACTTTTACTCCAATACAGTCATGGGAAGGGATGAGCAAAGAGGCCTCTTTCCACGGGGCTCAATGTAAAACACAGGCATTTAGAAAAATTTTGCTCTAATTATCTTCCAAAAAAACCCTAAATGCAGTTAAAAGAACAATGTTTTGAGATTGTTTAATGAATCATTAAAAAACTAAAACTTTTTATTCCTAATAAAAGTAAAATTCAAATGTAAAACATTTGGATTATTTTGATTTGTACATAAACTTTTATTTTTCTCTGAAAATCAAATCTAGAGCTGACGGAAAGCGTGGCAGCAATAAAAATACACCAAAAAGAGGTATATGGCTTTGCATTCTTTTGTCGATTTAATGTTTAAAGAACAGAAATAAGAACTATGAACATAAATAATTGAACTGAAGAAGGAAACATCTGCATAAATAACGAAGGAAGTCCACAGAAAGAACCTGCTGGTAAACAAAGTAATTTATCAGGCTGGATGGGGATACAATGGAAAGAAAATTGTCACCTAATTCTAATTCTGGTCTGTCATTTATGGTGATTCCCAAACTGGTATCAGGTGCTTACACATTTGAGACCTGGTAACATTTGCAAACTGAAAATTCTAGAAATGAATACTGATCCATTTTTAAGGCCTATTTTCAGAGTCTTGATGTTTACCAAGGAAGAGATAATTTTTTAAATCTGGGAAGAACAGGGAATTCTATATGGGTGTGGGGCCAACAATCAAACTGTCTTTAATGCTCAACTATACAGAAACAAGGACGTTTGTGACTGAAAGAAATGGACCACGGAGAGGCCAAGATTTGGTTTGCCCAAGGTGGTTCCAGATCCTCTGGATTCTGTGTGGCCTGCGGTGGCTCCCTAGATTCTCAGCATTTCCTGGGCCACGGCCACTGTCAAGATCACTGTGTTTGGGGACCTCTAACCCATAGCCAGGCAGATCTCAATGCTGCTTGCAGACCCAAGGCGAGGTGCACAAAAATTAAGCCTGGCTCTGTCAGAAGCAAAACTTTGCCACAGTTGATGGAATCTCTCTGGAAAGAGGAATAAGATGCCCGATGTTGAAAGGAAGTAACAGAAGTTTTCTGAGCGACCCTCCAACACACCGTGCGATTGCCTCCCTGCTCTTGGCCAACATTCCTGTGGGGCTCATGCTCCAAGTATGCCCCTTCGTAGGGAAGGTTGGCGTAGTGAAATTTGGGGGCCTCCCCAGTCTCCAAACTTTGCTTATTCTCACTTGATGGCCTACCAGCGTTTGGGCATGGGGATGGTAAGAGGGTGAGAAGCGTCCAGGATGACTCCAGCTTCTTGATTTGTGCAAATGGATGGGTGGAGGTGCCATTTACAGGGATATGGGACCATGGGAGAGGACCCTGGTGGCAGAGGTCAGGAGTGTTGTTTTCGAGATGCTGGTTCCCAGATGCTCTGAGGCACCCTAGTGGAGGCGACTGGATGTAAGCGCTGAGAGACAGCAGCACAAAGACACGGCCCTGCTCTCGTGGATCTCGCTGTACAACAGGAACAGACTTAGTCAAATAACTACCAAGATAAATATCAACAAAGTTTCATGAGAATGAGGGAGTGATTAAAAGGTACTGAGTACTCCTGGGAAATCCATAAAATGACTGAAAGGTTTTCATGAACATAATCCCATGGAGCTCCCTGAGGACCTTGATGGGTGGTGCCTTGTTTACAGTGATGGGGCAGCAGCCGGGCTGGAGTGGAGAAGTGGAGGCAGAACATGACAACTCTTTGGAGAAGTGTGCTGTGACACAGAGGGAGGGGGTCTTATCTGGAGACAGAAGTGTTTCAGGAAAAGTTTTCGTTTGTTTTCAGCTCGTTTGTTTTGTTTTTAAGAAGAGAGCAGCAAATTGAAAGACCATTTCTAGGAGCCAGGGTGTGAGAAGAGGTGTGACAATCAACACCTTAAGTTTTCTGAGAAAGTGAGAAATGGGATCCAAAGAAGTCCTTGGGCAGGACCGGTGTTTTTCTAACCTCATGGAGGATCGGAAGGGTGGAGGGGGCAACAGTGGGGTGGATCCACTTTTCTCCATAAACAGAGGCAAGGGGTCTGCAAAGGGCTGCAGGCAGGCTGAGGAGAGTGGAGAAGGCTTGGCAATATCTTTGCAGGGAAGGAGGGAGGAGAGGGCAGGGGGGAGAGCCAGGCAGGGCTGAGGGCCAGAAGCATTCCTGCCGGTGCCTGCTGCCAGGTCTTGCGGCTCCTCCTCCGGCAGTGGCAGGTGCAGAGCAAGCAGGTGGAGTTCATCCAGGCTGAGGATCTGTCAGACAAGCGTGACAAGGACAGAGGAGCAAGGACGTTAAGGGTAATGGCAAAATTAGTACTGGAATGGACGAAAATGGAATTGCAGCTGGATGAGGAGGGAAGGGAAGGAGAGGGTAACACTGGGCAGAAAAGGTAGAACATACGAGGGTCACAGGGGAGCAGCTGGAGGGATGGGTCATCCACAGGTAATGCTGATAGGTGATGGCAGGACAGGGGTGGAAGGATCCTGGTTAGTGGATCACACAGACAAGGACAGATGTGGCCAATGGCAGGAGGCTTACTGAAGGACGTTTTCCCTCTTCTCTCCTTCCTTCCTTCCTTCCTTCCTTCCTTCCTTCCTTCCTTCCTTCCTTCCTTCCTTCCTTCCTTCCTCTGTGTGTGTGTGTGTGTGTGTTCATTAAGGAAAGGAGAGGAAGGCCCTCATTTTCTTACCCATGGATCTCCCAGCCTCCTTCTCCCCCATGATTACGGAAAAGACCAACCCCTCTGTGTGTACTCTGGGTTCTGCCGCATCTCACCTGACTTGGGTACCTCGTCTTCTCTACATTCCATCTTTACCTCTCTGCTAAACCATTCTCACTCATGCAAAGATGTCTCAGTTCTTTTTAAATATGGTCCTCCAACTCTGTCTCAGAGGTACCTGGCATCTGCAGATTCCTGGGCTCCACAAGAGACTTGCAAGGTTCTTAGGCAAAGTATGCACAGCCTTGCTGCTGCTTTCGTTTGAAAAACCTAACTCATCCCTACATCCTCCCACCCTGGGCCACCTCCATCCCCATTCCTCTGCTCCTCTCAGAGACAAGCTTCTCCAGATCCGTTAAGGTGGATTTGCCGGCTATCACCTCATCCTCACTTCCCATTCCCACTTCCAACCTGCTGCCTCCCAGTCTCTGCGGCGATACGTCCCATGGAAGTATCGGTGTCTTCCCTGGGGTAAAGGTGGGACACTTTTCAACGCCCTCTCTGGCTTCTCAGCAGGTTTTGCCAAAGTGGACCCCACCCTACCTCCTCAAACAGTTCTTCACTCAGCCCCAGAGGCAAACGGGGCCCCTAGTTTTCTGCATATTTCTCTGGCAGGCTCTGCTTGTTGTCCTGTACTGATTCCTCTTCTTGGATTCTACAGATGGGTTTCCCGTTGCTTTATTCACTTTGTGCCTCTATGTGACCAACCCCGCCCAGTTCTGTGGCTTCAAATACCATCTGTATTCCAATAAGCCCCAATTACTATCTCCAGCCTTGTCACTCCTGGTGAGCTTCAGACCCACATATCCATCTGTATAGATGTCATTTCTCCCGGATTCACATGTCCAACTCTTGATCCTCACCACTTCCCTGCCAAACTTCCCAAGTCTCTGTATCTTAGAGAATGGTGCCCAGAGCCATCGGTTGTTGACATGGCCACCTAGCGATCATCCGTGATCCCGCCTTTCCTCCCTCTGGTCTGTGTCTTGAATGAGGCGTTCCCCCAACTCTCCTTAAATGTCAAAGCCATACAAAAAAAGGCTTTCTGACTGCAATCTAAACTAGGTTTTCCTGTTACATGCTCACAGCATCCAGGCGCTGGCCACAGCACTCCTCTCGCTTATTAAGTTCCCAGAGGCAGGCTCAATAAACCCTTCCGAGAGAGAGAGTAAGCCTTCCCTAAACCAGGCGCAGCCCTGTCCCAGGCGGGCACCCGGCCGTGCGCAAGCCTCCCGGAACAGAACACGCCACAGTGGGGGGCAGGCGGGAGCGGCGGCGCCTGCGGGAGTAGCCGCGCGGACTACCGCCGTCGCCTCTGCGCGGCTTCCGGGTCACGTCCCGGTCCCGCGAGCCGCGCTGGGACTCCGCCCCCCAGGAAAGGGGAGGAGCCTCTTGTGCCGAGCGGGGCGCGGTCGCGGTCGCTAGGCCCCACCGCAGCCGGTCAGCAGTCGCCGGTTTAAGCGCTGAGGGCGGCGGGTCACGTGCCGGACGGGGTGGGGGCGTGGCACCAGGAAGCGGCCTCCGCGCCCACTCGGATCGCCGCCGCCGCCGCCTCCCGGCCTGACTCGCCGCGCCCCGGTGCCGGGCGCAGCTTGCCCGGCTCCACGCTGGCGGCCGCCCCCGGACCCCCCGCCGCCGCCGCCGCGGCGCCCGCTATGGGCCAGGAGGACTACTATCTGGAGCTGTGCGACCGGCCGGTGCACTTCGAGAAGGCGAACCCGGTCAACTGCGTCTTCTTCGATGAGGCCAACAAGCAGGTCCGGGCCGGCCCGCGCCCTCCTTCCCTGCGCGGCCGGGCGCACCCTGCCCCCCATCCCCCGCGCCCCCAGCGGCGTCCTGCGCGCGCGCGCGCCCAGGCCGGGTGCTGGGGGACCAGGCCTGGGGCCTCCCCTCCGGTCCCGGCGCGGGACTGGCACCAGCCCCGTGCTGTTGGGTGGGCCGAGGGACCAGGCGCCACCGCGGCGGGGCCTTTCTCCTCCAAAGTGACAGCTGGTTGACCCCCGAACCTGCGCCACCGACCCTGCAGCGCCCTTTGGCCGGTGTGGTCGGTCGTTAGCTCGCCAGCCCTTTCTCGGTGCCTTTGTTGTGTTTGTCATTAGTTACTCTTGCACTCACGGATTTAGGCGTTGAGACTGGCTTTATTCTTGGAATTTTGGAAACGGAGGGTGGGGGAAGCAGTGTGAGGAGTAATAGGGTGTGCTTAAGTGTATCAGTGGCGCCTTTGCTGAACCGGATTAAAATTTGTAGCCTCGGCGACCCAGGCCCGGTTTTGCACAGTGGGTGGCACTCACAATGGTTTAACCTTTTTGGTCTCTGCTACTCCCTTGCCCCTTAAAATTCTTGTGAACACCAGGTATCTGTAGATGAATATGTGCCACCTTAGTTGAGCTGAACCAAGAGTGGGGTGTGGTAGAAATAATCACTTGTTAGGCTGGTGTCTGTGTCTCAAGTCTTTCAAAGTTCAGGCCATTAACGTTGCTTCTTTTGCCTCCTAGGTTTTTGCAGTTCGATCTGGTGGAGCTACTGGGGTGGTAGTTAAAGGCCCAGATGATAGGAATCCCATCTCATTTAGGTAACTCTTGACATTTACAGAATAATTTTCACGTGTAAATAAAATGATGTTTTTCTGTTTCGTCTTCAGAAGGTGGTTTTAAAAGTTTGTCCTTTGTCTTCCCTAAAAGTTCTGAAGTCTGTGCGCATGCACATCCCTGCCTCTAGGGAGAGGGAAGCAGACACCTGCCAAGCAGACACCTGCGAGCAGTCTCCGTGGCACACATCAGTACTTCATGTCAGAGTGAAATGTGTAGAGTAGTTGTCTCTTGATTTGGGAATCAAATGCTCCAACATAGGGTACCTACTTCCTCCTACTTGAAATTAGCAAGGCAGTTTATTGATGTGTCCATTTCCGGTGTCTTGGCGGAGGAGGGCCTTCATTTGCCTGTGGCCCAGCTCTTTCCAGAGTATGTGGTAGGTGGAGGAAGTTCCTAGGTTAGTGTTTCCTGTATAATTATATTAAGAAAATCCCAGCTTCCACCAACGGTGACTGCATGTCCCAGTGTATGCAGGTCGAACCAGTATAATTGCAAATAGCACTTCCTTTCACTTTCTGAAGTGTCCTGATTTGGTTGATAAGTTATCTGGTCTTCGTTCCTGTGATTACAGGAAGGGAAAGTGTAGTGTGGGCCCTCGATTCAGTGGGGACTTAAAGTTTTTGCAGGTGGCCTGTGTTAATAAGAACGAGTTTTTGAAGTGGAAATGAATCATCATTTGTTTGGCACACACGGATTGCAGCCCCCCGCCCTGTGCTAGGCGCCAGGCATGTGAAGGTTTTGAATTAGCCTGGGGCCCTTTTGGAGAGCTCATAAGTGTAGTGTGGGAGACAAGTGTGTAGACACATTCTGTCGATTGTGAGAAAGTGCCATAATAGCACTGTGTTCAGAATTGGGGCACACATTAGAGAGGAGACATTTATCTTGGGGTAGGCTGAGGAAGACCACTGCCTCAGACGGGGAAGGCCTCAGAGAGGAGGGAGTCTTTGAGCTAAACTTTAAAGCTTGAATGGAATGATTCTGAGTGGGGAAGAGAGATGGCCTTTCAGATGGCGAAGAACGCCAGAGTGCAAAGCTTAGCAGGCAGGGTGTTTGGGGGATTCCAGGTCTGTGTAACTGAGATCAGGTGTCCTTGCAGGGAAGGAGAGGTGGGGGTGGTTTGGCCCCTGGCAGGAGTCAGCTTGAACCTTTTGTATTCTGCTATGGAATTAGGGCTTTATCTTATTGGAAATTGTAAGATGGGGGCATGGCACGATCTTATCAGCGTTCGGAAAGATCACGCTGTTCACAGCATTGACCTTGGATTACCTGGGAGCATGTCAAAGTCAGGGGTACCACTGAGCATCGACTGCAGTAGTCTGAACCGGGCATACCCAAGACCAGACCCAAGGCCGAGTAGACTGTCACATAGGCACTCGGGAGGTGCTTGGGAAGGTCTTGGGTAAGTCTTGGTGATCATTTGGGTGTGAAAAGTAACAGTGAGACGCTGATCCAGATTTGGGGGCGTGGTAGGGTTTGAGGAGGAAGATACTGAATTTATCCCCTTTAAATTTTAAGTTTTGATGGCAAACATTTTTTAGCAATTTTGTGTATTTTTAACAGGTGTCTGGTGGTATAATTAACTGCATATATTTAATGTATGCAGTTGATGAGTTTTGACATGTTAACCATCATCACAGCCTTTAAGTTTGCTTGTGCGGCCCTTTAATTCATCCCTTGACTTCCTCTTGTAAACATCTGTTTGAGGCCCTGTAAGACTCCGGGGGTTGGGAAGTAAATGGGAAAGCCTAAGCTTGGCTGTAAGAGCATGGTGGGCGGGGGAAGGTGGTGGTTGGTGGAGAAGGTTGCTGGGTGGGTATTGCTTATTTATGTCCAAAGTGACTCTCAGGGGAAAGTGCATCTGTTCTCCATTCTTCAGTCACTTGTTAACCACAGTGTAAATTTCACTGGCAACTTGCTGCCAGTTGGATTTTGTTGTTTGAAAAGAAGTCCTGATAGTGTCAGAAACATAATTTTCAACTAAGATCTGCTGCTTTCTGAGTATTTAACTTGCCTTTTCTCACAAATTGATAGATGCTAGAATTCAGTTCTTAACTTTTTAACTCACCCCCCTTTTTTCTTAAAGAATGGAAGACAAAGGAGAAGTGAAATGCATAAAGTTTTCCTTAGAAAATAAGATATTGGCTGTTCAGAGGACCTCAAAAACTGTGGTAAGACATGCCTTTATTTATTTATTTATTTAAAAAAAAATTTAAATGTTTATTGTATTTTTGAGAGAGAGAGAGAGCACGAGCGGTGTAGGAGCAGAGAGGGGCGGGGAGACACAGAATCTGAAGCAGGCTCCAGGCTCCAAGCTGTCAGCACAGAGCCCAATTTGGGCTCGAACTCATGTACCAGGAGATCATGACCTGAGCCAAAGTCAGTGCTTAACCGACTGAGCCACCCAGGTGCCCCTGTTTATTTTTTTTAAGTTTTATTTAAGTAATCTCTACATCCAACGTGGGGCTCGAATCCACAACCCCAAGATCAAGAGTTACATGTTCTACTGACTGAGCCAGCCAGGTGCCCCAGGACATATCTTTAAGTACAGAGTAAAGGAAAGGACATTAGAAGTACACTTAGAAGAGAATGAATTACAAAAAAACAGCTAAAGGAAGCATTTATTATTTTAATGTCCTGAAAGTTATAGTTCTGTTGTACTATATTTGAGCCTTGGGAATTCTTTTTTTTTAATTTTTTTTAATGTTTATTCATTTTTGAGAGACAGGGCATGAGCAGGGGAGGGGCAGAGAGAGAGGGAGACACAGAATCCGAAGCAGGCTCCAGGCTCCGAGCTGTCAGCACAGAGCCCGATGTGGGGCTTGAACCCACAAACTGTGAGATCATCACCTGAGCCAAAGTCAGATGCTTAACTGAGCCACCCAGGCACCCCGAGACTTGGGAATTCTTGAAGATGAGAGAGACATTTCAAGGGATAAATATTTGTGACCTTAGTTTGTCATTTTTGACTTAAAAATGTTTTAAAGTAATTTGGAACCTCAGGCAACCTTGGATTGATTGGTAGCGGCATAGATCATGTGAGTTGTATTTTTGGCAACTTTGTGAATTAGCTTTAATGGAGTAACTCCATTTACTCACTGCTTGCATCTTTGAATGCTTGATCCCCTAGGAACAGACATTCAAAGTTGGAGCACCCGTTTGGCATTTTCACTTTCCTAAGCATTTTCACTTTCCTAAGTATTCACCGTCACCATTTGTAAAGTAGAGCAAAACCTTTTGGAAACAGGCAGAATCTGATTTCCCCCTGTCAGTATTAATTGCTAAAATTGTTGGAAAGCCTCTTATAAGAGGCAGCAACACATTTCTCTGGAATCCATTGGTTTTCGGTATCAGTTTCTAAACTAACTGGATAATTGGATTAAATTTTTTTTTTAATTGCATTGGAAGGGGACAGATTGTCCAAATTGGTTTTTTTGGTTTTCCTGCCTTCTATCCATTTTTTTTTTCCGATCACTTTTTAAATTTGTCTTTTGTCTGTCTGGTGGTATGCCAGTGTCTGTTGACAGTATGCTGCTTGATCCCAATTTCTCCTTGTGGTTTTTTTACTCTTCAGGATTTCTCTAATTTTATCCCGGATAGTTCTCAGCTGGAATACACTCAAGAGTGCAAGGTATGAGCCCAGATCCTTTCCCAGCTGCTGGCCATCTCGCTGTGTGGGTGACGTGGGGGAGGGGCAGCGTGCCCTGGGAATTGCCAGCACACCCTGGGAGGCAGGCTGTGCCTTATGCTGACTCCTGTTGCACGCTGGCTCTGTGACTTGGACAGTTTTAAAAGTTTTGTTTTGTTTTGTTTTTTTATGTTTATTTACTTTGAGAGAGAGAGAGAGCACGCGGGCATGGAGGGGCAGAGAGGGAGAGCGAGTATCTCAAGCAGGTTCCACACTGTCAGCACAGAGCCTGACTTGGGGCTGGATCTTGAGAACCGTTAAGCTCGTGACCTGAGCCGAAATCAAGAGTGGGATGCTTAACCCACTGAGCCACCCAGTCGTCCCAGTTTTAAAAGCCTATTTCTTCTTTTATAAGATGAAATCAGGAGGATTAAATGGGTGACAGGACATTAATCGCCCAGCTGTTGGGGGGGGGGGGGTCGGACCCTGGATTCCTTTCATAGCGGCCTTGTAGGAGGTTTTAGGAAGAGGAGTGTTTTCCCCTCTCCTGATGATGTTTCCTTTCCTTGATTTGTTGTCCTTGTGTCCTTCCACTTTCTTTCCCCAAGTGTAGATTCTAATCGGTTTTAATTAGATTTGCTGGGTAGCATAAACGAGGCGAGGCGGTGGGGCTCAGCTCAAAGCAGCAATGTGACACCCTGGAAGGTAGCAGAAGGTGCTAGTGGCTGGGTATGGCTTTTAGCAGCTTCACAGTGGTTTTGCTAAATGGAGTTTAGCAAATGGAGTTTAGGGTGGGCTCTGCGACAAGGAGAGGCCCTTCGGCCCACGAACCGAGCCCCTCACAGACCTCTGGATCTGTGCGCCCCAGAGCCCCTGTCCTAGCCCTGTGCGGGCTTAGGTTTGGGGCACTGCTGTGCAGCAGGGGAGGCGAAGGGGTGGGCTCAGGGCCCCAACCCCATCTTGGTCCGCACTCACTGAGAACCTTCTAAGCCTTTCTACTTTTATAATGCATGTTTTTAGAATACAGCTAAGAGAAAGTCACCTGCCCTTTGATTTTCCTTAAGGAAGAAGTTGATATCTGTGTGTGCTGGTCAGTTACCTTTCTGCAAAATTCAGGCTTTTCCCTCTGTTCTTGAGAAGGAATTAAGAGTCAGGTGCTTTAGTGAAGCATCCCAGGTGGAAATCTGGGAATGTTGTATTGAAAAGAAAGTTTGATTTCTTAGTAAGTAATCAAATCGGGGTAACTTTTATTAAAGAGTGTGAGAAGTAGAGTATTTTAAGCTTTTGAAGAGTTGTACAAAAACTAATTAATTAAAAAAAATTTTTGTAATCCTTTTCAGACCAAGAATGCCAACATACTTGGATTCTGTTGGACCAGTTCTACTGAAATTGTCTTCATAACAGATCAAGGAATTGAATTTTACCAGGTATTATGTTGATCACTTCTGTTTGCTGGACATCGGTCTGTGATGGCAGTGTGGCAGCCTTCTGAATTCACTACTGAATAGACATTTTGAGATTCTAGAACTTTAGGTTTTTGTTTGGGTTTTTGTTCTTTATTTCTAATTACAAGAAATGCATGTTTTTTATAAAACGTTTAAACATTACCAGGCTATCTGGAAGGTAAAAGTCCCCCCATAATCCCTAGAAATAACTAGTATGAATAGTACGTTTTTCTTTGTTTTCCTACACACATGCAAACTTCATTTTTTTATAAAAATGGGAATGTTGTATATGAAGTTGTGGCTGGCTTTTTTTTCATAGCAGTGGGGCTTGGACATTTGTCCATATTTTATTCTGAGTAGTGTTCTGTTGTGTGGGTGCACTGCGGTTTCATTAAGTCCCTGTTGATGAACCTCTGGCTTGTTTTCATTTTTCTGTGATTGTAAACAATTCTGCAGTGAACATGCTTGCAGACATTTCTTTATGTTCTTGGGTGAGGCAGTTCTTGGAAGGGGAATTACAGCACAGATACGAACATCCGAAAAGCTGAACAGATATTGCTAAATTTTGTCCAGAAGTTTGCTCTGTGACTTCCGGTATAGGGATATCTGTTTTCCACATTTCTGCCAGAACTGCATATGATGAGTCCATAGACATGTAGTCTGGGTATTAGCCCTTTCTCAGGTGAGATGGTTTGCAAATACTTCCCGTTGCACAGGCTGCCCTTTTGCTCTGTTGACTTGACTTGGTACCTGCCTTGTCTTGTAATATGTTCCAGCTGCCCGACCTGTTGAGCATGCTTCTGAATCTTTCAGTGGAGCTAATCTAGAAAGTGTTAGGATATTCTCGGGGTTCAATTTTGTTGGCCTAATGAAAGCAGTATAATTTAGAATGTACAGATGGAGAAGATACACCCGTTAAGCAAAATGTTAGATGTTAGTGCTTTGCAATGCGGCCGTCCTCAAAACCTTTGTAATGACCACCAGAAAGAAAACAAACTGCACAAATCTCGTACACATAGAAGGAGAGTTTTGTGTATGTGGTAGCGTGGATAGGATCACCTGCTTTCCCGAAGGGTTCCTTGTGGCAATCATATACTTTTCTGCTCTCTGTAGTGGAAAAGTGTACATTCATGTCATCTGGATGGTCTTCAGATCTTCAAGAAATAAGTTAAAAAGAAAGAGGACTCTAGCATATCCGTTTCATATCTAAATTGTCAAGAAACCCATGCCTCTCCACCATGACTTCCACATCGGTTCTGGAGCACAGTGTTCTAGGAGCATTCATGTCTCGGGGCTCTATACAGTGTTCCTTAATTTATCCGAATATTTAGAGTATATTTAAGACCTGCCTCAACCGTAAAATACTAGGTTTGCATGCAGAGTCTCACGAACACGATTGTTAGCAAAAGGGAGCTCCCAGACTCAGTGCTACCTGGAGTCAAGACAGAGCCAGGTGGAAGGCAGGTGCTACAGGCTGGGTGTGGGTGATTCAGTGCATGGGATCGTTGAGGGCGGGGGGTGGGGTGCACGTTTGCTTCCACGGGTTGGAGGAGGGAGTATGTAGTCTGGACTCTTGGGTGGGTGATGCCTGGAGAGTGTGCAGGCTCTTGCGGGGAACTGGCCTGCCTGGGCTGTGACTGCATAGCGGTGTCTGAGCCGTATTTTCTCCTTGGTCAGGTATCCATGCTGCCCGCCTCTCAGGGTCGTGGTGTGAATAAATGAGCCAAGATTGGTAAAGCACTGAGCGTGGGGAGCAGTAGCTGCAGCAAACAAAAACCTGTGCAATTTTACTTAGTGGTTTTTTTCCAGATTTTTCTTGTTTTCTTAATTTACCATCAGTCGTCTTCCATTTTGCTGATTTTAAAATAAAGATTCTGTTTCTCGAACTTTGCTTCAGGTGTTACCAGAGAAACGAAATCTCAAACTCCTGAAGAGCCAGAATATCAACGTGAATTGGTACATGTACTGCCCTGAGGGTGCTGTGATTCTGCTGTCTACCACAGTCCTTGGAAATGTGCTGCAGCCCTTTTATTTTCGGGTAAGAGTGAGCCTGTCTTTAGGAAAAATTCCCTTTCCCCCCTCCCATCCTGTTCCTCTAATATACTAAGGTGTCCCTGACTTCAAAGGGGCAAGTTTCTCCAATAACCTCACCACTTCTGACCACTAGAGGGCACACTGTACCATCCTGTCACGGCCAGGAATGACTCGTTCTGTGGGGACAGACTCCAGGGAGTAAAGGACTTAGTGGGACTTTGGAAAGGATGGAGAGACAGAGTGTGTGCCTGTCCTCCGTGGTTTTATGTAGGGAATGCTAAAGCATCAAAGAGGTTTAACCAGCTTTTCCTAAAACTTGTATCACCCCAACAGGCTGGCACTATGTCAAAGCTGCCCAAGTTTGAGATTGAATTACCAGCTGCGCCCAAGTCAACTAAACTGAGCCTTTCCGAGAGAGACATCGCGATGGCGACCATGTATGTCTGTCTTTTGAGAGAATTCCTTCCTGACATTTGCTTTTGGTAATAGAAGTAGCAGAAGTGCATCATAAAAGCACAGCACTTTCGATAGGTGCCCTCGGAGCACATGATAAAGACTCCCGCTTTCCCGTTCAGTGTCTAGATTTTATGAATGGAGAAAACTGGTCGTCAGCTTGGCATTCTTTTCTGATTCTTCTAGCTTTGTGATCTTAGGGAAGTTTTTTTCCACCATTCTGGTCTGATAAAATGAGAACACTGGACCAATTTGTTGTTTAGGTATCTTAGTTCTATAATTTTTTTTTTTTCTATTCTGTGAGTAGTTGAAGGTTATCTAGGACTTTTATTTATTTATTTATTTTTAGCTAAAACATATCCTGCTGGCTTTAAAGAACATAGTTTATCTAACAAACATGGAACTAAATTACTTATGTAGGAAGGTATCCTCACTTGTAAATGCAGAGTATCTCAATTTCTAAGCTTCATTATGGAAGTTTTAAACACACCATAATAGAAACTGATGCAAAGAATACCTTATGTACCCATAACCCAGTTCAAAAATGTCCAAATTTTGCTCCTAAATTACTTCTTGGATTTTTCTATGGCCTAAAACAGTGGTTTTGAACTTTAACGTTCTTTGGGAGTTAGAATGCCTTTTTTTTTTTTTTTTTTTAAAGGCCATCTACTGTGGCATCCCAGGTTAGAGAACAGATACAGTGAGAGCAGTCCTCACCCAGTGGCGGCAGAGACCCACTCCCTTCCCTCTGGTCTCATCCCTGTGGCAGACCGAGGACAGTGTCAGCCACTGGAATAGCAATGTGCATGCAGGAACTGGTCCCAGGAGCATTTCTTCCATGAGGCTTATAAATGAAGAGTGATTATATTTTCCTGTTATCAAGGAATATACTCATTATGTAGAACTTGGAAGATACAGAAAGTTCCAGAAAAAGAAAGTGGACTCAGTTTATTACTCAAGGATAGCTATTAACAACATGTGTTTCTTTCTAGTAGTTTTGGACATTGTGCAGAAGTTTGTCTTCCTTTTAAAGTGCTGTGATGGAGCTCTATTTAGTTTTGCATCCCCGTTTTCACTTTTATATAATGGCCTTGGGTTTTTGTTTTTTGTTTTTTGTTTTTAGCTGCACTTTGTAAATATTTTTGTTGGCTGTGAAATATTGTTAGGGAATATGTCATAATTTACTTAACTCTTATGGCCTCATAATTCAGCATTTAGAATAGAGGAACTTCAGATGTCCTGTGTGAAGTCTGTCTCTTTGTTCTCCAGATACGGGCAGCTTTACGTTCTCTTCTTGAGGCATCATTCTCGGACCTCCAATAGTACAGGAGCGGAGGTAGTCCTATATCATCTACCACGGTATATTTAATGCTGTCCTCCTTCTCCAGTTTTAAAATATGAACTAAAGCTTGTCGATCTATGTTTTGACCTTTCTGTTATCCTACAGAGAAGGTGCCTGTAAAAAGATGCACATATTAAAGTTAAATCGGACGGGGAAGTTTGCCCTAAACGTGGTGGATAACCTGGTGGTCGTTCATCATCAGGATACAGAGGTAGGAGTTATGTGTGGGTGTCTGGTCTGTCTGAGGCTTAAGAGTTAGGAAAATTAGGGCGCCCGGGGGGCTCAGTCTGTTGAGTGGCTGACTTCAGCTCAGGTCATGATCTCATGTTCGTGAGTTCGAGCCCCTACATCGGGCTCACTGCTGTCAGCACACAGTCTCCTTCGGATCTTCTGCCTCTCTCTGTCTCTCTGCCCCTGCCCTGTGTGTGCTCTTTCAAAAATAAATTAACATTAAAAAAAAAGTTATGAAAATTGACAAAACATGCAGAACAGAGACTAGAAAGTACTTTCCATGCTAAAGCTTTGGTCTTCCAGATGCAAATGAGTTTGGTATTCTAGATGGTTGAGAAAAAAACAGTGATTCCCTGTCTACTGATTACAGTTAATTAAAAACTATTCCAGAAAGTAGCACTGGTATTTGACTCTGGAACAATTATTTGGTTGGCTCAGCCGAGCTGGGAATTTACTGCAGAAGCACAGTCTTGCATGAGCACACAAGCTTTGTATTTCCTTTGTGAGTACAGATAATGCTAGGTGATGATTTTGAGTCTTTGTGGCCCAAGAGAAAGACTAGAACGGGTCCTGCTTTTTTTTTCTACATGGTTAGCTGGGTATCTGGTCACAGACAAGCTCCTTGTGTCCCGTGCCTCCCGCAGGGTGGCGATACCCTTATCTTGACTAATGAAGGTATTTCTAGTCGAAGTGAAAAAGATCTGCTGGAATCACTTGGAGCTCTTCAAGGGCAGCCTGTCATAAACGCCAGGGGTGTGCGTGAGCGTGGGGGACAGTGTAACAGAGTCGTCGTATCACAGCAGACTCCTCCCCGCGTAGAACCAGCCTGCGGGGGTGCAGTGCAGGGCATGCAGGCTCTGTAAGCTGACGGGAATGGAGGGATCTGAGAGAACAGAAGGGACAGGCCAAGTCATGGCTTGTTTCGGCATCAGAGTCTTACTTTTTTCCACTTCAGACATCGGTGATATTTGACATCAAGTTAAGGGGAGAGTTTGATGGCACTGTCACCTTCCATCATCCGGTGCTTCCGGCACGCTCGATTCAGCCCTATCAGATCCCCGTGGCAGGTAAGGGGACCTCCGCGTAGTGGATGGAATGAGGGGTACACACAGGGGTTCCCAGGCCCCTGTGCTTTTGGGGGGGCTTTGTGTTCCTTCCAGCATCTTCCTTTTCCAGGGCTAATAATGTGAGCATTAAAAGAGTAGGTTGTGTCAAATGATTGTCTTGTGTCTCCTGCTTACGTGGCCTGAAGGTAACCGCTGGTGAACTGGTGGAAAGCCAAATCTAGACGTTAACCTTCAGCTCTGTTCTGGTTGTTTGGGACCAGTTAGAAGGCAGTCAGGTTCGAATTGGCCAGTTATAACAAAACAAATGCCAGGTGTGATCAAAATCATAGCCTGGGCGAAGATTAATAAGAATTCAAAAGTCCATTGAATCTCTGGCCTCCAGAGCGTGGGTTGGTAAACCATTTTTCACAGCTAAAGGCTTTTTTTCGTCATGTTTAACCCCCTAGGTTGTAAGCCCCATGCAGGCTTGTAGCGGCTCTGTATCTTGCCCGCCCCGTGCTGCTGCAGGGTGTGCCGTGGGGACGCACTTGGTAGCCGCTCTCATTCCCCCTTCTGCTGTTGGTCTGTTCAGCTGTTCGTTTTCAAGCAGACTACACATCAGAATCACCCCGGGGGCTTTACAAGGGCACCCGCTGTCACCTGAGAGCGGTCAAGTCCATGTGATTGGCAGCCAGAGTTGAGGCCCGCGTGCAAGAACTTCTCAGGTTCTAGATTCAGGTGTTCTTTGCCTTAGCTTGTCTGGGCCCTTCCCTCTTTTGAGTGGGCTGTCCAGAATGACCACGTTTTCCAACCAGCTGATTAAAACCTGTCTTCTGATTGTCCCTGGGTAATCGGAGAACTGGGAACGATGTTAAATTTGCAGGGCTGCATTTCTCAAGCTTACCATGGATGCACGGGCAGTGCAACTGGGAATTAAGAGTCCCTGTCATGTGAGGTGTTTGGGGTCTGTTTCCTAGAGGAGATCTCTGTGCCTGGACCTACCCTGTGCAATGGGGAATTGAGCTAATTATTTAGACAAAGCACAAAGCACTGTTATTTGAAATCTTCTCGGTGACTGGCCTGGGGATGTGATTTTGAACCATCCAGGACTTGGTGATTTACTGTGTAAATGAAGACGAGTCCTCTTCGGTTATTACAGAAGAATGAACAACTCTGAGTCTGTCGTACTTTCCCCTTCTTGGGAGGCCATTTTCACGGATTGTTCTCAACTTCCCCCTTCCTCCTTATATGTGGTATCAGTGGTACAAGACAGTTCACTCCTTCCTTATTCAACTGTAGTCGAATCACCATTTACTGAAGGCTTTAAAAGTACTGCATTTCACCCTCTGAGCACTGGTGTGGGCAGTATTTCCTGGTGGCATTGTCATTGCACACTTGTGTTTTTTCCATTTGCAGGTCCTGCTCCTGTGACCAGCCAGTCTCCCATCCCGTGCAAACTCTGTATCCTTTACAAAGGCCTTACTGTTGTGCACAGAAGGGAAGATAGTACCCCTCTTTGTCTTGGTGTGTGAGAACAGTCCTGCCTGGCAGTTGTGAATAACCTGAATAACGTCTTGGGAGCCCCCCTGGGAGTGCTTTCCTCACCACCTGGGCCTGAGTAGCCTCTGCAAATAGGGGGCGGGCGAGTGCTAATCAGAACTGGGTTTGTCTTTGGTTTTTATCCTGCTTTACCATTTCCTATAACATGCAGATTCTTCATCCTGGATTGTCTTTCAGCCTGACATCATCATCAGCGCAAGCCAAGGTGGGTCAGAGGGGACAGTCATCATGTTAGAAAATAGTTACTTGTTGGTTTTGGATGACACTTGTAGCCAGTAACAGGTTCAAGGTGAATCTGACAAATGACCTCTTCCTTCAGTCTTAGGAATGGGAAAATTTTTCACTTTATACTCTGTTCTCTACTGTTCTGTTTTATCCTGAGCATATACTATTATTTTTTAAATGTTTATTCTGAGAGAGAGAGAGGTAGAGATTCCCAAGAAGGCTCCATGCTGTCAGTGCAGAGCCCAATGTGGGGCTTGATCCCACAGACTGAGATCATGACCTGAGCTGAAATCAAGAGTCGTACACTTAACTGACTGAGCCCCCAGGCGCCCCGCTTATATTAGTTTTATAATAAACAACTAAGAATGGCTATTCCCCTGCTTCTAGCCCATTTAGGTCTGTCCGTTCTGAAAAGCCAGACTCCACAGCACGGTGTACAAGGCCCTCCCTGCCCTGTCCTTATCACCCCCCATCCTACCCACGTGTGTCTTTGCCCTTTTCTGTTCTGTTTGCATAGAAGTGCGCTCCTGCTTCCCACTGTGCTGGGTAAGCTCCTTCAAGATGCTAGCTCTCTCTTCCTGGTAACCCCCTAGCACCTGTATCTTCCTGTTGGGAATACTTTCTACATTTGTCTTCAGTCATCTTGTGTATTCTCCTGTCTTACCCACTGGGATTCACAAGAATTTTCGAGGTTTCCACTACATGTAGAATTCCCCTCTCCCTTCTCCATCTGGAACAGTGCTGGCTCTGGACCAGCTGCAGAATTGAGAAGGGGACCACTCAGGTCATCTTTATGCAGTGTTGAATTCTCTCGTGGAACCCCAATTGAGGAAGGCACTACCTGTCTACCTGGCAGTGTGGGTGTTCAGGAAATTCATGGATTGGTGAATGCATGAATTATGAACTTCCCTTGGGAGCCTCTGGAGTTACCTTTTGACTTGAAGAGCCAGTGCGGGAGAAACCAAAGTATAGGACCAAAGTAAATACCGCACGTTGACATCCTTTTCTACCTTCAAGGTTAAAAGGGGGCTGGGTGTGGGCACAGAAATGCTCTGAGTTGATCGAAGACTTGTCACCCGCCCTTATTTCGGGAGCTACACCGTTGATGTCCCTCTGATTGGAGAGGGTGACCTTGTTGGAGGGAAACGTCAAGCGGGTGGTGGTCGTTTGGCTGGGCGTCCTTCTGTCGTCAGGTGTGTCCTGCATTCCCTGGACTGCGCTTGGGTTAGTAACAAGAGGGTAGCAACAGTGCTTTGCAGGACGGCCCTCTCCCCCGCCCCCCAAATGAATGTCTTAGGGGAACCATCTTTTGGGCTTCTGTTCTCGTTTGCATCCAGTATGAAATTTGCTGCCTCCTCAATCCAGGTTACCTCTGGAACCTCCAAGTAAAGCTTCAGCCTATCGTAAACCTCTTGCCAGATAAAGGAAGACTGATGGACTTTCTCCTCCAGAGAAAGGAGTGCAAGATGGTCATCCTGTCTGTCTGTTCGCAGAGTAAGTGGACAAGTCCTTCCCCATCGGATTGATTCTAGTACTTGGCTTGGGCTGCCCACACCCTTTATTGGGAGCTGGGCCACATTTGTCTGCTTTGTCCATAGTGTGGAGCCTCATTCTTCACTTGAAGAATGAATTATTTAACCCCCTGGAAGGAAAGACCAGGAAACAGAAAAATGACTTACAGTGACTTGGGTAGAAAAGCTAAATTGGATGGTTCCAGCAAAAGCAAAGCTAACTGTGGCGCACTTGACGGTAATGAGCTAGCATCTCCAGCCTTAAAACAGTTCCCAGAATCCAAGTCACTCACTGCGTATGTGTCTACTTGGAGCACTTTCTACTGAAAGCTTCTGTAGCTCCTTTTCCTAGTAACCAGGAAGGGCTGGTGAGTGATTTCCAATCTCCAAATGATACCCTTTCTCTGAATGCTCCTTGAAGGTATGTTTGCCTGGTAACCCTTTGAGGTTAGTTACTTCTGTGCTAGCAACTGTCTGAATTCTGAAGTGGATGTAAAGTCACTTGACCTGTGTGAACATTCTTCCCAGTGTTGAGCGAGTCAGACAGAGCAACCTTACCTGTGATCGCCACGGTTTTTGACAAACTCAATCACGAGTACAAGAAGTACCTGGACGCCGAGCAGAGTTACACAACGGTAAGCTGTGTGTGTGCTGGGACAAAGGGCTGTTCTCCACCCCCACCGCCCAGTGTATTTCCTAACCAACTATAATGCGAGGTTCTGGTGGGATAACACCACTGGGGTGTGTGTGTCAGGTGGCAAGGTGGCTGTGTTGGGGGTCACAGATTCAGAGTTTGTGCCTCCCCTTAGCTTGAGGCTGCGTGTCACTTAATGCCTTCGCTTGTTTTTAACCTGTGTTGAATCTTACAGATAGATCCTTGGTCTTATCTGTTTTGTGGATAAGAAAAGCAGTTTCGGCCTTGCCTTACTTTATACATACTTCTGCCCGGTCAGAGCCTAGACTGAACAAATTAGGCGTATAATCCTTTTGCCGCATCTTCTTTCTTTCCTTTTAGGCTGTAACAGCTATAAAATTAACACTTACGCTGGCATTCGGTCAGCGTCCCGTCAGGATAGTGATGACGTATTAGCACCGTGCTTCCACAGAGCGGGTTCACGTGTTTGTCGTGAACGGCTAGAAACCATTGACGTGGCCTGTAGCCAGGTTCTGCTATACTGTTAGGATGAGTGGAAGGACGTATTTCACTGATTAGTCCTGAGGCTTAAAACAGAAGTGGTTTTAGGCAGTAACAAAGAACCCAGAACTGCACTCCCCTTTAGCTCCTCGGGGGTAAGAGAACTGACGCAGGCTACTGAAGGCCGAGTGACCTCGGAGTGCACCTGTCCCTGTCCTGTGAGACACGCGAGGGGGGCTGGGTTCTTGCAGAGCCTCCTCGGCCTTGCTGCTAGTGTACTGGGCTGTGGGAATCCGTAGGTCTGACCCCAGATGGGTTTCTGTGCCTCACTGCTCTGGCTCTGAGTCTTTTTAAATGCATGCCGGTCAGAATGTGGTCCCCCACCCCCCCACCCCCGGCAATGCTGGAGCTTCCCCAGCCCCCACCACAGCTGCACTGTCAGCCCTGGGGCGAGCTGCTCTAGAGAGTTCGGGGAAGTTGTCCGTCTTCTCGCAGAAGTCAGCAATGTTTGGGTGGCCTTGTTGACCACTCGGAAACGCACACATCCAGCCTTACAAGCGGTATTCCCTTACTGTGTGACCAGTACACCATTCCATTTTTATTAGATAACAAATACGAGAAAGTCCGTGATTAAGAAAATGAGGGATTTTAAGAGGGGAGAAAAATGTGTCTCAAGCAGAAGCAGACTTCTGCTTTTTTAGCTCCACGTGTGAACGTTGGCATATTTTCAAGATGACCAGCTCTGACTTCTAAACCCAGCCCCAGCCCGCACAGGAAAAATGGTTTTGTCCACGTAATAAGTGCCATCCTCCGCTCGTATCTTAGGAATTCAGTCTTCTGGGAGTCCCTAGAAGCTGACGAGAGTCCCGTTTGCAATGTGTTGTCTAGGCAGTAGAAGCGGGGCCGAGCCGGTGCAGCCCGCTTCTCAAAAGGCCGGTGCGGACCCAGGCTGTGGTCGATCAGTCTGACATGTACACCCACGTGCTGTCGGTCTTCACGGAGAAGAAGGTGGGTGACGGAGCCTCCAGCCAGAGATCTTACCTGCAGGGAACTGAGGAAAGCAGTAGAACTCCTAATGTGATTTAAAGAACCGGAGTTCTCTTGGGTGAAGACCCAGTGCTAATAGTTTGGCGTCTACTAGGCCAAAACGTGACCGTCGACGGGGGGAGGTTCTGGAGGGATCTGTGCAGAACCC
The DNA here is from genome assembly GCF_018350175.1 of Felis catus. Classification (NCBI taxonomy): domain Eukaryota; kingdom Metazoa; phylum Chordata; class Mammalia; order Carnivora; family Felidae; genus Felis; species Felis catus. The sequence continues at coordinate 46,051,600 of NC_058379.1, forward strand.
GTGAACAGCACTGGGCCAGAGGCGCACGGAAAACAGAGCGGGTGGGTAGACAAGGAGCTGCAGGCGGCCTCCTTGCGAGCGTCCGGTTTTGAGACTACTCTTCTTTTCTTCTGTAGGAGATGCCTCATAAATTTGTGATAGCCGTACTGATGGAGTATATTCGCTCTCTTAACCAGTTTCAGATCACAGTACAGGTACTTTCCAACCATTTGTGGTCCCAACTTAGAGGAGCGGGGTCTGCGTACCAGACTCCGAATTCTGAGTGACTCTCCTGACATCACCGTGTCGGGCTCAGGCGGGATGATTAGTGTTTAATCGAGCATCCTGTCAACGCACAGGTGACAGAAACCTTAACCCGTCACTCAGAATAGCTCCATCCTAGACACACCTGGCCTCACGCGTGTTGTAGTTGGGTGACCGGGAAAGTCTTCTCCTGTTTTTGTCCTCAGCACTACTTACACGAACTTGTCATCAAGACGCTCGTCCAGCACAACCTCTTTTACATGCTGCACCAGTTCCTACAGTACCACGTCCTCAGTGACTCCAAGCCTCTGGTATGTGGCCCTATGCTTTTACTTCTGGGATTAAAAACTTCAGATTTAACCGTCTGACATCTTATGCTGAAGCTGGTGTGAAAACATGTCTTTCAGGCTTGTCTGCTCTTGTCCCTAGAAAGTTTTTACCCGCCCGCTCATCAGCTGTCTCTGGATATGTTGAAGGTAACTCTTGCTACGTCCCCGTTTTAAACTGCATTCACGTCTCTTCCTGTTGCCGCTGCTTACCTGGACTTCTCTCCCCTTCCAGCGCCTCTCGACAGCAAACGATGAAATAGTAGAAGTGCTTCTTTCCAAACACCAAGTGTTAGCTGCCTTAAGATTCATCCGGGGTATCGGCGGCCATGACAACATTTCTGCACGAAAATTTTTAGATGCCGCGAAGCAGACTGAAGACAACATGCTTTTCTATACTATATTTCGGTTTTTTGAACAGCGAAACCAGCGTTTGCGAGGGAACCCTAACTTCACACCAGGTAGGACACGGCAGTGGTAAAAAGGCCTGGGGCGAACACAGACTCAGGGTAGCAAGAGAATGCTGGCAGGCTAGGAGGTGAGAAGCCTTTTGGGAAAGTTCCCCTAAGGAGAACTGCGTGAGCTTTTTTACAAACAAAATCCCATGACGGTGGTAAGAGGAAAGTCAGAATGCCAGTGGAATCTGAATTAGGCTTTGGAACCTGCAGTGGACGCATTCTGGGCACAGCTCAGGCCTGAGCGTGGGTCTGGGAATGCTCCTTTCTGAAGAATCAGGAACGAAACAGGAAAGGGCGACGAAGGGTTTTAAACGGCCTCAGGCTTATTACTCACTCTTCTCTGCAGACTTACGAAACCTGAGGCATCCCCTCCTTTAGGATGGGAAGGAACACGTCCCTTTTATTTCAGGCCTCCCGACTTTTTGTAGCTTAGCGAATGGTGCAAGATGGTGTTACCTGTGACAGGTTGGCCTCTCTACTTCTCCCCAAGCAGGTGGGGATTTGCTGGGGTTGTGAAGGTGCCCGGCAGCCATGCACGAAAGGACAACTCAAAAGCTTAGGAAAACAAAGTATTTTATGAAAGAAAAATAAGTTAAAACCCAGCATATGTATCTATGAGCTGTGAAGTCTTCATTCTCTTTTCCCTTTTGTGCCACATCTGATTAAATCTGCATTTCTTTTATAGGAGAACACTGTGAAGAACACGTTGCTTTTTTCAAGCAGGTTTTTGGAGACCAAGCTCTCATGAGGCCTACGACTTTCTGAAATCACTTGCTAGTTTTTTTATATATATATAAAAATGTGTACAAAGTTAATTTATTGCATTAATAAAGCTCTTTAAACTACAAAATGTTATAGTAAAGTGTATCTACACCATCCTCAAATGTTACTAAAAATACGGTATAGAATCTGTGTGATGGCTTACTCCCAAACAGAAGGAAAAACATTGCATTGATTGGCCTTTAAAAAGTGTCAGGGAGCAGATCCCACTCAGCCATGCTAGTGTCACCTTCCGCCTGCCCAAGAGTTAGGTTTGGTTCGTGGAGAACTGGAAGGCCCTGCAGCGTCCCGGGGCTGCCTTCCGATTCCGTAATGCTTCCGATTCACGCATCACATTTGCATTCCTGAGTTTAAAAGCACTATGGCCGAAGCTGCTGCTGCTAAGTAGCCTGATGTCTGGTACCGTCCGGTGTCCAACTCGGCCTCGACGGTGCAGCCACTGTCCAGTGAGCGGTAGGCTGAGCGACCCACAGACACAGTTCAGAGTCCCCCGACCTCGCAAGAGGGCTAGAAATTTAGGAGTTGTTCTCGCTCTGTACCTTTGTATTGCTCTTGAGTGGCCAAGCTTTTGGCTTTATTTATTGATGGGCCTGTGAGGGATTAGAGAAAAAACTTCTGGATTATTTCTTCAGTAGAAAAGGAAGGCGACAGGGTAGTTCTGTTATAGTACAAACTTTCTATCCCTCTGAGATTCAAAAACCCCAACTCCTCACGTTCCCTATCTCAATGCTTCAACTTCTTATAAAGCTCAAGTCAAGCAAATTAGTACTGTTGTCCTTTCAACCACAGGTCATTTACAGAAGCTGAGGTGGCCGCAGAAGTAAAGAGACCTTAAGGGTAGTCTCAAGACATGACCCGAGGAGCAGAGGGAGCACGTTGCTGGCACAGGGAGGAAGGGACCAGAAGGTGCTCTCAGCACTGCTGAGCTGTGGCCAGCGGCCCAGCCATTCCTCTCCATAGCAGGGAGGAACCCCCTGGACCACCGCCACTCAGGCTCCTTCACCGTCTGACTTCTGGGCCTTGTTCGGCAGACAAGGGGAACTTGTTAGGAAGGAAGAGTGTTAGTGGTTCACTAGTGAAGTTGTTTGGACAGCCGTGAAGCCCCTAGACAAGACTCTCATCTCAGAATTTTTTTTTACACTTAGTACCAATTAAATGACCATTAGTACAAAAGAATGCTTCTAGATCTTTCTTCTCCTTTAGTAGCATACTTCCCCCTACCCATTTAAAAACAAGGACACTTACCTATGTAGCTGAGTAAGACCGGGAGGAAGATCAAGCCGTGGGTGGCTCCCAGTAAGACCATAGCCAAATACATCCTGAAGTAAAATATCTGGAAAATCTGAGATTTGGCAAAGGCCAATACCACAATCCCTCCAAATTTTGTTAGTGTGATTCCACTGAACACCTGAAAGAAGAGACGGGGTTTAGAAAGCACTTACCAACCTACTCTAATTCCACATCTCCTCACACACTGATTTCTGGATGGGCAAGGCCCAAAGCAATGGGGGTGGGGGTTGAACCCCGTCTTCAGAGTTAATAAGCATTACATTCTACCTGAAATTGATTTGCTGCTTAGGGGCCTGAAAAAAAAAAAAAAAGGTGTAAGGGTAAATAAAATCTGTGTATGCTGCACAGACACTGGGTTCTGTCTTTAAACAGATTTCCTTGTATTTTTTAGGTGAAAGCGATTATCTAAAATTGTTACAAAAGTGTTAGTTGTTCTCTGTAACAGTATTTTCTAAGCTGGCAAAGCAACTGGCTGATAGGCTAAAGCAGGCTGTGGAGCTGACCTAAGAAGATTCTGGGCTTGAACTATAAATTGCACCGTGGGCTCTGAGTGTGATAGCTCCCTCGCTTGTCAACACATGGCTGGCCTGTGTCTTACATGGAAAGGCCTTCCGGTCCTCAAATCAAACTTCTCGGTTCTTCTCCTGCCTGTCTACAAAGGATTTGCCAATGGAAACAGTTATAAAGAATTTCAGGATGTAGCTATTTCATGAAATGCCTGAAAACTTACCCTTGGTTGTTCTTAAAGGATTCAAATTCTGTTCTCCCTACTGAATTTTACAGCTGCCAAGAAGCACTCAGTTGACGAGCTGGGCACTTTATGTGGAAATGTCTACCCCGGCTACTTACAGAACTGCCCATGTGAGCGAGCGCCTCTTCTGCCCGTTGTGCACGGCTGCCCTTCATGCTCACTGTGAATGCTCTCGTTATGTGGCTGCAGAACTCCACGGAAATGCCACAGCTCTGGAAAAAAGTGCTTCCGTTACATCCTTTTGTGGTTGAAAATCCTAAGAAAGCAGGCCCTCTTCTCCCACGATCTATGGTTCGCAGGGCATCCCAGGTAGCTCAGGAGCCTAAAGCATCCCCTTTAACTTTGTGTATACCAATCCCCTATCACACCAACTGAAGCTGTACCAGGCAACTCGTGAGACCCTCAAGGCCCAGCACCCAGAGCTCCAGTATTCTATAGCGAATTTGCCTGTTTTAAGGGAACTTGCTGAACCCACGTTACCCCCACCCTCCGAGAGCCAGCACGCGATCACCAGATTTGCTTTAGTCAGGCCTCACTGCTGCTCCTCCCCCTCCCCCCCCGCCAAACAGTTCATATTTTAAGTACAGACACACTTTGTTTTAATGCTTTCTCAAATGCTCACATCTTCAAGACGATTAAATAGCACCTGACAGTTGCATGGGAAGCAAAAGGTACTGTTAAGAATTCCATCAGGTAGGAGTTTTTCTAAATAAAAAGTGAACATCTTGTCATCGGGCTATAAGCGTTTTTGCAAACGCTTCAGAGTAAGAAATTAAAGGCAAAATACCCTCGCAACACTACAAAGTCCCATTTTCAATGTCTTAAGCACCTCCCACATCCTCACTCCATCTAGCAGCCATCCTGTTTGTCCAAGAACAGGAGCTGGCCTTGGTCTTTTACCCCAAGAACTAGTTCACAGAAGGGACACAGGAGTTATGCACTGAGTGGACCAGGACTCACCATAACCAAGTTGACCAAGGAAACTGCATTCAGACTGATGCCCCACAGCCACATGACGCCAAACATGTTGACCAAGATCATAGCGATGGTGATACACATGATCACTGCAGACCACAGATCACAGCCCAGGAGAATCACGGTCACCAAGAAGATGGCTCCCAGGGACACGCTGAGGTTAAAGATCGTGTCATCAATAATGGTCAGGTACTGTTCGTAGAAGACATAGAACACACTGGAGAAGAGAGAAGCAGGTTCTGTCACAGCTCATTCTCGCTTCTGGAAGCTCTACCTTTCATGCTGCCACTACTACAAAACTGAAACCACTCTGAGACACATCCCGTTCATAAACTGCCCCCGTCTGTGCGAGACTCCACTACAGCAATTCTAGCGAACTTTTGATTGCCCACTGACACCCAAGAAGGGCCTAATAATGACCCAAAATGTGTACTGTATATGTCCATAAGCCCAACCTATTCTGCTTCGTAGGTATTTACAGAGTATTTCATGGTATTTTGAAAAACCAAGTCCTGATCTATCCTGAGAATTCCCTCCAGTCAAATAGGGTCTATGCAGGGCCTGAGCAGAAAATGCTTTTTGGGAAAAGTTAACCAGCTCTTCTCTGTAATTGGGACATCCAATTTGAGAACTTCCTCAAAGGAAAAACAGGCTGTCCTGTCAGGAACAGGTCGGAACTCTTTAAGTGAGATCAGAGGCACGGGGAAAAATCACTTGTTTCTTCTACTTTTCCATATTTTCCAAATTCAGTATCTCCGAAAATACTCTCTTACTAAGGAAAACACCCAAACAAAAAAGAAAAGCCTCCATAAAGGCACCGTCCCAGGTAATCAGCAGTCGGGGATACCCAGCGGTTGTGACCAGGAACGGCAGCTCGGCCCTCTCCGTGAAGTCTGGTCCCCAGGTACTGTGCCCTCCCGCTCGGGTGCCATCTTAGAGTATGTCTTTTTCAGAGTGAGCTCTAGCCCAGAGACAGAGTTTTGCATGTCCAGCACGCAGACCTTGGTGGGTGCTGTAGATCCTGGCCCTCTTCACCCAGATGCTACTTCCCTTGATGCACTGTGCTTGTGTTCATGATGGAGAAGGTGTCAGAATGAAAGCCAAGTATCAAAATCCCACCAAGGGAGCCCCCAGGGTGTGGGCTCTAACCTATAACACCCTCACTTAGAAAATTCACACTACCTGTATGGGAACACACGGTAATTACTTCCTTCAAGGCCCATGGTTTTGGTGATGTTACTGGCGATGAGGTTGGCTTTTCTCATGGCGTCAGTAAAGTCAGCAGACGTCTGAAGCACGGTGTGGTAGGTCATGAAGTAAGTGGCTCCGACACCCGTGTCATTGCCGAGGATGTTAACTGCCGAACTGTAAGCAGCATGTCCCCTAAGAGAAGACTCGGTGGCGTCAGAACAGGATCTGCAGATCCTGAGCACTCAAGGCTAGTGAAATCATCTGACCCTGGGCTCAAAGGTCAGGCCAAATGTCAAGTTCAGGGACGGGAAGGCCCCTTGAAAGGGAACGAGGAAGGTTTTAGCTTGTTCTCTTGCACACTGGCTTTTCTTTACTGCTCTTTGTTGTTCTGGTGCACAGGTGCTATTATTTCTCTATCTGGTTTGCTCACAACCAAATGTGCTTTCGTATGGTGTTTGCACAGAGGCGTTAACAGGAGGCGGGAAAGGAAGGGCCCCAGAGTTGATGGCCAGAAGACTGGTTTCAGCCGTGCCACGTGTTGGCCACAGAACCCTGGGCAAAGTTACTGAATCTGGGCTGTGGTGTCCTCTGTGAACAGGTGTACTGCCACCTACTCCCAGGGCTGTGTGATGAGTCACTGAAACAAGTGAGGAGCCTGGCATGCTACCGGAACACAGGAGGCTCCCTTAAGTGGTGGCTGCTGCCCTCCTAAAAGCTGAATGTACTTGGATTTGTTTTATGTAGGCCAAGGCATTCAGTCTGCGAGCAGACCAAGCTGCAAGACTCATTCTTATTTTTAGACACAGTACCGACTATAGGTATCAAAGCAGACATGACACACATGACCAACTGACGGGATTCTGGTCAATTACACATTCTTAGGAAAAATAGGGTTTACCTAACATACCTGTGGACACTCATCTTCCTCCTACAAAAGGTTCTGAATCACCCCACCCCAGACTTCCAGACATCTTCCCTCTTTCTGGGCCCAGACAAGCTGCTTCCATGGGTCACTGGCCGCATGGCAAGACAGGGGAGTGAGACACCCCATAACATCATGTCCAGACAGGCTGGGGGCTATAAGAACCTAAACCTTAACCCAGGGTGGCATGCCAAGCAGAGATGCTGTCCCCCACACCCACAGACACAACTAAACACACTCTGAAATGCCACGTGCTCCTGCTCTCCTTCTGCCCTGCTGGACACCTGCACAGGGTTCTGCACCCACCCGTGCAGCCAGGGGGGCCAGGACACAGGAGAGGAAGGAACAAACACTCGAGCCAGGGTAAACTAGTTGAAAATGAGGGGGAGTTTTCTTTAAAGGTGTTTTAGGTTTCTCTGCTTTCACAGAAGGATCGGGACAGGGCAGGGAGGGGGAGAGAAGAGACCTTCCCCACGTGACTGCTTCAACCCCAGCCCTCCACCAGCTGTCCAGTGCACAGCGACGGGAGGCAGGCACGTATCTGAGTGGCTCAGTGGCACTTACCCTTTGCCGCACTTGGGGTTCGGGTTATCAGAAAGGAACATGGGCAGGAATCTCATGAAGTCTCCACCTTGAGGCCTCTGTTTGCCCTCCTGGGTGAGGGGCCTGCAGCGGATGCAGGCAGGGTCAACCACTAGCATAAGCACAGAGGAGGGGCCGAGGTCAGAAGATTAGTCTCCAGATTTTGAAACGTTTAAAGACACTGATAAAGAAATGAGGGGGAATTCTTCTCCTGAATCTTTTTCCAGATCCAAAAGCTTCCAGCACAGATGATTTTCATAGCCTAATAAATCTGAGGTCCCATCTTCACCTGAGGCAGCCTGTACACACTTTCTTCCCCGAAGCAGGTTTCCCACTTCGAGGATAACCTCAGCTGGTGTTCTCAGAGTCCAAAGCTTCCATGTTTTTATCAAGAAAATTCTAGGACAACTTCAACACTCCTAACAAAACTGTAGGGCAACAGTGGTAATGAAGGGGAGCACATCTGTGAGACACTATGGCCAGACACCTATCATAAGATGCCCCTGCCCGGGCCCTGCTTAGCCTGCAGCCCCGCGGTGGGAGGTGGGAGAGAAAGAACACAACCCTCTTCAGAGACCATGGCTGAGGGAAGGGATGGTGACGAAAGCTATGAGACCCGGCACTGGCAGATATGTAAGTATAACCCGAGGTGAAGTACAAATTCGCTTCAAATTATGTCAAGTCTTCAGAGAAAAGGGAAAGATTTGGAAAAGGAGATGAAAGTACCTGAAGCATTGCAGAACCGATCGGTGCTGTTGTAGACTCTACAGCAAGAAGACTGAGGCTTGACCCAATCAAAGTAATCGTCGATCCAGGAAGAGGGAGCAAAGCCTATTCGGGTACTAACGAAAAGGAGGGGAGATGTTACTGACTTGCTCCACAGGCAGGAAGTCTTTAGATTCAGTCCTTTTTCTGAAACCTAACTTCTTTTTCTAGATTTTATACAGCTGCCCAGTCAAAAGACACGTTTCATTACCACTTAATGGAAAATACTTCGGAATATGAATTGGTAAATTAGTCCTTTAAAAGCTTTTGCTCAGGTAAAGCTAGAGTTAGCAGGATTTGGAACAATGAATTTTCTAAGCAAATCCATTTGCAGTGAGAAATTTCAGGCCCGCGCGGACTCTGGCCGCTTCCACTACAGTACGAGACGACCGGGTGGTACTGACTAGCTGTCTAGCTGGGCCGCGTTGAATATCTGCTGCACCAGGGAGTCGTTATTGCAGCCCATGCCTCCGCACACCATGTTCTGCCCTTTCAGAGAGGTGTAGTCATGCCCTTCCTCCAGGACAAAGTACACAGGTGGACCTGCATGCAGGTATTTGAGGGACTTGAAATAATCCATCACGTAGGAGTCCTGAAAAAAGGATCAAAGAATAGGACAGAGGATGAATGCTCTGATGATGTTGAAGTGAGGTGATGATCGCTAAGGATCAGGAGAGCACTGGATGCTGCTGGTCGACAGGCCCCCAGCTCAGATTCGGGGTTTCCTACCCAGCCAGCTCCCTTTTGCTCACCCTCCCTGCACCCCAGGAGCTCCCGTGGCTGGCCCGCCCTCAGGAGGGCACCTTACAAGGTAAAAGACTTGCTGCTCGCCTTCTCTGGCTCGCCAGTGGGCTGCCTGAGAGTTCAAACGCTAAGACGACTCCCACGGGCACAGCTTTCTCCTAACATGGGAGAGCCTGTCCGCACTTGCATTTCGAAGCAGGCATTAGCTTGAAATAACTGCAGGCAAGTTCTGAAAAATTTGTTCACACCACTGGCTCAATAAGATAAAAGAGAAAGCATCTTACATCTGGCATTGAAAGAGACTGATCCAGTCCGATTTCCACTTTGTTCAGGACTGCAACACTGAATGACAGGACACCCACAAATATTGCTATCTGAAATGAAAAGTGAGTTATAAGACAGTGATTGCTTAGTGTATTAGAACGTAAGAACACAAAATCTTAAAACACATAAAAAACAGGACTTTCCTCAACTGAGAAGTTTAAACGACATGTTAAGTAAGTAGAGAGAAGGGGTAGTGGCTGAGATCATACTCTCTAGAGTCAAACTACCTGGGTTCAAATCCCGGCTCCATCACTTATGAGCTGAGTGACCCTGGGGAAGTCACTTAACCTCTCTTTTAGCTTCTATTTCCTCATCAGTAAAATAGGAAAAATAAAAGATGTATAACATAAGATAGTTTTGTGGATTAAATGAGAAAATCTGGGGTAATCCAGATTTTAGCATAATGCCCAATATGAAGTGTTCGATAAATGTTAAGTGTTACTTTACCATTACTGGAGACTAATTTATGTGCTTTTAGTAGAGAAGTGATAGATTATCACTGTTGGCTACATCCAGTACATAAACTACAAAAAGCTCTTGCATGGTTGCTGGGGACTAGGGATAGTGGGTGTGGGGAGGGCTGTGTGTGACTCTATACAGAGGCAGCCTGAGGGAGAGTGTTGTGACAGAGCAGACGATGCACATGAATCTGCACATGTGATAAAATGACTTAGAACTGGACACACACTGTGCCAATGTCAAATTCCTGGTTTTGACATTGAACTACAACTATGTAAGACCACAGGAAGAAACTGGGCCCTCTCTGTACTATCTTTGCAACTTTCTATGAATGTATAATTATATCAAAATAAAAACTTGCTTATGTTGACTGCTAAAAGCTAGCTAGAAAAATATTTTATATGTTTGTACACATTTGCTTTTGGATATATACTTAGCAGCTGTCAGAGTCCCCTTCCCAAGCAGATTTTTTTTTTTAAGTTTATTTATTTATTTTGAGAGAGAGAGTGAACAGAGGGAGGGGCAGAGAGAGCAGGAGAGAATCCCAAGCAGGCTCCACACTGTCCGCGCAGAACCTGACTCAAGCCTCGATCTCACAAACTGTGAGATCATGACCTAAACGGAAATCAAGGGTCAGACGCTTAATCAAGTGAGCCACCCAAGGGCCCTGCGAGCCGATTTCTTAGAATGCATGGGACAGATCTATTTTGGGAAGGAAAACCACGAACTCCTACCACAATTGGTCTCATCCAGTCCTTAAGCAGAAGTGGAGAATAGGAGTGCTTGAAGAGCCGAAACAAGCAGCTCTCTGAAGCCTGGACACTGGTTCCATCTTCAGAGCCTCTGACACAGCAAAGAACATCCAGACGGTTTTTCTGAGAGGATGAAGAGGAACAAAGGTCACACTCTCTGGCTGCTTCAGTCAGATTCTAGACTCTAATTAGGAGACTGTGATCCTGTTAACTTACCTCTTGACGCTTAATGTCTAACCCCAAGAGACTCACGAAACAGGTAATCTGAAGAAGGAAGTCGATGAGGACTGCCATCCCGGCAAACAGAGAGAAGGTGTGAACAGCCGGCATCTTTGACAGCGCTCCTGCAGGGGTGAGAAGCTGCCACGTCACGGCCCCTGCAGCACAGGACTCTGTGCAAGTCTTACACTACTGCGGGCTGGGCTGTGTCAGGAGCCAGAACAGGCTGCAGCCATGAGAAGGCCCTTGCCCCCCAACACCGCCACAGAGGAACGCCGCTGAAGTCTGTGGTTGTCACACCACAACTGGAAACAAACCATAAGTCCAATGTTTTTGCAAAATGGTGTCAGCATCAGAACCACTTAGCGAGTTAAAAATGTGGGTTCCTATGCTCTAACCCTACCTTACTTAATTGGGACAGTGGGAATTCATACCCAATTCAGTTGTATTTAAGAGGCTCTCCAGGCAAAGCTATGCACATTAAACTTTTGGAACCGCCAACATGGGTCATTTCTTACAGTACCTTCTATGCTTCACTCTATAGAGAGGCAGTATTTCTATTCTGCTATTACATCAACAATGTTAGTCTCCCACTTCTGTCACAATCAGCTGAGGGCACTCCAAGTCAGAGGTACTAGGTTAATACCCAGGAACTGCAAACTGGCAGCCCAGAGGCCAGATGTATCCTGTGTGGCCCACATTAACTAGATCAATCCATCTTAGGATAAAAAGCTGTTTCTTAAAATAAGTAGCCAGTATTTAACAAAATACTTTTGGTCTTACACAAAAATCTAGATTCACAGCTTTGCTTTAAAAAAAAAGAAAGAAAAGAAAAGAAAAGAAAAGAAAAGAAAAGAAAAGAAAAGAAAAGAAAAGAAAAATGAGATTCAGCGCCACTGGGCCAGCAACATGTAGACCTGTGCACTCTGCGTGCCACAACCTCTACTGTTCTTACTGTCCCCACAAAGTCACTCCAGCCTTGAGGCACAGTGTCTATTACCATCACACTTGTGCTGGTTTTCTGCTAAAAAAAAGGTAAAAAGAGAAAATAACTTGTTGCACCTATATCCATCAAGAGGAAGTATAAGGGCCACGGGCGTCAAAGCGCGTTGCTTTGTGGAAATGACGAAGAGCATATGAGCGCGTCTGATTTGAAAGATGGCTACCTTCAGTGACCCTACAACAACAGCCCCATGTAAGGTGACTGAGTAGCCAAAGGAAGCATTTCCATTTGTGACCCGCAAATTGTGTCTCTCTCTGGACTTGTGGGGCAATTCTAATCCAGCCTCCTCCTCAGAAGATGCACTCAGTTTTCTCGTTCTTCCGTTACTGCACACCAGAGATGGGGGCAGGCCGCCCTGCCAGTGAGGCTGGCTGGTGATTTCTCCATATGAAAGAAACATGGGAGCACTGGTTTTTGCTGCAGCTTATTCTCCCTGTATGAGGCGCGGCCCATACAGTGCTCCCCCAGTGCTCTGTAGGCACAGAGGCAGAAGGCTGTCTGGTAGAACATGGGCAAACTCCCTGCAGGCCAACACCTGTGGACTCTGCACGGAATGCTATGCGGCTCTGTGAGAACGCCCTTTTCAAAGATCAACACTGGCCATGGGAGACAAAAAGAGGAGCCAAAGAGGAGTTCCAGGTATCTGTCATCCCAGACCCCAACATCAACACTGTCCTGAAACAACGGGAGGAAGAGGACGCTTCCAAAATGATACCCCAGATACTGCCAGCAAATTTTCCCGTGGTCTGCTCTGCTCTTTCCAGTCATGGAATAAAGCTCAAACAAGGAAGCAGCCCAGATCCTTCTATTCCCAGGCTCAGAAAACTGTAGGATTGGTAAAATTCAAAGAGTGATTACCTAAGAAAAATGCTACAGCCTCTGAAAAGGATGACAGGAACATACTAGGAGCCACTTCTCCTAGGACCCTGCCCAGCTGCTGATCCAGAGTTTCTCCATGAAGACGTTCATCTCGCTTAAAAAAAACAAAACGCAAAACAAGGGATGTTAAAATTTCTAAATAACGATGCCATCTCTTTGCTTCTTTGTTGCTTTGTGTTAACTCATTGGTAAATAAGAATGATTAGCAGCTTCTATTTATTGTACATAAATTTTTATGGGAGACCCACACTTGTCATGATAATTCATCCAGGTATTACTAAACCCCTTTGCTAGGTAACAGGTGAGAAGCTCAAGGCAAGACTGGATCATCTTATCAGGAAAATACATGGAATGCAGGCTGCAGGTGGCTGGACCATTTAAAGACACTCTTACATGCCAACGAGTCTCCAAATAAGGGGACCGGGACAGAATAAATTGACCAAGACCATTTTCTCCATCAGCGGCATCTCTGGCAAATCTTTGATTCTTCTACACTATTGGAGAATCATTTTAATAACAGGCATGTCCAAAATACTTTCCACAAGTGCAGGAGCCCTTTTTACATACATATTTAAAACATGAATTTTCACTTTATATATCTAAATCACCAACCAAAGAGAAGGGTGAACTTCTTGGTCTCGAAATGTCCCAAACGAGCTATGGACACCAATCGGCAACACAGAGAAAAGGAACCAAAGCCTCCTCATTGTCCACCCTCACAAATACTCTGCATGGAACTGCAGAGCCATTAATGGAGCCCAGTTTTTGGTCAGATGCCCAGCTCTGTGAGACAATGAAAATATACCTGGTAGGTCTGGACCAGAATGAAGATGTTGTCCACCCCAACAGCCAGCACCAGGAATGGGATGACTTCGATCACAATGAGGGTGAGGGGGATCCCAACGTAGCTAAAGATGCCCAACGAGCACGCCACTGAGCTCAACACAATGAGGATCCCCGCGATGCCGAGGGAGATTTTAGAGTCCACCTGGGACATGCAACAAAGACACAAACTGTCAGCGTATCATTTGTCCTATGACTAAAAGGTCCTCGTGTTTTACCTCTTTTTGGGTATAGCTGATTTGGAGTTAAAAGTCCTGAGTTTGAGAGAAGAAATGAAAAATATTCTAGGTCTTCCCTAGCAATGTTTTATAAGCAACCATTCTTAGCTGATGGTGTGGACAAATTAGAAAAAACTGGATTATGGGAAATAAATTGTAAGTTTAAAATAAACCAAAGGCTTGGACCTGGAGAAAATAGCCGCAGGAAACAGAAATGTTACATACGATTAAAACACAGGGGAATGTACACTAGTTTTGAACAAAATGAGTTACGATTAAGTAGAGGCAAAAAACGACATCATGCGATGCATCACCATTTCTCTCCAGCACAGACACACACACAAACACCACTTACTAGAAGCCTGCTACAGCTTTTGATGTGCCCCAAGGCTATGGAAATGTACAGAAACATGATGGCATAGCTGATTATAACAGTGAAAATATCACCGTTACTTTCACGATTTAGTTCATCTTCAATACTTCGCTCGGTAGTGAAAGAAATGGTCAGATTTGGATTCTTGTAGTTTTTCACAAAATTAATAAACCTAAAGAGTGAGCAAATTTTATATTTTTAGTTAAAGCTTAGTGACAGCTAAGTGAGACACTTCTTCCCAACTTCTATGACACAAAAATCATGTCTACTTAACCTATGCCCACATTAGGATTTTCTACACGCTGGAGACTAGAAGGTGAGACACCCCCAGAGTACAAAATTCCAGACACGCTGAAGTTTCTACCACTTGAATCAAGTTTAGAACAAGTTTATTTTATTTTATTTTTTTTTATATTTAATCATTTTTTGAGAGAAAGAGCATGAGTGGGGGAGGGACAGAGAGAGAGGGAGACACAGACTCTGAAGCAGGCTTCAGGCTCTGAGCTGTCAGCACAGAGCCTGACACGGGGCTTGAACTCATGAACCATGAGATCATGACCTGGCCAAAGTCAGACGCTTAACCAACTGAGCCACCCAGGCACCCCTAGAACAAGTTTAAAAGTTGGTCCGGGGGTTTGGCTTTGGTAGCACATATACTAAAACTGGAATGAACAAGAAAAGATCAGCATGGCCCCTGAGCAAAGCTGACAAATTCATGAAGTGTTTGTTTAAAAAAAAAAAGTTGGTTCATGGTCTCCTTTCTTTTTCACTAAAAAAGATTCCTAAACAAAGCATATTATAATAAAGACATACGCTCATGGAACAAACTTTTAAAAGTTGATTTACAGATTCAATGCCATCCCTATGAGCCCCAGCTGACTTCTTCATAGAAAGATAAGCTGATTCTACTATTCGCATGGAACTGCAAGGTGCCCAGAAGAGCCAAACCCTTCTTTTTCAAAGAAGGACAAAGGAGGAGGACACACACTTGTTGATTTCACACTTTCTACAAAACAACAGTAGTCATGAGAGTGTGGTATCAGCACAAAGACAGACATAAAAATCAAAGATCAGAGGAATACAACTAAGAGTCTAGAAATAAACCAGGTATCCATGGTCACCTAATTTTTGACAAGATGGCAAGACTACCCAATGAGAGAAAGCATAATCTTTTCAACAAATGGTCTGGGACAACTGGATAGCAACATGCAAAAAAGAATGAAATTAGATTCTTCCTCATGTTAACATGAAAAAATTAACTCAATGGATCAAAGACTCAAAGGTGAGAACTAAATATATAAAACTCTGGGGGCACCTGGGTGGCTCAGTCTGTTAAGTGTCCGACTTCAGCTTAGGTCATGATCTCACGGTCCGTGAGTTCGAGCCCCACACGTTGGGCTCTGTGCTGACAGCTCAGAGCCTGGAGCCTGCTTCGGATTCTTGGTCTCCCTCTCTCTTTGCCCCTCCCCCGCTTGTGCTGTCTCTCTCTCAAAAGTAAACATAAATAAACATAATAAATAAAGAATAAAACTCTCCAAATAACACACAGGCATAAATCTCCATGTCCTTGGATTGGGCAATGGTTCCTCAGATATGACACTGAGAGTATGAGCAACAAAAAACTAGAAAAACTAGACTCCAAAACTAAAAACCTGTGCTTCAGCAGACACCATCAAGAAAACAAAACAAGCCAAAGAATGGGAGTAAATACCCGGAAATCATGTAGCTGATGGCGGCCTTGTAGAATATGTAAGAATTCTTACAATTTAATAATAAAAATACAAACAATCCAGCTAAAGACAGGCAAAGGATAGGAATAGACATTTCTCGAAGGAAGTTACACAAATGGCCAATAAGCACCAAAACGGAGGCTTTAAATCATTAGCCTTCAGGGAAATGCAAATCAAAACTGCAATGAAATACCAATTCACACCCACTAAGACAGCTAGAATTGAAAGGTCAGCTAACAAATGTTGGGGAGGACGTGGGGAAATTAGAACCCTCATACACTGCTGGTGGAATGTAAAATGGTGCAGCCACCATGGAAAGCACTCTGGCAGTTCTTCAAAGGGTCACCATATGACCCAGAAATTCTACTCCTAGTTATATATCCAAGAGAAATGAAAACATAGAAGCTCACAGAAAAATCTGTATATGGATGTCTACAGCAGCATTATTCATAATGGCCAAAAAGGTAGGAACAACCCAAATGTGTATCAAATGATAAGTGGATAAAAATGTGGTATATCCATAGGATGAAACATTATGCAGCCATAAAAAGGAATGAGGTACTGATACATGTTACAACTTGAATGAACCTTAGAAACACACTAAGTGAAAGAAGCCAGACACAGAAGTCCATATATACGCTTCCATTCATATAAAAATCCAGAATACAAAAATGTATGGAGACAGAAATGAGATTAATGTTTGCACAGGGCTGGGATGTGGGAAGCTGAGGGTGACGGGTGGGAGTGATAGCTAAAGGATTAGGGGGCTTCTTTTTGAGATTAAAAAAAAAAAATTCTAACATTCACTGCGGTGACAGTTGCAGGTATCTGTGAATACACTAAAAGGTACTGAATTACACAGTTTCAATGGGTGAAACGTATGGCATAGGATTTATATTCCAACAAAGTTCTTTAAAAAAAGCAGTGAAAGGTATAGAGTCAAAAACCCGTTCTCTGTTCCTATTCTTTAGGGGTTATAAACATAGTCAACAATTTCCTGGGCCCCTTGCTTATTTTTTCTAGGGATGGATATTTTTTCTACCATGGATAGCATATATTTGCCTAACCACGTTGATTGCAGCTTTTGTGTCCTCCATCTGGAACCATGTACTTATCCATCTTTAATGACTGCATGATTTTCTACCATGTGTGTCCCCTACTAATGTACACCCAGCTTGCTCCTGGTGTTCACTATGAGAAAAGGGTGCAGGGAACATTTCTGCATATACACTTTTGCATTCCTGTGCAGGGATACAGATTCAAACAATGTTTACAGATACACCGATTTTTTTTTCTTAACGTCATTAGTACCAAATGAAAAAAATGACATAATTTAGACCTGATATTGGTTATTAACTGAGTTGACTGTGGTTTAAGTGCATTCTGTTAGCGTCCAGCTCCCCACACAACAAAGACAGCAACTCACTCTTTTTCCCAGACGTGGGCCTTCTGGAGCCTCTCTGTATCATTATAGTAATTATTGACAGGAAAGGTAATCACAAGGGCTGTGGCATTATTGTAATTTTGATCTGAAAAGGAAAAATGTGACATTAAGAAGATAAGAAGTGTGCAGAAAATTAGACACGAGGGAAAATTACATGACAGCCAGGTAACTGATTTCTCACAGGTGCTGTAGACTGTACTCTAAAAACAAATCACAAGTTCACTGACGTGTCTATGTAGCTCAGTTAATGAATAAAAAGGATGCTGTATCTGGTGTAGACAGAGATTCACTCAGGAAGGGTAAAATAGCACGTGCGTGGTAAAAATTTCCATCAGAGCAAAAAGGTGTTCATTGTCTCTCCTTCCTCAGTCCTTAGTTCTCCTCCCCACACTGTGGCCATCTGAACTATTTCCCAGAGATACTCCACACATGCACAAGCAAACACCTGTATTCTTCCCTTTCCTTCTTAGTCACACAAATAGCGGCATGCTGTTCTGCACATTACATTTTTAATTTATATCTTGGAGATGGCTCCATTTTAGGACATAAAGAGCTTCCTTATTCTTTTTTCTACTGTATCATATTTTCTAGTGTAATTTAACCAATCTCCAATTGATGGACATTTTTGCAATTTTTAAAATTATGAACAAAAATACTACAAAGAATAATCTGATATTTTTCACGTGTAACAACATACATATTTGCAGAATCAAATCTTACAAGTAATGAATCAAAAAGTATGTGCCATTCTAATTTTGATAAATTCCTCCAAAATGCCCTCCAAAGGGGCTATCCTGTTTTTCCATTTCTTTACGTAGCAAAATATCTACTGAGACCCTGCTTTGTGCCAGGCCTTATTTTAGGTACTATGGATATATACCAGTGAACGAAAGAGAGGAAAACCCTGCATTCCTGGAGCTTGCATTCTATTCTAGGAACCATATACACTTCCAGTAACACTGGGGTCTTCTGCACCCCGCATTGTTTTATCAAACTCTTATGTCTTGCCCCCTCATTAGGGGGAAAGATTGAAGTGAGATGCATTTCACTATCTAGGAGTGAGGTTGAGCATTTTCCCCATATAATTAATAGCCATTTGTATTTCCTTTGTTAACTTTCATATGGCTTTGGCCACTTTTCTTTTGGGTTTTTAACCTTTTCTTTTTTTCACCAGAGCCTTCATATATATTTATATATAATTTTTTTTTTTTTTAGTTTATTTATTTTTGAGAAAGAGCACAAGTGAGGGAGGGGCAGAGAGAGAGAGAGAGAGAGAGAGAGAGAGAATCCAAAGCAGGCTCCAGGCTGTCAGAGCAGAGTCTGACACATGGCTCAAACTCACAAACTGTGAGATCATGACCTGAGCCAAAGTCATATGCTTAACCAAATGAGCCAACTGAGCTGCCCAGGCACCCCCCCAGAGCCCTTCATATATTAAGGGCACACTATCTGTTATGTATACTGTTTTTTCCCTGTCTAGTTTGTTGCTTGCTTTTTCTTTTTAACTTTATGGTGTTTGTTTTCTACATAGGAATTAAAAAAAAAAAAAGTGCTGATTTGCATCTGGCAATGGAAGAGAAACACTTTTTTTTTTTTTTTTAATTTTTTTTTCAACGTTTATTTATTTTTGGGACAGAGAGAGACAGGGCATGAACGGGGGAGGGGCAGAGAGAAAAGGGAGACACAGAATCGGAAACAGGCTCCAGGCTCTGAGCCATCAGCCCAGAGCCTGACGCGGGGCTCGAACCCACGGACCGCGAGATCGTGACTTGGCTGAAGTCGGACGCTTCACTGACTGCGCTACTCAGGCGCCCCGAGAAACACTTTTTAAAAAATGTTTATTTATTAACTGATGGAGGGGGAGGGGCAGAGAGAGAATCTCAGGTAGGATCTGTGCTGTCAGTGCAGGGGGACTTGATCTCACTAACTATGAGATTGTGACCTGAGCTGAAATTAAGAGTCAGATGCTTAACTACCTGAGTCACCCAGGTGCCTCAGAATTTTAAATTCTTATGTAGTCAAACTCATTAATGTTTCTTTTTGTGGCTTCTGGGTTTTGTGTCTTGCTTAGAAATGCCTTCTCCATTTAAAAATTATCAAAAAAATTCTTCCTGTATCTTCTTCTAGATCTTTAATAAGTTTCACTTCTTGTATTTCTTACATTTAATAACTTTCCCTCCTTATATATCTGAAGTTTATTTGGATGGAAGGAATGAGGTATGAGATCAAATTTAATTTTGACGGCTATGGCTCGCCAGTTGGGGACACTGTCTTTTCCCTACTAATTAGAAATGCCATTATATGAGGCGAGGAAAATGTAAATATAGATACAACTTCTCCCCTCCCACTGGCGAGGAGAACAACATCTATTTGACCTCTTCTGTGGGCGGGAGGAAAACCTGTTGAACTGCCTATTTTGGCTTTGGACGCCAAAGGTGTTACCTGAATCGTTACCCCATCATACCTGGTACAGTCTGTTCTAAGGTGCTACTGGAACCAGTAAAGAGCAAACCAATCACTCCTCCCCCTACAAGAGTGTCTCAATCCTCAACTAACTGGTTGAGGAGGAAGAACCAGATCAACTTTGCTTCTTTTTCCCCACATCCCACATATCATCTCTCCATGAACACTTTGACACTGAACAATGAGTTACGTGGAAATGAACTACTGCATGACTCTGGTGAAGAGTCTTTAGCTTTCGACAGCTTCCCAGAATGTGACCTTAAGAAGGCTAACACCATCCACTTCTTTTACATCCAGAACAAAACCCAAAGCCAAAGCCCAAAGAGAGAATGTACTTGGGATTTAAGATAGGGAATTCATAAGACTGTTCAATTTATGAAATCTTCATAATCAGCACCTGTTAGTGACAGAACCAAAACTACTTCACCTAATAGGAAAAGAGGAAGCTCTTCTTACTTACCATCATAGCCTCCTAACACAAGCCACGGGAACACTGGCCCACCGAATGTACCCAGGCAAGGATCATGGAGCAAACTGGTATCGTTCAGAGAGGCAGGAGCCCTGAGAAGTGTGGAAAACAACTCCCAGTTACAACAAGCCTCAAGACATCACAGAGACCTAAACATCTGCACGACAAACAGTTAAAGAGGCCGATTATATCCTAAGCATGATGTGGGCTCTGTGCATTATTCCTCAGGTGAATAATGCAGTTCAGCACTTGCCTTTGGGAGCTCAGAACCACTGAGTGAGAGACAGGCAAAAAGAGCACGATGTGGTCATTATCGCTCAGGGCAAGGTGCACATGGGAAGGGATGTCACACGGTACATGGAGCACTAATAGAGGAAACTGCCACCGAATGAGCGAGAACAGGTACATGCGAGAAGAGAGCAACAGGATGGCAGTGTGAGGAACCACACCAAGTCCTGTCTACAGCAGGAGGCACCCACAAAGGGGAGGACTTCAGAGGGAAGGGATGGGGCTGGAAAGAGGGAGGGACAGACAATAAAAAAAAAGGGTGTCATACGCTGTTTTACAAAGAGAATTCGGGCGGCAAAGCAGAAGAAGGGTCTGGATGTGGGAAAGAAAGGGGAGGAAGAGCCCTCAGACCAGTCAGGAGGTCTGTGCAAGGGCCCAGACGAGGGTAGTGCAGTGGAGGAACCAGCATCTCAGGACACATCCTAAGCCAGAACTCTGCTGGGCACTTGTTCAGATTCTCACATATAACCCGAACCATGGCCCTTCTGAGCCCACAGCTGATGGGCTCAGACCCTAAGGGGTCAGATCACCTGCTTGGGGCAAACAGGCTACGTGGACACAGCCAGAGGCCAAGTCCCATTGTCCCATACATCGGGCTTGGGAGCTCATCCAGAAGGTTAAAATCCAGAAGAATTATGTGAGGCAGGTAAGGATGGGGAAGGATGCAGATACAGCCTCAAGCTGACACAGGTGCCATCACACGACACGGGGGTATGGGGACAGTAGATCTGTGCTCGGTTCTGGGTGTGCCGTTCCTGCAGGACCTCTAGGCAAAAGCCCACGTAGAGCTGGAGGGTAAGGAGGGAGGTGTGAGCAGGAGACACAGAAGGGCAACCACGCAGCACACAGAGCCACACGTGGGAGCGAAATGGCCCAAGGAGTGCTTCTGCACTGATCTGAACCACACCCTGCCTCAGACTAAACACAAGCCTCACGCACCTCCCTCCCTGTCAAAATTTTGTTGACTTTCATTTTGTAAGACCGGAAGTAAACAGCTTTTTCCTTTAAATATAAAAACCGAACAAGTTTCACTTTTTTTTCCAGTTGTCAAATTGCCCATGGCCACCCTATACCATCCACCCTGTGGAGAATGGGCGTGTCCTTACTGTTTTACAGGGAGAGCTCAGATTTTTAGAGGCGAGCTCCTTGAAACAGAGCAAACCGGGCTTAATCGGCTAAAGAGTCACACCCCAATAGCCTAAGTAGAACTGAAGACCACCAAACCAGACCAGATATCAAAGTAGCTGGCTCCTGAGATGGGGTTAGCTGACAGCACACTCAAAAGTGACAAGGAATAATTTCTCTGTCCCTGCAGTGACAAAACAGCCACGGTGATTGTCTGGCTGAACACCGGTCTCCAGGCCGGGTCAGGGCCTGCAGGGACAGCAGGCCCACCAGTGTAGACTGCTCTCCCTGCTAGGGGCACAGGCCTCCCTGCTAGGGGCACAGGTCACCAAAGCACAGATGCTCTGTGACCAGTGCACACGACAAATGCCGCCTGCCCAGCTAGACGTGCCTCCAGCGGGAAGCAGATTCAGTGCTCTCCAATCTGAACTGCACACCAATCCTGCCCTCACTTCTCAAGGGGACGCTGCATTTTTAAAAACAATCTGACATCGTGGTAGAAGTTTATAGTTGCAAGACAAGAAAAAACACTAGAGGCTTCTATTCTTGTACTGTGAGACCAGTGGCGGTGTGGCATGTGGTTTCCAAATCAGGCATGAGTGAAAGGCCATTCCTCGATTATACATCATGAATGCTCCATGAGCGCTCCCACCCCAGGGCCTTTGTGCTTGCTGCCTGTCTACTCGGAACACTTTTCCCTCCGATAATCACAGCCTCCCTCCTTTCCTTTCTGTCTGTGCAGGTCTCCACTCTACCTAAAGTAGCACGCCCCCAATGCCCTCCATCTCCTCATCGGGCTTAATTTCTCCAGAGCTCTCCTCTCCACCTGGCATCAGGGCAGGTATCTATTCGTTGTCGGTCTCCCTCCATCAGAGCATGCGCTTCGCAGGGCAGGTCCCGCTGCGTGCTCACGGCTAGGCCTCTGGCACCTACAACTGTGTGCAGCAACAGCAAGTGCTCTCGGGCTGGTGGGCCGAATGATGACCGTCTCCTGCCACGTACCGTACACAGTATAGCAAGTGCGTGTGGTAATCTGCATACACAAAGAAGTCATCTCCTATTTCATGGTCCAGCATGGAATGGCTGTTCTGGAAGTAATTTAACACGCTCAGAATGGTGCAGTTCTTGTTATAGGGTGACAGGGGGGCCACGCAGATGTCTTGAAGTGTCACGGTCTCATTGTTATAAGATGCAGTGATATTTTCGATGGCAGTTTGTAAGTCAAGAACCTGAAAGAAGATTTTAAAAATAAACAAACCCAGAAACACATTGGATTTCTCTCAGATTGTGACTGCTATTGCCCTGACAGGTGAGAAGATAAAAAGTATTTGCAGAGGGGCGTCTGGGTGGCTCAGTCGGTTAAGTGTCCGAGTTTGGCTCAGGTCATGAATCTCACAGGTTCAGGGGTTCAAGCCTGCATGAGGCTCTGTGCTGACAGCTCAGAGCCTGGAGCCTACTTAGGATTCTGTCTCCTTTCCTCTCCACCCCTCCCCCACTCATGCTCGCTCTCTCAAAAATAAAATAAACATTAAAAAAAATTTTTTTTAAAGTTATTTGCGGAAAATCCTTCCTCACACAAGGGAGAGGACGAAGACGTGCTATGGTAAAATATCTGACGACATCAAAGGCCCACTCTTAAAAGACAGCAAGCTGGGATGGAGACCCTCCTGAGAGGTGTCCAGAGAGATAGGGAGGGGACCGCGATACCAGGACAGATCTCAGGGCAGGATACATGCATATCTCGCATTCTACCCTTCTGCAGCAATAACAACAGGGCCGCAGAGGGGAGACCGGGGCAATCTGCCTGGTTCTCTCGACATACCCTCTTACTAACAAAACACCACCTACTGCCTTGTGCCATACTAGGATTATTTATGTATATCCCTGGGGTTCCCAACAGAGACTACATTCCTGGAGGTAAATGACTACATTGTGCTTCTTTTGCAACAAGCTGAGAAAAAGAAACACAGGGTTACTCAGTGGAGAAAAGATTTTGTTCATGTCTTGAGACCATTTTGATGTTTTTCAAGATACCAGACTTTCTGTAGGCAAGAGCAATATTTAAAGGAAAAATCATGCGATTGAGCAACTGTTCATTAAAAAAATAGGAAGGATGCCATTTATTCACAGACAGAGTTCTCCAGGTCAAGTGTGACAAGGGAGAACGGGAAGGGTTAAAGGCCTCTGTAAGAGAATGGGATGGATCTCGTTCCGAATGCACCTCCTACCAAATGCAGGCCGGGGCCTACCTTCCGGAAATGACAAATTCATTCCTGCAGCGGCGGACCAGCAGTAGCTCCTGCCTCGGTCCCCAGCACAGTGTTAGAGAGGCTTCATTCCTTTGGGTCCTGGCACATTACTTTTCAATTGCCAAGGGAAAAATTTAATAAGTTCCTAAGTAAATTATAAATACACTCTGCTTCAACAGAGAAATGCTCCTCTCAGTTTCAAGAAGCAAGACCTGCCATATGAAGGAAATATAAAAGCAGTCTACAGTAAAATTTTTAGGAAGTTCAACATCCACCATTCGCTTTCTGGAAAAGTAAATGAAAAGCATCTTTACCTTTTTACTGTTGAGATTTTCAAGATATACCGCCACATTCAGCCCCAACCCCATGTCAAGTAGAACTGGTCAATATGTCAAAGCCAGAAAACAAACCACCCGGCTTCCCAGAACGGATTTCTGCTCACAGCACGTTACCTGGTGCAAGATCGCGAGGTCAAGCGGAGGTCCAAAGGGCACATCGGATCCTGAGGGGTACGGCTGGTAAGTGTGTGCACTGGTGTGGGGGGCCTGGATGATGAGCTGCTCCGTGCGGAAGAAAGGCCCAAAGTGCGTGTCAAAGTACTCTTTCTCGAGGCGCGCCTGGCTGCTGGGAGCTGACCACAGGTCAACTGGATTGGTCGTGACCCGCACAAACACCAGGCCTGAAGAACAGGCGGCAATGAAGGCCAGGGAGAAGAAGATGATGGGGCCCGGGTTTCGGACGCAGAAAGAGCCCCACTGTGAGAAGAGCCGCCTCAGACAGCCCTCAAATGCCGCACCAAGCGCGTCGCAGCAGGACGCCTCCCCTGGAAGAGCGGGAGAGGAAGGGAGGGTGGAGGTTAAGAGCCAAGCCATTCCTGAAAGTCGGAACAGGGAAAGCGTTAGCTACTACCACAGGGGCTGGGAATAGTGTCCGCACAGGGATGGCACAAGATACGCCTCCCTCCCGTCGCACACCCTCAGCACCTATCTGCTCAGGAAGCCACCTTCCTTGCCTGCCCACGGTGAAGGCGCCTGCCACCCACCCCACAGAGGAGCAATGCTCACACAAAAGCAAAGTTCTCTGAGCACTCTGTCCAAGGCACTTCCCATCCACCTTTGTGGCTATGCCTGCCCCTCCACAGCTCTTACCCCAGTCCCTAATTATCCTCGGTTCCGATCTGCCACCCTGACTAGACTGCTACTACCACAAGGGCAAGGACCTGTCTGTGTTGGTCACGGCCGTGTCCTTGACACCAGCACAGTGCCTGTCCCAGAACAGCACATCAACATTTTCTGAGGAAACGTGCACTCATGCAAACATAATCCTAACCATTTGAGTACAAAAGTGCCTACCTCTGTCATTGGCATTTACAGAGAAAGCTATGTTGCTATCAATGGGGGTGTACTCGGAGACAAAATAGCGTTTTCTGAAAAACAAAAGCACATAAGCAGTATTATTAGTGGATATTTGACATAATGAGGCTGTTCCTCTGATACTCCCGTAGACCTATTAAAAGCTCACTTCTTCATCCTATTTCCTTCTTGCCTAATCGCCTCCTTCTTCCCCCAGGTTCCCTTGCTCTAGGTCATCCTGCTCACCAGTCTCAGGAGAAAATTTAAGACGGTATTAAAAACAAGTTGATAAAGGGTAATTTCTCCTTGCAGCCTTCATTTAGATTTAAAACTTCAGGTCCTTTAGAAACACAGTGAGCACTAGGGTGACTGGGTGGCTCAGTTAAGCGTCCGACTTTGGCTCAGGTCATGACTTCACGGTTCATGAGTGCGAGCCCCGCGTCGGGCTCTGTGCTGACAGCTCGAAGCCTGGAGCCTGCTTCAGATTCTGTGTCTCTCTCTCTCTCTCTCTCTCTCTGCCCCTCCCCCCGCTCACGCTGTCTCTCAGTGAACACAGTGAACACTGCTGTGCAGCAGCAATGGGCACACCTGGCGCCTGGAGCATCACTCTAACATCAGTCTCCAATATAAGGAACCAGGGATCCTTGCAGAAGAGGTGGATTCCAGGGCTGGCGCGGGGAAAATACCAGATGAGCCTGGAGCATTTTGTGATTCCAGGAAATAAGAAAGGCGAGGGCACGTTAAAAAACAAAACAAAAACAAAAAACAGAGGAGTAGGGACCATGATGTAAATGTAATTGAATAAATAAGTAGAGCAGGAGGGATAACGGTCTATACAGAATAAGTGTAATTAGTAAATGAAGAAGAAATGAGGGAACTATAAAATCAACAATCATCACTAGGCAAACACCACAGTAGTAGCTGCAGATAAGATCCCCCAGTGAAAGCTAAAATCAGGGGGTGACAGCTTTAGGAGAAACAAGGTATTAGGAGTTCTGACCCATCTCTCCTAAGATATCTATCAGTTACAAAGGGAGAAACAGTAACTTTATGGTAGAGAAATGCAGCAGAGACCCCCTTTATCAAGTGATCAAGGTTAACATTACCAGGGAAGAGACATACTGAGACCAGGTACGAGTGATATGTATGATACACTGAGAAGGACACATCGATTCTCTGATAATCTTGTCAGAAACATATAACCTCAACCTAATGAGAAAATGTCAGCTAAAGCTAAGTGGAGGGACATTCTACAAAATAACTGGCCAGTATGTATCGAAAGTGTCAAGGCCATAAAAGAAATGGAAAGACCGAGGACCTGTCACAGACCGGGGGAGGGTGGTAAACAAAAAGTGGGCGTGGAGTGGGGTCCAAAAACAGAACGAGGGTGTCAGAGGAAAAGATGGTGGTATCTGAATAAAGTTTGTGGCTTAGCTAATCATACCATACCATTATTTTCGCGGTTTTGATAATTACACAGTATGGCTGACGTAAGCTGTAACATTAGGGGAAGCTGGGTAAAGGATACATATGAACTTCTACTATTTTTTGCACCTTCCTGGTAAGTCTAACATTATTTCAAAACAAGTTAAAGAAAATGTACTGTCCTAATCAAGGCGCAAATATGTAAAAGGATTATAAGCACTGCATTGAATTAGATTTGAATCAGATTCAGCTCCTCCTACTTTCTGTTAAAGAATGTGTGGTTAATGCACAGTGCTTTAAATCACTCATCATTTTGAACAAATCAATGAAACCAACTTCACGATCTAACCAGGCCTCTGATTGTTTACCAGTTGAAAGCCAAAAGCAATTCATGGAGACCGGTATTCACGTGATATTTGTTTCCTGGTTTAGTTAAGCTGGAAGTACCACTTGAATAATCTTGCTCTTCTTGCCCTGGGGAATAAACAAAACTGCTCACCTGTAGCACCACAAAGCAAAAAATGCTCCAAAAAACACAAGCAAAAATGCCATGTAGGTGATCCACATGATGACATACATGGCGTCCAGGCCCAAGATTCTCCAGGGCACAGGAGGCGGTGGGGGCTGGGGCTTTGGGCCACAAACAATTGAGCAGTCCTGGCAGCTGCACGGCCCGGTGACCTCGTCCACAGACTCGTCACAGCCCTTGGTGGCATTGTTCATGGGCTCCATCCCATGGGTTGGAAGATCTGCGGGGAGGATGGGGTTGAGTAAATACCTCAATAAAAAAACTACAA
This sequence comes from Felis catus, assembly GCF_018350175.1. Lineage (NCBI taxonomy): Eukaryota > Metazoa > Chordata > Mammalia > Carnivora > Felidae > Felis > Felis catus. The sequence goes on from NC_058379.1 coordinate 46,079,039, forward strand.
AGCTTGTATTAAATTATATTTGAACCTAGTGCTAAGCACACTGACATACAGAGCATGACCATAAGAGTAAAAAGGACTGGAGGTTTCTGGCTGATCAAATGGTGTGTTGCCGCTTAGTCCTGTAAAATTTTAAGTTACTTCAAGTAATTTTGGGCACAAGGTTTGTTGCTGAGACCAGAGTGCCCCACATTCCAAGGGAAATCTCCACTGAGGAGCCAGTCTAACATCATTCCAGAGCTCCTAAAAAGGCCTTTGTAATGCTTCAGTCTTTTTTTTTAAAAGAAAAGAAACAAAACAAAAACCCAGGCTCATTCATTCTTTCAATGAGGCAGCAACACCGGAAGGCAGTTCCTCCTCCTCCATCCTCCCTGCCAGCCCCCTAAATTAACCAGGGGCAGGGGAAATGTTCTAGTTACCTCTCTCACTGGAGGGAAAGTCCAGGAACCAGTTATCTGAATTTGTTTACCTTCCTATTGTAGATTAAGGTTCCTGGGCTTTAAAACCACATCATAAATACACCAAACTTGGGAGTCTACCTGAAAAAATGGGTGTGATGGTGAAAGGTGCCTGGCCGTTGTCCTTACTGAACATGTACTCAATCCAGTTAGTGGCATTGCAGGCTTCGGCGTCCTTCCCACACAGCAGTCCCAGGGCTTTGTCATTACTGGAGGGGGCCTCCACGTCCCGGCAGGCATTGTACATGGCTGGCAGAGGAAGAAGGCAAAAGTACCGAACACCATGCTGAGAAGATCTTACGAAAGGCCTCTCAAATGCGAATTTAGCCATAAACACTGCACTCCAAAGCCACGGGCTGGTAGGAGGGACAGTAAACACTAAGGGCAGGAGTGGAGACTCACCACTCTGCAAGTAACATGCTGGGCTAGATTCCAAGTAACTTAAACATAAAAGCAAACGAGAAAGGCATACATCACCCCCACGTAGCTCACAGTAGCTGGGAGAAGTATTACCACCACTGGAGAGAAGAAGGGACTAAGGCTGAGGAAGGAGAAGTAAGAACCTTAGTGTCTCTTCAGTCAATGAAGCTGGTTCCAGAAATCTGGGGTAGGAAACTATAGAGCTGAAGAGTTTGGAACTTATACGGGAAAACTGTTTTTAGAGGAGAGGTCACATATGAATGAACCTAATACTAGTCACTCTCTTGGCTTTATTTTAGTACATATAAAGACAACACACAAAATAAGAATAATGTGACACTTTGCACATAAAAAAGTAGTACTAACGGATCCCATATTAACATTCGTTAACCAGTCCCTACTGTAGAGGCCGCTTTCAGGCAAACAGGCTTGAGCAATGGAATGTAGAAAAGGCCCATCAGCTGACCCACCTCAAAATATCCATAGGCCCTAACTAACCAATGGGCTACTTGCAGCTGAGCACAGTTACCCAAAAAGGGAGAATTCCAGGGGCACCTGGGTGGCTCAGTCAGTTAAGCTTCCAGCTCTTGGTTTTGGCTCAGGTCATGATCTCAGGGTTTGGTTCATGAGTTTGAGCCCTGCTTGGGAATTCTCTCTCTCTCCCTTTCTCTTCCCCTCCCTGACTTGTGCTCTCTCTCGCTCTCTCAAAATAAATAAATAAACTTAAAAAAAAAAGAAAGGGAAGAATTCCATATATCGCTATGCCTCCACCTCCTCCCTCTTTAAGAACAGCCTCCACCCACTACCTCACTGCACCACTCCCTTGTGGTGTATTCAATAAACTTCTATCGCCTTTGTTCTGCCTCAGGTGAATTCTCTCACGTTCCCAGCCACGGGTTGCCAGCCTATCATCACCCTACATTTGGGGGCCCCCATCCAATGGAGAGATACCTCATTTAGATACCACACCTACTTGTTACAAACTTCTTTGGATCTTCTTCCCTAAACTTTAAAGAGACACTGATAAATTCACCGTGTTTAACCCTCACTCTTGAAAGGCAGTTCAGATAGAATGACTTCTTTAGAATTAGGATTATTCTACTGCCTTCTGGCCTCTATCACTGCTGGTAAGAAAATCTCCAACTGGCATTCTTTTGAAATGATTTGTATCTTTTTTCTACTTATTTTTAAGACACTTGTCTTTGGAGTTTTATAGTTTTTTTTCATTAAAAAAAATTTTTTTTTAATGTTTATTTTTGAGACAGAGAGAGACAGAGCATGAATAGGGGAGGGGCAGACAGAGAGAGAGACACACAGAATCTGAAGCAGGCTCCAGGCTCCAAGCTGTCAGCACAGAGACCGATGCAGGGCTGGAACTCACAGGCCGTGAGATCATGACCTGAGCTGAAGTCGAATGCTTAACCGGCTGAGCCACCCAGGTGCCCCGAGTTTTATAGTTTTTCTGTGCTGTATTTACATATGGATTTTAACAGCTTTACTGAGATATAATTACATACCATACAATTCAACCATTTGAAGTTCCAATTTAATGGATTTTAGCCCATTCACAGAGAGGTGCAACCATCGCCACAGTCAATTTTAGAACATTTTCATCACCTTAAAGAAACTCTGTACTCTTTAGCTAATCCTCCCTCATCTCCCTCCGCCCCCCCCCCCCCAGCCCTAAGCAACCATTAATTTATTTCTGCCTCTATAGTACATTTGCTTACTTTGGACATTTCATATAAATGGAATCCTATAATATGTAATCTTTTGTGGCTAGCTTCTTCCACTTAGCATGATGGTTTCAAGGTCCATCCACATTGTAGTATGTATCGTTCCTTTTTGTGGTGGCATAATATTCTGCTGTACGAATATACCACATTTGTTTATCTATAAATCAGCTGATGGATATCTGGACTGTTTCTACCTTTGGCTATTAAGGACAATGCTCCTATAAATGTGTGGTTACAGTTTTTGTGTGGACATACGCTTTTACTTCTCTTGTGAATGAAATGGCTGTGTCATATGGTAACCCTATGCTTAATTCTTTCAAGAACTGCCAGACTGTTTTCCAAAGCGACTGCATCTTTTTACATTTCTACTGGCAGTGTATGAGGGCTCTAATTTCTCCACATCCTCCTGACACTTGTTACCTGACCTTTTGCTTCTAGCTGTCCTGATGGGTGTGAAGTGGTATCCCAACTGTGGTTTTGATTTGCATTTCTCTGATGACTAATGATTTTGAGCATCTTTTCATGTGCTTATTGGACATTTGTATAACATCCTTGGAGAAATGTCTGTTCAGATCATTTTCCCATTTTAAATTGGGTTATCTATTACTGAGTTGTGACAGTTCTTTATATATTCTAGATACAAGATTTTTAATGATTAAATAATTTGCAAATATTTTTGTCTTTTCTTGATGGTGTCCTTTGAAGCACAAAACTCTGTTTTGATCATGTCCCAACATATCTGTTTTTCTTTTGTTGCTCATGTTTTTGGTGTCATATCTAAGAATCCATTGTCAAATCTGAGGTCATGGTTTATTCCTATGTTTTCTTCTAAGTGTTTTCAGGTTTTGGCTCTTACATTTAGGTTTTTGACCCATTTTAGTTTTTGTTTATGGTGTGAGGTAAGGATTTAACTTCATCCTTTTCCATGTGGCTACTGTTTCCCCAGCACCATTTGTTGAAAAGACTATTCTTTCCCCATTGAATGGACTTGGCATCCTTGTCAAAAATCAGATGACCACAGATATATAGGTCTAAGTTGTATCTCATTGTCCTATATGTTTATTTTTATTCCAGTACCACACTGTCTTGATTTTCACCAGCTGGTAGTAAATTTTGAAATTGGGAAGTATGAGTCCTCCTATTTTGTTCTTCTTCTTCAGGATTGTCTTGGCCATTCTGGGTCCCTTGAAATTACATGAATCTTGGAATCAGCCTATCAATTTCTACAAAGAAGCAAGTTGGGATTCTGACAGGGATTGCACTGAATCTGTACATCAATATGGGAAGTACTGTCATCTTAACATTTTTAAGTTTTCTGATCCATCAACATGGAGTATCTTTCCATTTACTAAGATCCTTTCTTTTGATGATGTTTTACAGTTTAATGGTGATGACTGTAAGTTTTACACTTCTTGTTAAATCCTAGGTATTTTATTCTTCTTGATACTATTGTAAATGGAATTTCCTTAATTTCACTTCCAGACTGTCCACTGCATATGAAGACATACAACTGATTTTTGTGTATTTTCTTTCTTTTTAATTTACCTGGCTTCAAGATTAATTTTTCTGCCCCTAAGTCTAAGGATTCATCTCTCTTCCAATCTGGAAAACCCTTGGCCATTATCTTTTTACTTATTGTTTCTCCCCAACTTTCTCTTTTCCTTCTCTGGAGCTCCTCACATTATCCCACAAGTCACTTCTTTAATGATTCCAGATTGTCATAACTCTACACTATTTTCTAGGTAATTCTCTCATATCTTCCAGCTCACTATTTGGTTTTCACGTTTTTATTTTATTAAATATTTTAAGCATACAGAAAATATGGAGAATAATACAATTCTCATTTATTTAGCACCCAGCTATATTAATCTTGTTGTTCATTTGCCCCAACATTAAAAAAACCAAATGCTACAGATACAGTTGAAGTCCCCTGAATACCCTTACTTAGGAATACATTCCCTTGCTTAAGGTAAAACCACAACCCTGAATTTGATGTTTATCTTTCCCATGCACATTTGTGTACTTTCATGATATACTGTATACATAGATATGTAGTAGTGTTTAATATAAACATACTACATCTATCCTGTGACATTTTCAATTTTTCAAGTACTTCAAGTCAGTGATGTAACTAATTCATACGTTTTAACAGTTTTAAATATTCCATTATAGATTATGACTATGCTCCAAATATATTTATCCATTCTCCTCTTAATCAGCATTCAGTGCCTCAATTTAGTTAATTTATTAATGGACTTGTTATTTAAAAAAAATTTTTTTTAATGTTTATTTCTGAGAGTGAGAGAGACAGAGAGAGAGAGAGAGTGTGCGCACATGTGCACACACACACAGGAGACAGAGGGGCAGAGGGAGAGGGAGACACAGAATCCAAAGCAGGCTACAGGTTCTGTTGCTGACAGCTCAGAGCTCGAACTCGTGAACTGCGACATCATGACCTGAGCCGAAGTGAGACACCCAACTGACTGAGCCACCCAGCCGACCCTATTAATGGCCTTTTTAAAGAGGAGTTTTAGGTTCACAGTAAAATTGAGCAGATGGTATAGAGAACTCCCACACACCTCCTGCCTCAACACAAGCACCTCATTACTATCAACAGCACCAGAGTATATATATATTTGTTACAGCCGATGAACCTATAATGACACATCATTGTCATTCAAAGTCCACAGTTTATTTCAAGGTTCACACTAAGTGTTATATATTCTATGAGTTTTGGCAAATGTATAATGACTCATATCCACTATTATAGTATTAAACAATAGTCTCCCTGTCCTTAATATCCGCTGTGCTCCTCCTTTCTTCCCCTAGTACCTGGTAACCATTGATCATTTTACTATCTCCATAGTTTTGCCTCTTCCAGAATATAATCAACCTGGAATCATACAGTATGTAGGCTTTCCAGATTCACTTCTTTCACTTAGTAATATAGATTTAACATTCCTCCATGTCGTTTCATGGCTTGATGGCTCATTTCTTTTTAATGCTGAAGGATATTCCATTGTCTGGGTGTACCCCAGTTTATTTACCTACTGAAGGACATCTTGGTGTGAATTATGAATAATGCTGCTACAACATGCATGTAAGGGTTTTTATGTGGACATACGTTTTCAATGCTTTGGGGTAAATGCCAAAAACCATGATTGCTGGATCATATGGTAAGAGCATTTTTAGTTTTCTAAGAAATTGTCAAACTGTCTTCCAAAGTGGCTGAACCATTTTGCATTCCCAGCAGAAATGAATTAGAGTTTCTGTGGCTCCACATCCTCACCAGCATTTGGTGGTGTTAGTGTTCTGGATTTTGGCCATTTTAACAGGTGCATAGTGGTATTTCACTGTTGTTTTAATCGGGAATTCCCTAATAACATACAATGTTGAGCATCTTTTCATTTGTTTATTTGCCATCCATTATCTTCTTTGGTAAGGTGTCTGATCAGGATTTGTGTCCACTTTTCAATCAAGCTATTCATTTTCTTATTATTGAGTTTTAAGAGTTCTTCATTTATTTTGGGGTCTGTGGGTGGCTCAGTCGGTTAGGTGTCCGACTTCAGCTCAGGTCATGACCTCACAGCTCATGGGTTTGAGCCTCGTGTTGGGCTCTGGGATGACAGTCCTGAGTCTGAAGCCTGCTTCAGACTCTGTGTCTTCCTCTCTCTGCCCTCCTCCGCTCGGGCTCTGTCTCTCTCTCAAATACAAAGAAACATTAAAAAAAAAAAAAATCCTTCATATATTTTGTTAAGAGTCCTTCATGAGATGTGTCTTCTGCAAGTATCTTCTCCCAGTTTGTGCTTGTCTTTTCATTCTCCTGATGTCACCAATTTTTGACGACCACAAAAGGGCCACAATGAATGTTCTTATATGGTTCTTTGTTTATGTGCATTAGGAGTTTCTCTATGGCAGGCATCTATGTAAGTGGAATTTCTGGAATGAGGGTATATTCATCCTCAACTTTACCAGGTAGTGCAGAACGGTTTTCAAACACTCCTATTAAGTTATGGTTGCCAATGGTGCAGTATATTAGCATTCCTATTGCTTAAACATCCTACCAAATCTGGAATTGACCAATTTTTACATTTGTGCCTGATGTGTGAAATGGCAGCTCACTGTTTTAATCTGTGTTTCAGTGACTGTTCTAGATACTGTTTATAAATCTTTTCACTTATGATTTCTGCTTTTCCTCTAGTCTAGAACACTTCCTTATCTTAAAGTCATAAATATATTCTGTATTTACTTCTAAAAATGTCCAAGATTAGGATTTTTAATCTATACACCTTTAGTATGATATACAAAGATAAAAATTAGATGATCAATTTTATCACACCATGTATATACTATCCACCCTTCCTTTAATGATTTGTAACAACACACCTGTTATATATCAATTTTCAATAAGCATGGTTCTGTTTCTAGACAGATGATCTCTCTTCATACAGTCAGGATGCTTTTTATGTCGTATCTTTTGGTAGATTTATTCCTACATAGCTTATTTTATTGCTTTTGTGATGGAGACAATCTTTTAATTAATTATTTTAACTAACATTAATTTATATTTCATTATTTTTTATTATTCACATTTTCTATTAAATTTTTGGTTACATTTTTAAGTGATCATTACAATTAAATCTGTATGTTGTTCTTATATGATGAATTCTTATTCTCTTATTTTATAGATGTTCTTGGGCACATTCTTTATTCAGCGGTGTTGAATCTGCTATTTATCTTTCAGTTCATTTAAGTGGCTTTTTCTTATTAATAGAGCTAGCTGGTTCTAATTCTAATCTTTTCATTCTTTTCCCCTTGTGTTCTATTCTTTCAGGACTCTTTCAATTCAATCATTTTCTACAAACACTAGATGGTCTTTCTCATACTATCCTATGATTTCTAGTTGTTATGGATCCTTTTCCCTACTGTGGTATCTGTTTACTCTCCCTTATAGTGATGTATGTCTTGAGTCAAATCTCCCCTCCTGCTTCCCTTCTTCATTTCCACCCTTCCACACTCTCCCCTCAGTTTTGCAATTAACTCATGAAGTTACACAATTCATGTCCACTAGAAATAAAGTTCTAATGGCTTCTAAGATATACAGAAAAGTAAACTTGCACACACTAAAAATTTCCATGTGGGAACTTACAGTTAGGAAGGGATAAAGCAAATACTTCAAAAAAGATTGTTTTATAGGCTGTAGCTCAAGTCTTAGATACACGCTAAGCAACAAGTCGCATTTCATGGCCAATGGAATTTATAACTGTCATTTTCACACAGCTGACAACAAAAAGGAACAACCTGACCCAGTATCCTGATGCCAAATGTAATAAAGGAATAATTAAAAGCTTATTCACCCTCACCCCCCACCCCCCCAAAAAGTTTACTCACCATTGGCAAAACTCTCTCCAATGTAGTACTGTAATTCTTTTACATTTGTTTTAGTCTGGTTTGTAACAGGATCAACATAATCTTCAGTTGCTGTAACATTCAGAAACTGACTTTGCCGAGGGCTACACGTCAGCTCGCAAAACAGGTTCACTAGGTTATAGAAACAGGATGGACATCTAAAGAAAAAGTAAACTATATTGTCTGATCTCACAGATAATAGGGCCAGCAAAAAGATGATATACAACAAAGAATATTTTAAATTTATTATAAAGTGACAAGTAAATTATCTAAGAACTTCTTAAACCCAGCAATTCGACACCTAAAATCTTGTGTTAAAATAAAGATGTCTCTTTAAAAACTGCCCTAATTACTACACATATGTTGTCCAGGTGCAATTTCAGAAAGACAAAACTGCTTCTCTGAATTCTGTGCTTTGCAATTTATAGACATGTTTTCTTTGTCTTGAACTAAAGGGACTTAGAAACATCATGGGGACAATTCTGATTAAGAAGAAAAACAAGGGAAGGGTGCCTGGGTGGCTCAGTCAGTTAAGAGTCAGACCGGCTCAGGTCATGATTTTGTGGTTCGTGGGTTTGAGCCCCGCGTCGGGCTCTGTGCTGACAGCTAGGAGCCTGGAGCCTGCTTTAGATTCTGTGTCTCCCTCTCTTTCAGCCCCATCTCGTGCTCTCTTTCTCTCAAAAAAATGAACCTTAAAAAAAAAGTTTTTTTAAAAAAGAAGAAAAACAAGGGGAAAACGAGATTCATGCATTAGAATTTTCATCTTGCTACTGAAGGGCTTTCTTTAAGCCCCAGGTAATCCCTTGACCCTCTCTAAACACGAGGATTTCCCCGTGACTTGAGAAGAAGGCATAAGAACAGCAGTGGTGTTCTCTGGCTGCATGGGTTGCAGAAACACACAGGTTCTCATGAGGACCACAAGCTGTCTGCTGTCCTTCAGGTTCAACGTTTAAGCTTCTAACGGTGACTTGTTAGGTGGGAGAACTCTCTCCCCAGTTTGGTTCACTTCTATTTGCAAAAGCTACAGCTTCATTAGACCTGCATTCTCGCTGCACAACCAGTCGAGATGACCCTCAACTCTGATGTGGTCCAGGTGCCCACGTGACACGCAACAGGGAAGGTGGTCCCAGCCTTCAAAGCCCCTGGTCTAGTAAGGGAGCAGACATGCACACTGACCTGCTTGCTCTCAGGAGTCCCGTGCTTTACTGTGACAAGAACGAGAACCACAATTACACAATTCTAACACACACTACTCCTGGGGTGCCCAGATTTCTACCATGTTCTGTGAATCACAAACCTCTTTGCATGTTATTACGTTTAATCTCCACGATCAATTCTGGCAGCTGCACGTGTTAGCTTCTCATTATTTTCTATTATAAACAGAGCTGACAACACGGGGGAAATCTGGTTATCTTTTGATCTCGGTTATTTCTACGTCCATAATGCCTCACCTAGGGTAGGTGCTAAACAAATGTACTTTGACTGAATGATGGCTGCAACCTGCTCCATCAGCATCCACTGGCCTTCCACAGGGTATGCTGGTCCAATTAGATTCTCCACTGTTTCATCTATTATTATAGGGTATGCTGTCCTGGAAGAACAGTTTAGGGATGGTTTTCCACTCTGTGTTGTCAGTTTAAACCTCTGGGAAGATGCAGGGTTTTCTCAGAGGATGTGGACCGCCCTGTCACCTACAGTGGTATGTGCACAGAGAAGCATTGCCCCCTCTTCCTATGTCCTTTATCAGGGTGCTTCAGTGTGAAAAATTTAGGAAGAGACCATGATGTGCTGTTCTACAGACCACCACCAGCTTGTTCTTTTGCACATTTGAGAACCACTGAGTGAGCTCAGAGAAGAACACCTATTATGCAACCCTTTTCATGGCCCTGGTCATAGAGAACAGAACAGACTGGACAAAGAACTAATGTTGACAAAACCTCCCAGCTCTGCCAGAACAATCGTGTTAACAGCTATCAAAGGCCAGCTCTAGGGACGACTGGGACTCTAGCATCTCAGGACACTGCAGGAAGAGAGAACCACGCCATCTAGGGGTGGGGCGGAGAGGGAGGTGATGCAGAGGACCGCACGGAAGAGGGTCTCAGGTCACAGACCTGGCAGCACCACCAGAACCTCTCCTCCCCACAGTGCCCAGAGGCTCGAGTATGAAAAGACCAAGTCCCTTGGGTGAGGACGTCTCAGAGGAAGCCCACACATTAGTCCTGCATGTAACTAGGAAGAGAACTAAATCTGGTAACTATTACTTTATCGAGAAACTGTCCTTTATTTCTGATAAGTCATAAGATTGCTTTCTTGAAATAAAATGAAAACCAACTTTTAAAAGGAAATCAATAGGGGCGCCTCAGTAGCTCGGTCGGTTAAGTGTCCAGCTTTATCTCGGGTCATGATCCCAGGTCGAGCCCCGCACTGGGCTCTGGGCTGACAGCTCAGAGCCTGGAGCCTGCTTCGGATTCTGTGTCTCTCTCTCTCTCTCTCTGCCCTTCCCCTGCTTGTGCTCTGTCTCTCAAAAATGAATAAACGTTAAAAAAAATTTTTTTTTAAGGAAATCAGGACATCACTAGTTAACAAGTGCTCAAAATCTACTATTTTTTTTTTTTTGTTTGCCAGGTGGTCAACCTACCTGGACAGAAACTGTAGAGGCAGCTGCAGGTTGTCTTTCAGTGTCCGGAGCTGCTGCACATCGCAACAAAGACTGACATTGTCAAAGAAGAATCCTGGACAGAGCTCCTTTTGGGTGAGAAAGTATGGTTATCAAAGCAGCAAAGTCAAATCAGGACACACATTACTCAATAAGGCAATTTTACTCACAGAGTCCTTTATAGGTATAGAAGGGTAAGAAATGTGTTTGCAAAGTTCTGGCAGAATTCTTTTACAGGGCTATCAATTTTACTATTTATAAACGAGGGAGTCACAAAAGTAGAAGCAGTAGAGTTATTCCAAATCTTTTTCCTATTTGGAAGCTCCCTTCCCTCCATGACAACCAGTTTGATCTCTTTAGTTTTCTGTTTAGGTTTAGCCCAAATGCTACTGACTACTTCCATTAGTCACGACAGAGAAAGTCAGAGGTCTTTAACAATTCTCATGAAAAGTACCAAGTCAGTCGAGGAGACCCGCCACATGGCAACTTGATTTTACATTACTGAGGCCTCTAAAACCAGACTTTTCCCCTCTAAAACCAGATTTTTCCAGTTCGTTTCTAATATTCCTGTGTATCAGGAAAGGTAAACAAGGCCAACAGAGAACAGAATCCTGGTAGCAACCAAAGTTCACAGGCTCTGGATGGAAAACGGGGGAATCACTAAAATAAACATAGGACAAGGGAGTCACAGCCACTTAGCAGCCCAGCCCGCCTGAGTCCTGAAATCCAGGAACCGAAAAAAAGCTAACTTCTAGTATATTTTCAAGAAGCTGCAAAGAGCAACATTTGCGTACCAAGGTCAGTCCCTAAATAGTAACCTGTTATGCGGAAACTACAACTACGAGAAAGGCATAAAGTGAATCCCAAAGAAATCAAGCCTCCGGGAGTTATGTTATCTTCTGTGCTATTGTGTGCCCCAGATAAGCGTTTGGGGTAAGATTTAAACCTGTTAGTTTCAGCCCCACCTCTCAGTGATATTTACAGTGTAATTACAGAGGATCTCCGATTAGCATTTTGTGTTCCCAGCGCCCAAGATAACAAACTTACCTGCACTAAGTCATACCCATCCTTCGGCAAGGGTTTTGGTGGCCCTGAATATTTGCAGTTGTACCTCTTATCTCCAGATGCAATTCCACACTCTCCATACCAGATGCAAGACTGTGCCAACACCTACAGACAGAGTCGACACAAAACTCAGTTCATCGGGGCCCCAAAGGTAATGGAAATTTCAACAGCGAAAAGCACCCATTCAAACACTATTACAGAACCTTCCAACGTTACCTGCAAAAGGAAGTGACAGCAAGAGGCACTGGTTAGCTTAACGTTTGGGGAAATATTAATTAAAATTGACAAGATGTTTAAAATGGGCTTGTCAAGTCAGTCAGCAAAGGAGGTAATAGAAATTACTTATTTACACAATTCCTAGTTCCTGCTAGTTTATTGTCAATGAAAGGAAGCTATAGTTCCATGTAAAGATCACTAAGAACCAGTGTAGAGGAAAGAAAGCAAGATAGTATGTGAGTCTGCAATTTTTAAGGCACTATTTTTGCACATCTGCATAAGAAACTACATCAGCTCCAAATAATGAAAGAACATTTCCCTATGTATTTAGGTTGATTCACATCAGCCCATCAATGAGTAACATGAAAAGCAAAACCAAAACCCCCAATAAACCTTAAGAAAGAATCCTCGAGATTTAAGTAGAAAGCAAAGAATGTGCTAGCTCTAAGGACAACCACCTCAGCAATCTTAAAAGAAAAATAAAGATTTCTCAAGAGCCACTCATATTTCCCACGTGAGAGTCACCAGGCTGTCTGAAAACTCAGAAGGGGAGGAGGGTGCAGCGTGAATCATCACGTCAGCACAGCCACGGAGATCCACCACACTGGCCAGGGCCACAGGCCTGCAAGGCCTTGCAATCATCCATCCCGTGGGGAAATAGAGGCCATCAAGTAGCAACTGTGACTCTCAAGATACCTCCTGGAAAAGCCATTAAAAGAAATCTGAATAGTGAATTCTCTCCAGCGGCAGTGGCACGTGACCAACATGTATGCAAGGAGGTCAGTCAGTCTGTGTTGATCCTCAGCATCAAGATACAAATCCCACCACAGGCCCTTGAGGCCCTAAAAACATGAAAGGAAACAGGCAGGAGGTTGGGGTGTGTATATGTGGGGAACCAAAGGGGTCAAGATTACTTTAAACTCATTTCTCAGGTATTTTCAAACAGAAATTATGACTTACTCCTATCTGTATTCATTACAAGTCATATGTTTAGGCCACAAGGGAGGGAAATTATACAAATGAGGAAGTGACAAGTATTCAACAATGCCACATATCAAACCTTTGGCAAGAAGCTGCAAAATTCCACCACCGTTTTTGTTTAAAAAGAATCGCAATTATTTATTTCCATGAACCTAGCGATTCCAGGGAAAGTGCTCGTCTTTCCAAAATTCTAGTTTTCTGACTAAAAGGAAATTATCCATCTACTGAAGTCTGAAAAGGCAAAAAAGCTGAGGAGGTGGCATAACTGCTGATATGACATGTAATTTAAACACAAGTGGCCCCGCCCCAGACTGCACAGAATTCTCAACACAGCCAACGGGCAAGCAGGTCCAAGCCTGGGCACTCTGGCAAGTCACCCGCCAGAGTGACAGAAGGCCAGTCGACAAACGCAACTCTGGCATGACTAACAGGAAGAGGGTCTGGAGTCTCAGTTCCCTTTCCTCAGGGCTCAATGTTACGAAAGAAAATAAAAGACTCAGCACAATGTGCTTCCCAGTCATCCTTCATAATGCCCGTCTTTATCTCAAGGTTGTTTCCATCCATGGGGTAGAAGAGGGGTGGGGCAGGGGGGTGGGAGGAGGTCAGGAGTCCTGGGTTCTGATCCTCAGAGCTGACGAGGCTCTCAGTCAATGTGCCTGCTGGGCCTGCCTGCAGCTGGAGGTTACTGAAACCGTGTTGAGCAGTTCTGCTCCCTGTGAACAGCAGCTCATAACCCCTGCCCATCTCACAGGTTTGGTGCGAAGATCGGATAAGGGAATATATGTGGAAGTACTTAGTGAACTGTAAAGCTATACAATCAAATGCAAGGGATCATTATTGTCTTCCAACTCTTTGGGACCTCAGCAAAGAGGACCTGAAGTAAAACACCTGAAATAAAACACCTAGATTTCTTTGGGCCCAGGAAAATTGTGTTTGACTCAATGCTAACAGATTTGCTTCCCAAAGTCATCCTGCCTCTGGAGGCAGCCCAGGCCAGTGGGGCCCAAAGGCACTCGCAAGCCATTTACTTGTGTGGCAGGCACGGTTTCAACTGTTCTTCATTTTTTAACCCAATTCATCCTCACAAGTTGATGAGGGAAGTGCAGTTATACCCATTTTACAGTTGAGAAAACAGAGGCACAGAGAGGCTAATTTGCCCAAGAGTGGCAGAGTTAGGATTCAAACTGGAACATTCTAGTTCCAGAAACAGACTCTCAGTAAAATATAATTGCCTGCATAATTAAGGTCCTCACTCTAGCACCACACCCTCTCCGGATCCCACCCTGTGCAAGGCACGGTCAGGTGTGCAATCACTCACACAGCTGAGCCGGTGGGGGAGCCCTCTTTTCCACCTCAGCTCCTCTCGCCTCACCTACAGCTGAAAGCGAGAGCCGCCGGCCCAGCTGGTGCCGCGCTCCTCAGCCTCCCGGGGGACCTCCACCGCCCGACCCCTCTCTTCCACATTCTCAACCTCATCTCTCTGTGCATCCCTTCACCTGCTCCTGCCAATAAACGCTCCTCCGGTATCATTCTCCCTCTTGGTCAAATAACCCCAATTTCTCTCCAGCTGCCCTTCCAGTTACCTGCCTGACGATCCCAGGTGCCCCAGGTGCTCCAGAGGACACCAATCTTTCCTCCTCCACCGATCTCTCTTCATGGGGTTTCAAAGCCCCAGGTACCTCCTGGGGAAGTTCCCAGTGAGGTGCAGTTTCTGGCACCCCTTCCTTCCCATGCAGACTGCCTTGCCGCCTCCTCTGCAGACCTCAGCACGTCCCCTAGGCACAGCTGCCAGGTGGGCTCTTCCTGAGCCGAGGCTCCAAAGCTCTCTGATGCTCAGAAGCCTACAAGCCATCTTCCCACCGCCTGAGGCAAGCTCCAGACGCCTTACCTGGCTCCGGGGTGCACGCTCGTCTCCCTCCCATTCCTCATCTTCTGTCCCACACTCAGAGAGACTTGCGGACCCCTGCACCCCTGCTACCTGCCAGGGCCACTCTCCAACCACCACCTCCCTCATGGGTTTATCGCGACCCAGCCAAGCACAGCCCCTCCCTCCCTGAGCTCCATCATTCCAGCTGCTTCTGGGAGGGCTGCCAGCACCGCTGCCACCATCACTGCCGCCGCCTGGCCCAGCATGCAGGGACTTCCTAAGAGTGCCTCTGTTATTTTCCTTAATTCTCCGATCTATGAGGTCGGTACTAGAACAATACCATTCTACAGATAAGGAAACTGAGGGTTACACAGGTGGAGTGACTCATCTGAGGCCCCACCCAAGGCCTGGCTGGTTCGGAAGCTGGAACTCCTACCCACGCTACCCGGAGGGTCACTCCTCAGTGGACCACTGGCCGGGCCATGCTCATCCCTGTATCCCACCAAGAAGCTCACTGGCTTCCAAACGCCTGGATTTCCAGTCTCCAAACCACCACAGCAGAGCGGGCAGTCAGGACTCTATCGACAAAGACGACGGATACACCTTAGGATCTCTGGAATGTCATGGCGGCACGTGCCGACACCGAGACCAGGGGTGGGCTGTGCGACCAACAGCTCACACACAGGGCACACGCTTTCCCAAGGTAAGGTGTGGCTGAAAGCTGCCTTTACCGTGATACAAGAATGCCGACTTCGTATCAGTAACATCCACTTGGGGAAGGAAGCAACGCTGAAATAAAACCTACCAACGTCTGAGGTCTGCCAGAGACCAAAGTGCATCTGATCAAACATGAGCTCGGTGCTGGAGATGGATGGTGGCTGCACAAAAATGTCTTTAATGTCACTGAATTGTACACTTAAAATGTACACTGTCAGTTTTATGTTATGTGTTTTACCACAAAACATGAGCTCAGATGTCCTTCCTGGAAAAGTCCAGGAGCAAAGACTGCACAGAGCACTCTGTCAGTTATCACACTCGGACTTAACAAAGAAGCATGCCCATCCGTTCAAACAGTAAAAAACTATGGGTCTGAGTGCCACACGACACGTCTTGTTAAAGCTCCACTCAAGTCCTGGAGACCCGAGTCTAAAGGATAACAATTCTTCCCAGTTGGTCTCGTGGTCATCGACCAGTCATACGGAGCTATTTATAACCACAAGAACGATCTTACTGAAGCATTTTTAACTTGTACCCATTCCTAAAATGTTAAAAATAAATGACTATAGACTTTATTTTTTAAGTAGGCTCCACACGCAGCATGGAGCCCAACATGGGGTGTGAACTCATGACCCTGAGATCAAGACCTGAGCTGAGATCAAGAGTGAGACGCTTAACCAACTGAGCCCTAACTTTCTTTAATTACAGACTCCATACCCACTCATCACAAACATGCAAACCCACACATCACAGATGTATGTGCAATAACTGGAAGTCCCACTCCCACTTCTCTATCCCTCCACCCCCTTTCTCAGATTTAACTGCTGCTAATCTATTAGGCTTTTAATTCCTCCTGACAGGCAAACCTGTAGAGACATATACACACAAAAACATACAAGTGTGGTAACTTAAAAAATTTTTTTTAATTTAAATTCTAGTTAGTCAACATACAATGCAATATTGGTTTCAGGAGAATTCAGTGATTCATCACTTACATGTTAACACCCAGTGCTCATCACGAGTGCCCTCCTTAATACCCATCACCCATCTGGCCCATCCCCCACCCACTTCCCTCCATCAACCCTGTCTGTTCTCTATCATTAAGAAGGTGTGGTAACTTCTAAACAGCTTTTTCACAAATACATCTGGATGACCCTGCACAGGCTGGCTTTTGGCTCAGCTTAAACAGCCCTTCTCTGAGTTCATCCAGGTCCCCAAGGCCAGACTCCAGTGCTTCTTCACAGGTTTCAGCCCTACCCATCTTGGAATGTCCCCCGACTCTTAAAAGCCTCTCCCAAGACTTGTCACCTCCATTAAGTTTCACTCTGACTCCTCTCACCTGGTTCCAGCACCGTGCTCTCCCGGTCAGGTGAGCTCTCTGGGGACAGAGGTAGGTCAGCTCCAGGCAGCACCTGGCTAGTGTTCAGAGGCATCATCCTCACCACTCAAGTCAGCAGGTATTCTGAGCCCAGGGCTCCGGTGAGTGATATCTGCTCCTCACTTACATTCCACAAGCTCCTACGCGGATGCCCTGGGATGGAGGCTGATAAACTTTTCCACAGAGGGCCAAACATTAAGTACTGTAGGCTTGTGGGCCATAAGGTCTCTGTAGAAAATACTCAACTACCCTGTTGTAGCTCAAAAGCAACCACAGACAACAGGTACATGATGGGTGTAGGGGTGATGAAGAAAACTTTATTCGTAACAATAGCCTATGGCCAGGCTGTGTGATTTGTGGGCTCCTGCCCGATGAAGTAGAATGAATGAGAACTGCAAATTTACGTATGTAGAGAGAGGTTCCATGAGTAGTTTCTGGTTACTGTCTCAACTCCCTAGTAAGACCATAAAAGTGTAAAGGGCAGAAGCCCAGGTGTTTTATTTCCTTTCAAAGTCTCTATAGTACCTTATCCAATGTCCATCAACCCAGAAACCATCAAATCTCTTGATGAGTTGAAGGAGTTCAAATGGATTATGTAAGAAGTTCAGAAACGAGAACTACTGGTTATTTTGGCTTTAAATGAGAATTTAGTAGTTACAAGGCTAGAGCATCTCTACTTTTAAAGGTTAGGTCACATGGCTGTTTCGCAACATGCTCTAGGGTTTAATTATTGGCTAGATGAGTGGACAGAAGCTTCTTTCTTTCTCTCTTTTTTTTAAAGTTTATTTATTTTGAGAGAGAAAAAGCGCAACAGGGGAGGGGCAGAGGGAGAAGGGGAAAGAGAGAATCCCAAGCAGGCTCAGTGTTGTCAGCACAGAGGTCGATCTCACAATTCATGCGATCATGACCTGAGCCGAAATCAAGACTCGGAGGCTTAACAGACTGAAGCCACCCAGGTGCCCTGGGAAGTTTCTTTCAACAATAGTAGTTCAGCAAAAAAAAAAAAACAAAAAAAAAAAAACCCCAAAAAACAAAAAAAAACCCCTTCTGCTATATGTCGACAACTACACCAACTGCAAAACAGACTCTAATAGGGAACTCTATAAAAGCACATCTTATCAGATGGAGAAGCTCTGAGCATCAGCAACAGAATCCTACACTCCAGGCGGCCTTTAATAAATCAAGTATTAACTAACTCATAACAAAATGCTTAATGAACATCAACCACATGCCAGGCATGAAGTTCAGTGATCCCTTCCCTCATTGCCTCGTGTATTTCTCAGATAACCTCTGGAGTAGTATTGCAGCATTTTGTAGGTACGGAAACCAAGGCTCACAGAAGATTCTCTAAGGTCACATGGCTCCTAAGTAACAAAACCAACAGTGAGAAAGAAGATTTTGAAGGCCAGGTTAAGCATTCTCCATCCTATCTGCTATCCTCACCCCCTAGCTGCTGCACTGCTCAAACTCCAGCTCAGTTTGTATAGATGTGTCCTCAGGTTTTCACTGTGCACCAATGATGGGCTGTCCCAGCCGCTACCCTCTTTCTACCTAAATGTGTTCACTTGTGGAAATAATGATGACCATTTACAACTTTCTAAGTACATCTCCAGGCTGCTGTCAAGTCATGTTACCACCACTGACCACCCTCAGCTCTGGGCCTGCTCTCGGCCACCCCACGGCACATGGAGTGGAGGGCCGGGTCCTCTCACCTCTGCCACTGTCTTGGATGGGTAAAGTTCATGGCAGAACCCGGAGACACACCAGCTCAAGCTCCAGCAAGGGAGGGTTGGTTAGGGGGGAGGGAGAGGCCTCTGCAGGGAGCAAGGGGGCTGGCCTGGCCAGTCAGGACAACGCAGGATAGGATGGAGAGACACAGAGAATCCTATCCAGAGATTAAGCTGCCTGCTCTTTCCTTGGAGTCTGGTAGGCAGACCAAAAAATATGGCAGGATATTTGGGGCGGAGGCTGCTCTGGTGTGACTTCTAATGATGGAAATCTCTGGAACTCTCTTTTATAGCTAACGTGGTAAACATATCCACATAACAACGGATAATTTGTGTGACCACTAGGTGTGCCTATAAATGGGTGTTTACTTCATACATTTTTAGATAGGCTCAGCAAGTCTTCACTCTACAAATAACCCCACTAGCTTGAAGTTTAAGTGACTTGCCCAAGGTCACACTACTAGTTGGCATCAGACATTTCTGAGCCTTAGCACTCACAAATTTGAAAAATAATCCAAAAGCCACAAGACTAAAACAAAACAGCAGATGGGAACGTATACTGTGCACAGGTCTTTTCCTATGGAATATGTATACAGTGTGGCAAATGAACAAAGGGCCAGGCCACCAGGCTAACCCCATCCCTGATTCATCGCTGGATTCTGGAGAAGCCAGACTGGAACTAGGAGCAAGCCTTGAATGAAATGCCCTGTTGGCCATCTGGAACATCTGCTGAACATCTGCTGATCAATTTAGCTTGCTAAATATAAGTAATCTGGTACCAATATTTTGAATCTGAATAAATTAGAGCACAAAAGTCAGAAGACCGTGGCTCAACCACTAGTCTGCCATTTATCAGCTATGTGACCTTGGCACAAACTTAGGCCTTAATATCCTTAATTTCCTGTAAAACAGGGAACGCAGAATCCCATCTATCTTAAAGGGGTTCTGTGGTGTTGAGACCAGATGTGTCCTAGCAATGGAATACTATGCAAAAATATAGGTAACTCTTTTTTCTTTAGATTCTTGTAATCTAGAACATCATTTCTAAAAACACTGAGATAACTTACCATAAAATTCACCCTTTTCAAATACACAGTTGTCTGGTTTTCAGTAACAACTAGGTAACTCTCCCCTACTTTCTCCAGTTTTCTTCTTGCCCACCTGGTAAGAATTAATTCGCCCTCCAAAGGTCAGTTCAAAAATGGACTCCCGTAATATTCTGTCCTTACCTTTGTTAGAGCACATTTTTCATTGTATTGTACATTTTTATGTATTCATCCTTCTTCCCTTCAACTACGAACAAGATAGAGAAAGAAACTACTAACATTTACACAGCACTTTACAGTTTAGACTGCTTTCTGTGTAGGTAACTCCTTTGATCTACTTTTGTATCTACACTACCCACAGCAACCACTTTATATTTATGAAACTAGTGGATGACAAGAACTGGAGTTCCTCTGTGGCCCAAGGGACAGTAATAAGATAAAGAACAAATTTTAAAGCTTCCTTCTTTTTTTTTTTTTTAATTTTTTTTTCAATGTTTTTTTATTTATTTTGGGATAGAGAGAGACAGAGCATGAACGGGGGAGGGGCAGAGAGAGAGGGAGACACAGAATCGGAAACAGGCTCCAGGCTCTGAGCCATCAGCCCAGAGCCCGACGTGGGGCTCGAACTCACGGACCGCGAGATCGTGACCTGGCCGAAGTCGGACGCTCAACCGACTGCGCCACCCAGGCGCCCCTAAAGCTTCCTTCTTAAATCCCCCCACAGCATGCTTGCATAGAGACAGGTTTGGTTTTTTCCCCAAAGTTTTCCTGCCAAAGCAAATATTCCAAAAACTGAAAATAAGAGGCAGAGTCCAGGCAAAAAACTTGTTGGGCCACAGCTGATTATTGATCATCATCCAGAAAGCAATGCCTCTGAATCCTTCCCCCATTTTATCCCCACACCTAAACCCACAAAGGCCCAATGATCTGATGACTCCAAAAAGAGAGTCTTGGCCATAGTGGAATTGGTAAAATACAGTTCTTGCCCACAAGGAGCCTGTAATCTAGTACTTCAATTCAAACAATATTTCTCTCTCTTTCCATAAGCACTGTGAGAAACAGGCATAGTTGTTAACCCGACTTTACAGAGGAAGAGACTGAGGTGCCAGGGGATCACTGGCTTGCCCAGGATCACTCTTGGTGAGAGCAAGAGTCAAGACCCACAGATAGGTAAAAGCTGCTGCTGCAGTATAAACACAGATTTACAGCTTCAGAAAGTAGGCATTCTAGTTGGGGGAACAGGATAACAAATGTCCCGGATGACGTAGCATTTGAACTGGGCCTTGGAAGATGGGCAGGGTTTTGATAGCAAGTCGTTAAGTCGGTTTTTTTTGGCCAGAGAGCTGATGCCCTTCACAGAGCTGTGGGTGACAGGGCAGAAAGGGCGCCCACGATCAGATTAGAGATGGTTTAACACCAGCTTCCGCAGTAGGTAATATCTCATCCTTAAAACACTCTGAAAAGCCTCCCTTTTGGGAGGAGTAGAGGGTGGGGAAGGATCACCCAGGAAAGAGAGATCATACTGTCTTCAGACCAGAGGGATTCTTTGTTCTGGGTAATATGACAAACACTGAGGCAATACAAAGACCTATTCAGCAAGCCGTTTTCTTTCTGCCCACTCGCTAAAATAAAAACCTCATTTTCCCTTGATTACTTATGTTAATAAGATATCTGAACACAGTATCAATCAAGGAGTAGGAGAGACTGGGAAAGATTAACCATCTGAAATTGGGGTGAATGTGGGTTTTCTTCAATGCTCTCCAGGTCGAAAGATTAAACCATTCCTGATCTATTCAGGAAAAGCCATTTTAATGGCTTAATTCCTACTTAGACCTCACTATGCTCTAAGTTCCTCAAAAAAAAGCTTATAAAAATTACAATCAGGAGATACATATGTGATTTCTCAAAACTGCACACATTATTTGGGTGACTACAAGGCTTAAAAGCCACGCAATCTAGTAATGTTATTCCATCATCTGTAAAAATTAAAAATTAAGAAAAGCAAAAATCCCCCCAAAGGACAGTTAGTCTGTTAATTCTGCGAAAGAACTTCCTGAGTGCTCAGACTGAACCCAGACAAGATGCTATCACTGGTAAGAATTCTTAAAGCAGACCCCTCTCCTTCTTCCCCCAGCCTGTTCAGGTGTGCCGAAAGCCTGTGAGGGAGTTAATTTGTCAAATAACAAAGGAATCTTTCCAGTTAAGATTTACAGACCTATCCAGGCATTTTGCAAGAGACTCATGATGAACCTCTGACCTACCCGAAAAGTCCTATGAGGAGACGCACTCATTGGCCATCAGCCTTGGATACTACCTTGAGGTAAAAGGATTTCAGAGTTAAGTTAAAGCTACTTACCAGTGTGAAGCCTGTCTACTAGATCCTGACCTAAAACTCCAGGGAAACTGAACAGCCGTATTGTCTTAAAGGCACAGAAGTGCTACTGTTCCTTGAGTTTTTACCACAGTCATAACGTCTCTCCATATGCCATATTACTCAACAACCTCAATAATCCTACAAGGTATTGTCTGTCTTGAAAAGGAACTAAGGTTTGACAGAGCAATGTGTCCAAAGCAAGAGCTAGTGAGTGGTCTACCCACTGACCCCATTCCAAACCACTTACCTGCTCTCTTCTGCCCCCCTCCCAACCAGGCACCAAATACCAAATGTGTGCTATTCCACAAGCCCACACTGCTGGGGAGCCCCTCTACATACATAGGGGAGGGAGCCACAGCTCTTCTCCTGGTTCTTGGGCCCTCACCACGTCAGCAAAACCTACCTGCTTCCAAGAACCACCCAGAAATTTGAGAGGTCTCCTAGTCCAGGGAAGCTCCCTAATTTGCTTTCCCTTCTGATTTACTACCTCCTCGTTACTGACATGTCCATGAGGGGGGCACAAGGTCACCAAATTCCCAGACCTTCACTCTTGCATCCTCATCTGGTTTAATCAGCACTATGCTATATCCTTAGACTTTCACCCACCTCCCTTCAACCACTGTTTTTTCTTTCTTTTTTTTTTTTTTAACTTGTTTACTTTTTGAGAGAGAGAATCTGAAGTGGGGCTCCATGCTGACAGCAGAGAATCCAACTTGAGGCTTAAACTTGTGAACCACGAGGTCATGACCTGAGCCAAAGTTGGGCATAACCAACTCAGCCACCCAGGAGCCTCAACCCCTAGTTTTAAAAGAGAAAACAGCAGGGGTGCCTGGGTGGCTCAGTCACTTGGGCGTCCAACTTCAGCTCAGGTCATGATCTCGCGGTTCATGGGTTTGGGCCTGGCACTGGGCGCTGTGCTGACAGCGTGGAACCTGGAGCCTGTTTCGGATTCTGTGTCTCCCTCTTTCTGCCCCTCTCCCTCTCACACACACACACTCTCTCTCTCTCAAAAATAAACATTTAAAAATAAATGAATGAATGAATGAATGAATAAAAGAAAACTGCAGACACAGAAATAGCAGTGAATGTAGCTAAGAGTTTGTCAATTTTCTCTGTTCAAAGAACCAGCTTTTAATTTCATTGATCATTTTTCATCTTTTTAGTTTCTAATTCATTTATTTCTGCTCTGATCTTTATTATTCCCTTCCTTCTACTAATTTGGGGCTTTGTTTGCCCTTTTTCTAGGTTCCTTAGGTGTAAAGTTACATTACACTGTTTGAGATTTTCCTTCTTTCTTGAAGTAGGCCTGTATCACTATTAACTTCACTCTAAGAACTGCTTTTGCTGCATCCCATAGATTTTGGTATGTCATATTTCTGTTTTAATTTTTCTCTCAGTATTTTTAAATTTCTCCTTTGATTTTCTTCAGTGACCCATTGGTTGGTCAGTAGCATGTTGTTTAATATGCTCGCTTTTGTGGGTTTTCCTGTTTTCTTCTTTTTTTTTTTTTTTTTAATTTTTTTTTTCTTAAGTTTATTTATTTTTGAGACAGAGAGAGACAGAGCATGAACGGGGGAGGGTCAGAGAGAGAGGGAGACACAGAATCGGAAGCAGGCTCCAGGCTCTGAGCCGTCAGCACAGAGCCCAACGCGGGGCTCGAACTCACGGACCGTGAGATCGTGACCTGAGCTGAAGTCGGACGCTTAACCGACTGCGCCACCCAGGCGCCCCTCTTCTTTTTTTTTTTAAAAGAGATGCTTTTCTAGTTTAAAATTTTTGAGGGGTGGGGGAAGGGCAGAGAGAGAGGGAGACAGAGGATCCAAAGTGGGCCCTGCACTGACAACAGAGAGCCCAATGTGGACCTTGAGCTCATGAACCGAGAGAATATGACCTGAGCTGAAGTCAGATGCTTAACTGACTGATACCCAGGCACCCCCGACCCCGTTTTATACATGTAATTAATTTCTAGTTTCATACTACCATGGTTGGAAAAGATGCGTGATATGATTTCAACCTTACTGAATTTATTGAGATTTGTTTGTGACCCAACATGCAATCCCACAGAATGTTCCATGCACACCTGAGAAGAATGTGTTCTTTTAGATTGAGTGTTCTGCTTTTAGATGGAGTGTTCTGTCCATATCCATTAAGTCCATCTGGTCTAATGTGTCATTTAAAGCTGATGTTTACTGATTTTTTGTCTATCTGTTGATGAAAGTAGGATGTTAAAATCTCCTACTATTATTGTATCTTTCAATTTCTCCCTTTAGGTCTGTTAATATTTGTGTTATATATTTTGGTGCTTTAATGTTGGATGCATATATGTTTATAAATGTTATATCTTCTTGCTGGATTGACCCCTTTATCATTATGTAATGAATGCCCTTCATTGTCTTTTATTAGTCTGTGGGTTTGTTTTTTTTTTAATTTTTATTTACTTTTGATAGAGCACAAGTCAGGGAAGAAGAGAGAGAGAGAGAGAGAGAGAGAGAGAGAGAGAGAGAGAGAGAGAGAGAGAGAGAGAGAAGGAGAAAGGGAGGGAGGGAGGGAGAGAGGGAGAGAAAGGGGGAGACACAGAATCGCAAGTAGGCTCCAGGCTCTGAGATGTCAGCACAGAGCCCGATGCAGGGCTCAAACCCACAAACTGTGAGATCATGACCTGAGGAGAAGCCAGACACTTAACTGACTAAGCCACCCTGGCGCCCAGTCTGTGTTTTAAAGTCTATTTTGTCTGATATGAATATAGCTACCTCAGTATTCTTTCCATTTCCACTTGTGCAGACTATGTTTTTCCATCCCTTCACTTTCAGTCTGTGACTAGGAAAAAAAAGAGGGCTCAAAATTAAGAAGTGGAAGAGAAGTTACAAGTAATACCACAGAAATACAAAGGACCATAAGAGACTACTGTGAACAATTATAAGTCAACAAACTAGACAACCTAGAAGAAATGGAGAAATTCTTAGAAACATACAATCTTTCAAGACTGAATTATGAAGAAATAGGAGATCTGAAGAGACTGATTACTAGCAAGGAGATTGAAACAGTAATTAAAAACTTCCCAACAAAGTTCAGGACCAGATGGCTTCCCTACCAAATTCCACCAAACATTAATTTAATATCTACACTCAAAGTCTTGGAGGAAAAGCCTTCAAACACATTTTATGAGGCCAGCATTACCCTTATACCAAAACCAGACCAGGGCACTATTAAAAAAAAAAAAAAAAATTACAGGCCAATATTCTTGATGAACACAGATGCAAAAATCCGCAACAAAATATTAGCACACAAAATCTAAATGATTGAAAAGGATCATACATGATGATCAAGTGGGATTTATTCCACAGATTCAAGGATAGTTCAACATCTGTAGATCAATTAATATGATACATCATATCAACAAGATGACACAAAAAATTATATGATCATCTCAATAAATGCAGAAAAAACATTTGACAAAATTCAACATCCATTTATGATGAATATAACCACTCTCAACAAAGTGGATATAGAAGGAACATACCTCAACATAACAAAGGCCATCATGGCAATCCTATAGCTAATACCATACTCAATGGTGAAGTTGACAGCTCTTCATCTAAGAACAGGATGCCTATTCTCACCACTTTTGTTAAACATAATATTGGAAGTCATAGCCATGGCAATTGGGCCAAAGAAATAAAAGCATCCAAATCAGAAAGGAAAAAGTAAAATCTGTTACTATTTGCAGATGATACATGAATTCAGTAAAATCACAGGATACAAAAATCAATGTATAGAAATCTGTGGCATCTCTATACACTAACAATGAAAATTCATAAAGAGAAACTAAGAATTCCATTTACAATTACGTTAAAAAGAATAAAATATCGGGGCGCCTGGGTGGCGCAGTCGGTTAAGCGTCCGACTTCAGCCAGGTCACGATCTCGCGGTCCGTGAGTTCGAGCCCCGCGTCAGGCTCTGGGCTGATGGCTCAGAGCCTGGAGCCTGTTTCCGATTCTGTGTCTCCCTCTCTCTCTGCCCCTCCCCCGTTCATGCTCTGTCTCTCTCTGTCCCAAAAATAAATAAACGTTGAGAAAAAAAAAAATTAAAAAAAAAAAAAAAAGAATAAAATATCTAGGAATAAATTTAACCAAGGAGGTGAAAACTATTAGACCCTGATAAAACAAACTGAAGAACACACAAAGAAATGGAAAGATAATCTGTGCTCATGAATTAAAAGAATATTGTTAAAATGTCCATACCACCTAAAGCAATCTACACACACATTCAGTGAAATACCCATCAAAATTCCAATGGTTCACTTTACAGAACAGGAACAAATAATATTAAGATTTATATGGAACCACAAAAGATACTCAAAAGCCAAAACAATCTTAAAAAAGAAGAACAAGGCTGGAGATACCACACTCCCTCATTTCAAACTATGTCACAAAGCTATAGTAAACAAAGTAATGTGGTATTGGTATAAACAAAGACACAGATCAATGGAATAGAATTCAAAGTCCAGAAATAAGCCCACGTAAATATGGAAAATTAATATACAACAAATGAGCCAAGAACATACAACAGAGAAAGGACAGTCTCTTCAATAACTGGTATTGGGAAAACTGGACAACCACATGCAAAAGTATGAAACTGGACCACTATCTTACACCATTTACAAAAATTACCTCAAAATGGATTAAAGACTTGAATGGAAGACCTGAAACCATAAAATTTCTGGAAGAAAACATAGGTGGTAATCTCCTTGACATCAGTCTTAGTGATGTCTCTGTGGATCTGACTCCAAAAACAAGGGACACAAAAAGAAAAATAAATAAGTGGGACTGTACCAAACTGAAAAGTTTCTGCACAGCAAAGGAAATTATCATCAAAATGAAAAGGCAACCTACTGAACGGAGAACATATTTGCACACCATATACCTGATAAAGTGTTAATATCCAAAATTTATAAAGAACTCATACAACTCAACAACACCAACCAAAAAAACAACCAAATTAAACAATGGGCAGAAGATCTGAACAGACATTTCCTCAGAGGCATACAGATGGCACACAAGACATACAACAGCCACGTGAAAAGATGCTCAAGATCACTAACAGGGAAAAGCAAATCAAAATCACAATGAGGTATCACCTTGTACCTGTTAGAATGGATATTATCAAAGAAACAAGAAATGACAAATGTTGGGGAGGGTGTGGAGAAAGAGAAACCCTTGTATACTCTTGGTGGGATTGTAAATTGGTACAACCACTGTGGAAAATACTATGTGATTCCTCAAAAAATTAAGACTAGAACTATCATATGACCCAGCTATTCCACTTCGGAATATTTATCAGAAGAAAATGGAAACACCAATTCAAAAAGATATGTGTACCCCCCTACATTCACTGCAGCATTATTCACAATAATCAAGATATGGAAACAACCTAAATGTCCATTGACAGATGAATGGATAAAGATGTGATGTATTTACACAATGGGATACTAGTCAGCTATAAGAAAGAAAGAAAGAAAGAAAGAAAGAAAGAAAGAAAGAAAGAAAGAAAGAAAGAAAGAAAGAAATCTTGCCATTTGGACAGCTAAGCAAAATAAGTCAGATGGAGAAAGACAAATACCAGGTGATTTCACTGATATGTGGAATCTAACAAAACAAAGCAAAAACAAAATCATAGATACAGATAACAGACTAGGCATCAGAGGGGAAGGGGGTTGAGGGTTGGGCAAAATGGGTGAAAGGGCAACTGTATGGTTATTAATGGTAACTAGGCTTGTGGGATCACTTTGCAGTGTATACAGATATTAAATTATGAAGCTGTACACCTAACGTTTAGGTAACAACAACAACAATAATAATGAATAGCAGTGAGGCATTTATGCCCTAGGATACTGAACCAAGGAAAAGCTGACCCAGGGAGTTAGGCCCCATTCCGTAGCTAGTTAATATTGTGACAAGGGGAAACTCAATTATCCCCTGCTGGGCCTCAGTTTCTGAAGACATAAAAGAGTTAATAACAAGTAACTTGCACTCTAGAGAAAACCAAGCTGACTTACTTAGGACTGTTTCAATTTGGTGCTTGGCAGTTTGTTTCTTCTTTACCTCCCTTCCCACCTGGTCCGATGGGAGTGGTCGGATATTGTGAACAAATTCATAGAGTTCGTGTGCATGTGGCAGGGCTATTTTTTTTTTTTTAAGGCAGGTTAAATAAATAACATCCCTCCCTCTCTGTACCCACTTTCGTCCTTCCCTCTGATTCTACATCCTAAGCCCAGAAATTAGGTGGCCACAGATGAAATGAGCTCAAGACAGGTCAAACAAGCCGCTTCCAGTTGCCATCACAGGGGAAAGTGCGTGGCCGGGGAAAGAAACCGGAGTCGGGGCGGGGGAGGGGGGGGGTGGCGCCGGGGTCTCCATCGCTGGACCAACTTCCCCAGGAGCCACTGGACCCGCGTCCCCTCAGGGAACGGGACGCACTCTCCGCCGCACCGCCCGCCACCCTCCCCCTAGCCTCCCGGCCCTCCTCGCTCCCCCACAGCCCTCCCGGGTCGTGGGCGTCCCCTCACCTGAGCGGGACACAGCAGCAGCAGAAGGAGGCCGAGGGCTGGGCCGCGCGCGGTCATGCTGCCTTGGTGCGGTTCTGCGGACATCGGCGAGACTCGACTTGACTAGGCTCGGCTCGGCGCGCGGGGCGAGCTCAGGATCCCGTGCCGGCGGAGGGCGGGGACGCGTGACGGCGGCGGGGAGCCAGCGCTCGTCAGGAAAGAGGAAGGCGTCGTTGGCCCCTCCTCCTTCTGGGTGGTGCCCCTGCAGGGACGCCCAGCATCCGTTCTGGGCGGGGCGAGGTCGACCCAGGGGGGGCGGGGCAGGGGGCAGGGCCCAGCCTTGGAGGGGCGGGGCCGAACTGGGCCGCTGGGCCCGACTGTGCCACCGGCACCAGGCCGGGCGGCCTCTGGGTTACCAGCTTAGCTTTTCGTGGTTCTAAGGTTCTGGGGGTGCGATATAGGGTAGGGATCCCAGACCAGGGCAGCCGAACTTCTGGAATCTGGCCTGGGAGGATATTTCCGAAAGCGTGTGGTTTTTGATGTTTTAACTTTCCCCCGTTTTTGTCTTTCCAGGGCTGGGGACCGTGGGCGAGGAGGTTTTAGCAAATGGGAGCGTTTGGAGACTGTTTTCCCAATTCCGATCCCACTCCTCAGCGGAATATGTATTTATTTCGGCCCCGATTAGCATTCCGAGCAAATTCTCCGGCACGAACTCAGCACCCAAAAAGGAATCCGCGCCTGGGCTTCCGCGACATATGGGGCGGTGCCGCGCGGTGGCCTGACGGTGTTGTGATCCCGGAGCGCGAGGGGCGGAGCGCGGCGGTGGGCGAGGCTCCTGAGCTAACCAATCTCCGCTTTGTGGCCTCTCAGCCCACGTTCGGAAAAGCGCTAGAACTGCACCACCTGCTGGCAGAGTCTCGTGGCTTTGGACCCGTGGGCGGGAGAAGACTCCCCACCCTACCCTCAAGGTTGACCCAGAGGTGGCACCAGGTCCATTTTTAATTTCTAGATGAAATCAAGTAACACAAAGAAGCGTCTTCATTTTTGAGCCTTGCTCTTGCAAAAATATAATGCATATTATATGCATTTCTAGTAACATTTCCCCTCAGATTTCAATTATTGAGACTGCTCCAAAGCATCAGTCATTACCACCTTGAAGTTAAGGAAATGAAAGTAAGGATCTCTTTTCCTAAAGTGGAAGCCAGTTTACAATGAAAAGACTAAATATCCATCTGTAGCAGTGATCAAACCCAGTCCTAGGTAGGACCATGATGCAGGTGATATTCCCGGCGCACTTTACAAAACGTCTACTTTGGTTACAGTCTTGCCTGCCCACCCCCTCAGTCCTGGGATATCAGCTTCCCGGGTGGCTGGACATTGAAACTATAGGGATTTCTTCTAAACCTCAGTCCTAGATTTTACACAAGGGCTACCTGGCCCTCTTCCAACCGTGTGCTTTTCTGTCCTTAATGATTCATTTGAGATAAAATAGAATGCGTTAGTTGTGGAGGGACTCGAACTGTTGTCACCGAACCAGCAGTATCAGCATCACCTGGGAACGTGTTAGGCAAATTGGAGGTTCCAACCTAGACCCACTGAATCAGAAACTCGGGATGAGCCAGCTCTTTGAATTTTTTTTTTTTTTATGTTTTTATTTATTTTTGAGACAAAGAGAGACACAGCATGAGCAGGGGAGGAGCAGAGAGAGAGGGAGACACAGAATCTGAAGCAGGCTCTAGGCTCTGTGCTGTCAATACAGAGCCCCAGGCAGGGCTCGAACTCACAGACAGTGAAATCATGACTTGAGCTGACGTCAGGCGCCTAAACCGACTGAGCCACCCAGGCGCCCCAGCTCTTTGAGTTTTAATAAGCCTTCCCGGTGATTCCGATGCACACTCAAATTCTAAACTTACTGCTGTAATAGATTCCTTGGATCCTGGTGGATTAGTTACCCTTACAATTTTAGCAAAGTCCTAATGGAAAAAAGAAAAAAAGCCTTTACTAAATAATTAACTTGAGTGAAAGAAATATGAAACATTTCTGGGACAGGGAGAAAATTTGATGCCCCACTAATTATGTCCACTATTCACCAAAAAGATAACAAAAAGACCTTTAGCCATTCTTTCCTGGTTCTTTTGTAGTACTTCAATACCCAAAAGCCTAGGAAACATTTTGTAAATATTGTAAGTAAACTACCATATTTCTAAGAGAAATGTGGCTTTTTGCTAATGACAAAGTAATTCATGCATATAGTAGAAACTGAAAATACACGAAAGTTCAGAGACAGAAAAAAAATTATTTATAATTCCATCATTGTCAGTAATCTGTTACACTGTCATGTATTTTTTCTTTCCATGAAAATTGTTTTAACATGGTTGAGATCCTAAGAGAAACTTTTTTGTTAGTTTGTTTAAGCAATATTTAATATCAGTATCATTATAAACACCATTAAACATTGCATAATAATAAAGGAGAAAATGAGAGGGAAAATGAAATGATTAGACATACATCTTCATAAATATGCAGAAACATCTTTGGAAAACCATGTATTCAAAAGCATATATGTGAATATATTTTAAAACAAGTGGGATATAGTGTACCCCGTTTGAAGCTTGGTTTTTTTTTTTTTTTTTTTTTTTGCATTTAGCAATATGCTTTTCCACCTCACCACTTTTACTACCTCTATAGGATTTCATTATGTGTATGTAACATTTCTGAAGTCAGAGTGATGGAAGCCAGTCTCAGAGAAGTACCTAAGTCAGGAAAATATAGTTCACCAACCAAAAATATTTCAAAATAACTTAGGTCTCAAGCCACATTTCTGGTATATATGAAGGGTTTGTATGGTTCCAGTGATACTGAAAAAATTCGCCTTTTTTCTTCCATATGCCTCCTCACATTCCTAAGCCTGTCTGGATTCCACAAAGCTTTGTATCTTTCTGTGTTCTCTGCTTTACTCACGATACCGTATCACAAATGTCTAAAAGCTATGGAACATTTACTTTAGGGAGGCAGATGGGAAAGTTGACCCAAGACAAAATTCTCTTTACCTAGCAGATGGAAGGGGAAGTCTAGAAATACTCATGTTAATAGTTTTGATCCATTACATAATTTATTTAATCAATATCCTTTTGGACACTTGGTGTGTCACTTTGGTTACCGAAAACAATAATGCAGTGAACATCCTGTGCCTAAATCCTTGCAATCGTATGCATATGTTGGAAAACATATTGTTGGCTCAACGGAAATGTGCATTTTAATTTTCAGTCTTGCTAAACAGCGCTCCAAAGAGATTGCAATTTACTCCTTTGCTAACGACATATAGAAGTGCCTGATTCCCACCTCCTTGGCAACAGTTATCTTTCCCATTCTGATAGGTGAAAAATGGCATCTGTGATTTTACTTATTTCTTATTTTTAAAAATCGTGATGCTTTAATTTGTATTTTATTAATTATAGGAGAGATTATAAGAGAGATTAATTATAAGTGAGATTAAGAATCTTCATACATTTATAAATGATTTTGTTTTTTTCCTGTGTTTTTTATTTTGTATTATTTTCTTTTTCATATGGACTCGTAAAGCTGTCCATTTATTAAGAAAATTAACCTATTTGTCTAGCATATATGTCGCAGATACTTTATTAATTTATGAGTTTGTGGGATTATAAAAAATTATTCCATATTTTCCCCCAAAGTTTAATGATTCCATGGAAATCATGATCTGGAATTATTTTGCTGTAAGGAGTGATATAAGGATACAGTTCCCTTCCTTCCCACAAAGCCGAGATAATCATAGGGACACCTGCTCTTGTGAAAGTTATTGGTTTTTTGGGTTGCCCAATCTAATGACCACCCCTTTCCTGTCATCACACTTGACCTCTTAGTGTATTTCAACACAGATGATCACACTGTCCTCCATAAAACATATTCTTTAACCTTCTCATCAGTTACCTCATTGACTAAGCATTGACTATACCTCATCTTCTAGACTAGGGATGTGCTTTGAGTAGTATATTCGTGTTAATAAAACTTTATTACAAGAAAATACCTTTGAATCCTTCTAATATAGAAGCATTTTTTTTCCCCTGCTGACTTAAAAACTTCAAAGCAGGCCATGATATAAGTGGGCAAAGAAAAAAGAATGCCTAGCTACGGCACAGATTTTGAGCTTGCCTGGCTTCTACTTTGAAGGCTGAAGTTCAATAAGAGGAAATGAAGACAGACCTGGGTCTTTGGGGTAGTAGGATACAACTGACTTCACCTGGTGATATCTGAGCCCATTGCTAATGGACCCAGGCCTTCTTCGCTTACTTTTTTTTTTTTTTTTTTTTTTTACTTTTTCCCCTGGATTAGCTTAGGCTGCCATAACAAAATACCTTAGACTGGGGGGGTTAAACAACAGGAATTTATATCTTATGGCTCTGAGGACTGAGAAGTAGATCAAAGTGCTGACCAGTTAGGTTTCTGGTGGGGACCCAGTTCCTGGCTTCTAGACAGCTGCTTGCTTTCTCTTTCTTTCTTTCTTTCTTTCTTTCTTTCTTTCTTTCTTTCTTTCTTTCTTTCTTCTTTCTTCCTTCCTTCCTTCCTTCCTTCCTTCCTTCCTTCCTTCCTTCTTTCTTTCTTTCTTTCTTTCTTTCTTTCTTTCATTCTTTCTTTCTTGTTTATTTATTTTGAGAGAGAGAGAGAGAGAGAGAGAGCTAGCTCACGTGCCAGCCGGGGAAAGGCAGAGGGAGAGGAAGGGAGAGAGAGAATCCCAAGCAGGCTCTGTGCTGTCAGCTTGGAGCCCCACTCTGGACTCAGTCCCACCAACCATGAGATCATGACCTGAGCAGAAATCAAGAGTTGGATACTTAACTGACTGAGCCACCCAGGCGCTCATAGACAGCTGCCTTCTGACTGAGTGCTCACAGAGGTCTTTCCTAGGTACATGTGTGTGGAGAGAGAGAAATCTCTTCCTCTTTATATAAAGGCAATAGCCCTCTTGGATTAAGGCCACACCCTTATGAGCACATTCAGCCTAATAATTACCTTCTAAAAGCCCTATCTCTATGTTTACATTGGGGGTTAAGACTTCAATGTGGGAATCTGGGGTCACCATTCAGTCCATAGTACCCCTCCTTTTGCTCAGGGCTGCATTATGACTTTTGTGGGCCCTAGGCACCTTTGTTTTTGGGTACCCCTTCCTCCTTCCAAAACAACCATTTAAAGTTACATTTTACAACTGCCTTGGTATAAAGACAAATATAATACAAGCTGGCTTCATGATTACATATTCATTATGATTGCATTCTTATTTTTCTTCTAGTTAAAAGAAATATAAATTAAAACATTTTTGTGTGAACTTAAAAGTATACAGAGGCCCTAGGTACTCTGTCTACTGTGCCTGATGGAGAAGCTGGTCCCCTGTTTGCTACTAATGTTATAGAATGCCCTGTAGCATTCACAGACATTGTAAGTTTTACTGATGGATTGCCAAAAAGAAAAGAAAAGAAAAGAAAAGAAAAGAAAAGAAAAGAAAAGAAAAGAAAAGAAAAGAAAAAAGAAAAGAAACGTCCAGGACCAGCAGCTAGAGCTGGCCCTAAAAGAAGCACCTGTAGGGGCGCCTGGGTGGTGCAGTCGGTTAAGCGTCCGACTTCAGCCAGGTCACGATCTCGCGGTCCGTGAGTTCGAGCCCCGCGTCAGGCTCTGGACTGATGGCTCAGAGCCTGGAGCCTGTTTCCGATTCTGTGTCTCCCTCTCTCTCTGCCCCTCCTCCGTTCATGCTCTGTCTCTCTCTGTCCCAAAAATAAATAAAAACGTTGAAAAAAAATTAAAAAAAAAAAAAAAAAAGAAGCACCTGTAGATAGTAAGGTCACCTAGCTGAACACAGGGAGAGGGAGCCGATGACCTCCTCATACCCCTCTCCTGTCAGGCTATGCTTTGCCATATTCTACTGATTATACAGACCAGTCCTGATACAGTGCAGGAAAACTACATAAGCACAAGAATACTAGAAGGGAAGCATAGAAGGCCTTCTTGGGGGCTAGTTACCCCAGGTCTGTGTAGCCACCACCCAAAGGAAGGCTACAGAACATTTTTAGCACAGCAGAGGCTTTCTTAGGCTGCTTCCCAGTCAATATCATCACCCTTCTCCATCCCAGTCAATATCATCACCCTTCTCCAACCAAGAGGTAGCCACAATTCTGACTTCTGTCACCATGAATTGGTTTTGCCTGTTCTTAAACTTCAAGTAAATGGAATCATACTCTGCCTGGCTTCTTTCACTCAACATTGTTGGTTGTGTGGGTATGAGACTCATCCACGTTGTTCAGAGCAGTAATTCATCCTTTTTATTGCTGAGTAGTATTCTATGGTATAAAAATACCATGCCAATATTTGGGTTATTTCCAGTTTAAGTTGTTATCAATGAACTTACTATGAACATTCTGGTACATGCCTTTTTGTTGGAAATAGGCGCTCAGTTCTTTTGGATTCCGTAATAGACTTTTAAAACCCCATACTTAAGCAAGCTGAATTTTACAGACATCCTCATTTAAAAGAGCTGACAGCTATAACTCATGACTTTGGTGCCAGAGGTTTTAACTGACTCATAAATGGGGCATTGTTGGTCAGACTTATGGTAAAACATTTTCTCTAGTAAGGACACTTGAGTCGGTGATCAATCTAGCCCTGGGTTGTGACTTCCATGCAGAGAAGATGCTACCAAATGGGGATAACTTGAAATTTGTCTGTCAGTGTCTCACACTGGCATTCCCTGCTCTGTAGGATTCAGTCACATGACACAGTTAATTTCCTTTGCCTGGATGTTTGGGGTCTAATCTTTCCGCAAATAGCAAGTCCAACTCCTATATGTTGGAGACTTCCTTTCTATGGCTTTTCTTAAAAGCTCAACTGTGGGAAGTGGGAGTTGTAGCAGCATTTCCCTTGTGAAAAATCAGGGGGTGAGGGGCTCCTGGGTGACTCAGTCAGTCAAGCCTCTGACTCTTGATTTCAGCTCAGGTCATGATCTCATGGTTCATGGGACCAAGCCCTGACTTGGGCTCTGTGCTGACAGCATGGAGTCTGCTTGGGATTCTCTCACCCTCTCTCTCTTTCTCTGTCCCTCTCGTGCTCATGCTTTCTCTCTCTCTCTCTCTCTCAAAATAAATAAATACTAAAACATAAAAATAAGAGGGTGAATTCCTAGTGAAGGGAGGACAGAAGACAACAGAGAGAGAAGGAAGAAGTCTTTCTGTTGACAGAGACAAAGCTGACAGGGCATGTGAGATCCGAAGATCTTTAATTAGCCTCCTTCAACTGGTAAAACATGACTTCACTTGTATTTTATTTATTTTTATGTTTAATTTTTATTTTTGAGGGAGACAGAAAGAGAGAAAGGGGGACAGAGGATCTGAAGCGGGCTCTGTGCTGACAGCAGAGAAGCCCAGTGTGGGGCTCGAACTCATGAACCACAAGATCGTGACCTAAGCTGAAGTCAGACCCTTAACAGACTAAGCCACCCAGGCACTCCAACTTCACCTGTATTTTAAAATCATCTTTAAAGTATTGCTAACAATAAAAGTGAGGGCACCAGGAAAAGATTCTAAGGCTTTCCAGACCTACTAATGCATCAAGAATGTAACAGAGGGCTAAGTACAGTTGGAGAGCCTGGAGAAACCACCTCTGTTTGTTTGGGTTTATCTCACTGTGTTTGGTATGTTAAGCAGATTGAGGACACAAGCTGGGCCCTCAGCCAGCAGCATGTGAAATAAATTATTCTAATTTTTTTCTACAGAGCACATAGCTTGCTTTTCTTTTTGTTTGTTTTTCTCCATAATTTGAAACACAGGTAAGTACAGGCTTGAGCTGACCTTGGACAATGGCATGCAAAATCCTAACATGGTTGGCTCTGGTCACAGCGGGGGCTTCCACGTGGTTCTATGTGCTGATTTTTTAGCATCTGGTCCCAGTGAAATAACACTCACTAAACCAACTGACCAGCAGAGATAAAACGTAGTTTTATCAGGAAGTAGTTTTATCAGTTTTACCAGGAAGGTAGTAAAACATTAATTCACAGGCCCATCAATTCTGCACCACACAGATCTCGAATGTCTATTGTGTGGCCCAATGGCAGGCACACCTCATTTTACTGTGCTTTGCTTTATTATGCTTTACAGAGACTGCTTTTTTTTTTTTTTTTTTTTTTTTTTTTTTTTTACAAATTGAAGGTCTGTGGCAACCTTCTGTCAAGCAAGTGTGTGGCCTGCTTTTTCCAACAGCATTTGTTTACTTTGTGTCTCTGTGTCACAGTTTGGTAATGCTTGCAATACTTCAAACTTTTTCATTATTCTTCTATTGGTTACGGTGGTCTGTGATCAGTGATCTTTGATGCTGCTGTTGTAGTTGTTCTGGGGCACCAAGAACTGCTCCCTTATGAGACAGTGCACTTAACTGATAGATGTCGTGTGTATTCTGACTGCTCCCCCCACCGGCCATTCCCCCGGCCCGCTCCCTCTCCTCAGGCCTTCCGGTTCCCCGAGACACAACGATATTGAAATTAGGCCAGTTAATAATCCTATGGTGGTCTCTAAGTGTTCAAGTGAAAGGAAGAGTCACAGGTCTCTCACATTAAGTCAAAAGCGAGAAATAATAAAACTTAGTGAGAAAGGCATATTAAAAACGGAGATAGGCTCTTGGGCCAGTTAGCCAAGTTGTGAATGCAAAGGAAAAGTTCTTGAGGGATATTAAAAGTGCCACTTCAATAAACACACAAATGATAAGAGAGCGTACCAGCCTTACTGCTGCTATGGAAAAAGTTTAAGTGGTCTGGGTAGAGGCTCCAACCAGCCACAACATTCCCTTAGACCCAAAGCCTAAGCCAGAGCAAGGTCCTAACTCTCTTCAATTCTGTCAAGGCTGAGAGAGGAGGAAGCTGCAGAAGAAACGTCTGAAGCGAGCAGAGGGTGGTTCCTGAGGTTTAAGGAAAGATGCCTTTCCATAACATCAACGTGCAAGGAGAAGCAGCAAGTGCTGATGTAGAAGCCGCCGCAAGTTACCCAGGAGATCTAGCTAGGTCATTACTGAGGGTGGCTACACTAAACAACAGATTTTCAATGTAGATGAAACAGCCTTCTATTGGAAGAAGATGCCAGCTAGGGCATTCACAGCTACGGAGGTGAAATGAATGTCTGGCTTCAAAGCTTCAAAGGACAGGCTGACTCTCTTGTTAAGGGCTACCGCAGCTGGTGACTTTAAGTCAGAGCAGTGCTCATTTACCATTCTGAAAATCCTAGGACCCTGAAGAATGATGCTAAATCTACAAATGGAACAGCCAAGCCTGGATGACAGCACATCTGTTTACAACATAGTTTACTGTATGTTTAAAGCCCATTGATGAGACATACTGCTCAGAAGAAAAAGATTCCTTTCAAAATATTACTGTTCATTGACAATGCACCTGGTCACTCAAGAACTCTGATGGACTATGAGAATGTCACTGGCGTAACCCTCGGACTCCCCGAACTCAGGAAACTCCTAGAAACTTCTATCAATTTCATCTTTTAGAAACTAACAAATTGCTGGAACAGGAAAAGAAACATTTAAGTAGATCCCAGGACTATGCCTGCTCAGATGAATCAGAAGGTGCCCTACTAAGCTACCTCAGCTTGTCATTCTTATCATAATGTTAAAATCTCCTCTGAATATTCACCCCGAGCCCTCACAAAAGGAAACTGCTCACCCTTGTTTGAGGAGTCATTCCACATGATCTCCTTATTTGTACAAATAAAAAGGACTTTGTGAGGGAACCCCACCTGGTGTAGTCTGTCCATAACTCATCAAGGAGTGGACCCACATTGGTTAGGTAGCAAGATCAATGTTTTTTTCATGACTGCTAACACAATATCTATTCCGCAGCCTGTGGATCAAGAAGTAATTTGGGGGCACCTGGGTGGCTCAGTTGGTGAAGCATCTGACTTCGGCTCAGGTCATGATCTCATGGGTCATGGGTTTGAGCCCCATGTTGGGCTCAGTGCTGACAGCTCAGAGCCTGGAGCCTGCTTTGCATTCTGTGTCTTCCTCTCTCTCTGCTCCTCTCCCTCTCGTGCTCTCTCTCTGTCAAAAATAAAATAAAAATTAAAAAAAAAAAGAAGCGATTTTGACTTTTACTTATTACTTAAGAAATACATTTCATAAGGCTATAGCTGCCATAGCTGGTGATTCCCTCTGATGGATCTAGGCAAAGTAAATTGAAAACCTTCTGGAAAGGATTCACCATTCTAGATGCCATTAAGAACATTTGTGACTCATGGGAAGGGGTCACAATATCAACATTAAAAGGCATCTGGAAGAAGTTGATTCCAACACTCATGGATGACTTTGAGGGGTTCCAGACTTCAGTGGAGAAAGTCACTGCAGATGTGGTAGAAACAGCAAGCAAACTAGAATTAGGTGTGGAGCCTGAAGATGTGACTGAACTGCTGAAGTCTCATGATAACACCTGAACAGATGAGCAGTTGCTTCTGATGGGTGAGCAAAGAAAGTGGTTTCACGGGATGGAAACTATTCCTGGTGAAGATGCTGTGAAGACTGTTGAAATGACAACAAAGGATTTAGAATATTCCATAAACTTAGTTGAGAAAGCAGTAGAAGGGTTTGAGAGGACTGACTCCAATTTTGAAAGAAGTTCTGTTGGTAAAATGCTAATAAACAGCATTCATGCTACAGAGAAATAGTTCATGAAAGGAAGGGTCCATGGATGCCTGCTCTCCTTGCCTCCCTTGACTTTCTCCTCCCTTGATCTGGGTTTCACTCCCCACTATTGTCCATTTTATCTTCTTTGCAGACTTCACTTTTTCCTTCCAAATTCCTTCTCAGTTTTTTCCCCCTCTCCCCAGAGTCTTCCTGGGGATCTCATTCATCCCATGACTTTGACAATCACTTCTACTTACATGATGGCTAAATCAGTAGTAAGTCTTGTCCTAAACCTTAAGCTGCTGTTTCCAACTATCTCCTGGAATCTATTTCACACATTCTTCAAACTGAACCTGTCTAAATGCTCTATCTCCACTTCAACTCTGCTGTTGTTCTTCCCTGTTTGCTAACATGGAACTGTCACCATCCACTGTGTAAACCTTGGATACAGAAAAGAATTAACAGAAAGTTAATTGGAAAGTTTTGCTTATGAGATTGGCCATTGGCTGGTATCTGGGGACTTAGCTCACAAATAGTTCCCTACACTGATCTAAAACTTTCCCTAAATGACAGTGGTTCACGGTGCTGAACCTAACTGTTTGTACATGACAATGTGGTTTATTCTGAGTGCCTGTTTTCCTTCTGTAAGTCTGAAATTTTGGCAAATGTTAGGCAGAGGGTACTTAGGTGACTAGCTCCCAGTTAAAAGCCTGCGTGAGTCTCTAATGAGCTTCCCCAGTAGACAACACTTGTCAACGTTGTCACATCTCATTGCAAGAGGATTTGAGCTTATCCTGTGCGAATCCACTGGAAGAGGATCCTTGGAAGCTTGCAGCTGGTTTCCTCTGTCTTCACTCCCTTTCTCTTCCCCTTTGCTGATTTTGCTATATATCCTTTCGCTGTAATCTCGGCCATGACTATGACCACATGATGAGCCCAGTGAAGTCTTTCTAGCAAATCACCCAACCTGGGGGACGTCTTAGGGTCCCCCAACACATCTTAGCATAATTGTAACCCTCTTTTCCTCACTCTCTATGTTCAGTTAATCACCAATTATCATTAGCTCTACCTCTAAATTTAAAAAAATTTTTAATTAAAAATTTTTATTTTATTAAGTAATCTTTATACCCATGATGGGGCTTAAACTCACAACCCCAAGATCAAGAGTCTCATGCTCTACTGACTAAGCCAGCCAGGCACCCCTCTACCTCTAAATATTTTAAAAAATATATCTTGTGTTCACAACCCTCATTGCCTTGATGCTATAACCGTGGCTCCATCTGGACCACCCTCCTTGCTTTCCTCTGGTACAGAAAGCAAAACTCCCAGGCTGGAGAATAGCACCAAGCCAAAGCTATGCAGAGGTTCTCTCCCAAAGCCAGTTTCCTCAGCTGCAACAGGTGGATGATGATAATGCCTATTTCATAGAGTTGCTGTCAGGGGTAAATGAGAAAAATGCAGATAAACTTCGTGAGGTTATCTTGGTAAAGTCCTTAGCACATAACAATCCTTCAACAAATGTTAGCTGCTGTTTCCAATGCTAGTATTAATGATCTGCAGACTGCATCTGGTCACTACCTGGGAGGCTCAGCCAATTGTGATACCAAAACCACTGTGTGAAATTAGGCCCTCAGTTTCCTACCCCTATAATCTGCAGCAGGCCCACCCCAAAATGCATCTCTGTGGGATTCCATGTAGTTGGCATTTGTGGGTGCCCTTGTCCTTTGATGACGTGTCCTCCTGTGGGAGAATGATGAGACATAGCTTTCTTTTGGTTGCAGAGGGTGGGTGCAGCAGGGGAGGAAGCTAGAATGGTCATGGAGCTCTCCAGGTTCCTGACGTTACAGCTGCAAATATTTGGAGTTGTGCAAAACCATCAGTGATTTCAGATAAAAGAGCCACTGCAAAGGACTAATGAGCCGGTAGCACCACGGGCTATAAAAATAGAAATTAAGACACACAGACACACACACACACACACACATATACACACAGAGATCAATATATGAAGTGATAGATGTGTTAATTAACTAGATGGTGGGAATCCTTCCACAATGTCTACGGATATCGAATCATCACAATGTACAATTAAAAGTTTCTATTTTCAGTATCTTCCGTGACTATCCCAGGAATTTTTGTCTGAATGAAAAACTGTATGGGATCATTACAAAAGTTCTCCACAGTTGAAATAATGAAATCGTAAAGCTTAAAGATTGACTCAGGATTTCAAATATCGATGTATTTATCAACAAACTGAGTCATTCACTCTAAAATTCCATGCTATTAAAAACCACATAGAAACAACTTCTGATTAAAAACAAACAAGAAAGAGCAGCAAAGGTAAGTTGGGTAGTACATTAAGTTTATTTTGAATTATAACATGGAATATGTCATCAAACAAATGGAGGTAATGAACACTTTTGTGGCTCACTTAACAAATGATTTGCATAGGAATTGCTAGTTCTGTCTTAGGATGCAGAGCTCATTGAACTGTGAATTAGATGAACATAAAATAAGAATCATCATCAAAAAAAAAAAAAGAACCATCTACCTGTGTGCAAAATAAATGCAATTTTACTTCAAATAACAGACTTTAGTTTTTGGTGCATGGTTAATACAATCATCTTCTCTGTTATGGATAATGTCATAATCTCATCCAGACCAAACCTGATCCTTCTAGGCTAGAGATCTCTTACCTATAGCAAGAGATTAAATATTGTTAAATATTTAATCCATTAAATATTGTTAAATATTTAATCCATTAAATATTGTTAAAGCTACTGGATTCATTCTTATAGCTCTAATGTTGATCAAGAACATTATCCACTTGAAACAATTCAACACATAGACCAAGGACAACATATCTTAGTGAAAACATGAAGTTCATGATTTCATCCCATTTTGTCTTTTGGAACTTTGTTATCAGTACCCACAATACTGTTTTGATTTATGTCAGTGATCAGCAATCAGTTTTGGCCCAAGGGCTAACAAAAGGGGAAAAATATAAAGCATTTAAGGCCACACTATTTTCCTCTTCAAAATGAACATAGCTTTCCGAAATTCCCATTGGGGAAAGTGTGCATTTGTACTTAGTACTTTGCTAAGTAAGTGAGGAAATTGGCACTGCTTTATAGTTACTAAAGGGTTTACATCTGGGTGTTTTAGCAATACAGACAGATCTTTCTAAATTTTTATCCCGAAATTAGATTGTTGAGTTGTTGCATAGCTAGTCAGGCTATAGGCATCCCTGGGGACTCTGTGGGTGACTCATTACAGCCTTTGTTTGTGATATTGATTAAAATAAGCTGATTTCTGTTGATTGATTATTTTATCAATCATAACAAACCTTAAGAGAGTATCTTCTAATTTCAAAAATTATATTTGATCATTTACTGGCTTAAGGATAATGCTTTCAGGACCACTGCAAGTTGGTTAAAAAAAACGGTGGGGATTACATTTTCTTTCACGTTAACATGTCTTTAACATCCAGAACATTGCCTGGAAACCAGAGCAGAAAATGAAAAGAAAACTAAAGATGTATTTAAATACCAGAAATGCCATCAGTGTTTATTATGGTAAAGACGGTTTATTATGGAAAGACGGTTTAATTTTAGCGTGTGCAATTAGGCACTGACTGAGGCATTTAGACACCATTGATTATAAAGTGCACTGTACATAAATTTTGATTCCCCTCCAAGGAATAATTCAATAAAATTCAGGTCTCTTTCTTGGAATCAATCAGCTCAAGAACATGCATAGATGAACACCTATTAAATACTAATAACAGTCTTTTATTACTTATACTCCTGCAATATAATAGAAACGTATTGTACTTGCATATATCACATTTCATCCAAGGACCTCAAAGTCATTGTGTCAAGCAATGTGGTGCTGGGAGCTCAGGATTGCACAGCATAGGAAGTCTACTTAGTTATGGCATGGGAAGCGGATTCCCAACAAGAGAACCAAAATAAAAGCTCAAAGAGACAAGCCTCAATTTCCCATGGCTTGTAATTTTCTGCGTTTCCCAAATTGCCACTTGCTTCCCACCGTACCTCAATATTGATTCTTGGTAAAAATGATTTTTTACGTGTTTGTAATAAGACGAGGATCAACTCACAAATCAACAATTTGTCTTCTTTATAGTTCAACAGTCCACCTTTGAAAATCACATGGTGGAATGTCAGAAGTGGCTTTTTAATGTGAATTTACACTTCATTGATTCAGAATAAACGTGGCTACGACCTTTGGGGAGAAGAAAACATTTTACGCTGGCATGACATACATGTATGTGTAAAACATGAGGGAGCTGTGTCTTTTTGCACACTGACATTTAATGCAAAAGTAAAAGTGCTTTGATTCACTGAAGATCAGACTTTCAGTATTTTAAAGGCTTTTGTCATCTTGCTTAAACCTTGTCAAGGGTTTAAGTCTTAGAGTTTAACTGAGAGACCCAACTTAGCGTAGTGTAAAACGAGTTTCTGTGGAATCCACGAATCTGCCAGGCCCCACAGCAGTGGGGGCGCAGGCCAGTGTGAGAAGCCCACATAAGTGAGGGCAAGGGGTCCCTGAGCCTTTCTGTTCTTGACTCAGGGCACAGAGCCCAGCTCTCCTTGGTCAGGGACCCAGGGCGGGCATTCTGAGCATTTCCTTTCTTAATGGAATTTCCAACACTATTTGAAAAGCGACTTCTTTTCGGACAATGTGATTAGGGTTTCTATCTTTCAGTCAAATATGGAACTAAGTTAGCTCTTCCTGTGTCCTTCTTTACTTCGGAGGAGACGCAGGATACGTTCGTTTTTGGTTAGTTCTGCCGGAAGTTCATTGGCCTAAAGAAGATAAGATAGGTATTAGTGAATTCGCACAGTTGGGGTGGTTTTAGGGACTCCAAACAGGGACTCCTGATCCAAACTTGCTCCTCTGCTGGTGAGCAACCTCACTGGACTCACTCTTGTTTTAAGGCATTAAAGGTCTCCTTTAAGAGTCTAAATATCGCCTGTTATTTTCTTATCTCATCGTTAGAGTTCTTTTCCTCTCTGAGCCATATCCCTTAACACATTGTAATCTCCTGGCGGCCAGGGTCCACGTATTATTAATCACTGTATCCTCACTTCCGGCACAATGCCTGGTGCATCTAGTATGTGCTCAGTAGATACTGGAAATGTTAAATTTGATACTTTACACTTAATTCATGTATTATGTGGAGCAGCCTGTCTGCTAGGGACCTGAGACTCAGGACAGGTTATCTTTTGATGAGAAAACAGAGTTAGAAACATTCAGAGAGTAAGAGATGCCTGGTCAAGAGCAGCTTCAGTGTGTCCTTTCTTCTCATGCTGCTGAGACACATTGTCTAGGCATTTATTTCACGAGTGAGTCCTTACCAACTGCAGCTAATGTTATGGGCCAGCGGTTCTCAAACTTTTTGGGCTTAAGACCTTTTTACGCTCCTAAAAATTATTGAGGACCCCGATGAGCTTTTGTTTTTAACTTATTAGAAATGAAAATAAGAACATTTAAAAATATATTAATTCATTAAAAATCATAAATCCACTATAGGCTAACATAAATAACATTAATGAAAAACAACCAAATTTTCAAAAACAAA
Organism: Felis catus; assembly: GCF_018350175.1. NCBI lineage: Eukaryota > Metazoa > Chordata > Mammalia > Carnivora > Felidae > Felis > Felis catus. The sequence goes on from NC_058379.1 coordinate 46,123,906, forward strand.
AAAGTTAGAAGAGTAGCATTGTTTAATAGATTTGTGTATTTCTTTAAAAAATTTTTTTTAAATGTTCATTTATTTATTTTCTAATTTAATTTTTTAATGTTTATTTATTTGTGAAGGAGAGACAGACAGAGCGTCAGTGGAGGAGGGGCAGAGGGCAAGGGAGACACAGAATCCGAAGCAGGCTCCAGGCTCTGAGCTGTCAGCACAGAGCCTGACATGGGGCTCGAACCCATGAGCTGTGGGATCATGACCTGAGCCAAAGTCAGACACTTAACTGACTGAACCACCCAGTCGCCCCATAAAATGTTTATTTATATTTGAGAGAGAGAGAGAGCACAAGCAGGGGAGGGGCAGAGAGAGAAGGAGACACAGAATTCGAAGCAGACTCCAGGCTCTGAGCTGTCAGCACAGAACCTGAAGTGGGGCTCGAACTCATGAGCCATGTGATCATGACCTGAGCTGCAGTCTGACGCTTAACTGACTGAGCCACCCAGGCACCCCTAGATCTGCAACTTTCTTGAATGTGTAGCTTAATTGAAGACATTTGGATTTTCACATCTGTTTCTGCATCTAATGTATTGTGATACATTGTTTTGGTTAAAGCCCCTATGAAGAAAATTCAGCTTCACACAGATAGGCATTTGGAAAAGGGAGAAACATTTTAAGAGCCTTTTCAGATCATTGTAGATATTCTTCTTTGATGCCACACCAATACTAAACAGGTGGTAGTTTCTTAAAGGTAATTTCAGCGTGGAATCTGAAACCATGTCAATGAACTTTTTACCTTAAAAATCCATAGATCTATCTATCTACAGGTAGGATGTTTCCCCATGCATGATTTGATACATCACACACTTTATCTGGAAAATATCCGTTCAATGAGTTATGCCGCTTTTCCAAATGTTGACACATTGCATCATACAATCTCAAAAGATCACATTCATTAATATCGGCACCGATTCATCAGGAGAGCCTGTAGGTGGATTGGGAAGCTGTCAGGCTCACACGGTGGACACAAGCTGTTCTTTGAAATAAAAATGGTGTTCCAAGAAAAAGCAACTGGCCCACTTGGTAATTCAAACAAACGCACGCGCGCTTTTCCTTGAGACAACCGTTGCACGTCAGGGTACAGAAGTGTTGTATGCGTACTTCCATTTTGTTACATAGAATGTTAAAAATGTGTATAACGAGGGTCAAGATTTAATATAATTCAAATTGCTTACTGCTTCATCAAAGACATTCTTAAAACTGGGATTTTTGTCAAATAATTTACAAAATCTGTGAAATAATTTACAAAGTTTTGTAAAATCATTTGCCAGTATAGTTTATACTCCTGCTTTGATGTGTAAGGTGCCAGTTAACCTAATGCCAACATTACAGCAAATATCAGCACAGTGGAAAAGGCAAATAACATCTCTGCTTTATTAAGAATATTGTTTTGATTTCTTAGATATCTTGAAAGAGCCTTGCAGACCCTCTGGGGTCCATGGACCATACTTTGAGAACCGTTGTTATAGACGAATCCCAAGGATATTCTTGGGATTTCAGGGGAGGCGGTTAAAGGGCAGAAAAGCACCCAGAATGGAGTAGAGGGCTTGGATGCACATGTTATTTGCCTCACACATTTTTTCCTCCCACAGCCATATCTGGAACCTCATCTACTTTATCTGGGACCCTAATCCCATGTGAAACTCCTGAAGTCCCTACCTTCTAGGTTGGGTCCTGCTCTTTGACCCCCAACTACTAGCTGGGACCTCACTTGTTGGGAATTATGCGTGGAGTTCTTGGGAGTTCTGTTTGCCACAAATGGTCTGCTGAATAGTATGTCCTGTTGCTGTACCCCAGCCCACCACAAAAGACCCTTGATGCTGATGCTGGACTGAATTGGGCAGGAAATTACTATGCTATGTTACTATAGACCAGAGATCCCTCCAGAAGCTCAAATTCTACTGTTAGTTCCTGCAGAAACAGACATTGTACAGGCCTAACAGCCAGGCCTGCACAGAAATGCTCCTGGTAGACAGACATAAGCTCCATCTGGTCTCAGAGTATACTCAGGAGTAACTGAGCTATGTTGCATGGGTTATTGGTCCTTGGTGAGCAGGTTGGCAGGTAGCCAGAGGATCCTCTATGGTCAGGAAGAAGAGAAGATCTAAGAGGCTGTACTTCTATCTATAAGCTTGCTGAGTTACAGCTCCTGTGTGTGACTGTCTCCATGAATGTCCATAAACTTTACTATTAAAAAAGGCTCTATATCCTCAAAGTGTGTTGTCAAATTTTGGTCAATTGCATTGCTGTCCCATATGTCATCTATATAGTTCTAAAAACCTGGTCTCATTCTCTCCAGGTTGGTTCCTACTGAATTCTCAGGTTGCTGAGATTGTGTGGACCATTATGATGCCTAGTGCTCCAGGCTATCCCCCAAAGGCCACCTTATTTATTATGGAGCAGGACCATAGGCCCATATTCATGATACCATAGCATCAAAACACTCTATTTCCCCACTGCTCCAGGAAGAGGATGTGTTCTGAGTCCTCAATCGGGAGTACTGGGAACATGGGGCCCCTGCACCCATGGGGACAGCTACAGTGTGGGGAGTGGCTGTTGGGGCCATTGGTTACCTTCCCCTGAGGCATCTGCTTTGCAGTCCCAGAACAGAAGTCCCGTATCCCCTGGAGCAGAAGATTGCTTCTGTATTAGCTTAGAAGTCATTTCCTCTGGGAAGCCTTCAATAGCATTCATTACTTTCCCGCTAATAGCTCTTGTCACTGTAGTACAACTTCTTACTTAATTGTCTTTATTCTCCAGTAAACTCAAGGATCTTTGAAGGCAGAGACTATGGGAATTTCATTCACCATTGTCTCCCCAGTACACAGCAGAGTGCATGGTATCTAGTAGGTACTCAGTATTTGTTGAATGAATGAAGTTGAAGAATATCCCCTCAAAAGTCCCGGGTGGCTGCCAGATTCCTAACACTCTTGCTTCTAGAGCTACCTTTAAGAGGCTGGCTTCTTTGGGGTGGCTGGCGGATGGGTGGGGTGGGGTCAGGGTGGGGTTCCCTGGTAACTACTCCCAGCTCTCTAAGAGCTTCCGTTGTATGAAACTCCAACATGAACAGTCTGTATGTTTCTCTCTGTATATTCAAGTAGCTCTAGGGACAATCCAAAGTCCAGCATTTTGATTACTCGAATTTCCCCATAACCATTATTGCTGAAATTCCAGGAGACAAACAAGGAATTGCATTTTTCAGTTTCCATATAAAGGTACTAACATTTTCCCCTTGCCTTCAATGCTGGATGGCTTAGTAAGAAAGATCGATCTCTTTAGGAAGTCTGTGTCCAGGGTCTAAAGATAAGAGCTCAAGTATGATTTCAGCTGGCTTATCACACAGCCAGGCCAGCTAATGGAAAACAAATCTGCATCTCAGGAAGGAGATAAGCAGAAGTGTTGTCTTCAAGCACTCCAATGGTAAGAACAAGGAAATAATAACTCCACATGGTAAGTAAAATGGAAACAAAAAAAAAAAAAAGAGAGACTCTTGGCATGTTGTTTAATTGCACTTCTTAATGGGTTCTTTTCAAAATGTCATAAAAAGGCTCTACATATTTGCCTTAATTATTAAAGAAATTAACAGAGAAATAGATGCTTATAAAAACTCAAATAGTACGTAAGTAGAAAGTGAAAATTGCTTTTCATACCTTCTTCTATCAATAAGCACCATGCCCACTTCTGCCTTTGAAAGTTTGTATATATATATTTTTAAGCTTATTTATATTTATTTTGAGAGAGAGTGAGTGTGTGCGCAGGGGGAGGGGCAGAGAGAGAGGGACAGAGAATCCCAAGCAGGGATTCTTCTTGCTGACATCAGCGCAGAGCCCGACTCAGGGCTTGATTTCATGAACCCTGAGATCATGACCTGAGCTGAAATTAAGAGTGGGATGCTTGGGGCGCCTGGGTGGCGCAGTCGGTTAAGCGTCCGACCTCAGCCAGGTCACAATCTCGCGGTCCGGCAGTTCGAGCCCCGCGTCAGGCTCTGGGCTGATGGCTCAGAGCCTGGAGCCTGTTTCTGATTCTGTGTCTCCCTCTCTCTCTGCCCCTCCCCCGTTCATGCTCTGTCTCTCTCTGTCCGAAAAATAAATAAACGTTGAAAAAAAAAATTAAAAAAAAAAAAAAAGAGTGGGACGCTTAACCTACTGAGCTACCCAGGCGCCCCTAAAAGTTCATACTTTAGTGTTTTCTCAAGACTTCCCCAGGCTACTCTCCTCCCCCTAGGCTCTACATTTGATGGCTATTGCAGATGCTGAGTGGGAAAAAATGCAATGATAATCATTTTCTCTATGGGTCTTGGGCATCTTCCCACCTCCACATTTGACCTAACTGTAAGTAAACTAAGGATTTGGGGCTATAGAAAACACGGGGTGGTTTTGCAACAGCGGCACAAAGTCCCATTAACAGTATAAGAGCGAATTTTCCCCTTTCTCCTCTATTCTCCAAGCAAAGCACAAGCAGTTCTCAAGGTATGAACGTCCAACTTATTCAGAATAGCACTAAACTACTGGAACTTCGATGTGTTTAGGACACCTCTTTGAGATAGAACCCCATAACTCTACTCCCCACAGCTACTGCCCTCACCCTGTCCTGGGAGTCTGCACCATTATTGGCTCATCACCATTGACAATATAGGGTTTTTAGCATAATTCTCTGGGTCCAAATGCACTGGACATTCATATCTGCTGATAGCCTTGCACGCCCTTACTGTGCCAAGATATGACAAGAGGGACTGGGGCCAGCCTGAGTGAGGAGACTAGAGGTGGAGCCCTTCTCTTCCTTTCCCTTATGTTCCCTTTCAAAGGCACATCAGCATCTAAAACAGTGTCCTCAGGTTCACAGCAGACGGTCAGTATAAATACTGCCAACGTTTTTTCCCAAGTGAAACGAGAAATCTGGCCCAGGGTGCACATGAGTGATTATCTTGGCTTAGGTAGAAACTGCCTTATCTCTTTGTAGAGGTGCCCAAAGGAGTTTTAAGGTAGGTAAGATAAGGTGAGTACCTTGTTTCTCAGGGCTGGGTCTGCTCCGGCTTCCAGGAGCAGTGCAACTGTTTTAATATTCCCACTGAGCACCGCAGCATGAAGGGCCGATGTCCCATTCTAAGAGAGAACAACAGTGTGTGTCAGGAGTGAGCTTACAGCCATCAGCACTGAGCTTGGCTTTCATCATAAACCAGCCTGAGTGATGAGACTAATGTCAGAGCTTTACTCTTCCTTACATTCCCTTTCAAAGGCACGTCAGCACCTAATACAGTGTCCTCAGGTACACAGCAGACAGTCAGTATAAACACTGCCAACGTTTTTTTCCAAGTGAAACAAGAATCTGGCCCAGGGTGCATGTGACCTCATGATCAGTCTGTCAGTTTTAAAAACATTAGAATTTGCTGCAGGAAAAACAATGCTATGTCAAAACTTCTTCTTCTTTTTTTTCCCCCCTTCAAGGACAGTATATACAGTTTCTGTGTATGTTCCGTCTAGACTGGAGAAACGGCTGGCAAGCCAACAGGCCGACTTGTCAGCCCAGCCACATGCACCCCACTCACTCATGCAGGTAGGAGTACCGCTGCGGAGTTATAGGGGAGCCTATGTGGGGCGAGGAAACCCCCAAGCCCTGAGTTGGAGCATTTTTGAGCACAGAAGGGCCTACTGGATAGGTGGCTGACATTTTATGAAATTTACTGCAAATAGAAGACAGCATCTATGTGCAGTATGGAGCCAGATTCTGGGGGGAGAGAGAAAGAGAATGTAACAAATCTAATGCAGGAATGATGGATAGTCACATGACATCTGTTCCAGAAGGTGCATATGTCTACAAATAGCATCTAAATGCAAGTTTAGTTTCCACAATAGCTATTTACTATAATAATAATGAACCATTTCCGTATTTCATGAAAGAATAAAATATCATACCCATAGGAAAATTCCAGCAAAGTAGCATTTTCCTTTCCAAAGCGGCATGTCTGTTTTTATAACACGTAGGACAACTTACTTGTCTGGTAACATTAGACCCATCTGAATCTTAACCAACCTGTCAACTTCATCTGTTTGCAACATGGTTAGGAATAAAATACCAAGCCAAAAAAGAGCTCTTTGAAACAAGACTAGATATTGCAAAGCCCATTTCTGAAGCTCATTTCTTTTATTCACAGAGAGTTCACTTTCATAGACTATTCATTCTTACTTTATAAACAATTTTAATGAGTGCAGCTTTCTGGTTTCCAAGTTCATGGAAGATTAGAAGTTGCTCTTTGGGACAGTAGGAGGGGCCAGCATTCTGTTAACAGCAGACCAGTATCAGCTGGTAGCAAGAATAGAGAGTAAATATGTTGACATCAGATAGAGTCCAAAAGGCATTTAGGATCATTCAAGGGCAGGTAGACTTTTTATACATCCATAAACACTGAGGGTACATTCCCCCAAAGTGCTAGGCCACTGTCCCAAGTTTAGAACAGATTCTGTCCTCCATTTAAGAGAACAGAAGTGTATACTGGGGGCTCGCAAACTACAGCCCGTGGGCCGATTCTAGCCTGCCGCTTGCTTTTCTGTGTTCTGGCAAGCTGAAATTGAAAAGATTTAAAAGAAGAATACTACATGAAAGTATGAAATCCCAGGAATACAATGTCCATAAATAAAGGGTTAGTGGGAGGCAGCCATCCTTTGTCCCCATGACTTTCATGCTACAATAGTAGACTTGAACAGTTCCAAGAGACTGTATGGCCCATGAAGCCTATAGTATTTTACTACCTGGCCCTTTATTGGAAAAGATTGCCAACCCCTGGTATATATTCTAATTTAGAAATATCTTAGTCTCAAATGATTAAAATTTAAAAAAGAGTTTTAGGGCTCTACTTCCCAGCAGACCCAGCTCTCCAGAATGGCACGTTCTTTGAGGTGTCCAGATACCTGCGACTTATTTTATTTCATCTAAGGTAACAATGTGGTTCTTCATTCCAGATAATGAAGGGAAGGAACAGGAGCACCTGTCCCCCATATTTTGTGGGACACACATCATGTGTTTCATGACTTGTGGAAGATTTTAGTCCAATGAAAGATATGTATCAATATAGTTTACTTTCCAAGTTAGCGATTTCATTGCTACTAATTTTTTTTTTTTCCTGTAAAACTAAGTACTAACAGACTCTGGTTCACTCTTCTTACCACCTTTTCATTTCAACCTACGAATCTCCAAAATAAAGAAACTGTTGGGAAGTTCTTCCAAGACTGCAACTAACCATGTGAATTATACTCAGATTCTGCTACAGTCCTCAGCTATGGGCTTCTTAATTTCTAGCCTCTCTTTCCCAGATTGGTAAAATTTCTCGTTAAGTCTTACCTTCAGAATGCCAAGGGTGGGTGAGAATTTTAGCAACTCCTTTATAACATCGTTATACCCTTTGTTGGCTGCTTTTAGCAATGCTGTGGTACCATCCTTAACAAAGCAGAAAATAAAAGTTGGTTATTAAGATATGTGTGTGTTGGCTAAGAACTACATGTTAGTTGAGAACCGGGAATATGCTTATCAGAACAGACGAAAGGTGTAAACTAAAGTACGAGCCGGCCCAGTCTCTTAATCTAGGAGCATTTTAGAGCATATTAAGCAGTTAATGAAAGAATGAATTTTTTCATGTTTAGCATGAATTTAGCATGCTATAATTCTTTAACATGAAAGAATGCTAAACAAAGTATGTGGCTTATCATCTTAGAACCCTGCCACTTGGGAATTCATACCCTTCCTGTCCCTTAGAACACTGGGTAAAGGGCAAGGGAACATCGAGAATATATTTTAGGACACAGATGGACCAAAGATCCATAGACTGCAGTTTATGACTTAGCAGAAATTACTGCTACACTATTTGTAATGATTTAAATAATTGTTGAACTATATTTACTGTTTTAAATTTTAAATGTGCTTTTCTTTTTGCCTTCTCTTACGTACAACCTTGCTCTAGTGTGCCCTAGGGGTCTTGTGGCGGTTGGGGTGAGTGGGTGTGGAGTAGGAGGGGGACAGATTGAAATATGTTAAAAAGAAATGCAAAAACAAGTTCAAAAATTTATATTCAGCTTCTGTCATCACTTTTTGACCTGGAAAGAGATTTTCCAAATTCCTTTTTCTCCTGCTTTTACGTATCAGTTGCTGTATTTGGAGGATTCAGCTCCCAGAATTCTCCTATAATAAAGGAAATACCCCAGCCTGCTCTAAGGGTTTAGCTGGAACCAGGAAAAAAGAAAATGAGATTAGAAGATTTTTCTTCTCTGGCTTCAGAGATGTGGGGCCCAGAGAAAGAGTGGGAGGGAGAAAGAGAGGAAGAGAAAGAGTGGTCAGGAATGTGTCTTTTCCCTTTTCTGGACTCAGACTTGGAAGAGGGGAGTGGGTCACATTAGCAAGGGTAATACTAAGGAAAAAAAGGCCAGACACTGAAAAACCAAACCAAACCAACCAAAGCCAAAAAGCGAATAGCGCAGTGTGGTCAGGTAGCAGGGTCTCCCCAAGCTGCCCTCAGTTCCTATGGGCAACAGGACCTGCTGTGGGCCCAACTAGGCACACTTAGGTATAAGTTTAGCATTGGCTAGGTGGAGGCCAACGAGGGGTGTGGTGCAGGGGTCCGCAGCTGGGGAAGCTGGGTGAGGTGGAGACCCAGGAGCACCGCCAGCCACTGCGCCTGCGTCCCCGGCTACACTGTGGTCCAGGGCCAGCAGGGGGCGCAGCGACAGGCGCACGCGCAGCCGCTAGGGACACACACTGCCAAAGACAGCCCGAGGCCCTGGCTCCTGCCTGCCGCAGGCTCCCGGGACTCAGCTTAGGTGGAGGAGGAGCTCCGAAGATTAAACATGTTTGTTTTAGAGAGACTGGGCAGCACTCGCTAAATTTCAGCTGATTCAGACATTTACTTTGTTTTCCTGCTAAAGAGCCGGTGGAGGTTGGGAGAAAAATCCAGCCGAGTTACAGACAAAATGAAGGCGCGATTTCTCCGCACGTCCAGGCTGAGTTGAATTTTGGAGCTTCGGTGCATACACTCCCCCCCCCCCCGCCCCCCCGAAACCCCCCTCCTCCACCCCGTGCCGCAGCTGTGACTCTGACTCACGTTGCGGGCGGCGTCCCGGTCGGCTCCGCGCAGCAGCATCACCCTCACCACCTCGCTATGGCCCATCTGCGATGCGATCCACAGCGGCGCCGTCCCGTCCTGCCGGCGAGGGGACACGCTTGCTCCCACCGGGCCACGTGGCAGCCACAGAACAGCAAGGCAGCACCCGCAAACGCCCCCCCCCCCCCCCCGACGACAAACAAGGAGGGAGATTTTAACCCTTTTACGCAGGGGCTTTTGGCGGTGCCTGGACGATCGCGTGATTGCCAATATGCAAGTTTTGGTTTATAATCCAGCCATTTAATGGCAGGATCTCTTAGCACATAGTGTGGTGCAGGACCGCACGGAACACGGGGCGGGAAGGGGTGGAGTTGCTTAGCAAGGCAGAATCAAATTTGACAAACCTACGTGGGAGAAGTCTTTATTTTCCCCAGACTTTGTCTGTTTGCTTCACTGGTGGCTTCGCATGGCACACCCTGCCTACTGGGGGCCCTCGTTCCCACATAAGAGAGGGCAGTTTTCTCTGAGGCGATGCATGAGGGTCAGAGAACTAAAGACAGTTCTGCCATTCTTCTGGTGTCTAGAATCCACCCCCACCCCAGCCACGTCATTTTTCGGTACTTTAGTTTTATGCGGGATGTGCTATTGTTTCTTCTGGGAAGGCACGTACACTAGCGACGTATAGCAGGACGTTTTTGGTAATATTTCCTGTGTATTGTTACCCCAAAGACCCTGTTTATGTGAGCACTGGGCCATAAAGCTGAGATGGGTTGCTCCACAGAAGAAAAGGTGAAATATCCAAGGGACTGAGAAGGATTTGATAGGAGAGTGGTTCCGGCCAGACAGAAAGGAAAACAGAAAACCCTTCCAACTGCTGGAAGGAAGCTCTGGACAAGGAGTAGGGGAGGGGGAGGTCAGGCATGAGCATCCATGTTTTCCTCCTGGGTTGAATCTAGGGGTGGGTAGAAACACCCAGACAAATTATGGTGAATTCCAGCTGGGAAAGGATTTTCTCCTGTTCTTGGGGATGAAACCCAGAACTGAAGGTCTCTTAGAGAAGCTCTGCTCTTGGCTGGTGCCTGAGAGATAGAAATGGGTGAGGGAATCCGGGCCAATGGACCTGAGACAGGCCCCCAGTGCCCCTGGTCCACGGCCACCAGGCATCTGGGCACCCAGGACCCCCTGCCTGCCTGTGTGAAATCAGAAGTGCTAGGTAAACCGTGGCCTGGAGTCAGCCTGGGGTTGGAAAGATGAGGCCACAGAAGGTCATGATTTCACAATGACAGGCCAAGAAGGTACCAGTGCAGGATACTCAGACAGGAGAGGCTGGACTAACCAGCACAAGGACCAGACATGAATGTCCCCACCCCACTCCACCCCATCCTCATGCCAGGGTGATAGTCTGACCTCTGAGAACTTAGGCCACTTTGGAGGGCAGGGCAGGAAGAGGGAGGAGGAACCAGAGCTGACTAAACTTAGGCTCTGAGGTAATTAAAGTAATATGGCCCCAAGGAACTGTTTTGGTTGGATAAGACTGAATTACTCATCAGTGGGAATGAGGGCTGAAGAGCAAGATGATTCAGTCAGAGACGTAAAGTTTCGTTTCCTGCTGTAGTATGTAATTTCAACTCCAGCATGCGCAGGATGATTGCCCACTGCTGTCCCAGCAAAGTGATGGAGGACAAGGACATGTGAGCAGAGTGGTGGGTGGTGGCAAATTGGGAGCCTGGAAGGATCGGGGGCTGCTGAGGGGTGGTAGGATGACACAGGCACCCCTCTGTCTTGGGGAAGAAGTGCTGAAACAAAGCGTGGAAGCAGGATGAACACCGAGAGCGACTTCATACTTTTACTGGGGCCCCTTAGAAATATTCTTGAATCTGAATATTATTTATTATTAGCAATAGAAATAATACCTTAATTTGTACTTCTGTTTACAAACAGGTATACATCCATTATTTAACTTGATTCTCCCAATTCAGGATCATTCATTCATTCACTCAACCAACCAACCATTATTAAGTATCTCTGGCAGAATGCTAAATAGGACGTGACCTCTGTTCTCAAACTCAGTCTAGTGGAGGAGAGACATGGAAATTTCAGGATGATTACAGTGCTATAATAAATATGGAAAAAAATGCCCAAGATGAACCAGGAGAGGGGCTTTGTTATTGTGTGTCAGCTTCACAGTTGGGGTGGTATCCGAGCTGGGCCTTGAAGGAGGACTAGGATTGTGCCAATTGGGGGTTGAAGGGAGGGAATCCCGTGTAGAAGGAGAAGCGTGTACAGGTGCAGTGGCTTGGACAGGTGTGGTTGCTTCAGGCAGGGTGGGAAATCCAGCTGACTGCAGCCCAAGGGATAGGTGCTAGAACAGGGGTGAGGGTGAGGGTGGGCAGGAGACGGAGGCTGGGTGCCGGAAGCTCTTGTCCCTCCTTGTCTGCTCTGGTTTCATTTGTTCTTTCTCCCTGTCTCCACCAGAGGGCAGGCAAGGCAAGGCAGCCAGCTGCATAGAGGTCAGCAGGCATGTTCAATGTGCTTTCCAAGGGCTTGGCTGTTAGTAACACTAACATGTGGGAAAGTGCTGAGAGGTGATGTATTGGAACAACTATTAATATCATCAATTCATAACAGTAATGCTAACACTTAACTTCTTTCACTTTAATTGCAATGGTCACAGTAGGTGGAAAAAGAAGTCACTACTTTATGGTTAGGAGACCTTAGGCAAATCACCCGGAGCCTTGGTTTTCTCCTGCAAAAAATGTTAGCTTCCAGAGATATTCATACACAGGAAAACATGCAGAAAGACGCTGAGCACAGGACTGGCTTATGTGTGCTTAGAAGTGGTCACTGAATCTGCACATGAAAAACAATAAGCACTTTAATTTGTGCTTTTGTTTACAAAACACTACATGCTTGATTGATTCTCCCAGTTTTCCTGTGAGATAATGATTGATGAACAGGTAGGAATGATTGGTAAAATGGGATTTGGGGTTAAACCCAGCAAGCTGAATATAAATTAGAGCATTATTGTCAAATCAAATTATTTCCCAGTTGATTATCTAGTCGGTGGAGAGGAGAAGTTTTCCCTTCTGGACACCTCAATTCTTATTTTCTCTTATTTTTTTCTTCTCTTATAATGGTCGTGTCTTCATTATAAAGATGACTTCACGATGAAAATGATAAACATTAAGCCTGTTTAGCTCCTTTTTGTTGAGTTTTGAGAGAATGGAGTAAGAAAAAGCACTAAAAACTTTGTGAATACTTTCTGACAAAAGTATATAGTTTTAAAATATGTTAAAACAAATCACAGTGAAATAAATCACAGGAAGTTAGGACCTCTATGGGACCTTTTTTAAGAAAAGGAAATAGGACACTTAGCTTGAAGAAGATGAAATTCATGGGGTTATGACAGTTGTCATTTACTATCTGTGTGCAAACTGAGCAGAAAAGGATTTATTTCTTATTTCTTATGCTCCTTATAAAATATATTTTTATTTATTATTTGCCTATTTTGCATATCGAGTGGCACAAAGAGGGCTGATGGGTAAAGACTATTCAAGACTTTGGCTCGGTGTAGACAGAGGTGGTAGTGAGGGATGGTTAAAGACTAAATAAGCTGATGAGTTAGTAATGAGTCCCCCCACACTTGGAGGGGTCCACCAATGACTGATTACCACTCAGCAGGATTGCTAGAGAAAAGATTCATGTGCTTGACAGGGATTACACAGGTGACTTGTGCCGTTCCTTCTGACTTGGTTATCCCCTTGTTCCATCCGAGATAACATTTCCAAGTATTATCTAATGCATTTTGATAGACAGATCACAGTATGAGAATGAGCATACGACATGATTTGTATTGGAAACTAAACGTCATATCATTTTAGTTAGGATCTTAGAGATTACTTAGAAAACGAATTACAACCTTCCATAGGAACGAGTATATTTAGTGGCACCAGCTCTTTGCTTCTGCTGCTTCTAGTCCTCACACTTAGGCTCTTTCCATCTACAGGCTCAAGCCAGACAAAGTCTTAGGGACCAATTCTATTCTAAGTTGGAAGCCCAAGAGACATAAGGAATCTGGTTAGTAGCAGAGTGGCTTCAATACCAAGATGACTTTGCTACCAGCCCTACCCTGACCCAGAACCTATTTCTCATTACTGGATCCCTGCTTGGTGTCCACAGTGCAGCAAATAGTTCTGTAAAGGATGTTAACTGATGCCTCCATTGCTCAGCCTGACCCTATTCTCCCAACCCACAGGTGATCAGACCAAGGATGGGCAGGCCAGCCAGTCCACTCTGGCCTGGTGTGCAGAGCCTAGTGGCAGCAATGACATGGCTATTCCAAGAATTTGGAAGTCTGACCCTATAAACTTAGGGACTATATACAAGTTGAGTAAGTAGAAGATGCTAGAAAAAAAGGAGTAGGGAGAGGAAAAGAGGCAAGAGGGGACTTTGAGATGACAGAGACTACCTGGCTCCTGAGAGAAAAAGTGCAACCATGATATCTGATGGGTTTTCTCTTCCAGTGAGGCCCGGATGAAATAGAAATGATAATAACAGAAGTACCATAATTATCCTGGTTTTACAGATTAAAAAAAACAACAATCCAGGACTACATCAAAATTAAAAGCTTTGTAGCAAAGGAAACAATCAACAAAACTAAAAGACTTCCTACTGAATGGGAGAAGATATTTGCAAGTGACATATCTGATAAAGGGTTAGTATCTAAAATATATAAAGAATTTATACAACTCAGCACCAAAAAACAAATAATCCAATTAAAAACTGGGCAGAAGACATGAACAGACATTTCTCCAAAGAATATCTAAGGATGGTCAACAGACACATGAAAAGATGCTCAACGCCACTTACCATCAGGCAAATGCACATCAAAACCACAATGAGATACCACCTCACACCTGTCAGAATGGTTAAAATCGACAACACATGAAACAATGGGTGTTGGTGAGGATGTGAATAAAAAAGGAATCTTCATGCATGGTTAGTGGGAATGCAAACTGGTGCAGCCAATGTGGAAAAGAGTATGGAGGTTCCTCAGAAAATTAAAAACAGAATTACTATATGATTCACTAATTCCACTACTGAGTATTTACCCAAAGGACTAATTACCAAAGGATTACTTACCAAAAACACTAATTCTAAAAGATACATGCACCTCTATGTTTATAGCAGCATTACTTACAATAGGCAAGATATGGAAGTAATTCAAGTGTCCATCAATAGATGAATGGATAAATAAGATATAGTACACACACACACACACACACACACACACACACACACACACACTGGAATGTTACTTAACCATAAAAAATTGAAATCTTAACTATTTGCAACGACGTGGATGGAGCTAGAGGGTATAATGCTAAGTGCAATAAGTCAGTCAGAGAAGGACAAATACCATATGATTTCACTCATATATGGAATTTAAGAAACAAAACAAACGAGCAAAGGAAAAGAGAGACAAACAAAAGACCAGACTCTTAACTATAGAAAACAAACAGGTGGTTACCAGAGGGGGGTGGAAGGAGGGATGGGGGAGATAGGTGAAGTGGATTAAAAGTATCCTTATTGTGATGAGCACTAAGCAATATACAGAAGTGTTGACTCACTATATTGTATACCTGAAACTAATATAACACTGTTATCTATTAAAATAATAATAAAAGAAACTCAAAAGAACCCCTGAAATTCAGGGAGTGTGGCCTGCTTAAGGTCATGCAGTTAGTAAGCAAAACAGACTGTGTTTCATTTCCTTAAGAGAGCCATATCCCCATAACTCACAAGCGACTTGCCCCCCAGAGACCTGGATCTGGCTCCCTACCTGGCTCTTACAATCTGTCTAGGACTGGTGTCCTGACTATGAGCCTGGGCCCTACATCTGAGTCTAGTTCTAGTTCGCAGCCACTGATCACTATGTCTTCTCCCTTCCGGGCCTCACTGGAGCTCTGCTCAATCCACAGGCTCTCTTCTGGAGTCAACGTACCTTTTTGGAGGGCCTACCATGTGCAGAGGGCATGCAAGCAGGAGTGCCTCCCTGTTGCTATCTGCTTCCACAGGACATTGCAATGATCTATCGGTCCTCTTTTCTCCCATTGCCCAACACTGGGCTCGTCCCTCCAGGTTTGCAACCTGGGAGGACCGTCACTATCCGGGGCCCAGCATCTCTGCATACAAGTGCAGACCAAGGCTAGAGGGCACTTTATGAGATGGCCTTTTGGCAGGCTTCAAGGAGTTACTGATCAGCACTTTGAGAAGACTAGTGAGAAGTGAGTGATGACAGGCTAAACTCAGCCCTGTGTAAACACTCAGACCTTTGCCACTCCATGAAAGTATTGTTTCATAAGGTGGATGAGTTGCGTTGGGAAAAGTATATATGTCAAAGAATTTTGCTGATAGAAAAACAAGCTAAATAGTCATCTTAAGCTGGTGATTAAAAAGGCTTGACTTGTATCAACTTTACTTGGTGAGGTCATGTAGAAAGAACTGAAGATAGGTTTTTAGCTTGACTATAGAGTACGATGATCTCTGTGACTCTTGACCTCTTTATCTAGGACAAACTAAGAGGAAAAGTTTTTCAAGTTTCGCATCAAGAACTTAGTCTTTCCAGGCTGCTTATGATTTTGTGATTATGATTCCTTGTCACAAAAGTCCTAGAAAGGTTTTCAGTTAGTTCATCTGTGATAGAGTTACAAGGAAAAGCCATTCCTACTACTTACTGTTCAGATTCCCTGCAGCTCAGATCAAATGTCAACTGAATAATTTCATTGCAGCTTTGTTAATATCCTGTCACAATGTACCATAAATGTCAGGACCCTCATAGAGTGGCAGTGAAAAAAATCATAAATTGGATTTATCTAAAAATACTAAGAAATGAAATCTGGCAAACATCTTTGTCTTTATTTTATAAATTCAAGAATCTTCTGGGTGTGCCTGGGCGGCTCGGCTGGTTAAGCGTCAGAGTCTTGATCTTGGCTCAAGTCATGATCTCACGGTTTGTGAGTTCGAGCCCCATGTGGGGCTCTGCACTGACAGCTCAGAGCCTGTTTGGGATTCTGTCTCTCTGCCCCTCCCCCACTCACTCCCCCTCTGTCTAACTCTCAAAATAAATAAACTTAGAAACATTTTTTTTTCTAACAATGACTTAATGTGTCAGTTGCGATTTCAGAATAAAACACCGATTTCCAAATGCCCTGCCAATATAGTATTCTACCATGCATGGGCCATTTTAATGGAAACTTTTAATTAGAATTTTTTTTTAACTTCCTTATAACTTGTGACGAAGTCAGTGGGGACTACTATCACTTTTGCCATATTTATGACACTGCTTGTTTTCTAGGAAGGGAATTAAAAATGCAGAGTTTACATTTTCAAAGAAGACAGAATGTGGACTAGTCTGACCTGGCTAGACAGCCTTTCATTATCAGCTCACAGCAGGTAATAAAAAAGATTATGACTTGAGGATACAGTGGTGTGAGTGTACCCTATAAAAAGGAAAAATTCCGTTGCTTTTTTCCCCCCAAACTTATTTTATAAACATCCTTTTCCTGAATAACAATATTTTCAGGGTTGGATTCATAATTCCAAACAATTGCATTGGATGCAGTCTTTAAAAGGTCATGTCACTTGACTTTGACCTGAGGGTGGGGTCCTCCCACTGCTGGATCAGTCATCCACTTTGAGCAGGTCATCCTCAGTGTAGGGAGTGAAAACAGCCATGGGTGTTGTGGACACCATGGCACTGTTAGCTCATTCTTTAATTTCTTGCCTTCAGTGTCATCATATGACTGAATTTAGCTTTGAGTGGACATAATGCATGTAATATTTGAAATATAATATCTTATATCAACTTGGTTTTTTATGAACGGGGCATTAGGCATATGGTTAATACTATTTATTTTACAAATAGATTTGTCAAAGTGCCAGAAATTATTTCAGAAAGATGTACAGATAGAGAGGCCTGAGAATCTTGACAATCTTTCATTTCTAATTTCATGGTCCTATGCTCAATAATGGCCTCCAAATCAAACTTATGCAATCTAAAAATTACCAGTTCCTTTTGTTAGCCTTGGCAAAATGAAGCCTCTGATTCAGAGTCAAATCAACACTTTCAAAATAAGAAGGACCAGCAAGAAAATACTAAACTCCAATTCCCAAAAGTCACCTCTGGCAGGTATGGAAGTGCAACTTTTTTTAAAAGCTTCCTTTCCCAAGAGTATTCCTGGGGTCCTCTAAATCTAAGAATATTTTTAAAATTCTAAAAATGTAATCTCACATTCATAGTATCTTGCGTATGCTGAGTGCTTAAGAAATACTGATTGAATATTGAATAAAACAGCTACCAAAAAGGGGGAGCTTGAAGATTGTCTGGATCATCCTGCCCAGCCTCCTAATTTTCCGATGGAGGCAGACAAGTCCACAGAGATTGATTCACTTGTTCAAAACCACACAGCTAGTTATTGGCAGAGCTGGATCTAGAACTCAGGATTCTCGACCTGAAATCCACTTTGTCCAAAGACCCTTTCACTTCTTGGCTTCCCATGTACTTGCACTTAAAAAAAATTTTTTTTTAATGTTTATTTATTTTTGAGAGAGACAGAGCATGAGCAGAGGAGGAAAGAGAGAGGGGGAGACACAGAATCCAAAGCAGGCTCCAGGCTCTGAGCTGTCAGCACACAGCCCGACACAGGGCTCAAACCCATGAATCATGAGATCATGACCTGAGCTGAAGTCAGGCACTTAACTGACTGAGCCACCCAGGCACCCCTGCACTTGCACTTTTAAAGACTGAAGAAGCCTGGGGCCAAGAGCTCAGATCAACCTTCCCTGAGTGAACAAATGGGCATTCTCGCATCATGTTACATTACAGTGGGAATCTCCCTGGGGGCCATTTACTGGTAAGAAATCAGCTTGGCAATGAGAAAGAATGAAATATGGCCTTTTGTAGCCTTTTGTGGATGGAACTGGAGAGTGTTATGCTAAGTGAAATAAGTCATACAGAGAAAGACAGATACCATGTTTTCACTCTTATGTGGATCCTGAGAAACTTAACAGAAGACCATGGGGGAGGGGAAGGAAAAAAAAAAAAGGTTAGAGAGGGAGGGAGCCAAAACATCAGAGACTCTTAAAAACTGAGAACAAACTGAGGGTTGATGAGGAGTGGGAGGGAGGGGAAAGTGGGTGATGGGCATTGAGGAGGGCACCTGTTGGGATGAGCACTGGGTGTTGTATGGAAATTTGACAATAAATTTCATATTAAAAAAAAAGAAAACTATCTTTAAAGTAGTGTTACTTTAATCTTAAATGTTTTGTTAAAAATAAATTAGTGCAGAAATCATTCCTATATAAGAGAAGCTAATTAGAATGCCTTAGATTTGAATGGTTCTTTATCTTTTATAAAGTGTGACCTGTATTACCTTGTGGTTCTTTTCCTTTAAGTATCCACCGATTGATTTGCCAGACATTAGCTTGCTCTTGGTAAATTAAGTCTCTATTAGTGTTATAATTGTGAGAGATGAAGGCATGGAACCCATTAATGCTTCTCAGTGGGCTAATGGGCTCCTCTTTGGTTTGGTGAAAGCAGAAGCGGGGGTAAGAGATAAGGGGGACGGGGCAGGGGCAAGGCTACCTGACTCACCTCTATTTACCTACGTCCCAGGCTCTCTCTCATTACCCCACTCTCATTACCTCAGTGCAGCCACAATTTATTTGAACATGAGGAAGCCAAGTATGCACTTGACCTCAGATACCAAGCACCCATGTTTCAAAAATAGTAAATGGTGAAGTCAGCCTGATTTCATAGGCTTTCAGGTGAGCCCAAAGCAAAGAACAGGAGAAACCCCAATCAAAGACTGACTTTGTCACAGAGGCAAATGGTTTAAAGATGCCCAGAGCTGACTGGTTATCTTAGGCGCTGCCCCAGGACAACAGGTCCTGCCTGCCCACCGTTCTGCGCACGCAGACATTACCTACCTGCCTTGGCTGGTTGACTTTTGCTCCTGAAGACAACAGTAATCGAATAACATCCAAGTAACCACCCTGGGCAGCTAGGAAGAGTGCAGTGGCTCCATCCTGAGAGACGTCAAAATGGAAGTGTTAAAATCACCTTTCACGTTTATTTTAAAATATAATCAATTAAAAATACATCCGTTTAATACAACTTTCCATTTCTGTCCCCCACTTTGTTTTCATAGTCATGGTTAGTGTTTTATTCTTTGAAGAATAGTTCTAAAATATCACAGTAAGTCAGGTTGAAAGGTAAAGTTTCAAACAGGCTTATAAGGATAACTTAAAATATACGTAATGACCGTTCACTCTACAAAACCTTGATCACGGAGCTTACGATCTACCCACTTGCTGGTACCATCCAGCTCGTCCAAATAGCCAGTCATCATTTTTCTCTTGTCTGCACAGACTTCTCATTAGCTACCTTCTGTTTTTGTTGTGTGACCTCAGGGTTTATCCCCTTTTTAATTAGTTTAAAAAATACCTACGTTTAATATAATTTTCCATTTCAATTCTTTTGTCAAGTAAGAGCTAAGTGTTAGTTTAAAAACAAACAAAAAAGAAAGTCTACTAATAAACAACAACAAAGTCCCCCAAACCTATTTGGTATATTTTTATGCATCAGAAGTGTCCTTTTTTTTTTTTTAATGTTTATTTATTTTTGAGAGAGAGAGAGAAACAGAGTGTGAGCAGGGGAAGGGCAGAGAGAGAGGGAGACACAGAATCTGAAGCAGGCTCCAGGCTCCAAGCTGTCAGCACAGAGCCCGATGCATGGCTCGAACCCACAAACTGTGAGATCATGACCCGAGCTGAAGTCGGACACTCAACTGATTGAGCCACCCAGGCGCCCCAAAGGGTCCTTTTAATTAGATCTTTCCTACCCCTTTCTCTTTCTTGTCCCCTTATCCATATCCACCCCCTCACCCAACATGCAGTTTCTCTAAGCTTTGAAACAAAAGATGCTTTCAGGAAAACTGCCCTCATAAGAATTATCCATGAACTTGCTCCCTGACAACCCAATAGACACCAACAACACCTGCAAACAACTGAGCAATCCTGCACAAAAGCCCAAAGCAAGTGCTTGCTCCCAATTTTCTTAGTGGTTTTGTTTGTTTTAATTTTTTTTAAGTTTATTTACTTTTGAGAGAGGCAGAGCGAGCGGGGGAGGGGCAGAGAGAGAGGGGGACACAGAATCCAAAGCAGGCTCCAGGTTCCGAGCTGTCAGCACAGAGCCAGACGTGGGACCCGAATTCACGAGCTGTGAGATCATGACCTGAGCTGAAGTCAGACGCTTAACCAACTGAGCCACCCAAGGTGCCCTATTTGTTTGCGTTTTAACTGAGCGTCTATGTCCTCTGCACATTTCTTCTTTCTTAAAGACATTCATTGGTGATGTCAGCAAACACAGAAGTCAGTGCAGAGCATCCATCCTCCCCATAATCTCACTTCACACGGCGTTCACAGAACGTGGTGAGCTTCATTATTTTTAGACTGCAGTGGAAAACCCGAGCACATCCTAGTGGAAAACACCTAGCTAACCCAGTTAATTACCACTCCTCCCATCAGGAATGTTAACCACAAGTTAAGATACAAAGCACCTCTCTCTGCAATTCTGACCAGGTGGAGGGTGCTGGTGGGTGTCCACTGAGCTGCCAGACTCCTCTTAAGGCAATCATTAAAAAATTACTCAGCCTATACAGATTTTTATGCAGATGTTTGGTACGGGGATAAAATGTTCAGTGGCTTCTTACTGTGTGCGTTGCCACAGAAAATCCACCATGCTCTTAGCAGCTATTAATTCTTGGAAATTTTCTAAAATGGATATCCAAACATTGCATTTTTACTGCGTATTCCAAATTTCTGTCCCTAGAAGCTTTCAGGAGTCATTGACTGGGATTCCCCAGCGGTCCAGCTGTTTTTGGCAGAAACATTTACATTTGGACTGTTTGGGTAAGGGTAAAAGGAAGTTTCAGTGCACGAAATTTCTTGAGTCACTTTATAACAGGAATTTACTACAGGAATGGGCTCTCCCCAAACTCTACATTTTTAAGATTATGTGCCACTCTGGTGAGCCCTTTGGAAGAATGTTATCTAACAGTACAAATATGCCAGTCAATTCAGATTGCTGACTATTAGTGGTAATGTTATGAACACCACAACTCACTTTCCTTTTCCAAAGACTTGGGCTCTTCCTGTTCAGCCCCCCCCCACACACATATACTCAAACATGCTCTCAGATATACTTCATTACATACAGCCAAAGGAATGGCCAAAGCTGTAGACCTGTGTTTCTTAGACTCGGGCACACATCAGAACCACCTGCTTCTCAGTTGGGTCCTTGGAGATTCCGGCTTCGTTGGTCTGGAGAGGGCCTAGAAGTATTCTTTTAAAGCTCCCTACATGATTCTAATGACAGCCAGAGTTGAGAATCACTCAGACCAGTGTCAAGTGATTCAATCCTTCAGATGGGAAAACTGCAGGTTCAAAGGGTGTTACAGATTTTGAACCGCAAAGGGTAATGCTAGTGGCTATTGCTTCAAAGAGGTCTGTGACTTGTCATTTAATCATGTAAACTCAGGAAAGCTTGTTCAAATGGAAAAGGTCACACCTACACATCTCATTCCACGGCTACGAAAGTATAGTGCCATAGGGCTAAATGGCTCATGGTAAGATAGCCTAAAATGTGATTCCTAGATAATTGGAAGTAGGAATTCTTCCACTCCTTACCATGAGATTCTATCAAGTCACTTCATCTCTCTCTCTCCCTCTCTCCCTCTCCCCCTCTCTCCCTCTCATACACACACACACACACACACACACACACACACACACACACACATTTTGTCCAAAAGCAGAATAACATTCACCATAAATCCTGTGGAATTACAGTGACAATTAAAAGAGCCTTTGGGTAATGTGCTAATTGCCAATTTGCTGCAAACAGACCCACACTAGTAGTAGCTACCTTTCAAAGGTCAACGGTGTGCATGCACTTCACAGGTTTTCAACTACCCATACTCACTCGCTTTCCAAATAATTTGATTTCTCCTTTATTTGTGCTTTCCTCCTAGATAACTCTACAACAGGAGCATTATTTTGGTTTTCAGCAAGTCCAATGCTGGCCTTGTTATGTTATGAATAAGCAAGTGTCATATGATTTTTGAAGATCCTAATTGCATAAGTTATATGAAATATCTCATATGTAAAAGAGATTTAAAAGGGTATAATCAAGATGGGTAAACAAGATTATGTTTCTACACAGAAAAAGCTCATCTGGTTAACTGTACATTTTTTCCTTTGATGTTTCAGATTAAAGTCCTACTGTTCATTAAAAAATTTTTTTTTTTTTTTAAGTAGGCTCCACGCCTAGGGTGAGCCCATCACGGGGCTTGAGCTCATGACCCTGAGATCAAGACCTGAGCTGTGATCAAGAGTCGGACACCCAACCAACTGAGCCACCCAGGTGCCCCCAAAATACTTTTGAAGTTGGCATTTCTGGTATCCAAATTTTGACTGCAGTAGTATGTGTAATGAGAGGATGGGCAAGGATCCACCCAGTGTCCCGCTGAAAATGCACTCACGTAAAGTTGGTCGTGGATATTGGCTCCGTGCTTCAGCAGGGTCTCAACCACCTGCATGTGCCCATACTGACTGGCGGCCAACAGGGCAGTGCCCCCATCCTGCAAGATGTAAACACACTAGAATCAGTGCAGGCACCTATTTACCAAGCAGGTACTCCTGACATGGTGAGAGCTTTGGAAAAGACATTTCCTGTAGATAACAACGAAGTCACTTTTCCTCTTTTATCTCTTTTTCTTTCTAATCATGACCGGGTTCATCCTAAAGACATCATTAGGTTGTACACGTGGATGACTTGAGATACATTACAGTTATCGGACTATGTTATTATGAGTGTTCCCGGGTCAAATGCGGAAGAATCTATTTGCATCTCAATAAAGGAAACAAAGAACAGAAAGTCTGTACCAATCAGTTCTGTCTTGGAATTTCCTGAACAGTCTCCTGTGGCTTCTGGCTAGAGAGCTGCTTGACAAATGTTGACTTCTCCCCGTGGTTCCCCCCAGCTGTGGGCCTCTGAGATTAAGGTGATTTATGGAGTAAACTTCTGCGGCCATTGCCTTCAAGGGACAAGGTCAGCATCCATTAAGAGTGGATAACTATAGCATATCCCACGTGCTTCTCACCATCCTACTTAGCATTTCTTTTGAACATGTGCCAGCTTGTCTAGATCTCTTTTAAAATGTCGGCCCTAGAATGAATCAGAGCACCAAAAAGTAGATGCGGTCTGATGTGGAATGGGACATTCCTTTGTTCCATCCTCTCCACTTTTATCTCTACAGCCCAAATTAGAATTAGCTTTTATGTCAGCCGCATCGCGCTACTGACTCATTGAGTTTGTGGTCAACTGAAACCTTTAATGGTTTTCCTCAGGTGCTACAGCTAAGGAATTATCTTCTCCTATCTCCACTTGATGCGCTGTGTGCTCACTTCGGCAGCACATATACAATTGGTGAGCTCTTTGTTTGGCTCTGTGAATTAGTAGGTGGACCTCTGAGCTAACTATAAACAATGCAAGAACATGTCACCTGGTTCTGAAATACAAATCATAACTAAAGATAGTGTGGTTTCTAAATTTGGGCATAGAGTGTTTATCCAAAATGCCTGCCCTCACACTTCCACCCTCACAGAGTCTGATTCGGTAGGTCTGGGTGAGGCCCAGAAATAGGCTTTCTGACCAGTCACATGAGGGCACTGTGATGTGCAAGTGGCAGGTGGGCCTCAGATAGAGAAACACTGTTGTAGGAGCTCCATTGTTCACAGGCTGTGGGGGGTGGGGCAGGGCCCTCGAGCTGTGATTTGAAGGGTGGAGAATGGAGGTAGGAGCCTGGAGGGTTGAGGCTGGTGGTGGGGGTGGCTGTGGGTGGAGCGGGTGGGCAACAAGAACTTGCTTACTAGCAGCAATGAGCACCAACATTTCCAACTTTTGTTCTGTTAATTTTCTCTTTAGGGTGATTATTATAGAAGAGCTGGTACCTTTTATCTTTAAAGACACATTTTGGGGGATACGGATTCAATAATGATGAGAACAACTGTGGAAGCAAAGGCAGTTCTGATGACAGGATCATATGAAAACTCAAAGCCTCTGGACATTCTCTTCTTCCCATGGAAATTCTCGGATACCTACAGCTGACCTAATGGAAACATTTGGAATTGTGCTCTGGGCCCCATGTTCTGTGGATTTCTGGGACAGCACAAACTGGCTCACAGACAAAGGCTTCAAGCCAGCATTAACTTGTTAACCAAGAAAACTGAAGCAGCCATATGGCTGTGCATGATCGTTCTGACTTCAAAGTTCAAAGAGTTGAGACTTCCATTTGTAGGACTTCACTTTCTATTCTTAGTTGTCTGACTTTTATAATGAGAAATAAAAAGATAATTAATATAAAAATATATGCAACACATACATTTTGGGTTATTGTATATTATATTCAGCATGTTTGGAGGCATGTGCACAGTGCAATAGCAGGTTTCAGAATAGACTGAGCCTATTTGAAATTCATATCCAACAGAAATTCACAGCATCTTAGCAGAAAAAGAAGAACTCACTGGAAACTCCCCTGATACCAAAATATCACCTACAATGGATTAAGTAACCCTAAAAGATCCCAAGTAAGGCAAATTTCCAGGAATTTTTTGGTTATGATTAGGCTGGAAATAAGTTGACAGTTACAAAAATGTTAAAGCCGTTCAATTCTCCTACTATACACCATTATCTTGTAAAATCATATTGTGAACACGAAATTGATCTTTCAGCAACCTTGGTTTTCTCATTCATGTGTCAAACGTGAGGAATCAATGACTTCTTTAAAGGAAGAACCACATTTCCTTGCCTGACTGTATCAACTGTAATCATGTATTATATATTTCACTGAGGACATCTCAGAAAGTAAACTGCTGTCAATTCACCCTTCTTAGAAATTTCTCAGATTCACTAACATTGGCTTAATACTTCAACAGCTCCTATCATAGCACTGGGATTAACCTTGAAGTGAAGAAAAGCACATGAAAACAGGGAAAGTTATGAAGCCCTTGCTGTTATCCACTCTACTAACAAAATTTAGTGTCCCAAAGTAGAAAGCTACCAGTGCAAGACAGAATGTAAATAATTCCCCATAAAATTCTCTAGTTGTGAGCCCAGAGTGAAAATGTCATGTTTTATATTGAATCCCTAGGACTACCTTTGAACCATGACAAGTAACTGTGAAACCCAACCTTCTTGGGCTTGAAAATCTTGTAAAAAGGGAAGCACAAATTCATACTATGGATGAAGAGAAACAAATATTCATGACTACTGAAATTCTTCAACAGGGTATGAAATCAAGAAAGTTCTGGGGTGCCTGGGTGGCACAGTCGGTTAAGCGTCCGACTTCAGCCAGGTCATGATCTCGCGGTCCGTGAGTTCGAGCCCCGCGTCAGGCTCTGGGCTGATGGCTCAGAGCCGGGAGCCTGTTTCCAATTCTGTGTCTCCCTCTCTCTCTGCCCCTCCCCCGTTCATGCTCTGTCTCTCTCTGTCCCAAAAATAAATAAACGTTGAAAAAAAAATAAAAAAATAAAAAAATAAAAAAGAAATCAAGCAAGTTCTCTTACTTTGGTCCTACATTCAGTAGATGCTCCAAATTCAAAGAGAAATCTCACGACATCATTATGTCCTTGCTGGGCAGCAAAGAACAGGGCAGTTGTACCTGACTGGGAGAGAGCAAGAGGCTGGTTTTAAGATATTTAGTTACATCACACGTGACTTACACATTTGCAAACAAGACAACACTATACCCTTGTATATAAGCCTTCTAGCCTAGGAGGTGGCTACATTTGGACTGATTATATTCCTTGTTCAGAGAAGTGAGAACATGAAAGGAGAATGTATTGTTGGTGCAATGGGATGAATGGTGGACCCAAAAGATATGTCCCTATCCTAATTTCTGGAACTTGTGACTATTACCTTATGTGGCATGAGATGTGATTAACTTAAGGATTTTTGAGAGGAGGCACTTATCCTGGCTTAGCCTGGTGGGCCCTAAATCCAGTCACAACTGTCTTAAAACAGTGAGGCAAAGATACATCTGCCACAGAGGAGAGGAAGAGGCAATATGGCCCCAGAGGCAGAGATGTGGCCCTAAGTCAAGGAATGCCTGCTGCTACAAGAGGCTGGAAGAGGTAAAGAATGGGTTCTCCCTGGGGCCTCCAGAGGGGGTGTGGTTCTGCAGACACACCTTGAATTTTCTGTCCTCCAGAATCCTAAAAGTAGAAATTCTGTTATTTTAAGCCACCTAATTGGTGGTAATTTGTTACAGCAGCCTCAAGGAACTAACATGCTTAGTAACATGGGCATTCATTCACACAGGGAGGAATTCTGGAAGAGTTCCGGCTACAAAGTAAAGCACCCCAGACTAGAAAGCTACCAGTGCAGGAAAGAATCTAATTAATTCACTCAAATGGGCTCAAAATAATCCTTAAAATAGGACATAGGAGCAAGAAACAGCCTGATTCCAAATCTTCAACCGATCAGTGATACCCTGAGACACACATTTTAGCATCCTCTCCTCCCATCCATTTTTACAAGCCTACTCAAGACTGGTAGCCAAATCATTGTGTAACATGAGCAAATTCATCATACCACTCTGTGGCGAATACATAGTTTTCATATAAAGACACTCTTCACCCCAGTGCTTGGAGCATGGATGAAGCGAATACTACACTCTCCCAGGCACAGTGAAGAGAAAGTCCTCCCTCCATGACTTACCTGGAAGTGTTAAAGTGGTAGGTTCTTACCCAAGTGGGAGAAGCCAGAAGAACTGTGGCCTAAGGACCACTGATCACTCTGAAGCTTGTTTCTTAAGTGTGTGTGTATGCGTGTATGTTTGTATGCATGTGTGCGTGTGCGCGTGTGTGACAGGGATCAATGAGCCCAGCCACTGTGGCAGAACACAAGTGAGTAACTTCACAGTCATGACCATCTACCTTGGGGCTATGCACCCAACCAGACACTGCCCCAGGGAGGCACAGGTAATGTGATCTTTCCCAGAGCCTTTCAGCCTGCAAGGCACGAGTGATTTTCTCCTTGGTTCCCATAGAAACAAGTGGAAGCATCCTCTCATTGCTTTCCTACAGTGGACAACACTGGATTCCAGAAACCTTACGATATAATCGGGTCTGGATGAAGAAACTTGGCTAGAAAAGGAAAACTCTCATCTTCTCAATAGATACTAAATTTTAGAAACTACCAGGGAGGGACACCTTGGTGGCTCAGTTCGTTGAGTGTCTGACTCTTGATTTCAGCTCAGGTCATGATCCCAAGGTTGTGGGTTTGAGCTCAGCTGCTGAGTGTGGAGCCTGTTTGGGATTCTCTTTCTCCCTCTGCCCCTCTCCCCTGAGCATTCTCTCTCTCCCTCTCTCTCTCTTTCTCTAAGAAAGAAAGAAAGAAAGAAAGAAAGAAAGAAAGAAAGAAAGAAAGAAAGAGAGAAAGAAAGAAAAAACTACCAGG
Organism: Felis catus; assembly: GCF_018350175.1. Lineage (NCBI taxonomy): Eukaryota > Metazoa > Chordata > Mammalia > Carnivora > Felidae > Felis > Felis catus. Next base: position 46,151,622 of record NC_058379.1, read on the forward strand.
GATAATTTCTAGAAATTGTTTCTTCACTTTCTTCACTAAGAAAAAAGCTTTGTTTTTCACTGTTTTTTTTAAATATATATTAATTAAAAAATCCTATTTCAGCACTTAGAATCAATTTTGGAACGTACAGTTACTGTCAATCATTGTGCACATGAATGGAGCATCTGTAGAGAATAGAAGCCAGACTTCATGACAACTATATGTGCAACTCTTATGCCTGAGAGCTTTAGCCAATATTGCTGGTTCTCTAGAGCAATGGTCTCTCAGGATCATTAGCTTCTGGTTCTTGCAAGCTCTGTGCGTCTAGATAAACTTAGAAAACAATGGCAGGTACCTTTTTAGGAAACAAATATTTTGATATGGATTAAATGGAAAAGATGAATTAAGAATGAACCAAGGTTGGGGTGCCTAAGTGGCTCAGTCAGTTAAGTGTCCAACTTCGGCTCAGGTCATAATCTCACAGTTCATGAGTTCAAGCCCCCACGTCGGGCTCTGTGCTAACAGCTCAGAGCCTGGAGCCTGTTTCAGATTTTGTGTCTCCCTCTCTCTCTGCCCCTTCCCTGCTCATGCTCTCTCTCTCTCTCTTTCAAGAATAAATAAGCATTAAACAAAAAAAATGTAAAGAATGAATCAAGGTAGAAGCCTGTTACATGAGTGAGTTCCATAGCACTCTCAGCTTGCAAAAGAGATGAGGTGATGTTGGGACCTCTCTTTAGCAGTTCTACCAACAGAGACTAGCATGGCTGCAGGAAATTCAAGGGACCACTGGGAACTCATATAGCATAATCATTTGAGCTACAAGGTTACCTCTAAATTGGACACACTTTGGTAAGTCCTTGAGGGCCATTTTGTTCAATGCACAATAGTTTTCATTCCCAAGAATATTAGTTGAGCAACTGGAACCAAACAAATTGATATAAAACCATAAAAACCATACATTGGCTGGAAATCAAACAAATGTTTCTCTTCTCTCAGCTTTTCACAATTGTTCTGAAGATATTTTTGTACATGTTGAACTTGCCCTTCAGGATAGAGTTTTTTGAGTAAGCAGATCTGAATCATATTGTTTTTATTAGAGAAGATCTGTCTTTTCTTTAAAGTTATAATAAACCAAGACTGCAAAGCATAAAGGAAAAACAAAAGATTATGGTAATTTCAAACTATAATTCTAAATGGGCCCAAACATTTTCTTCCCAGAAGGAAATTAGCTGCTGACATGAAAAGTGGCCTAAAACAATGCTCCAGTGTTGTGGAAATTGCTCAGAAGAATCTGTCTGTGAGAAGATTGATTGGACTTGATATAGTTTCCCTGACTGGCTCCTCTTGAGGAGCTTGCTGGTCCAGGGCTATGGAGAACCAGACTCCAGATTTTACCCATCAAGTGCCCATCTTCCATGGTCCACAGCCAAGGTGACACCCAAAGGGGAGAGGGGATGGACTTTAGACGACCCATGTACTATCCAGCCCTCACACCTGGGGTGTCTTCATTTGTTCCACTCAGGTGTAGCAGTCCAGCCTAGAAGATGGGGCATACTGACTGATGAAAGTTTGGTTGATGAATCATCCTTTCTGAAACAACTGTAGGGCAGGCCCTCGAATAAGACTAGGTCAAGGAAAATCAAATGCTCCAGTTTGGTTTGGAGCTTGCTTCAGGAAGCCATCTTGTGTCTGACTCAGTGTGGATTGAGAGGTCAGATTCGCTTCAGGGATGACCCGTGGCTGTGTCTCCATAAAGGTTAATTTACAAGGCCCTAGATTAAATCTGCTCGGAAATAAATGGATCCCCCTAAGACCTGAATCCCAAAGTGGTTAAAATGCCCAGCCTCCTACTGCTCTTCTGCACTGGAACAAGAATGGATCCTCTAGCTAGACTGAACTCCCAAGATGGCCTTTGAATGAAGTGTGGGAACAGGCTCGCATTTTAGTCCAATGTTCACCACACGGCTTTTTTGGGGGACAGCTTATTTAAAATGTGACTAGTCAGAGAAGCCCTTTGAAATAATGGTTGGTTGAGGCAGTCTAGCAAGTGAGCCTCATTAAGAACAGGTTGGTGGGGCACTTGGAGGGGCTCAGTGGATCGAGTGAGTTTGAGCCCCAAATTGGGCTTGCTGCCGTCAGTGCAGAGCCCGCTTTGGATCTTCTGTTCCCACCCTCTCTCTGTACCTTCCCTGCATGCATTTTCTCTAAGATAAATAAACATTAAAAAAAAAAAAAAAAGAACAGGCTGGTGACCAATCCTTTGAAAAATGCAATGATCTCTATGAAAATCCTATAACTGGGGCACCTGGGTGGCTGAGTTGGTTAAGTGTCTGACTCTTGGTTTCAGCTCAGGTCAGGATATCATGGTTCGTGAGTTCGAGCCTGGGATTCTGTCTGTCTGTCTCTCTCTCTCTCTTTCTGCCCCTACCGTTTGCACATGCAAGCATGTATGCGTGCGTGCTCTCTCTCTCAAAATAAAGAAATAAATTTTTTTTTAAAAAGAAAATCCTGTAACTTGTAAAGCACTTCATCCCAAGGGAAGAAGGAAGAACTGATTTAAGCTTGGGAGGAAATGTCTGAGTGTTTAAGGAATGTGGTTAGAGGTCTTGTTACCTCAGACTACAATACATGCTTGAGAACACTCATTCAACTGAAGTACAACCAATGGTCTATTCCTGGGCCTTAATTTAGGCACAATAAAGCCTGCAATCTGGGGTTTGATGTCATGTTGGAAAAACGCAATGATTATTCTTATCTTCCTTGCCAATTCACTACTATGAAAATTTTGAGTCATTCTTATTCAATTGTCACATGAGTCATCTCTTATTCAAGTGTAAAACCTGACCTACCTCTCTCTGGAGATTGATGTCTGCTCCTTGCAGAACCAGTTCCCTCACACAGTCTATGTGGCCTGCATAGGAGGCCACCATGAGGAGCGTGGTGCCATGCTAGACAGAGGACAGACAGATGAACGGTTAGGCCATCATATGTCACACAGGGTCCGGGAGAAGAGGCTGCAGAGAAGGCAGCTCCACTCGGGACGTGTCCAAGTGCAAAATTTCGCAGTAATAAAAGCATCTCATGCAGACTAGACGGGAAAAAGCAAAGCGACACATTGCTGAGGGTGGAATTTTCGATTTAAAAATTCACTTAATTCCATTACCTTCAGAAGTGCAGTCCAACTGAACCATAATTACTGCATTTTAAGGCAGTAGGGATGTAATGGTCTCATTTTATAATTTCTATTAAATGATTCCTGAGCCAAAAGACTATTAATGTAAAAGATGGGTTAAGTGGTACCACTTGGTTTTCTGAGTTTAGATGTCTTTATCTCAAAACTGATTCAGGCAAAGATAAAAGGCACCTCAGGGAAATGGGAGACCACAGCCATCAGTCAGGAGCCCTGGGGTTCAAGTCTGCCTCTGTCCTCAACCAACAGTGTAACCTGGGGGTAAGTTGCTTATAATTCTTGGGGCTTGTAGTTTAATTTACAGTCGTTTTGGAGGGTTTGGAATGGTGATCTTAACCACCACCTCTGCATCTGCAGCAACCTGCCTTTTGGGGGTGGACAAGAGAGAGACAGATGGTTCTGCACAGAAGGAAGGCTTGCTAGGTATAGGTGATAAGTGACTCTTACAAGCCTCATTTTCATTTCATCAGTAGGATTTTGTAGGAAGGCAGTAGAATTGAATGGTCACTGACACTATGACCTTGGGCTACTTATGGAACCTTTCCAAGGCTCATCCTCCTCATCTGTAAAATAGGGAATAATAAAAGCCTCTTCTGGGTGACATTAAATGGGTAAATGAGATAATGCAGGCAACGTGCTCAGCACTGTAATGTTAGATATGACTTCAGTAACTGTTAGATATTGAAATTTTATCATACTTCAGTAAATGTTAGGTTATCATCTGACTTTTGTTGATTTCTGTGAATGACAATACTAATTTTGGGAAAGTCTTATTTGCTAGGGATGACAAGTACAGGTAGATTTAAAAAAAAAAAGCTAATGGCCTCATGGAAGTACTCTATATTTTTTCTACCTTCATGTGGCTGTATTTAGTATTTGATGTTAGACATTCATGTGGGCTGTACCATCCATTATTAAGTTGAACACCTTTCTCTGTATTTTCCAGGACGAGAGTGGTATGTGGAAGTGGGTATTACTAACTTCCTCCTGAATGTGAACAATTTTTATTTAGGTCGCAGATAGAAGAATCCTTGATTTAAAACCAATCTGGGGGTGCCTGGGTGGTTCATTGGATGAGTGTCTGACTCTTGATTTAAGCTCAGGTCATGATCCCAGGGTTGTGGGATTGAGCCTCTCATCAGGCTCCACGCTGAGCACAGAGCCTGCTTAAGATTCTCTCTCTCTCTCTCTCTCTCTCTCTCTCTCTCTCTCTCTCTCTCTCTCTCCTTCTGCTCTTCTCCCCCACTTGCACACTCTCTCTCTCAAATTAAAACAAAACAAAACAAAAACAATGTGGTGGATTGCTGGGAAGATAGTGAAGTAGGAGGACCCTATGGCCACCTTGTCCCATAGATACAATGGGAGTATCAATAGATACACAATGGGAGTTACAATAGATAACACATCAGTGTTAAATAACTCAGAAAATAATCCAAAGATTGGAAGAACTAACTCCATAACTAAAGGTAGAGAAGAGCCCATATTGAAGAGGGTAGGAAGGGTGGAGATGTAGTGGGGAGCTAAATGGACCACTGCTGTATGCAGGAAGTGGGGGGTTGGGGTAGGGAGGGAGCTGTGGAGAAGGGAGAGAAACAGACTATTCCACCGGGGGAACCTGCATGTGGAAGATGAGTCCTCATAATATTTGGCTTTGAAAACTAGGGGGACTGAATTTTAGGACTTAAATCTTGGAATTTTAAAAATCAGTGGCTCAGCTCTGGGAGAGGCTGGAGGGTGAGAGGAAACTGAAATCCTCACCCTTTAAGAGACAGCACCACAAACAGCCCATGGAGATAGAGCACAGAAGTAGCAGTTTGAAACATGACTCGGGTATATGGGAGGGAGATTTGTTTACTAGTCTCAGAGGTATGCTGGAGGAGCAGGGATCATTGGGGGAGACTTCTCCAGGAACAAAGGAGCTGGAAGGAACCATTTCTTTCCCCTTCCTTCCAGCAAAAACACAACCACTTGCAGGAACCAGTGCAGCACCCACATTCACTACCTAACTTGCTAACATCACAGCCCCTCCTCCCCACCCCACCCCCCAACCTAGATCTACCCACTCTAATATGCTCTTGGCCAGAGTCTATTCAAACCAGGGCCACAAGCCTGGTAGTGTGCAAGCAGCCCCAACAAGAGCCAGCACCATTCCAAAGTGACTCCTGACCTGTGGAGAGGGAAGGATAACTGCACACAGCAGTCATACTACAACCCCAGCAGTGGACTGGGGGCAGACAGCTGGCCTGATTGCAGGCCCCGCCTACCAACAAAAGATTCTCTGGACAACATGGGAAAGGACACTGCAGTTTGGTGCTGCTGCATCTCTGGCAAACACCTAGTATGACTAAACTCAAGCCCATGATGGCCCCAGACTGGCCCACTAACACTATAGGGACCAAACACTGCCTAAAACAGGCAAAGAGAACCACTGCAGATATATGAACTGTGGAAAAAGTGGCTCAACCACAACAGCTGGGCACAAAACACATATAGGAGACACCTCTGAAGCACCAGGTTCTAGTGAACAGGGGACATTGCACTGCAGGGCACTACAGGACCTCTTCTTCTTTTCATAAGGCCACTACTTTCAAGAGCAGGAGATGTAGCTAACTTTCCTAACATAGAGAAACATACACAGAGAGTTAGACAAAATAAATGAGACAGAGGAATATGTCCCAAATGAAAGAACAGGACAAAATCACAGTAAGAGAGCGAAGCAAAATGGAGATAAATAATATGTGTGATAGGGGTGCCTGGGTGACTCAGTCAGTTAAGTGTCCAACTTCGGCTCAGGTCATGATCTTGTGGTTTGTGAGTTCGAGCGCCATGTCAGGATCTGTGCTAACAGCTGAGAACCTGGATCCTGCTTTGGATTCTGTGTCTCCTTCTCTCCGTACCCCTCCTTCCCCCTCTCTCAAAGATAAATAAACATAAAAAAATTTTTTAAAAATAATATGTTTGACAGAGTATTTAAAGTAACGGTCATAAACATACTCACTGGAATTGAGAAAAGAGAGGAGGACATCAGTGAGACCCTTGACAAAAAGATAACAAAGAATCATTCAGGGATGAAGAATACAGTAAGTGAATTTAAAAATACATTAGATTGAATAAAGAGCAGACTAAAAGAAGCAGAAGAATGAATCAGTGACCTGGAGGACAGATTAATGGAAAGGAATCAGGCTGAGCAAGTGAGAGAAAAAAATATGCAAAATGAGAATAGATGTAGGGAACTCAGAAACTCCATCAAGTATAACATTTGCATTATAGGGATTCCAGAAGGAGAAGACAGAGAAAATTTATTCAAAGAAATAAAAGCTGATGACTTCCCAAATCTGGGGAAGGAAACAGAAATCCAGATCCAGGAGGCACAGAGATCCCTCAACAAAATCAACCCAAGGAGGTCCACACCAAGACACATAGTAATTAAAATGGCAAAAAGTAGTGATAAAGAGATAATTTTAAAAGCCACAAGAGGAAAGAAGAAAGTTAAGTACAAGAGAAGTTCCGTAAGGCTATCAGCAGATTTTTCATCAGAAATTTTGCAGGCCAGAAGGGAGTGTCAGGATATATTCAAAGCGCCGAAAGGGAAAAATCTGAAGTCAAGAATACTCTACCCAGCAAGGCTACCATTCAGAATAGAAGGAGAGATAGAGTTTTCCAGACAAACAAAAGTGAAAGGAATTCATGACCACTAAACCAGTCTTACTAAACCAAAATTCATGACCACTAAACCTAAATGTTAAAGGGGACTCTTTGAGTGGAAAGGAAAGACCATAACTAAGAGTAAGAAAAGTAGGAAGCACAAAAGCAGCAAAAATAAGTATACCTGTAAAAACTAGTCAAGAGACTCACAAAATAAAAGGATGTAAAGTATGACATCATATACCTAAAATGTGGTGGGGGGGGGGAGAGGAGCAAAGAATGACCATTAAGTGACCATCAACATAGACCACTATATCCAGAAGATGTTATATGCAAACCTAATGGTAACCACAAATCAAAACCCATCTATTAAAGTCTATTTTGTCAGACAGAAATATTGCTGCCCTGGCTTTCTTTCATATCCATTTGCATTATAAATGTGTCTCCATCACTTCACTTTCAATTGGCAGATGTCTTTTGGTCTGAAATGAGTCTCTTACAGGCAGCATATAGATGGATCTTGCAACAGATATGCCAAAAACAAAGAGAAAGGAATCCAAGAATATCACTTAAAAAAGCCAACTCACCATGAGAGAAGAGGGCAAGGGAAGAATGGAACTATAAAAACAACCATAAAACAAGAAACAAAATGGCAACAAATACATACCTATCAATAATTACTTTGGATGTAAATGGACTAAATGCTCCAATTAAAAGACATCGGGTGATGGAATGCATAAAAAAAATAAGATCTATCTATATGTTGCCTATAAGAGACTCATTTCAGACCAAAAAACACCTGCAGATTGAAAGTGAAGGGATGGAGACACATTTATAATGCAAACAGATATGAAAGAAAGCCAGGGTAGCAATACTTATATCTGACAAAATAGACTTTAAAACAAACTGTAACAAGGGATGAAGAAGGACAGTATATAATCATTAAGGAGACAATCCAACAAGAAGATAGAACAATCGTAAATATTTATACACTGAACATGAGAACACCCAAATACATAAAACAGTTAATAACAAACATAAAGGAACTAATTGATAATAATACAATAAGTGTAAGGGGCTTTAACACTCCCCTGAAATCAATGGGCAGATTATCTGAACAGAAAATCAACAAGGAAACAGTAGCTTTGAATACACATTGGACCAGCTAGGTTTTTTGGGTTTTTTTGTTTTTTTTTTGTTTGTTTGTTTGTTTGGTTGGTTGGTTTGGTTTGGTTTTAGTTTGGTTTTTTTGGACCAACTAGGTTTAACAGATATATTTTGAACATTCCATCCTAAAACAGCAGAATACACATTCTTTTCAAGTGCACATGGAATTCTCCAGAAAAGATCATATATTACACTATGAAACAAGTATCAACAAATTCAAAAAGATTGAAGCCATACTATGCATCTTTTCTGACTACAGTGCTATGAAACTAGACATCAACCATAAGAAAAAAAATTGGAAAGAGCACAAATACATGGAAGTTAATAACATGCTATTAAATAATGAATGGATCGATGAAGAAATCAAAGAAATACAAAAAATACACGGAGACAACTGAAAATGAAAACACAAAGGTCCAAAATCTTTGGGATGCAGCCAAAGTAGTTCCAAGAGGGAAGTTTACGGCAGTACAGGCCTACCTTAAGAAGCAAGAAAAATCTCAAATAAGCAACCTAACATTACACTTAAAGGAACTGAAAAAAGAACAAACAAAACCCAAAACCAGAAGGAAGGAAATAATAAAGATTAGAGAAGAAATAAATGATACAGAAACTAAAAAACAAAACAAAACAAAACAAAACAAAAAAACCCACAATAGAACAAATCAATGAAGCCAGTAGCTGGTTCTTTGAAAAGATCAACAAAATTGATAAACTTTTAGCAACAGTAATCAAAAAGAAAAGAGAAAGAATTCAAATAAACAAAATCAGAAATGAAAGGAGAGAAATAATAACCAACACCACTGAAATACAAAGGATTATATGAGAATATGTAAAAAATTATATGCCAAAAAAGTGGACAACCTAGAAGAACTGGAAAAACTCCTAGAAACATATAACTTACCAAAACTGAATCAGGAAGAAATAGCAAATTTGAACAGACCAATTACTGGCAATATAATTAAATCGGTAATCAAAAAACTCCCAACAAACAAAAGTCTGGGACCAGATGGCTTCACAGGTGAATTCTACTAAACATTTCAGGAAGAGTTGATATCTATTATTCTAAAATTATTCCAAAAATATAAGAGGAAGGAAAACCTTCAAATTCATTCTATGAAGTAGTATCCCTTGATTAAGCTACATAAAAGTCTTTCCTTTATAGTAAAAACTTGCTAGTTTGACAGATGACTAATTCTCTAAAGATTAAGGTTACTTTATTTCATTGGCTGATGTTAAAATGTATCTTTTAAAACTAGCTGATTTTGAATAGAGGGAGGACATGGGGGGATATAAACGTGGTGAAGACTCCAACAAACAGGACATTGAAACACCTTCATTCATACATCTAAAAAGGCTGGAGGAAGCTGCCACTGCACATCTTTGTGGTAGATGTGCATCAGAAAGATGAAGGAAGCAAAAAATGTAAACATCATGTGAGGACAGCATTACTCGAGAAATGAAGGTGAATGTAATTCAAAGCTTTGCCATGTGGTGGGTGGCCTAGCGATAATGTATTCATTCTTTACATGTTGTCTGTTGGAAGTTTGAACATGGTCGTGAACTTGAGGTTGGGAGCGGTTCCCAGGAGAGCCCCAGGGCCTCCTCTTGCATTCCATCAGCTCTCCTAGGAGTCCCAGGTGAACCAGAGGCTGGGCAGGACTAGAGTAGAGGTCATTCAGCACCACAGGCATCTTGGGACCCAGACTCCACATTCAGGTGGTACCTGAAGGAGGTAGAAACTCCCCATGAAATGTGAAGGGAAACCAACACCTACACTGTTCCCACACCTCTCCCTGTCTCTATCACCGCCAATCTTAGAGACTCTTTCAAAATCAATGTCTGAAATTACCATCATTTAGGCTCTCTCCTTTGGGTTAAGGAATCTTTTCTCCAGAAAGCTGTTAACAAAATGAGTTTTTATGCTAAACGAGGAGGAGTAAACATTGGTAGCTGGCCTAGTAGCAAAATCTCTGTTTGAAAAGCTACTCGTCACCCAGCAGATAGAGACAGGCTGAGTGTGGGGTACTGTCTGGGGGGGCAGGGTGTGCATGGTGCTATGAGGAGGCTCCTAGGACACTGGATATAAGGAAAAAGTCATAGGAGTGGCTGAAAACAGGTGACTTCAAGACAAAGAGGAAAAGCAGTCATCAACATGGTCAGTGGGTGCCTTCAGGCCCGGGTACAGGGACACTCCAAGAACAATGTTGCACTAGGAGCTAGCAGCAGTGGGGCTCCCCTGCCAGCCCGGGCCTGAAGGCACAGGGCTGGGGTGGGGAGGGTGGAAACTCCTAGGACACAGAACGAGAGCACTGCTGCCAGACAGAACAGGGGACACTGGGTTCCCCAGCGTCCCTGTCCTCCCACTCTCTGATTCCTACCAGCACTCCCATTGGCCAAACCCAAACGGAGGCCAGAGGGAAGCAAGTCCACTAGGCCATACATTTCAGTCTCTGGGACACAGCAAGCTGGAGAAGGGTCTGAGTGGATCTGGCGGTGCCAACCCGAGATAACTGCACACCAATGCCCCCAGTGTGCAGAGTGCAACAAGCTTTGCTATCTCACTCAGGCTGGTGGCTGATCTTACTTAGCAAATTTGTGCAGTAAAAGCTGGAAATGGCACATCCAGCTTTTGGGAAAACAATAGGGCTCATTTGAAAACATTTTTATTCCTAACATTAAAATATTTCTGCTGCTTCTCTCTTTCTCTCTCATTTGAGGTCTTCCTGCTCCCCAGAGATGCAGAGTCCTGCTGAATACAGAGAAATCACTGCCTCTGTCTGGAGAGGGAGGGCTCCCTAAGTGATGCCTGCCGGTGGCAGTAGTATCGATTTTTAGACCCCCTCTTTGCCAGTGAGTGTACTGATGTTTGCAAAGATAACGAAAGGTAAGAAGCTGGGCGGAGGTTTCCATCTTCAGTTCTCTTACCCTTGTAGAAAAGCCCACCTTCCACATCCATGGCAGCCCTCTTCTGCTCTGAATTATCTCCACTTTCCATGAAAGGAGTTGGTTTGAATTCTCAGACTGAAAACCCTTTCCTTCTTGGAATTTGCCAATTCTGATTCCCAGTGAGGTGCCACTTCCCCTATTGTGGCCGCCTCTGGTTTTGTGCACATAATGGTTTGCCCAGGATGTTTTTACACTCACCAGGGTACCTTGGACTTTTACAAGGGATAAAGCAGGCAAACATGAAAAAGTAGATAAGCATCGCAAAGGGAAATGTATTCATGAGCTGCTCTCGTGCCAGCAGGGGAAACGGCGTGTCCTTGGCATGCATATACCAAATGAATCCATCCGTACACTGTCCCTGCAGTCCACATCCACCCGACCGCTGTTCAACAACAGCCTGAGCAGAGCCAGGTTTCCTCTCCTTGCTGCCCAGAATGCGGCGTTGGCAAGTGGAGTTTCCTTCTGCAGAAGCAAAATGAAACAGGATCTTAGGATCAACATCAGTTAATACGACTGCTTCTACGCAAATATATACCGTTCAAAAGGCAGAATTTCCAGACGTGTTGTAGTATCTGAAAGACCACTCCTCCAGCAATAGATGCCAGTAATATACTTGGCTATGGAACACATTCTGTTTCATACCAGATATCGGAGCCACAGTGCTCTTATGAAGAGCAATGTTGTTGATAATACAGCACTATTAATACTCCCACCAATGTCCTCACTTTCCTGCCTCTGTGTCTTTGTTCACAGTTTCCTTTTTTGCGTGAAATGAGTTCTCCCCCATCCTTCAAGGCCAAAGCCCTGCTTAAATCCGATTTCCTCCTTGAAACATTCCCAAACCCCCGTTCACCTCTAAGCAGAGAGAAATCTCTCTCAAACCTGACCTCCCCAACCCACATCTTTTCTGTGCTCTCAACTTTCTGCCTGATTCCAACTGTCTGGGCAAATGTTTCACCTTCCCTCCACCTAATTTTCTTTGCTTCAGCTAGAACTTGCCAGGGGATTCACTTAAGAATAAAGAACTCTGGGCAGGAAATGCTGTTACGTGTCCTCGTATGGGTCCTTCTTTCCACTGCTGTGTGATTTTAAAGTTGCAAAGATAATATTGGAACCAGCCTATGGAAGGAATAGAGCTGGCAAACAGTTCTTGAAAAATCAGCCTGGCAGAGTTGACTGCAGTCCAATTGCCTTTTCTAGAACACATCAATTTGGATCTGTAGTGAACAGTCCATGGCAGGGGAGGGTAGGGCTGGAGGAGAGGCTCTGGAACCAGACAGCACTGGGTTTCAATCCCAGCCTTGGGCAAATGACTTGGCCTTGGTGAGTCTTACACTACCTGACTTGAAAATTATGGTAAGGATTAAATAATATAGGTTAACTGGTTATTCACCAGTGCCCAACACATCATAAATGCTTACAGATGCTAGCTTCTTTCTTTCTGCCCACTTTTCTTTACAAAGTTAGGATAGGCAAAATTTTTTTAATATAATTTATTGTCAAATTGGTTTCCCAGTGCTCTTCCCAACAAGTGCCCTCCTCAATGCCCTAGATAGGCAAAATTAAATTCAGACTATCGATACTAATAAAGAATTTTGTGGTCTCAGGAAATTTTCTAGCATCAACATTATTTAACAAGAGCACTTTTTGGGTGGGCTTAAAACACCTATCTGACCCCAAAGGGCTTTTATGCAAGGTATCTTTTAAAAAACTTTTTAATTTATTTTTTAAATTTACATCCAAGTTAGTTAGCATATAGTGCAACAATGATTTCAGGAGTAGATTTCTTAATGTCCCTTACCCATTTAGCCCATCCCCCCCTCCCACAACCCCTCCAGTAACCCTCTGTTTGTTCTCCATATTTAAGAGTCTGTTTTGTCTCCCTCCCTGGTTTTTAGTATTTTTGCTTCCCTTCCCTTATGTTCACCTGTTTTGTATCTTAAAGTCCTCATATGAGTGAAGTCATATGATTTTTGTCTTTCTCTGACTAATTTCACTTAGCATAATACCCTCCAATTCCATCCACATAATTGCAAATGGCAAGATTTCATTCTTTTTGATTGCCAAGTAATAGTCCATTGTATATATATATCACTTCTTCTTTATCCATTAATCCATCGATGGACATTTGGGCTTTTTCCATACTTTGGCTATTGTCAATAGTGCTGCTATAAACATGGGGGTGCATGTGTCCCTTCAAAACAGCACACCTGTATCCCGTGGATAAATGCCTAGTAGTGTAATTGCTGGGTTATAGGATAGTTCTATTTTTAATTTTTTGAGGAAACTCCATACTATTTTCCAGAGTGGCTGCACCAGTTTTATGCAAGATATCTTTTAATTATACTGATAAGGGGGGCACCTGGGTGGCTCAGTTGGTTGTGCATCTGACTTCAGCTCAGGTCATGATCTCACGAATCATGGGTTTGAGCACCACGTCAGGCTCTGTGCTGACAGCTCAGAGCCTGGAGCCTCCTTCGGGTTCTGTGTCTCCCTCTCTCTCTGATCTTCCCCCGCTTGCACTCTCTCTCTCTCAAAAATAAACATGAAAAAATATTTTTAAAAATTTTAAGTATACTGACAAGGTATTAAATTCAGTATCTCTTTTTTTTAATAAGTTTCTTCAAGGCAGACCTATTTCTTTTTTTTTTTAAGTTTATTTATTTATTTTGAGAGAGAAAGAGAGAGAGAGCAGGGGAGGGGAAGAAAGAGAGGGAGAGAGAGAATCCCAAGCTGACAACGCAGAGCCCGACATGGGGCTTGAACTCATGAACTGTGAGATTGTGACCTTAGCTGAAACCAAGGGTTGGTTTCTTGGCCTACTGAGCCACCCAGACACCCCTTAAATTCAGTATCTTACTTATTTATGCTAAGTTAAAAAGAAAACACAGCAACGTCAGCCACAACATAGAGCCATCTTAGGTTTAAAAATTTTTTTTTTCCAATTTTTAAGTAATCTCCACACCCAACGTGGGGCTCAAACTCACAACCCTGAGCTCAAGAGTCACATGCTCTACCGACTAAGCCAACCAGGTGCCCCTCCACGGAGCCACCTAAAATGAACAGTGAGGGCACAGGCAAGGTGGCATTTGTTGCTATGAGGATTTCTTTTCTTCAGCCCTTCAGCTCACACACAACTCAGTGCTCTTGTGCATTCTTGGAGGAGAGCGTGGCCAAGCAGGGAGTGCTAAGCAGGTTACAAACATACTTCAAATAGTTTCCTGGCTCAGGTAGGGGAGCAAAAGTCACCTCAAATTCCAGACGAACAATTTGCTTTTCCCTCTGACAGCCTAAATGTGATGGCCCCGGGAATTTTCACGCCGAACTGCCATGGTGACGTTCACGCCGAACTGCCATGGTGACATTCACACCCGGTGTTTGCGGCTCTTGTTCCAGGCTGGCTCCACTGTTACAGCTGTCAGTAACTGGCTGAAGCAACGGCCAGGCAGGCCTGCCTTGTGTCATAAATCACGAAACAATGCCCTTTCAGCAGAGAGATCGCACAAGGCCAAAATGAAGTTTGGAGGGTGAATTAGGAAGAGAACTTAATACGCCAGCCCTGCTGGCTTTTCCTGAAACATGAAGACTTGAGAGTAATAAATTGTAAATCATTTTTAGTGATTTTGTTGTTTCTCTTTAACCCCAAATTATTTTCAAAACCCATCTGCACGCCACAAACTTCTATCATCATAATAAGCTCTCCAGCTGGGAGCCTCTCCTGCCTTGAGGATGGCTCTGGGGCTTCCTCTCCTGTCAGGGCCAGATTTCCTCGCTTCCTATGAGGTTCTGGAAACTGAGCTTTGTGAACAGCTGTAAAGATTTCATTTTCCCTCAAGTGCAAGAGGTGGAGGCAAGACAGAGTAGTCGATTTGGGGTAAGAAAGAGCTGAGTTCAAGTCCGAAGCCTGCTACTTCCCAGCTCTGTGACCCTGGGCAGGTTATTTAACTTCTCTCCGTCCCAATAAAATGGGACTAATAATGCCAGTAGCAGTACCTCTGCCGTGTGTCGTTAGAGGATTAAAGGGGAGAATACGTGGAAACACTGTTTGATGGTGAACACTCAAGAATTGTCGCTATAAATGCTATTCCTCACAGTTCTTTGAAATGCTTGTTCAGGTGACTTAATTTGCTTGGTCACTGGCATGTATTGGGGACAGGGGCACTGGCCAGGGGCTAGGACAAGAGGTAAGAGTGAAACTTGAGCTCTGCTCCAATGGCTTTATGGCCCCGCAGGAAAGCATGTCATGCCAATAGGCATCAGAAATTATTACAGGTGCTAGAGTCGGAATGTGGATAATGTAAGGAGAGCAGAGAATGGCCGGGCCTATATGGGGGGGGGGGGTGGCCAGTAATGGTTTCAAAGAGAAGGAATTCTCAAGAAGAGTCTCAGAAGATGAGTGGGGAACTGGGTAATGAGCATCCCAGGCAGAAAGAGCGGTGAAAGCAAAGATGTGGAGGCTCATCATAGCATTCTGGGAACCGTCACTAGCTTGGAAGGGCTAGACGGAGGGATGGGAGGGGAGAGAGGGCAAGGGACAATGCGGCGCTATAGGCAGTGAGGGCCAGATCCCAAAGGATCTGCTGTGCTGTGCGACGGAGTTTGCCCGGGTACTGGGGAGCCAAGGCAGGGTTTTAAGGTGAGGAGATACTATCGGCTTTGTGTTTCAAAAGGTCCCTGTGGCAGCTTCAGGGAGAATGGATTGAGGACTGGAGCCAGACTGAGGTCGGTGTCTACAAGGGTTAGGGGACTACTGCATAGACAGGGAAGAGAATTTAAGGGCCCGAGCTCAGGCAAAAATAGCGGGACGGGAGGATTAGACTGTATGTGCAGGAGAAGGTGGGAGAAGGAGGCTGGACCGAGTCCCAGGTTTCTGGTTGGAGTGCCTGGTTGAGGCGGTGCCATTCCTTGAAGTGGGAAAACACCGGAAGAGGGACAGGCTTTGGGAAAAAAAGGAGTTCAGCTTTGAACACGCTTTCAAGTGCCTAAGGGGCTTCCAGGTGGAAACGACTCCCAAAAGAATGGGTAAGTTCTCTCATCACACCACGGCAGACACATTTAGTGGAGGGCAGGAATCCTGTGCTAATACTAAGTGCTTGTTCTGTACCGCTCCGTATGTCCTCCGCACATGCTCTCTCGCTGAATCCTCACGGTGGCTCAGTGAAGTGGGTGCCGGTACCAGCCCGCTGCACAGCTAAGGGAGAGATGACAGGCAGGCTTCGGGCCTAGGCAGCCTGGTGTTGGGGCTGCCCTGTTAGCCATCACACTGTTCTGCCTCCCTGGAATTCTGTAGACAGCAAGGAATAAGGCAGCATTGACCCCAATGACCTCCTTCCTACCCTCATTCCAAGCTCCTCTTCTGCCAAGACAGAAAGTCCCCTGAACTTCCTTCTCTTTAGGGTCTACACACATCACATTGCCTGGATAGCTTCCAAACCTCCTCTGGGTACGATATGCACATAATCATAAGTGCTGTGGAGTGAAACAGGGGCAAGACCTCTGGCCTTTGAAGGAGATGATGCACGTGGAAATGCTTTGCTATTTAACCTCTTTCTTGATTTTTCTGATCTCTACAAAAAGGCCAGCGAGCCTCCCTCGGGCTTGCTGGTCATGATATGAAGAATAGCAACACCATCCAAGGCTGAGATCTTGCTCTTCTAGCCGGTGTGCTAAGCACTTTCACTGCTCTGATGTATTTAATTAGCAGAACAACTCCATGACATTGGTGTTTTTATTATTCCCATTTTTAAGAAGAGGAAACTGAGGCACAGAAACGAGTTACTCAAGGTCATACAGTTAGCAAGTAACAGAGCCAGCATTCAACCCCATCTTTGAGTGTAGAGTCTGAGGACTTTCCCTGTGAGAAAGTCCTTTTTTTCTCCCCTTTACTTCCAGAATTTTGGCTTATACACTGCTCATTATTATACTAACAGCAATTAGTTACAGGAAGGAAGGGGAGAGGAAACACAGAAGGGAAACTGTTACTTGTACAGAACTGGAATTCTGATTAAAAGCTAATGGGGAGGGGTAGAGACTTTTTAAAGGTAGAGTTCAAAAAAGGTTTAGAATCATGTGGGTTTTGATTGTGCATTTATTAATTCAATCAAAAGAACATGAGCTTTTCTCAGTTATGAATTTCTCTGGCGTTAGAGGCCACGTTAAACAAGAAGAGAATGCAGGACTGAGAAGCCTTGAACAGAAGGACACTCTGAGATGTCACTAGTTATTCTCATCCATTGTCCCCTTTGTGCTAAGTATTTGAAATTTTCAGAATGCTTGATAAACATTAGAGAAGCGTAACCTCTGTGTTGTCAGTATTGCTACACTTCTGAAGGTGATAGGAAACTGATTTACCCCAAGCATTCTGCCTTGGAGGTAGGATCATTCAACACCAGCATTTCCAAACTCAGAACTCAAGACCAGGTGGAGAGTCTGTTTAAGACATATATGTCAGGAATAGGCAAATATATAGAGATAGAAAGGCAGAGTAGCAGTTATTTAAAGCTGGGAAGCTAGACAGCTGGGGGCTAGAGTGACTGCTAATGGGTGATGAAAATATTCTCAACTTGATTGTGCTGATGGTTGCACAAGTCTGAATATACTAAAAAGCACTGAAATGAACACTTTACAGGGGTGAGTTATATGGTATGTGATTTGTATTTCAATAAAGCTGTTTAAAAACATGCATGGCTTTGGGGAACCTGGGTGACTCAGTTGGTTAAGCATCTGACTCTGGATTTTGGCTCAGATCAATGATCTCACAATCTACGAATTCGAGCCCCGTGTTGGGCTCTGCACTGACAGTGCGGAGCCTGCTTGGGATTCTCTCTCTCCTCTCTCTGCCCCTCCCCGCTCTCTCGCTCTCTCTCAAAATAAATGAATAAACTTAAAAGAAAACATATGTGGCTTTGTACATTTATCTTCCTGTAGCTCATCCAAATAATTTTAGCTGACTGGTGAACTGGAGCTGATGAGATCATTCACATACACTCAGAACAAGGATGGAACATACAAGTGCCCATACTTTTGGCCAAGGCATGAGCAGTTTCCATCACCAAGATGAAACATGGTATTGAGACGCTTTATCCTCTTGGCTAAAACATGCTCAAGAAAGACCCAAGTATTGTTCTTTATCTACCAATGTTTCCTCTACAGTGGTAACTTCCCTCACTGTGTTAAGAGTATAACTCCTCAATTGTGTTAGGCTTTTGGCAACCTCAGCCCTGAAGAATAAGTCCTGAGTAGTTGAAACAGCTGTTACAAAGTCAAAAGTCAATGCACCAAGATCTGTGAACTTTATTCCACAAGGAGGCCCAGACCCACCCCCTGAGTTTGCTTTTACTTTAAAAATAATTCTAACAAACATGTGTCTGTTTTCCCAACCAGAACAAATTAGAACTTGCCAATTATGGAAGAGGAAGTTTACTGGAGACAGACTGATAGCAGTGATTGCTGACAGCTTAATGGAGGAAGGAGAAAACACAGAAGCAAAGAAGTCCGTGTGGTTCAGAAGCAAATAGCTCTACATGTGATTACTCTAAGTCATGAATAGGAAGCTAACTTGTGATTTATAATGCTCTGTTCATTCTCCCATAGACTCAGCTAACAATGCCAGGGCTTTTAAACAAAGGCTTTGGAGACCCAGGAATTAGGGCCTATAAGACTTTCTGAGGCCTGTGAAAATAAACCGTTAATCTCTGGCTCTAAAATCAAAGTGAATAAATAGCTACAAAATGTACTATCTTTGTCAACTCCCTTCATTGCTAAGTTTGGTATTCAGAAAATATTGATGGCACATGAAAATAATTTGTAGGTCTGATTTTCTCAGTACACAAGAATTATGGGCTATATACAAAAATTGCAGAAAAATCATGGACAAATGTAAATTAAATGTTATTCATGGCTAAGTTCTTTTTAAAGCAATATTATAAAAACCTTTCCAAAAATGTACAATAAAAAGTCTCTATTATTGGGGCGCCTGGGTGGCTCAGTCGGTTGAGCGTCCGACTTCGGCTCAGGTCATGATCTCGCGGTCTGTGAGTTCGAGCCCCGCGTCGGGCTCTGTGCTGACAGCTCAGAGCCTGGAGCCTGTTTCAGATTCTGTGTCTCCCTCTCTCTCTGACCTTCCCCCATTCATGCTCTGTCTCTCTCTGTCTCAAAAATGAATAAACGTTAAAAAAAAAAGTCTCTATTATTATCTTGGGCTGTGGGTACATTTTACTGTTTGATAGGATGGTAGCAAGGGCGAGGGCCGGCTTAGGCGACTGGCCTGTGACTCTGCTTCCCTTGCCCTCAAGCCTTCCCTCAGTGCCTTTTGGAAGTCCACTTCATGGAGAATCAACTCCTCACCCTTAACCTGACACAGAGCACTTCCTCTGTCTCCCTGCTGTAAGCCCCCAGCACCTCCCACACTACCCTGGGGTGGAAAATGGGGTTAGGCTCTCCTCACTTGTCTTCCAGATCCTGCCCTTCCAGTCATGTGCACAAATCTCTGTTACTTCATAGCTCAGATCATCCCACCTTCTTGTTCTGGGCTTCACCTCAACTAGTAGCTGTCACCTCCTGATCATTCTCCCTTCTTCACTGCAAATTCTGGCACCTTCCTTTCTACCCACCCCAAATTCTGACCTTATCCTGGCTTCTACTTCACAAAACGTCGATACTGTCCCTCAACCTCACCTCTTTTCCTCTAACTCCAACGGAAGAGGGTTTCCTCCCCACATGTCTAGTGGGAACCCCTACAACTAATGAAGTCCCATCATGCCTTCCACCTCACCAACCTCCTGAAAGCTTCATCACTCAGCTTAGTCATCCCCTCTATGGAGCCCCCTTATCATTATTTTAAATACTTACTTATTGAGGGGCGCCTGGGTGGCTCAGTTGGTTAAGCGCCTGACTCTTGATTTCAGTTCGGGTCATGATCCCAGGGTTGTGGGATCCAGCCCTGTGTCAGGCTCTGAGCTGAGCATGGAGCCTGCTTGAGATTCTCTCTCCTCTCTCTGCCCTTCCCTAGCCTGCATGTGTTCTCTCAAAAAATAAAATAAAATAAAATAAAATAAAATAAAATAAAATAAAATAAAATAAAATAAAATAAAATATAAAAAATTTAAATATTTATTGACATTATAGTCTACATACTAAAAAAATCCATCCTTTTAAAAGAAGCATGATTCAGTGGTTTTTAGTGTATTCCTGAGGTTGCATATCTGTCACTATTCCAGAACATTTTCATTACCCTCAAAAGAAACCTCATTAACAGAAAACCTATTAACCTATTAATCTAAAGAAACCTATTAACAATCACTCCCCATCTCCATTCTTCCGTAGCCGCAGGCAACCAAGAATCTGCTTTCTGTCTCTGTGGATTTGCCTATTCTGAACATTTCATATAAATGGGATCATATACCACATGGCCTTTTGTGTCTGGCTTCTTTTACTTAATATAATGTTTTCAAGGCTCATCCACATTGTAGCATATATCAGTGCTTCCTTCTTTTTTATGGTTAAATGATATTCTATTGTATGGATATATCGTGGTTTGGGCTGAGGATCTGTGTCTCCCCCCAACTCATATGTTGAAGCCCTAATACCCAGTGGGATACCCACAATGTGATATCACATTGGGAATTTGGAGGTGAGGCCTTTGGGAGGTAATTAGGTTAGATGAGGTCAAGAGGGTAGAGCCCCATGATGAGATCAGTGTTCTTATAAGAAAAGAGAGGAACACCAGAGCTTCTTCTCTCCTCCATGTAAGGATCCAGTGAGAAGGTGGCTGTTTGCAAGCCAGGAAGAGAGCTCTCACCAGACACTGAATCTACTGGCACTCTGACCTTGGACTTGCCAGCCTTCAGAACTGTGAGAAATTAAAAGCCTGTAGTTTAAGCCACCCAGTCTATAATCGTTTGTTATGGCAGCTTAAGTTAATACATACATTTTGTTTTTAATATAATTTTATTATCAATAATAAACAAATGATGGACATGGGGTTGTTTTCACTTTTTGGCTATTATGAATAACAAAATGAACATCTGTGTACAAGTTTTTGTGTGAACATAGCTTTTTATTTTTGGGGGGTATATATTTAGGAGTAGAATTGCTGGGTTATGTGGTAACTCTATATTTAACTTTTTGAAGAATGACCAGACTGTTTCCTAATATGGCTGCATCATTTACACTCCTACCAGCAATGTATGAAGACTTGAATTTCTCCACATTTTGCCAATACCTGACATTGTCTGTCTTGTTGATTATAGTCATCCCAGTGAGCATGAAGTGGTGTCTCATTATGGTTTTGATTTGCATTTCCCCGATGATTAATAGTTTTGAGCATCTTTTCAGGTGCTTATTGACCATTTGTATATATTTTTGGGAGTAATGTCTATTCATCTCCTTTGCCCATCTTTAAATCGAGTTGTCTTTATTTTTTTATTATTATTATTTTTAATTTTAAGTAGTTTTCATGCCCAGCGTGGAGCTCAATGAAGGGCTTGAACTCATGACGCTGAGATCAAGACCTAAGCTGAGATCAAGAGTCAGACGCTTAACAAACTAAGCCACTCAGGGGCCCTGGTTGTTTTTTTATTGTTGAGATGTTTGTCATTATTTAAAGATGGTCAAGTGTCTACCATTTTAAAGCAAACAAACCCTTGGCCAACTCCAAATTCCTGCTTCAGCCGCTATTTCTTGCAGAACTTTTTGAAACTGTTTTTGACACTTGTGGTTTCCACCCACTCTCTTTTGAAACTACTGCAATCTGGCTCCTGAAACTGCTCTGAGCAAGATCACCAGTGGCTGTTTTGCTACTAAATACAAAGGACACTTTTCAATTCCTAGCTTAATTTCTCTCTGGTATTTATCACTGAGTTCCTCCCCATCTTTATCGAAGGACTGGAGATCCTTGACTTAAATCAGCACATGCTTATGATTGTTCTCACAGATCTGTAGCTGCTCTCCAGTTTTCTCAATGGGTTTCTCTTATTCTGCTCATTCTCAAATCTTCACCTTCTTCAAGATTTTGTCATCAGTCCTCTATTTTCCATTTTTACATGGTATCACTGGGCACATTCACTCTCATGGGCTTAATTACCACTTAACACAGTTCATTCCTACATCGCATCTGTATCTCCTGCCTAGACTACATACTCCTGGGCTCCCAATTTACATATCTGTCTTACTTGGACTTCCATCCATCCTTAGACTTTACATGTCCCAAACCAAACATTTTATCTTCACCTCCGTAGCCCTCCATAACTCAGGAAATAATATTACAGAATTCCACACACTAAAATTTTTTGGTCATTCACACTTGTTTACTTGCTTCCATCCCAGACACCTGTTCACTAAGCCCCTACCATTTAACAAGATGATCCCAGAGATGCTCCCTTCCCAAACTGTGGCCAGTAATCTTTCTAACATGCAAATCTCAGCATATCATCCCTCTGTTTACATGAGCTACTATAAGAGATGGGATTACCCTGACTTTGGAGCCAGACACATCGCAATTTTAACGTTAACACCACTCACTGGCTGCAAAACTGTGATGAGTTAACTTCTCCACGTTCTAGTCTTCTTGTTAAAAAAAAAAAAAAAAAGGAGCGACACACAGGAACGTACCATTTCAAGGGTCTTCCTCAGGATTCAGAAGATGCGCCCAGGTGCCTCTGGCTCAGAATCAGGCACATCAGTATATTTTAACTATTATTTTTATTAAGACCTCTCAACAGAGGCAAATCAAGTATCATCACTTTCATCCTGAAATGTGAAGATTAAATGGAATGACTTTAAACTCGTTTAAAACAAGACTCCTTTGGACACTGAAGCCTGGTAATCAATTGCAGCTCCACTCCGTGCTGATGAGCTGTCAGCTTCAGCGTCCAAAAGGTGCTCCGGAGAGGAGGCGACAGTGGTGCCACTGGCATTCCGAAATGAGGACGCAGAACCGGGAATCCTTGCCGCAGCCCCGGTCTGTCCCGAGGCGCGGCCGCAGGGAAGTGCTGACTGCAAGACTCTTCCCCGCCCCGCCCCCGCCCGTTACCCGGGCGACAGTCCCCGCCGCCCCTTCGCCCGGCCGCCAGGCTCCCAGACCCTAAGTACCGAAAGCCTTTGAGGCAGAACCCACACAACCAAAACCACAAACCACAGGAGCCATCCCAGCCAGGTCGCTTCCTCCAGTCCCCCGCCAGCACCCTGGGCGGCGCTCACTCCACCCTGTGGGCCGCGGCGGCGGCGACTGCGACCCCGGGAGGTCCCCAGGTGCGGGCTCGCCGCCGCAGGTCTGCCGCCCGGCCCGGCACTCCCTCCCGGAGCTCGCGACGCTCACCTTGAAGGACATCTTGCACATGTCCGCGGCCGCCCCTGCGCGACCCGCGCGCTTCCGGCCCGGGGCGCCAGCTCCAGCCCGCCCTCCCTTCCCCGCCGCGTTCCGCAGTGGGGCGGCCTCCCGCGCCGCGCGCTCCCGCCGCCGCCGCCGCCTCAGACTGGACCGGGGGCGGGGCCACCGGGGGCGGGGCGGGGCCACGGAGGGCTCCGGGTAGAGCTCTGGAGCAGGAGCATCGGCGCCTGCTGTCTGCCAACTCACCTAGCAGACGCTGATCTCCGCTGGCACTGTGCGCACTCCATACATACACGCACGCATACCACACCTACACACCACACCCACATACCACTGCTCACACAGCCACAATCGCAGTCTCACACACACCAGTGTACAATGCTACACTGAGCACATTCTCCACCATCAACACACACAGTGCTGTCCACACTCCTGTCCACGCACCCTCCCTCTTTCCTACACACAGTCCACGTACATCCTCAATGTTGCTACACATACACACACTCAAGACTCCACACATACACAGGTTCACACATAATACTCCCACACTCATATCTGCCTATACACATTACACACCCACCCCCAACCTCACACCACACATTTTCCAAAAGAGCACGGTCTGCATCAGATGACTTCCAACCTTAATTGTAGCACAAATATTGATAATATAGATGAAACACGAGAAAAGAATTCACCCATTGTTCTACCACCCTATCAAGAGCTATTTTCATTTTCATTACTGTCGTTTTAGATGTTCTTTTCTTTCTCTCTCTCTTCTTTCCTAATAATCTTTTTTTGTGTGTTTTGTTTTGTTATGTTTTGTTTTCCTCCTGGGGAAAGAGCTGGGAAACAAGCCTTTTGATTGAATGAGTGATATGTGGTATTTTCCTTTTTGAAGGTGAAGAGCAAAATTTGAAATGTTACGCATACCCCTCTTCCTTTTGATTACACCGGTTACCTCCTCCTTTTGGCCTTCCCCTTCACGGCTGGAGTGTCTCAGGAGCTGTTTACTCCCTCACACATACTTGCTGCTGGCCCAGGGTTGGTTTGGGGGAAATAAAAGCAGAGAGTCACATTTTTTAAATTAAAAAATATATTGTTTTTAAAGCGTAAAAAACAATAAAAGTCTTTTTAGAAAATTCAAATGCTAAAATAAAAGTAGCTGTCTCCCACCCTCACAAGGTAGGAATGTACTCATCCCCTCCCCCTCACCTCTGTTTGTGTCTCCTTCCCTCTTCTCAACTGAATTGGTAATGAATATTTAATTCAAAAGTAAAAGATAAAAATAAAAAATAAAAGCTCATGATGAAATAAAAAATGTTTATCTGCTATGGATAAATTGTATTACTTTGTGCTTTATTTTGAAATAAAAACATTAAAAATTTTGATAGAAAATTTCAATTTTTAAATCAAGAAAGACTCAAAACTTTGCCTTTCCTTAGGTGTTTATGGATGAGATAGTTTTGAAGTTGCCATGCAACATTATTATGAAGATTGAGCACGGGAGGTTTTGCTTTCATAGTTTTGATAAACAAAAGGAGGGAAGAGATATATTTTGAGTGCTGTCTGTGGGGTGGGTATTATGCCCATTCCACAACTGAAAAAACTAAGTTCTGAGAGATGACATAATTTGCTGAGTGATGGCACTAGACCTTTAATTCAGTCTGTCTTGCTCCGAGGCCCATTTCCTTTCCACTGTCACTTGCTGCTCAAAGTTGGTTTTGGCAGTGGTCTGGCCAGGTTGCTGATGGGATTCTTGTGGAAGTTGCGGGAAAGAATATGCCTGGGTATCATCCCATGTGCCTGGCTAAGTTCATTTTCATAATAGAAACAAAACCCTTGTGATCACCACCAGACAACTCTATCTAAATAGGCCCATCCAAACAGCGATGCACCAGGCCTCATATGTGAAACCCTACCTACCCCATCCTCTCTATCCCTACCCTCTCTATCCGAATAATTTCTCACTACCCAGCAGACTGTCTCCATCCTCGTCAGCAGTTTTCCTTGTTATCACCCTCCCTCCCATCCCTAGGTCTCTCTTCCCTCCCTCCTCTTCTGTCTGCCCTAACTCAGATCCTGACCTTCCTGGGGTTCCTCTTGGCTTAAGTCCCCCTCCTGCACCCTGCCCTTCAGCCATCTCTCTCCCAGCTTTGCTGACACCATAGTGTCTCGTGTTGCTCCTAGACTTCACTTCTGTTACTTTTGATTCCTCCAGCAGAGTTTAAATTCTTCAAAGCCAGACCCTGGGTTTTCTAATATATCTTTCATGTTCTTCAGGGGCTAGTTTGCAGCAGGAGAGATGGTAGGTGGTCAAGGTTTAGGAATCATTGATTCAGTAGAAGATTCAAGGGATTGTGTTCTCCATGTATCCACGGTCAGATGTCCCACCGTGTCTGTCCGCAGGCCTCCATGACTCATGCACAGACATCCGTGTTCATCTCAAATGAGGCCATATTTTCTGTCACCTTCTGTTCACGCCAGCGCAGACTGCCATGTGTATGTTCTCGATGTTGCACTGTCCCAGTTTATGCTCCAGCAGGACTTGATCTAGACAGAACTGTGAAGTAGGTTAGATTGGTCTCCTGAGCAGTCTCCCTCCTCTTTTTTTGTGATCAGGCCCCTTCGCCCCAATTAAGAGTCTGCTCTGGACCACTTGCCTGTCTACATTCCCTGTCTGACTCCCACCCCACATCCTGGTTTGTTAGCTCAGTCTCTTCACTTGGAATTTACATTAGATGAGCCTCACACGTTCCAGAGTGTAGTGGCCCAGCATTGAATAATCTGCCCCGCATCCGTGGCCCCTTTCCTGTTCCGTATCAGAACACTAATTTTGCTCAGGCATCTACCATACTCCTCCTTTGGATATGCTTCAGGGAGCCCAGCCCCCTTTTCTGCCCAAAGCTCTCTGATCTAAGCTGGTGATAGTGTCTGGATTAGGTGGGGCATGTGACAAATCCTGACCTCTGAGACGTGAGAAGAGGTGTGCTGGGAGCTTCTATAAGAAAGTTTTCTTTGCTTCTAGGAGAGACACCCAGGAGGAGAAGGTCCTTTCTTCCACACTGTCCTGTGTGGATCTGATGCCTGGAAGGATGCAGTCACCTTGTGACCATGAGGAAACCTATCTCCTGAGGGTGGCAGACAAACAGATAGTGTCACTAAGGTCTATGTGGACAAACAGGGGCTGCCTTGTCCCTGGACTTCTTGTTGTGTAAGCCACTTTCTGCTGAAAGTATTCTGATACAGGGTGAGAATGGAAGCAAGGTTTGGGGGACAAAGGGTCAAGAACTTCAGCCACACTGATTAGTGTCCATTATGTGCTTGTATTTTGAATGTCACTGAATTTTATTCTCACTCCAACCCCCTGTGAAAGCTATCATTGATAATGAAATTGAGACTCAGAGTAAATGCAAAACTTGTTCATTATCACAAGGACTGGAAGTAGGAAAGTGGTATTTGGACCCAGGCAAAGAGAGTAGAACTCCTGCTCTGTCTCCCATGCTGTCTTACCAGGTTTGTATGCAAATGTCTCTTGAGTAAATGTCAGAATGAAGTTTCCTGTTCTGCATTGTATAACCGTAAGGTTACAGAGGATATCCCTCCGAATAAATGAATTGCTGACAAGGTACTATGAGAAGGGGCTGGAGCACTGTAGCCAAGTGGTACACATAGATTTTGATTATTAGTTTTGATAAGTAATATCCCTGCCTTTGGTAGGCAATATCCCAACCTATAACTAAATCCAAGTGATACACATAGATTTTGATTATTGCCTCTGATAGGCGATATCCCTACCTGTCTACTCAATAAATATTCTTAAGGTGGAAGTTTTAGCCTAATGAAATGAATTTTTTTTTTCTGATTACCAACCCAGAATACAAAAAGAAGAGAAAAAGGCAGAAGACAACAATGGCCTATAAAACATTTTTCCAGGGTCATCAGGGGTTAAATATACCCCTGATCTTTCCTTAAGCATGCAGTAACATAATTGGAAGTATGTGTACTCTGCTTTTTTTTTTTAATTAAACATGATCGTGTGAGTATTTTCCTCTGGCATTAAAGATTCTTTGAAAATCCTGCATTTAAAATTAGCTACACTATACTCTATTTAGCCTTCCTCCTATTTTAACAGCGTTTAGTCCTTTCTCTTATTGTAAGTCCTTTCTTCAAAGATAAGATCTATAAGTTCCTTTTAGTTTGTATAATTAAAAATAATGCTAATAACTATTTTATACCTAAGGTTTATTCACATTCCTCATTATTTCTTTAGGATACATTCTAGGATTCCAGACCGAAAGCATATGAATATTGTGAAAACTACCAATTCATAAGTAAAAATTGCTTTTTAGGAATGCTACACCAATTTTATATGTCCATCTAAACTGTTACATTGTTATTTGAGATTTTTCTCAAAGTTTCCAATGACAGTGTAAGCAGACATTATAGGCACTAAACTTTCTATGTATCTGTTTGCTTTTTCATACCCCTGCCAGATAATATTTAGATTCTCTTAAATAAATGATATAGAATAAAACAGGGTAAAAATAAAATAAGGATTTAAAAATGGGACAGAGAAAATTGAAAATAGGAAAGATAACGCAAATCTAGACAAGAAGGAAAGCATAAAATGAGAAGCAGGAAGGACATACAATTTGCTTTAAGCTTTTTAGCAATCAACGCAGAGGAGAGACAATATCAACCATGATCATGGTTCATCATGTTTGTAAAATCAAAACTCTTCAGCTGCATGAAAGAAGGCCAGCTATTGCAGAGACAAGTGAAATCATATGGAGCAAGGCACAGTTTCCTCAATAATCCCTTAATGGCACATGCATCAGTGAATTTCACAGAGCTGTTTTGGGGACATTTCTTTACGTAAACTGACAACCTAACATCAAAGCCTTCAGGAAAACCCCAAATAGTGCAGTTTAGGTACAGCATCTTCTGGGCTGGCTTCCAGGAGAGTGGGTGGACTACTGACCCTCGGGTGGTCCTGTGTTAAGTACTGTTCCCCTTGAATCATCAAATGACTCAGTTTGAGTTTTATTATCCAGCTGGTACCTGGAGCACAGTTAGCTTAAGTATGAGGTTGAATCATGTAAACAATCAGTAGAACTAGAAATAAGAAGTCCCCTCTTATAATAGCTCAGAAGCCTGACATGAACTTAAATGGGAGACTATCGACGCAGCCAGGGAATAGATAAAGCCCAGGAGGAACCCAAGGTGGGATGCTACTGAGCCCTAGCAGACAGAGTTCTTGACCATGGACATCAAGTGGTTCTATGGCCAGAATTTCCCATCACGAGCTAGGTTCTGTCACAAGGTTGGTGGACCCAGGAACAATCCACCCTGAGAAGGTAGTGGCATATCTGGGACCAAGTCTGAGCAGGAACAGATGGCACCAGCAAACTGCACGAGCATGTCACCAGCAGCACCTCTCTTTCAGTGAGCACTTCCTGTTTGTGGAAAGCCCTTAGGACATCCTGATGGAGAAGGAAAAAGCTTGAGCTTGGTTAGTGGCTTGCTGTTCGAATGGGGGGATGGATATGGGTGTAAGCTGAAAATGGATGGTGGCTGCACTACCACCACTTAGGACTGATGGAGGCTTGAAAACCAGAAATTCAGGTGGAAGACATGGCCACCTACTTTGCATGGAGAAAAGTGGCCTGAGGTTAGATTATACATGACCCAGGGACAGAGAAGAATGGCTTGAACTGTGCTCAGGTCCTAGGCAGGAGATAGATTGCAAGACTGGGGAGAAGGGGCCGGGGATAGAGACCTGTGGGTAGACATATTGGAAGAGGCAGATAATGTGAAGCTTTTTGTACTACATACTAATGCACAATGGAGAGCAGTCACCATAAGAGAGGCACTAGATGACCAAATAGACAAAATGACTTTACCAGTTGACATCAGCCATCCTCTATTATTGACCTCCCCAGTATTGGCATGATGAGACATGTATGATGTAGCCATGGCAGCAGAGATGAAAGCCATGAATGGGCCTAACAGCATGGACTCCCATTTACCAAATGTGATTTAACTACTGTGGCCACTAACTGGCCAATAACAGGGACCAATCCTTAGTCTCCAGTATGCCGTCATCCCTCGAGGAGATAACCTAATCACTTGGTGGCAAATTGACTACATTTGACACTTGTCATCCTAGAAGGTCAATGATTTATTTTGACAGGAACAGACACATACTCTAGGTATGGGCTTACCATTCCTGCCCATGGGGCCTGAGCTAACACTACCATTCATGAGTTAGTAGAGTGCTTATTCCACAGCACAGAATCCAAAATAGCATTATGTCAAAGCAAGAGACGCACTTTACAGCAAAGAAGGTGTAGGCATGGGCTCATGGCCATGGCATCCACCGGTCATATATTATACCATGTTACCCAAAGCTGACAACCACTTTAGTGGGGTGGCATGTTGAAGGCATTAGCTAAAGTATCAACTTGGAGATAATACTTTATAAGCATAGGGTACCATCTTTCAGCACACAATATGCAGTTTAAATTGAAGAGCTTTCTGTAATGCTGTGTCCCCATCGCAAGAATATGTGAGTCCACAGACCAAGAGGTAAAAGCCAGTGACCCCCCTATTCTCAATGAGTTTCTCATGAATTATTCTCAATGAGTCACTTGTGTTTCTTGTCTCAGCAACTCTACTCTCTGCCAGTTTAGAAGTCCTGGTTCCCAAAAGAAGGAACATTTCCACCAGGAGACACAGTAGTAGTCCCATTGAACTCTAAACTACAGCTGTGGCCTGAGCACTTTAGGCTCTTTGTGTCTACTGGCAGCAGGTTAAGTAGATGAGTCACCATCTTGGCAGTAACATTGAACACCTGAAACCAATATAATGTTATGTCAATTATACCTAAATAAAAAAGGAAAAAAATTTATTGCCATTCTTACTCCAATGAGAATAATTTTTTAAATGCTCAGTCTGATATTAAAATATGGCATAGAAGCTGTTGGTATGCTGTATCTACTTTGCAGGGTCTTTTGATTGTAATGAGCATGTTGTAAATACTGCTGTTGATTTAGCTATTTTTCCTCTGATACCTAAATCTATTTCTTAGGAGATTCGTCCTTTGACAATCTATTCTTCTTTATCATATCTTCTGAAAAGAATGTTCTTTGGGATCTTGTTTGCTAAAATTTTTCTATTGTTCACTGATGAATTAATAAAGTTGTGCTCTGCTTGCTTGCTGAAGCATGTTCTCTCTTCTTCTATGTGGGACATCTGAATGTTGCTTTGGGTGGATACCCTGGCCCATGGAGTCCTGGTCTTTGTATGAGGATTCCACCCTACCTCTTTTTCTCAGAGAGGAGGAGGGCTGCAGCAACATAGAGGAACGTCACAAAATGGCCCCACTATCCCTCCAAGGGGCAAGAGCCATCCAGGCCTTTTCACACTTGGCTTTTTGGTATACTCTAGTAATTTTGCTTTTGTTATCCATCATAGTGATTTAACAAAATGCTAGATTTCCCTCACTTCCGTGGTAGGATTTGATGATGCTTTCTTGAGGGCCAATTGCCTTTGGCACAGTTCCATCAAATACTTTGCAGTTGTGTGAGTTGAAACTCGTGATGAACCGTGACCTATATGTGGCAGGTTTTCCAGGAGTTTCATCCATGACCCAGTGGACTAAACACTGTGGTAGAAAGGCCAGCCCTACAGCTTTCACATCTTAGCCAGTTGCCTAGATTTTTGCCTTAAGTGTTTGATTTTCATTTGGGCGCTTAGCATTATTGTGTAACTCTCTCAGCTTCCAGGGCTTCGAACATTTATTTAAAGACAGTCGGGTTAATAATTGGAAAGTACCCTCTCACTGATCTGGCCCTTGGGAATAATAGCTTCTATCATGGATGGGCCCAGAAGTGCATCCTAACTGAAGCTGCTTTTAGCATTCCACTGGGGCTGTGAAGGGGCCGGCGGTGCGAGAGCATTATCTTTTAATGTACTAAGGACCCTGAGTCCTTATGTTTTATTGCCAACTTGCTAAACCCATAAAGGGCAAAAGTGTAGTAGACACATACACACAGTCTTAGTTCCAAATCATTTGCAAAGTTGGCATTTGTTTCGCTTAGTCTTTAATTGCACCAAAACTATTTAAGAGAAGCCAAAAAAAGCTGAGTTCGTTCCTTAGGGAAAATGGGCTAGAAGACTCCCATGATTTGGACATTCTCCCACAGCCTTACATGGGAGCGAGAGTGAACTTCAGATTTAATTTTGTTTGTGGAGAAAACAGATTCCCTCCCCTCCAGAGTTGAAAAAGCAGAATATAGTGTTTTTATTAACATTTGGCTTTGGGTGTCCTTGTTCGACCAATTATATGTAATGCACTCAACTGTATCTTAAAAACTGTGCAAATCTCAAGTGTGACAGGGGGCTTATTCTTTCCGTGAGGGTTCCTTGGTGGGCTTCCTACAGCTGAGAGGTAGGATGGGTTACAGGGACTTCAGCGAGATTGAACATTAGACTGTGAGTCACATGAAATCAGAAACCATTTTGCCTCAATCTTTTCACAGTCCAATGCCATGTCCAGCCCCTAGCACATAGTAGGTACTCACTATTTTTGAATGAATTAATGAATGAATGGTCACAAATTATCTAAGGATCCGCAAGCTTCTCAGATATGGAACGAAAGCTTCTGATGTTCTTTTCTTCAATGAGATTTGGATTCTATGTTTGTGTGGTTCCTTCATTCAGCAATCTAAGGCATGTGGTACTAGCTTCAGTGAGGCCATTGGACAGGCAACAATAAAGGACATCATCCTATTTTCCCATGAGGGCCACCATCATGACTTCACTGAAAGCAGAACCTTCCCCCCCTCCCCCAACAAGGACCTCTCATCACTGGTCCCAACATGGGGCTGGAAGGACCCTGAGGGGCCTAAAAATTACTCCTAAGGGGCTTTGACTCCATCTTTGCGTGTTTGCATGTATTTTAAATTAGATGATCTCCGTGTATGTATGTCTGTTGTGTGCCCATGTGTGTGTGTATGTGGGGGGGGTGCTCTGGAACTATGAATTTGAACCAGGGACCTTTTGCTTGTACACAGGATGTCCCTGAACCCCAACTCGCCACTCCCCAAGAGGTGCAGATCAAGCCAAGCTTAGATCATAGCCCTTCATTGGGCACTGCTGGCTTTGGTGCATTTTGAGCATTGGGCACTGCTGGCTTTGGTATAGGATTCTCAGTTCCCACTGAGATGAGGCAAATGAAATTGGGGCTGAAGAAGGAGCCACAAGCAGAAAGTGGAAAGGTATGGGGGAGAAATCCAAGTGATTTCACTGGAAAAAGAAATGTAAGCAAAAGCTCTGGGGAAAGCCACAATCAAACACAACTTCCAGACAAAATAGTTCTTACAACATCTGCCTTTCGTCTGGTACAGGTATTACAATGCCATGGTGATGTGCACATCCCAGGATGGGACCAATGTCCTGAGTTGTTCCATAGTAAGTATTGTCAGGGCTGGGACTCAGCAGGTGGCCCAAGGGCCAATCTACTCTGGCTCATTCTTGGAGCTAGTCAGGCTCACTGAGGGGGTAGGGATCCAGGGAGCTCTACAGAAAGTGAAGAAGCCTGGAGGCTGATGCAATGTCCTGGGGGCCTGGGGGCAGACAGTAGGTGGTGGGGACAGCAGGCCAGCTAACCAGAGGATCTTATGGCAGTGAGAGCTTCTACAGGAGTCCTGACAAGGCCCTCCAAGACTCTGGGCTCCGGCAAAGAAAAAAATGGGCAGCAGGGAGTTAGGTCCTGTAAAGGAATCATCAAGTAGAAACAGAAATGCTATGGTTAAGGACCGATGTTTCATGTCAAGAGCAAGGGAAGCTTCTAGGTTCTGAGAAAGCAGGATCCCAAGGAAGACCCTGGACAGAAATTCACACACAATGGGTCAAGACTACTTCTAAAATGGGGCATAATAATAAGAATAGCTAGCCAAATTGGAGGCATCCTGGCATTGCATTGGACCCTTTCTAATGATGATTTCATTCAAAATTCACAAAGCTCATGCCAAGGGTAAAATTTTTCAGATGAAGAAACTGAGACTGTAAAGGGGTTATTTAATTTGTACAAAGTCACAAGGTCACAGAAGGTAGTAGAGGGAGGAGCTGGGACTTAACCCCACGTCTGTAACTCTACAACCTGTGTTTTTAATGAAAGTACACTCCATGGTGGAAGCTTGGTCAGGGAGCAGAAACAAGGTGAAGGGCAATGAGAGTGAGCACCAGTGGGGTCAGTCCAGCAGGCATGTTCATGTACATTGTGTCATTTAACCTTCACGGTGTCCTTGTCCTCCTTTTGTTTTTGTTTTTCAGATGAGGGATCCAAAACATATAAAGATGAAGTGGCTTGCCTAAAATTACACAGAAAAAAAGGCAACAACCCAATTAATGGGACTACATGTCAGAGCAAAGCCAACAGCAAGACTGCCCTGAGGCCGATGTGCCAAGGGAAGGAAGAGAACTATGAATTCAGTATGTAATATCTGCTGTACATCCAGGCCTCCTTAATCTGAAAGCTGAGTTAGTAACGGTCCTTTAGGGTAAAGAGCAATTTTGAACATACATAACTTTAAGGAGTCTGACTTCCTATACTAAGTGTAAGGACAGGCTTTCACCTGATATAACCCAATGATGCATTTCGTCTCCATAACAAATGAGTCATGGATTTAGTCCTTACTGAGTTCAACACCTTTCCCTCATCTCTTTGCTCAAAGGCAGCTAAATCAGTAGGTGCTATTATGGAGTAAGTGAAAGCTAATTTTAACTTTAGCTATGTGTCATTACTTTTGAGTTCTCTAAACTTGGGTGTAATTATTACTCATACCAAGCTAAGAGAATTAGGCAGGTTATTTCATGCCTTTTAAAAAAGCAGTGTGAAACTCTGACTTTTCATATTTGTTGTATGTACAGTTGAGTGAATGGTAAAGACTTAACATAATATTGGAGCATCATAGAATTAGGAATTACCCACTAAGTTAACAATCAGTCAATCAACAAATGTTTCTTGTTTCCCACTCTGGGTCCTGCACTGTTTTAGGCATGAGGCTATAAGGTATTTTGGAGAGGTCATTTAGACTAGTGCATATTTAACTATCTGTGAAGAAAGACCATTTAAAAAACTCTTTTTTTAAAAGTTTATGTGCTTTTTTTGAGGGAGAGTGAGAGAGCATGTGCGAGTGGGGGAGGGGCAGAGAGAGAGAGGGAAAGAGAGAATCCCAAGCATGCCCAGTGCTGTCAGCTCAGAGCCCGATATGGGGCTGGAACTCAGAGTGAGATCATGACCTGAGCTGAAACCACTTAACTGACTGAGTCACCCAGGTGCTCCCCCCAAATTCTAATCCATTGTTGACCAATATTTTGTAATGTACAAAAAACTTGGTTATGAGAAAAATAATCACATTGTTGATGTCATGGCAACATCAAATCGCTAGAAAGTTAAACACTCTCAACTTTTATACTTTTTTCATTACAACATTTCGTGGACTGGTAGTGGTTCACAGACCACACTTGGAGTAGCACTGATTTAAACAAGGCTTGACCACTATGGAACTGTCTCAACAACCGAAAGACTAGTTTTTGCTGGTGTTTCTTTCCATTTTTTTTTTCTTTTTTCTTATCATGTTAGTGGAATTGCCAATGCCTGGTGATAATTTTTAAAGAAACTCTTTGTTTCAAGGTAAACTGTACTTTCCCCAACTGAGAGATAAGGGAGAAAGGCTTCCTTCAAAGGCCGACTTATAAAAGGTACATAAAGAACAAAAGAAAGAAATATCAAATATAACACGAAGCTGAGGGAAAAAAATGAAGCCAAGTCTATGTTTGCAAACAAGGATCACAAGTGGTCAAGAAGTTACTTTTAGAGAAAAACTATGATTCACACGATAGCTACAAAAGGCGTATGTGACTGTGTGAATTCACATAGATGGAGAATGAAGAAATCTATTTTTATAGAATTGCCCTTTCTGGCACTGTTCTTGATGCTGTGGCAGAACACATATTCACAAGAACTTCTTCTTCTTTTTTTTTTTTTTTTTTGGAATGAAGTTAACAGAGCATTTTGGCAAGAGCAAAAAACAGGGCATGAAATTCATGAGATCAAATTTTTCTTTGCTTACCCAAGAGCAAAAGCCAAAAAAGAAAAAGAAAAAGTAAGAAGAGATAAACTGAATTTGTCTTAAAGGCATTGACTTCATAGGAAAAAATTCTAAATACAAAAGTCACATTCTAAAATCTCAATCTCTCAGAAGTGTTTTGAAGTAAAAACTTCCTCACCCTAACTGGGGAGAGTGTTTTCTGTATTTCACTTCAAATGCTAAGTCAAGGTATTTAAGAATGGAACATGCAAATGGCAGGTGATATTTATCAGGTATATTGATGAATAAGAAGAGACAAGATTCTGAGTGTTGTAGTTGTTTGTTGGTGCATAATAGACCACCCTAAAATCCAGCGGCTTAAAACCACTACAGATGGTCCCTGACTTGGAATGAGTTTGACTTAGACTTTTTTGACCTTATGGTGGTGTGAAGGTGATACACATTCAGTAGAGACTGTACTTTGAATTTTGAATTTTGATCTTTTCCAAGGCTAGCGATGGGTTGGGTACCATTTTTCCTTGTGCTGCTGGGCTGTGTGGCAGCTGCACCCCCAGTCAGCCACACCATCATGAGGGGCATCAACTGATATGCTTACAACCATTCTGTACCTGGACAACCATTCTGTGTTTACTTTCAGTACAATAGTAAATTAAATGAGCTCTTCAACACTTTATTTATTTATTTATTTATTTATTTATTTATTTATTTAAATTTACATCCAAGTTAGTTAGCATATAGTGCAACAATGATTTCAGGAGTAGATTCCTTGTGCCCCTTACCCATTTAGCCCATCCCCCCCCCCCCACAACCCCTCTAGTAACCTTCTGTTTGTTTTCCGTATTTATGAGTCTCTTCTGTTTTGTCCCCCTCCGTGTTTTTTTTATTATTTTTGCTTTCCTTCCCTTATGTTCACCTGTTTTGTATCTTAAAGTACTCATATGAGTGAAATCATATGATTTTTGTCTTTCTCTGACTAATTTCACTTAGCCTAATACCCTCCAGTTCCATCCACGTAGTTGCAAATGGCAAGATTTCATTCTTTTGATTACCGAGTAATACTCCATTATATATATATATATATATATATATATATATATATATATATATATATATATACCACATCTTCTTTGTCCATTCATCCGTCGATGGACATTTGGGCTCTTTCCATACTTTGGCTATTGTTGATAGTGCTGCTATAAACATGAGGGTGCATGTGTCCCTTCGAAACAGCACACCTGTGTCATGTGGATAAATGCCTAGTAGTGCAATTGCTGGGTCATGGGGTAGTTCTATTTTTAATTTTTTGAGGAACCTCCATACTGTTTTCTAGAGTGGCTGCACCAGTTTGCATTCCCACCAGCAGTGCAAAAGAGATCCTCTTTCTCCGCATCCTCGCCAACATCTGTTGTTGCCTGAGTTGTTAATGTTAGCCATTCTGACAGGTGTGAGGTGGTATCTCATTGTGGTTTTCATTTGTATTTCCCCAGTGATGAGTGATATTGAACATGTTTTCATGTGTCGGTTGGCCATCTGAATGTCTTCTTTGGAGAAGTGTCTATTCATGACTTTGTCTATTTATTCACTGGATTATTTGTTTTCTTGGTGTTGAGTTTGATAAGTCCTTTATAGATTTTGGATACTAACCTTTTATCTGATATGTTGTTTGCAAATATCTTCTCCCATTCTGTCATTCTGTCTCCCATCTTCTCCCATTTTAGTTTTGCTGATTGTTTCCTTCACTGTGCAGAAGTTTTTTATTTTGATGAGGTCCCAATAGTTCATTTTTGCTTTTGTTTCCCTTACCTCAGGAGACGTGTTGAGTAAGAAGTTGCTGCTGCCAAGATCACAGAGGTTTTTGCCTGCTTTCTCCTCAAGGATTTTGATGGCTTCTTGTATTACATTTAGGTCTTTCATCCATTTTGAGTTTATTTTTGTGTATGCTGTAAGAAAGTGGTCCAGGTTCATTCTTCTGCATGTCACTGTCCAGTTTTCCCAACACCATTTGCTGAAGAGACTGTCTTTATTCCATTGGATATTCTTTCCTGCTTTGTCAAAGATTAGTTGGCCATACGTTTGTGTGTCCATTTCTGGGTTCTCTATTCTGTTCCATTGATCTGAGTGTCTATTCTTGTGCCAATACCATACTGTCTTGATGATTACAGCTTTGTAATACAGCTTGAAGTCTGGGATTGTGATGCCTCTTGCTTTGGTTTTCTTTTTCAAGATTGCTTTGGCTACTCGGGGTCTTTTCTGGTTCCATACAAATTTTAGGATTGTTTGCTCTAGCTCTGTGAAGAATGCTGGTGTTATTTTGATAGGGATTGTATTGAATAGGTAGATTGCTTTGGGTAGTATCGACATTTTAACAATATTTGTTTTTCCTATCCAGGAACATGGAATCTTTTCCCATTTTTTGGTGTCTTCTTCAATTTCTTTCATAAGCTTTCTATAGTTTTCAGTGTATAGATTTTTCATCTCTTTGGTTAGATTTATTCCTAGGTATTTTATGTTTTTTTGTGCAGCTGTAAATGGGATTGATTCCTTGATTTCTCTTTCTGTTGCTTCATTGTTGGTGTATAGGAATGCAACCGATTTCTGTGCATTGATTTTATATCTTGCAACTTTGTTGAATTCATGAATCACTTCTAGCAGTTTTTTTGTTGTTGTTGAAATCTTTTGAGTTTTCCATATAGCGTATCATGTCATCTGTGAAGAGTCAAAGTTTGACCTCCTCCTGGCCAATTTGGGTGCCTTTTATTTCTTTGTGTTGTCCGATTGCTGAGGCTAAGACTTCCAATACTATGTTGAATAACAGTGGCAAGAGTGGACATCCCTGTCTTGTTTCTGACCTTAGGGAGAAAGCTCTCAGTTTTTTCCCATTGAGGATGATATCAGCGTTGGGTCTTTTATATATGGCTTTTATGATCTCGAGGTATGCTCCTTCTAGCCCTACTTTCTTGAGGGTTTTTATCAAGAAAGGATGCTGTATTTTGTCAAATGCTTTCTCTGCATCTATTGAAAGGATCATGTGGTTCTTGTTCTTTCTTTTACTGATGTGATGAATCATGTTAATTGTTTTGTGGATATTGAACCAGCCCTGCTTCCCAGGTATAAATCCCACTTGGTCGTGGTGAATATATATTTTTTAATGTATTGTTGGGTCTGGTTGGCTAATATCTTGTTGAGAATTTTTGCAGCCATGCTCATCAGGGAAATTGGTCTATAGTTCTCCTTTTTAGTGGGGTCTTTGTCTGGTTTTGGAATCAAGAAAGAGTTTGGAAGTTTTCCTTCCATTTCATTTTTTGTAACAGCTCCAAGAGAATAGGTGTTAACTCTTCCTTAAATATTTGGTAGAATTCCCCTGGAAAGCCATCTGGCCCTGGACTCTTGTTTTTTGGCAAATTTTTGATTACTAATTCGATTTCCTTACTGGTTATGGGTCTGTTCAAATTTTCTATTTCTTTCTGTTTCAGTTTTGGTGGTGTATATGTGTATATTCCTAGAATGAAATTTGCCCATTTATTCCAGATGGCCCATTTTATTGGCATATAATTGGTCATAATATTCTCTTCTTATTGTTTTTATTTCTGCTGTGTTGGTTGTGATCTCTCCTCTTTCATTCTTGATTTTACTTATTTGGGTCCTTTCCTTTTTCTTTTTGATCATACTGGCTAGTGGTTTATCACTTTTGTTAATTCTTTCAAAGAACCAGCTTCTGATTTCATTGATCTCTTCTACTGGTTTTTGTTGTTGTTGTTGTTGTTGTTTTTTGGTTTTGACAGCATTAATTTCTGCTCTAATTTTTATTATTTCCTGTCTTCTGCTGTCTTAGGGTTTTATTTGCTGTTCTTTTTCCAGCTCTTTAAGGCTTAAGGTGAGGTTGTATATCTGAGACCTTTCTTCCTTCTTTAGGAAAGCCTGGATTGCTATATACTTTCCTCTTATGACCACCTTTGCTGCATCCCAGAGGTTTTGGGCTGTGGTGTTATCATTTTCATTGACTTCCATGTACTTTTCAATTTCTTCTTTAACTTCTTGGTTAGCCCATTCATTCTTTAGTAGGATGTTCTTTAGTCTCCAAGTAATTTTTACCTTTCCAAATGTTTTCTTGTGGTTCATTTTGAGTTTCATAGCATTGTGGTCTGAAAATATGCACAGTATGATCTTGATTTTTTGTACCTGTTGAGGGCTGATTTGTGTCCCAGTATGTGGTCTATTCTGGAGAAGGTTCCATGTGCAGTGGGGAAGAATGTATATTCCACTGCTTTAGGATGAAATGTTCTGAATATATCTGTTAAGTCCATCTGGTTCAGTGCGTCATTCAAAGCCATTGTTTCCTTGTTGATTTTCTGTTTAGATGATCTTTCCATTGTTGTAAGTGGGGTGTTGAAGTCCCCTACTATTATGGTATTATTATCAATGAGTTTCTTTATGTTTGTGATTAATTGATTTATATATTTGGGTGCTCTCACATTTGGAGCATAAATGTTTATAATTGTTAGGTCTTCTTGGTGGATAGACCCCTTAATTATGATATAATGCCCTTCTTCATCTCTTGTTACAGTAGTTATGTCAAAGTCTAGATTGTCTGATATAAGTATGGCTACTCTGGCTTTCTTCTGTCAACAATTAGCATGATAGATGGTTCTCCATGTCCCTACTTTCAATCTGAAGGTATCTTTATGTCTAAAGTGGTCTCTTGTATATAGCATATAGATGGATCTTGTTTTCTTATCCATTCTGTTACCCTATGTCTTTTGATTGGAGCATTTAGTCCATTGACATTTAGAATGCATACTGAAAGATATGAATTTATTGCCATTATGTTGCTTGTAGAGTTGGAGTTTCTGGTGGTGTTCTCTGGTCCTTTCTTTGTTGTTTTTAGTCTTTGTTTGTTTGTTTGTTTATTCTTCTTTTCTCCCCTCAGAGAGTCCCCTTTAAAATTTCTTGCAGGGCTGGTTTAGTGGTCATGAACTGAAACTTAATCTCTCCTTCTATTTTGAATGACTGGATAAAGAATTCTTGGCTGCATATTTTTCTGATTCAGCACCCTGAATGTATCCTGCCACTCCTTTCTGGCCTGCCAAGTTTCTTTGGATAGGTCTGCTGCAAACCTGATCTGTTTTCCCTTGTAGGTTAAGGACTTTTTTTCCCCTTGGTGCTTTCATGATTCTTTCCTTGACTGAGTATTTTGTGAATTTGACTATGATATGCCATGTTGATGGTCAGTTTTTGTTGACTCTGGTGGAAGTCCTCTATGCTTCCTGGATTTTGATGTCTGTGACTTTCTCCAGGTTAAGAAAGTTTTCTG
This sequence comes from Felis catus, assembly GCF_018350175.1. Taxonomy (NCBI): domain Eukaryota; kingdom Metazoa; phylum Chordata; class Mammalia; order Carnivora; family Felidae; genus Felis; species Felis catus. The sequence goes on from NC_058379.1 coordinate 46,192,310, forward strand.
CTATGATTTGCTCACATAACCCTTCTACCCCTTTTCCTGTCTCTTCATCTTCTGGGACCCCTATGATTCTGATGTTGTTCCTTTTTAATGAGTCACTGACTTCTCTAATTCTTAAATCATGCTCTTTTGCCTTAGTCTCCCTCTTTTTTCTGCTTCATTATTCTCCGTAAGTTTGTCCTCTATATCGCTGATTCACTGCTCTGCTTCATCCATCCTTGCCACCATCAACACTTTATTATAAAGCAGGCTTTGTGTCAGATGATTTTGCCCAACTGTTGGCTAACGTAAATGTTCTGAGCATGTTTAAAGTAAGGTAGGCTAAGCTGTGATGTTCAGCAGTTTAAGTATAGTAAATGTATTTTTGATTTATGATATTTTAAATTTATGATGGGTTTATCAGGATGCAATTACATTGTAAATCGAGGAAGATTATTTCTTTATTTATGATTCAGCAATCTGGGCTGGGATCAGCTGGGCAGTTCTGGTGGTCCTGCTTGGGGTCTCTTATGCAGGTGCCTTTGTCTAATGGGCTGTAATAACTAAGCTAGTTTCATTTATGTGCCTTGCACGGTCTCACAGGATCTCTTTCTACATACCTTTTCTCCACCAGAATAGCTGGACTTCCTTACGGCATGGGCTCTGTGTTCCAAGAGGGTGAATTCTAAGATGGCAAGTGCTTATCCAATCTCTGCTTGCATCACACTTGCTAACGTCTCATTTGCCAAAGCAAGTCACATAACCAAGCTCAGACTCAGTGTAGGAAGGAACAACAAAGGGGCAGGAATTCTCAGAGGCATGATTCGCTGGGGCCATTAATGTAATGGTCCATCATAAAATTAAAAAAAGTTTTAAATTATATGAATGTAAATTCTGTTTTTTTTAATAAGACAGAATTAAACTATACTTGGAAATTCCAGCTCACATTCTAGAGCTTCGTAAGATGGCACCTGTATTTGGAGAGGCTCTTAATGGCTTGTGGGGCTATAAAGACTCACCAGATTAGATCAACCAAGCCAGCTGATCAATGCATAAATATTAATGAGCACCTATGAAGTCATTATCACTATGCGAAGTGGTATGGAAGACACATTTTTCTTGCATTCAGGGTACTTGCAATGGAGTTGGAGAATACAAATAGTAAAAGTAATGTTGCAAGCAGTTTAAGACAGAGTATAACTAAGTGCTGAATTGTGCCATATAGAAAATAAAGAAGTAAAGAATTTCAAACTTTTGGTTATGCCTTGTTCTGATGGCTTTCAACACATAGAGTCATGGTCTAAGAGTTATAATAATCCATTAATAATCCAAGCCTGAGCATGTAGACTTGACTACACTGTCTGGCTCCACTGGTCCTCCTCTCAGGGGTGGAAGGCACTGGAAGAGAACGAGAGAAATCAGCCACTTAAAGAAAGGTGATTAAACTTCCTCAAACTTGAGTCTTTGTCCGTTGAGAAAGCAGATGTCTTGCAAGACAATTTGTCAGCATCTGTCTGGTTCTCCTGTCTTTAGTAATGTACAATCTAGCCATGGTGCTACATCCTACAGCGCTGGGAAGGAATGACAGCTGAATAGCTGTGCTGAATGGTGGGGAATATGATGGCATTTGGAGCAGCAAATTATCCCAGATGTGAGGTATAAAGAACCAGGAAGAAAGAGAAGGGATTCTATTCCAGGCACCAACTGGTATTCCAAACACTCTGCTGGACTCTGGGGATGAAAACGAATTAAACGTGGTGCTGCCCCCCTCCCCCTCCCCAAATACCACAGCCTAATAAGTAGGTAGATCTAAATGCTACAACAGAGGCATGAATAATACACCGTGCGATCCCAGTAATGGGAGTGGCTGACTGGGAGAGCAAGGGAAGAGTTCACGTTAAGGAAAGTCTGCCAAATAAGGTGATGCCTGAGGTGAATTTTGAAGAATTAATTGGCGTTAGACAGGTTGCTAAGGTGGAAAAGGGCATTCCTGACAGAAAATACAGCCATGAGCAAAGGCATGGGGACACACTGAGGGGGAAATCACTTGATTAGCCTGGAGAATAAGGTGCCATGCCGGCAGGTGAAGGAGATAGGGCAGAAAGGAAAACTAGGGCCAAGTGATAACCTACCCTACTAAGGAGTTTAGACTTTATCCTAAGGGATAAGAAACTGTAAATGATGTTAAGTAGAGTAGACACAAGATCACATTTACATTTTATTTATTTATTTATTTATTTATTTATTTATTTATTTATTTATAATTTTTTATTTTTTTATTTTTTTAATATATGAAATTTATTGACAAATTGGTTTCCATACAACACCCAGTGCTCATCCCAAAAGGTGCCCTCCTCAATACCCATCACCCACCCTCTCCTCCCTCCCACCCCCCATCAACCCTTAGTTTGTTCTCAGGTTTTAACAGTCTCTTATGCTTTGGCTCTCTCCCACTCTAACCTCTTTTTTTTTTTTTCCTTCCCCTCCCCCATGGGTTCCTGTTAAGTTTCTCAGGATCCACATAAGAGTGAAACCATATGGTATCTGTCTTTCTCTCTATGGCTTATTTCACTTAGCATCACACTCTCCAGTTCCATCCACGTTGCTACAAAAGGCCATATTTCATTTTTTCTCATTGCCACGTAGTATTCCATTGTGTATATAAACCACAATTTCTTTATCCATTCATCAGTTGATGGACATTTAGGCTCTTTCCATAATTTGGCTATTGTTGAGAGTGCTGCTATAAACATTGGGGTACAAGTGGCCCTATGCATCAGTCCTCCTGTATCCCTTGGGTAAATTCCTAGCAGTGCTATTGCTGGGTCATTGGGTAGATCTATTTTTAATTTTTTGAGGAACCTCCACACTGTTTTCCAGAGCGGCTGCACCAGTTTGTATTCCCACCAGCAGTGCAAGAGGGTTCCCGTTTCTCCACATCCTCTCCAGCATCTATAGTCTCCTGATTTGTTCATTTTGGCCACTCTGACTGGCGTGAGGTGATACCTGAGTGTGGTTTTGATTTGTATTTCCCTGATAAGGAGCGACGCTGAACATCTTTTCATGTGCCTGTTGGCCATCCGGATGTCTTCTTTAGAGAAGTGTCTATTCATGTTTTCTGCCCATTTCTTCACTGGGTTATTTGTTTTTCAGGTGTGGAGTTTGGTGAGCTCTTTATAGATTTTGGATACTAGCCCTTTGTCCGATATGTCATTTGCGAATATCTTTTCCCATTCCGTTGGTTGCCTTTTAGTTTTGTTGGTTGTTTCCTTTGCTGTGCAGAAGCTTTTTATCTTCATAAGGTCCCAGTAATTCACTTTTGCTTTTAATTCCCTTGTCTTTGGGGATGTGTCGAGTAAGAGATTGCTACGGCTGAGGTCAGAGAGTATTTATAATTTTTTAAAGCAGGCTTCATGCCCAACGTGGGGCTTGAACTCATGACCCTGAGATCAAAACCTGAGCTGATATCAAGAGCCAGCACTTACCTGACTGAGCCACCCATGCACCCCCACATTTACATTTTAGTAACAGTACTGTCCAAATGATGAAAATGTTTTATAATCTCCTCTGTTCAACATGATTACTGCTAGCCAGATGTGGCTGTTGAGCGCTTGAAATGCAGCCAATGTGACTGAGGAACTAAATTTTTCATTTTCAGTTTGACTTTAGATAGCCACACGTGGCTCTTGGCTACCATACTGGACAGCTCAGTGCTAGAAAAATCCCTGTGGCAGTGGTACGGATGATGGACCAGATGAGAGCATGACTGGAAGGACTTAGAAGACTTTATAACAATACATGTGAATACGTGTGAAATAATGTGATCCCAAATCAAGGCTGGGGTCATGGGAATGCGTAGAGGTGACCAACTTGAGAACTACTTAGGAAATTAAACAGGTGGAATTTGGGATCTTATTTGACATGAGAGAGGAGCTCTGATCACAAGAACAGAATGAGTACTAAGGAGTGGGGACAAATAAGTATACTTAAGAGAATGAGGCCAGGTCCAGACTACGGAGCAGCAGGGCTTGGATTGACATGGTAGGCAATAACACGTTGGTCTGGCATATAATGCCAGTCGTCTCTAACTATGCAAGACAGGTTGTAAGTGAGAGAGACTGCAGGCAGAGACAACAGCTGGGAAGTAGACCTTGGCGTGGTTGAGAGTGGCCTGGACGAGGTGGAGATTGTGGGAGGGTAGATAAATGGGTAAACTCAGGCTAATGATAATCAACATCATTTAAACATAAGGGACTATGGAAAGAGAACAGTTAATGAGAAATCCATGTTTTCCAGTCTGATAGGGAAAAGGAAATGGCAAAGTGAATTCAGGATTATTAGGCACCTATCTATGAATTAGGCACTATGCTAGACACTTTCACACAAATCTTCTCTGTGGGATATTAGACAAACTGGTGTTGTCACTGAGGGAAATGCGTTGGCCAAAAAGAGGGCATAGTTAGTAGAGTTCCACTGTGTATATTTTGAATGTGACTTATAGTCCAATTGGAAGATTTACTTTTTTATACGTATTTTTGTTGAGGAGGTGACAAAAGAGAATAAAGGATGTATAGGCAGCAGGGTTTTTTTTTTTTTTAAAAACACACCTACTTACATAGTTTATTTGATTAATGAACAGTTTTAAGAGATTTTGTTAATGGGTAGTTTCATGGTAATAGATCCGAAATTATTATTATTTTTTGCTTAAACAATGGAAATTTATGGTCTTAGAGTTCTGGAGGCTAGAAACCTGAAATCAAGGGGACAGCAGGGTTGTTTCTGTCTGAAGGATGTGAGGAAGAATCTGTTCCATGCCTTTGCTTCTGGTGGATTGCTGGCCAACTTTGGCATTCCCTGGTTCACAGATACATCATTCTGATCTCTAATTTCATGCTCACAGGTTCTTCCTGTGTGTGTGTGTATCCGCGCGCAACTGTCTCTCTTTTATAAGGACACCAGTAATACTGGATTAAGGGCTCATCTTACTCCAGTATGACCTCATCCGTCTTAGCGTATTCCATCTGCAATGACCCCGTTTCCACATTCTGAGATGCTGGGGGCTAAGACTTCAATGTATGAATTTGGGAGGAGGACACGGTAATAGTCTTCCCTCTTGTCCCCTCACGTGCAAATACATTCACCCGATCCCGATGCTCCCCAAAGTCTTATCTCATTTCAGCGTCAAAGCTAAACTCAAACTTCACCTACATCAAGAATGGATGAGACTGGGGATATGATTCATCCTGGGACAAATTCCTTTCCATCCACGAACTTGTAAACTCAGACAACAAGTTATCTGCTTCTAAAATACAATGACAGAACAAACATAGCATAGACATTCCCATTCTAAAAGGGAGAAACTGGATGGCAGAAAAGAGTCATGCGTCCCAAATTACCTGAAACCTAGCAGGGCAAATTCTATTAAGTTTTGAGGCTTTTGAATAATCCTCTTTGGCTTAATGCTCTGTCCTCTCAGGATCTGCTATTATTTTATGAAGCTATTGTTTTCATAGCTAAAAGGACTTTGCCCTTCAAAGTCAGTAGGAATATAATAGGAAAACACTTTAAGGAATGTTATGCATAGAAAAGTGTAAGCAGCAGGCAGCAGCTCAACAAAACAGGTGCTTAGTAATATTCAATCAGCTAAACCGAAATACACCTAGTTCAATACTCCAACATAACTTTAAAATAAAACAATAAGGTTGTGAGGTGAGAAAACAGGAGAAAACTAAGTAATAACTTAGTTTTAGGGCTTGGGTTAGCTTATTTATCACTGAACACTTTAGTATGAGGGTCTTCTTTTTGCTTCTCTTTATAGTAAAAATACCACAACAATAATAATTCAATCAAATGTACTAGTTAACACTAATTACTTAAAAAAAATTTTTTTAACGTTTATTTATTTTTGAGACAGGGAGAGACAGAGCATGAACGGGGGGAGGGTCAGAGAGAGAGGGAGACACAGAATTGAAACAGGCTCCAGGCTCCAAGCTGTCAGCACAGATCCCGACACGGGGCTCGAACTCACGGACCGTGAAATCATGACCCGAGCTGAAGTCGGCCGCTTAACCGACTGAGCCACCCAGGCACCCCACTAATTACTTTTAAAAAAAAGTTTACTTATTTATTTTGGGAGAGAGAGAGAGAGAGAGAGAGTGAGCAGGGGAGGGGCAGAGAGAGAGGATCTCAAGTAGGGACTGGACCATCACCATGAAGCCTGGCATGGGGCTTGAACCCATGAACTGTGAGATTATGACCTGAGCCGAAACCAAGAGTTGGGCCTTTAACTGACTGAGCCACCAGGTGCCCCAGTAACACTAGCTACTTTAACAGCTAATCCCCAAAATCTTGGTGGCTCAGCTTTTTTTTTTTTAAGTTTATTTATTTATTTTGAGAGAGACAGAAATAGAGTGAGTGAGTGAGGAGCAGAGACTGAGGGAGAGAGAGAGAATCTCAAGCAGCCCCTACGTGGGGCTCAAACTCACGACCGTGAGATCATGACCTGAGCCAAAACCAAGAGTCGGACACTTAACCGACTGAACCACCCAGGTTTTCCCAGTTGGTGGCTTACTTCAATGAAAGTCTATTTCTTAGTTATATAACAATCCAATGCAGCTGTGTGGAGCACAACCTTCCACATGGGACCCAGGATCCTTCCACGTTGTGGACCTCCATCTCCTAGGGCCTTAGAGTCCTTTGCTTCCAGGCAGGAAGAGATAAAGCATAAAAAGAAGGTATCGATGGGCCACTTATCCTCACTTTTCATTGGCTCAAAACCTGCCATATGACCCCACTTAGATGCATATAGCTTGGGAAATGTAATCCTAGAGCAGGGGCCACTTCTCAGGACGTCTCTATGTTATGCAAAGTGAGCACCAATCCTTGGTGGGAAGCTAGTCATTGCCATCACGCCAGACTAGATTATGTTGATAGTCCTCACTACTCTTTGGTATTTCTTGTCTCCATCTTGATACCACTGACCCTGTCCCCCTCACATCTCCTCCTACCTCCTCAGGGCTACACATGTAGTTTACTCATATTTTCCAGTTGTTTTATAGGCCTGGCTCTCTAGCCATTCTTGGAATCCTCTTTGGAATTTACTTCTATGGGAAACACATAATATAAGACAAGGAAATAACTGGTAAGTCCCAGAAACATAATCAGATATTGTATAAATCTAGAGTAAACCTTTACAGGAATGAGCAAATGGGATCTACATTCCCCTCTTAAGAAGGAAGTATTGAAGTTCACACCCCCATTTGTTCTGTGAACTCTCCAGCATTAAGGGGGTTATTAAAAAGTATTAAGTGATGAGAGACTGGGTTTAAGAATTGTTTATTAGACCTATGTTCTAGGCCTCAGGTGAAATGAATTCAATCAGAATTTTGACAAATATTTAGCAACCTGCTGCTCTATAGAAAGCACTTCTGGGGCGCCTGGGTGGCGCAGTCGGTTAAGCGTCCGACTTCAGCCAGGTCATGATCCCGCGGTCTGTGAGTTCGAGCCCTGCATCGGGCTCTGGGCTGATGGCTCAGAGCCTGGAGCCTGTTTCCGATTCTGTGTCTCCCTCTCTCTCTCTGCCCCTCCCCCGTTCATGCTCTGTCTCTCTCTGTCCCAAAAATAAAAATAAACATTGAAAAAAAAATTAAAAAAAGAAAGCACTTCTACTGAGATCTTAAAAGACACAAAGAAAAAAAAATTCCTTGGGTAAGTCTCTGTCCTTCTGTAACGTTAAATAGCCCTTTACTGGATCCGTTGGGCAAATTCTAACCAAATGCATGTCTCTGAAGTGATGTATTTCGGACATGGAAACAGAGTACAATGTGGTTGAACACTAGCCAGTGACATATTTTAAACTTGCCAGGAGTGATATTTCTTGTCATCATAGAGACAATTAAACAGGGTTCATATCCTAAAACATAGGGCAACCAACATAAAAATGATACAAGAGGGTATTGTAGAGTCTACCTTCTAATTTTCACTTGAAATCTCTGCCAGATAAATTACTAACCTTCATGTCAAGAGAATGAAGTCTCTATTCCTTAAATCTCCACTAAGGCTGAGCAAGATGATTTAATTATCTGCTAGCTTATTTTTACTCATCAGCAGAATGAAAATGATGATTTCTACCTACTTACCTTTCAGGGTTAGCTCTGGGCTGGTAGGAACACATTTCATTATAAAGAGGAGATACTATTACACGTGTGTGTGCTTTCCTTTATCTTAGCACTATTGCTTGTAATAACACACACCTGGGATGGAAAGAAGGCATCTTCCTTAATAACAAATGCATAAGATTACTGGCTCTGCCCAATTGCATATTTCACCTAAAGGACAAACTGGAGTGTGTGAAGCAAGAGCTGGAGAGGAAATTCATGCAATTGGAATGTGCATTCTTCACAGGGTCTTTGGCAGAACTAACTACCAGGGAGTGCCCTAATGGGAGGTACCAGTGTCAAGGCTCCAAGCAAAGCTAGAATCTCCCTGTAGTGAGCAGAAAAACTGGATCCTGAGATTTCTACTCTGGTTTGGTTAACACTGGGGATTCTGAGCTCCGAAGACGAGCCAGACACAAGCCATGTGCCAAGGGAGCATGCCTATTTTACAAGAAGCTCTTAGATTTACAGGCCTAGAGCAGGGAGGTCCACAATAAAAGGAAGTGGGATGAAGTATTCTGTAATCCTAGGCAGGCATGCAGCTGGGTTCTGGATACCATTTCATGGTAATGAAGACCAGGGCCAGTCCCTTAACCTTGGCTTCTTATCTATAAGTAAAAATGGGTGGTAGTAGGAATATGGCATAGGAAATATTGTCAATAATATCTTAATAACTTTATATGGTGACAGATGGCAACAATACTCATCATAATGAGCATCTCATAATATATGTAATTGTCCCATCTCTATGTTGTACACCTGAAGCTGTATAATGTATGTACATCAAGTGTACTTCAATTAAAAATAAAAATACAAAGAAAAGTAAAAATAAAAATAATGCAGTTAGTGAAATTCTTTCAAAGCAGCAGATTATGAGAGAAGCATAATAAAAGGACACACACACATACTTGCACACACACACACACACATACATACATATAATTTTTTTTTTTTAATGATGGGATAGTTAGATTCCAAAAGTTGCTTTCAATCTTAGGGTTTGCAATGAAGTTAACCAGTTGGATGGCAGAACTTCATTCATTCTCTAGTTGCCTCTGGTTTTTAAGGAGGTGGCCTCACCAGGTGTGTGGTAGTATAAGTAGAAATGCCTTTGTTTTTCTGTTTTGTTTGTATTCTTTTCATTGCTATTGGCCTAGAACATCATTGTTTTCTCTATGAAGTGATGATGAAAAGGAAAACTAACCTGCTCCTTAAGAGAAGCTGAGCCAAAGGCAAGTTGTTGTATTTAACAATACACTTCAGAGAAGAATAGCAATGATAAGTGGGACCCAGGATTTCTGATCCCAGTTCACATTCCTAGGAGGATTTGGGAGGACAGAAGGACAGAGCTGCCATATTGGGGGTTGGGGTGGAGGGAAAGGAAGGAGAAGGAAAAAAACCTATGCTTTGCCTACAGGAGCATCAGCCTGAGCTTGATGTTAGGCCCATCCCTGTGCTAAAGGGTTGTTACTGACTTTGATTATGCCCTTGCAAGACACAGTGCATGGTTTAGGTTCTTGAGTCTGGAGAAATTCTTTTCAACAATGGCATGGTGAGTTGCATTTCCATCTTAAAATTTGAAGGACATAACTATGCATGAGTCACTTCTGAAGTATTGGGAGGCCAGCCAAACCCTAAATTCACTTGTGTTCCTTTGGGTTTGTTCATAACCAACTATGCATGTCTGTCACACCCACCCCCGTAGGACTAAGTAACCCAGCAGCAACTCTTGTGTGCCACTCTTCTGTAGCCTTCATACCTCATATGGGCCTCTGTCCTCCCAGAGTCCTTCTGTCCTCCCAGAGTCCTTCTGGAGCTTGAACAGGCATTAGCAGTCCTATGTCCTGCTTATTATTCCTATTTCCTTAAGACGTGAACAAGACATCTAATTTTCTCAAGCATCATCTTTCCCCATTAAAACAAACAGCCCCATCTTGCCTTAAAAACACAAGTGTACCTTCAATTTTCTGCTTTCATGTTTTTTTTTTAAATAAAGTTTATTCATTTATTTCTGAGAAAGAGGGAGCACAAATGGGGGAGGGACAGAGAGAGAGAGAGGGAGACACAGAATTGAAGCAGGCTCCAGGCTCTGAGCTGTCAGCACAGAGCCCAGAGCGATCATGACCTGAGCCAAAGTCTGATGCTTAACTGACTGAGCCACCCAGGTGATCTTGATTTCATCTCAGGTCGTGATCTCACGGTAAGATTGAGCCCCGGTGGGGCTCTGCATTGAGCTTGGACCCTGCTTAAGATTCTCTCTCTCCCTCTCTCTCTGACCCTCCCCCATTTGTGTATTCTCTCTCCAAAACAGACAGACAGACAGACAGACACACACACACACACACACACACACACACACACACTCATACATTCCTTCATGTAACTTCAGAGCAGCCTTCCTCCCCTCCCCCAACCAAAGCATCATTAATCTCATCATATCTCTGATACCTGGGACTGTGAAGGTAGGTGTTCTGAGATGTTTGTTTTGAATACGTAATCTTTAGAAAGATAATGAACACACTTGTACTCTGACATCACAAAGTTACTTTTAAACAATGTAAAGTGAATGATGTTACGTATCCCTTGACTAAGGAATGTAATAAAACCTATCAGAGAGAACTACTGTCCTTGTACAATAAAGAAAGTTTGTAAGTCACGCTCTTCATTGTTGCATTTTACAGCAAACTAGGAAGTTTTGTGAGGAAGAGGCCTTGATTTGAATCCACAGATGGTCAGTTCTGATGTTGAGGATTCTCAACATCTCAGTGAAATGGCCTGGCATGGTGGGAGAGTTACTGGCTGGGTGAGGGACAGCTTCTTCTTTAATTTAGATTTTGCTTTGCATTTGCATATTAATGAAATAATTTTGGAATCTTAGCCATGTGTTGAATATTTTTCTTCAAATAATCTTGTGTCTGGAAGGACTTTATTTTATTTATTTATTTTTTTTATTATTTATTTATTTATTTATTTTTTATTTTTATTTTTATTTATTTATTTTTTTTGGAAGGACTTTACAAATAGTATGTAAAATCTTTCTCACTCTTTCTCAGTCTTCTTTTGTCAACTAAGATAGTACCAGACCATTTTGGGCAGGATCATTTACTGGGCATTCACTCAGTCGATCTATTTAAATATGAAAGTTCTTATTAGGGCAAAGCTATATAGGCTTATTGGAAAAATGAAAAAAATAATAAACAAGCAAAAAGAAGAATATAAACAAAAAAAATCCCTTCTCTCCATCTCATCTATCCACTCTAGAACATTCTATTGTATAACTTTCAAAATCTTTCAGTCTGCTTTCACACACACATGTGCCCATGCACACACACACGTTCATATATACTTTTTATATTTAAGATATATTTCAGTTCTGCAAAACTCTTTTTAAGTAACAGCTGTATTAAGTTCTAATTCATGTACCATAAATTCACTTTTAAAGTACACGATTCTGTGGTTTTTAGCATATTCACAGGATTGTACATCCATCAGCATTATCTAATTCCAGAACATTTTTATCATTGCAAAAAGAAATCCCATATCCATTAGCAATTACTCCCCATACAATATCTAGCCTTTTGTGTCTGGCTTCTTTCACCTAGTGTAATGTTTTCAAGGTTTACCTGTATCATAGCAGGTATCAGAACTTCATTCATTTTTATGGTGGAATGCTATGATATTCTATGGATATACCACATTTTGTTAATCCATTCATCAGATGGTAAACAATGCATTGTTTTCACTTTTTGGCTATTATAAACACTGTTACAAACATTAATGTACAAGTTTTTTTTTTTAATGTTTATTTATTTTTGAGAGAGAGACAGAGTGTGAGTGGGGGAGGAGCAGAGAGAGAGGGAGACACAGAATCTGAAGCAGGCTCCAGGCTCTGAGCTGTCAGCACAGACCCCGACGCGGGGCTTGAACTCACCAACCGTGAGATCATGACCTGAGCTGAAGTCGGACACTTACGGACTGAGCCACCCAGGCGCCCCTATGTACAATTTTTTATGTGGATGTATGTCTTCAGTTCTCTTGAGTAGATACTTAGGATTGGAATTGATGGGTCACATGGTAACATGATGTTTAAACTTTTGAGGAACTGCTGAAGTGTTTTCCAAAGTGTCTACACCATTTTGCATTCCTTCCAGCAGTGTATAGGGGTTCTGATTTTCCATGTCCTCACCAGAACTTGTTATTATCTGTCTTTTTATTATAGCCATCCTAGTGGGTATGAAGTGGTGTCTCATTGTGGTTTTGATTTGCATTTCTCTGATGACTAATGACGTTGAGCATCTTTCCATGTGCTTATTGGCCAATTTTTATATCTTCTTTGAAGAAACATCTATTCAAAAATTTTTTCCAATCATCTAATTTTTTTTTTTAATGGCTGAGTTGTAGAGTTATTTATTCTGGATAGGAATCTCTCTCTCTCTCTTTTAAATGTTTATTTATTTTTGAGAGAGAAAGCACAAGCAAGGGAGGGACAGAGAGAGAATGGGAGACAGAGAATCCAAAGCAGGCTCCAGGCCCCGAGCTATAGACAGAGAGCCCAACACAGGACTCAAATTCACAAACTGTGAGATCATGACCTGAGCTGAAGTTGGATGCTTAACTGACTGAGACACCAGGTGGCTCTGGATATGAATCTCTTATCAGATATATGCTTTGCAAATATTTTCTCCCATCTTTGGGTTGTCTTTTCACTTTTTTGATGATGTCCTTTGAAATACTAAAGTTTTAAAATTTGATGAGACTCAATTAATTTTTTCTTTTGTTGCATGTGCTTTTGACTTCATTTCTAAGAAACCATTGTCTAAGCCAAAGCCACAAATATTTAATTTTTTGTTTTTGTCTAAGAGTTTTATAGTGTTAGCTCTTACATTAGGTCTTTGATCCATTTTGAATTAATTTTTGTATATGGTGTGAGGTAGGCATCCAACTTGATTTATTTGCATGTGGATAGCCAGCTGTTCCATTTATTGAAAAGATTACTCTTTCCCCATTGAATGGTCTTGGCACTATTAAAAATGGTTAAAATTGAGTGACTATAAATGTGAAGATTTATTTCTGGACTCCCACTTCTATTCCATTGATCTATATGTTTATCCTTATGCCAGTACCACACTCTCTTGATTTTGAAATTGGGAAAGTATGAGTCCTCTAATTTCATTAATCTTTTTTCAGGATTGTTTTGGCGGTTCTGGATTCTTTGCACTCCCACATGAATTTTAGGATCAACTTTCCAGTGTTTGCAAAAACATAGCCTGGGATTTTGATAGGGATTTTATTGAATCTGTAGATTGCTTTAGGCAATATTGCCATCTTAACAATATTGTCTCTTGGGGCACTTGGTGGTGGCTCAGTCAGTTAAGCATCCAACTTTGACTCAGGTCATGATTTTGTGGTTCATGAGTTTGAGCCTCACATCACGCTCTGTGCTCACAGCTCAGAGCCTGGAGCCTGCTTCAGATTCTGTATCTCCTTCTCTCTGCCCCTTGCTTACTCACATTATGTCTCTCTCTCTCTCTCTCAAAGTAAATAAACATTAAAAAAAACTTTTAAGAGCAAAATAAAACAATATTGTCTCTCAATCCATGAACATGGGATGCCTTTCCATTTATTTAGATCTTTAGTTTCTTTCGAAGATGCTTTGTAGTTTTCATTGTACAGGTCTTGAACTTCTTTTGTTAAATTTATTTTAAAGACTACTATTTTTTTGATGCTATAGTAAATGGAGTTGCTCTTCATTTTTGGATTGCTCATTGCTAGTGCTTAGAAAACAATTGATTTTTTAAAAATTTTTTTTGTTTATTTATTTTTGACAGAGAGAGAGAGAGGAACAGAGTGTGAGCAGGGGAGGGGCAGAGAGAGAGGGAGGCACAGAATCTGAAGCAGGCTTTAGGCTCTGAGCTGTCAGCACAGAGCCTGATGCAGGGCTGGAACCTGCAAACTGTGAGATCATGACCTGAGCTGAAGTCGGATGCTCAACCAACTGAGCCACCCAGGCGTCCCATAAATACAATTGATTCTTGTACATGTATTATCTTATATCCTCTTATCTTTCAAAAAATTGTGAACATCTTTCTATGTCAGAAAATATAGTTGTATAACATCATTTTAGTGACCTTGTAGTATTTTGCTTTAATATTTTAATAAAAACATTTAATAAAAAGTTCACTGTGATTTTTTATTTAACCAGCTCTGCACTTTTAGACATTTAAGTTCTTTTAAACTTAAAAAAAAAAAAAAAAGCTAAAATAATTCTGATACAAACTTGCCACTAAATCTTTGCAAACTTCCTTAATTTTTTCCTGGATATAAATGTCCACAAGCAGAGTTGTTAGGGTAAAATATATGCACATTGAAGTCATTTGCTAAGCACTGCAAACATTGCCCTCCTGAAAAGTAATAAGGTTTTTACTTCAACCAAGGCTGTGATACTTCATTCACTAAATCTGTTTTATTATTTAAAAAATATCTTTTCTAGTTTGGTAGGTGAAAGATGAGTCTCATTGGTGCTTTGCTTGCATTTCAATTCCCAGGAAGGTCAAAAAAGTTTTCATGTTTATTAGCATAGAAAAAATTTTTTCCTGTTAATTATATTGTCTCTTATCCTTGAATATTCAGCTTTTGCTAATTGTTTTGTGAAAGCAGTTTATATATTAAAGTTATTAATCCTATGTCCTTTATGGTGAACATTTTCTCCTCTCATTTGTTTTCCATTTTTGTTTTGTTATGGTGCTTCTGGGTGTACGAAACTTTCAGTTTTTATGTCAGCTTATCAATCTTTGTGGCTTCTCCTTTTGGTGTTACACGCACGAATTCCTTTCCCTATCTTTTTATTTTTGAAGAGCAGACAGAAGATTAAATAAGTACACTGCCTTCTTCCTAGCACCTGTCCCAGTATTTAATAAATATGCTGGTCATTTCTCTTTCCTTTGAACTGTACCACTTTTATGCTTATGTCCATCTTTGCTCAAGCACTGTTCTCACACCGCCTTCCCCCCTTCTCCAACCTTCACCGCTCCAGTCCTGCTTCCTCTGAGGTACTTAAATCGCCGAGAGGTGTCCTGCACACAGGACCAAATCTCAGCCTCGGGGTGGGGGTATCCTCTGCTCCGAAGCCAGCTTGACAGCGTCAGTAATTCGCTCAACATCTCTCCGTTTATCTGTAAAATTTAGCAGATTGGGCATCTAAAGGATTTCCTCCAAAGTGCCTTTGCACAAGTTTGGCAAACGACAACCTCCGCTATTGGCTGTCTTTTAAATGTGTATGTCCCGCCACTCCCAATTCTCCGTCAGCTCCTTGGATCCCAGACTCGGTACGTGGCGGCAGTGCCGTTTCTATCGTTGGCGCACAGTGTCTGAGAATTGACGGGACTTGTCTTTTGACAACTGAGACTTGTCCGGGAAGCCACAATGTCTTTGATGTAAGTTCTGCAGGCAGCGCCAGCTTGCTCTGATGTCTCACCCAAATTCTCTGCAAGCCGACTCCCTTGTCCGAGGTCCAGAGCTGGCTTTCCTCACTGGTGTGTGACCGTGAGTAGCTGGAGAGGAAAAATATCTGATTTCTGCGCGGGGCGTGGGAAGGTGGGGCGGTCCCGGCTCCCGCCGCAACCGCCAGGGTAGAAGCCCGGGAACGCCTTCCGCGCTCCCCGCCCGCGAAGTTTGCAGCGCGCAGCGCGTTCGCAGAGACCTCGTCTCCTGGCCCGAGGCTGGGCGCTGTCAGTTCCTGCTCCGTTGGTTGCCGGCTCCAGCCGCTGCAGGTTCCAGACCAGAGAAGCCGCCCCCACGCCGCGGGCTCCAGGCGCGTGGGGCGGGGGTGCGGTCGGCCGCCGCCCACACCCCGGGCTGAGCTCGCTCTTCCCGGGAGGATCGTGCGCTGCAGGATGGCGGCGGCTGCGTGGGCTCCAGGCTGGGCAACGAGGCCAGTCCTGCTCCTGCTGCTGCTGCTGCTGCTGCCGCCGCCGCCCCTGCTGCGGGCGGTGAGCGCCTCTCGGGAACCCCGGGCCGCGGCCCGGCTCAGCCTGCACCCGCCCTACTTCAATCTGGCGGAGGCGGCGAGGATTTGGGCCACCGCCACCTGCGGGGAGCGGGAGCCTGGCGGCGCGCGGCCCCGGCCCGAGCTCTACTGCAAGTTGGTGGGGGGGCCCACCGCCCCGGGCAGCGGCCACACCATCCAGGTAAGGTCCCGGAGCGAGCGAGGGGTGGCAGGGGGCGGGGCCCCCTCCCCGCTCTGCCCAGCGTGCTCTGCCCAGCTACTGCACGCGGGGGGAGGGGGTCCTTCCCCAGCGTACGCTGGAGAGCCCAGGTGACCCGGACGGGGCCCCCAGCCCCGCGCGGGCCGGCGACCCCGGTGCTAGGCGCGGTGCGGAGGTGCGAACCTGCGGGGCACCAGGCTTGCAGACGCGCCGCCCGAGGCAGGGACGGGTAGAGCGCGCGAGGTGAGTGAAGGCTGAGGTTAAGTTTGGGCGCGCTGAGCAGAAAGTCCCAAGGTGCGCCCCGAAGTGCGTACACAGTACGGAACTGTCGCCCCGTCCTGCCGTCCTGCCCCAGTCACTCAGGTAGCGCCTGACCAGGCCTTGAGTGCCCTGGACGCCTCCTCCTAGGCCCTTCTTTCTCCCCGACCTTATTCGGAGAAGTTGGTAGCAGTGGGTTTCCGTGGCGTATTTGGAGAGAACTTTTAGGTTATATCGGTAGTATCACTCCGATGTCACCCAAAAGATGCACCTCACCGCACCGCCTGAAGTGCCACCATTCAGGGTCTCTGGGGCGAGTGAGATGAAATGGGCAGCAATGGACGCGACGCTCGGGGTCCGTCAGAGACTCAGTGCGAACACCTGGTGCGAATGATAGTGTTGCTGGTGCTTAATCAGCATCTGGACGTGAGCCAGGTGCTGACACACGACCCTCGCAACAGCTCTGGGAACTGGATCCGCGAGCAGGCTGAGAAACGTGCCAGCGTCTTCAAGTAGGGTAGGGAGATTTGAACCCAGTCCTGACTCCAAATTTTCTTTACACTGAGCCATAATTCATAATTGCCTCCCTCCTTCTACTGGGAAGTATTGCTGAGGAATAGGAAAGTGTTGCCGGAAGAGGGAGTAATTTTGGAGCTTGGGCTCCAAAGGCAAAGGATTGTCATTGAGAATCTAGGTCAGTGTTGTAGAAACTCTTGGTTGTGCATTTCCATAAATAACAAATTGTTGAACATGCAATTATAAATTGTGTACATGTATTGCTTTATTAGTATATTGTGTGTACTATAAAACACACAAGAATAGAAATAAAAATTAAAATGACAATGATGAAAATACTTTTAATTTTATTAACAGCGCCTTTTAATTTTGCTTTCTCTAAATACTTAATTTGTTATTGTGTAGAGCTATTTATAAATATCCAGATGTAATTATTTATATAAATAGTTTTGACAAGTTGAGTTGAGCACTTATGATCCAGCAACTCAAGGTTGGTTTTACATTAATGCTTGAAATTAGTGATTGTCCTAGCTGGAAAGATACTTCAAAAAAAAAAAAAAAAATGGGTAGATTCCAGAAGGACTGCATTGACCACTGAGTTCCAGAACCAGTTACATAATCACAGAGTACAGTGCAAAATGAAAATGTGGAGCACCTTGTCCAAAAACTATGAATTTCAAATGGTGATAGCGGAATATTAAATTAACTGAGGAGACTTTCTGAGCATGGGATTCTGTGTAACTCCACAGGTCTGATATTGCCTGAATTCATTAAATCATGGTACTCATATTTCTGCCCCATCCTTCAGTTATTCTAAAAATTTTTTAAAGTAGACACTTGGCCAGTCAATGTTTGCTTTTCAAATGGCATTAAGTACTTCTTGGTAGGAAGGTATTGTGTTTTAGTGGAAGGTAGGAAGGTAGTGTGTTTAGTGATTCAAAACTCACTGCAGGTCCTTTTTTTTTAATATTAAAATATATTACAAAATTCTGTGTCCATGTTTTTAAAATGTGCAAACATAGGGGCGCCTGGGTGGCGCAGTCGGTTAAGCGTCCGACTTCAGCCAGGTCACGATCTCGCGGTCCGTGTGTTCGAGCCCCGCATCAGGCTCTGGGCTGATGGCTCAGAGCCTGGAGCCTGTTTCCGATTCTGTGTCTCCCTCTCTCTCTGCCCCTCCCCCGTTCATGCTCTGTCTCTGTCTCAAAAATAAATAAACGTTAAAAAAAAAAAATTTAAAAAAAATAAAAAAATAAAAAAATAAAAAAAAAATGTGCAAACATAAGAACCTTTAGAGTAACACAATTCTGTCTTTTCAACAGCCAAAAAATGAAACATTTCCAAACATCTATTTCCCAAAACACTCTTTTCAAAGTGAACATTTCTTGGGGCACCTGGGTGGTTCAGTCGGTTAAGTATTGGACTTGGGCTCAGGTCATGATCTCGCGGTTTGTGAGTTCGAGCCCCACGTTGGGCTCTGTGATGATAGCTCAGAGCCTGGAGCCTGCTTCGGATTCTGTGTCTCTCTCAATCTCTGCCCCTCCCCTGCTCATGCTCTGTCTCTGTCTGTCTCTCAAAAAATAAACATTAAAAAAAAATTTTAAAAACATTAAAAAAAACCCAAAGCATCCATTTCTTTAAAACAGTATTTACCTTTTCACACATCGTTAAAACAACACCTTTACCTTGGTAAGTACCCTTATTTTTTGTAAATATCTATCAGGTCGTGTACTACTGGCAGCCCATGTCATCCCAGAATAAGCAGATTTAGAATTTTTGTGGAAAAAAAAAAGTGTGACTCATCTTTAAATTTCAAATTCTTTTAAGTAGGTTACCATGAGAGAACCGGTGAATCTGTGCCATCAAAACAATTTCATTATCACTCCTCCTTGTAGTACAAGTTTGGAACTGTTCTGCCCTTCAGGAGAATAGAATCCACATGTCCACTTAACCAGGCACATGCAAGCTTTGATGTGTCATGGTCAGATGATAGCTGGTGGAACCCCTCCTCCTCTTCCCTTGGACAGACAGACTCTCAGGACCATTGTGACCAGGTGACTTGAGGACAGGGTAAAGGCCCTATGCCACCTGCACATTCAGTATTAGTAAGACTGAGTTTCTTCATTTTTAAGTAAAATAAACAAGTTTTAATATTCCCTTCTGCCATCCCATTGGATTGTCTGGCACATCCAGCTTGGAGAGAACTGTCCTAATTATGGAAAGAGTAAACGCAAGCAGAAGAAAGGTATCAAAGAAATTTTCTGCTGTCTCCTCTCCCATGGATTTGCCTAGGAATGGACTGATCTTCATTCCCCTCCTCACTGGTTGTTTTTGTTTTGTTTTGTTTTGTTTTGTTTTGTTTTGTTTTGTTTTGTTTTGTTTTGAATGCTCATAGGTTGATACTACTTTTTGGAGGTCCAGAAAAGTCCTTTCTGGTCTGATGGAGTTTCGTTGGTCCTTAAACCTTGGTTCACAGTCCTAGATAGAGTAGGAAGTGGCCTTTCTGAGGTCATTCAGCAGACTGCATTTCTAGGCCAGGCCATAGACAGTGGAAAAATAATGCCATCTGGTGTTACGCCGTATTCTTCCGTAAAAATAAGGAGAGCAAAAGTTGCTGCTGAATAGTGCTTTCTGCTTCCACAGTTGAGGGCTTGAGGAGATCTCCCTGATTGCTCACGTGAGAGGTTCTTCCCTAATGAGGACAGAGAAGACAGGGAAGGGGAGTTCTAAGAGCTGGGCTATGAGATGCTCACTCTAGCCCATTGTTGGCAACACCTGGTATAGACCCTGCCTTTCAGAAAACTGCGGGGTGATGGGAGATGAGTGGGAAAAGAAAGAGAGACTGGGATTGATCAATTGGTTGTACCTGAATGATGGTGATCTTGAATCTTATGTATAGCTCAAGATGGGAAATGGAGAAGAGTTAATAAGTTCTATTTCTTTCAGCTTTCTAAAAATAAATCTTTAGGGCCAGCCAGGGTTTAGAATTTCAGGCAGAAGGATTTTGCAAAAAATGTAAAAAATGAATAAAAGTCATGTCTTTGAATAAAACCTGGGCTTATGGTTCTGATTCTGTAATAATAATTCTGATACTTGAATGGTAGCACGTGTCGATAGGTAGAGGATTTTAAAAGTCTGAGGTTTTTGTTTGTTGTGTGAAAAGTATCTGCTGTGGTTTCTCTGGACTTCAAATTCATTAAATAAGATTTTATATACTTGTTACTGCTCAGACATAAAGTTTTTGGTGTTTGAGAGCTCTGTGATTCAGGGATTTTGTCTGTCTGGTTCACAGCTGTATCCCATGCTTAGCCGCAAAGGCTGGTACAGTATATGTGCTCAGAAAATATTGAAGGAGAGGATGGTGAAGACACAGCTAAAGGCGGTAAAGAAGTTTGTAAAGACTATACAAGGAAAATGCACAAATTAATTCTATTCCGCTGAGAAGAAACTCCCACTGAAATCTGTCACACTTTATGCTTCAATTTTAAATGTTTACTTACCTATGGAATCAAAACACATTATTATTTCTGACATCTGCTAGAGATGATGGCAAAATGTTAGTGGAAGGCTGCATTGAAAATATAACCTTGTGTTTGGTTTAGTTTGGCATTAACACTACACTCACCAGGAACGAAGTGAACCTGTTTACCAAATATATGATGCCGATTTTGTACATTGACAATTCAACACATCTTTTGTATGTTCCTTAATTACATTATAATTTATGTGTAGGAACGTGTATCTAACCTGAATGACAGTGGTAGGGGAGCTTGCACACACTGGTCAGTTACAGCCAAGAGCAGGAATGCTTGGCACAAAGCAGGCTAGGTTGTGTGTTTGTGTAACTCGGACTAATGGTCATAAACAGGAAACTCAATTTCACTAAGGCTGTTTATAGAACTATTGTGAAAGAGAAACCATTTGTTAGCTTCAACAAGGGCCTTTTCCTTTGTGAAACTGATAGGAAAGTCTGAAGCAAGGGCTGAGAAATGAAGACATTTATTATTCCACTGATACATTTGTAACAATTCTTAGGTGTGTTATTTTGAAACTTCAGACAAATGACTCCAGTCAGCAATTTAAAGATGAATAATCCTTTTTTTTAATTTTATTTTTTAAAATTTACATCCAAGTTAGTTAGCATATAGTGCAACAATGATTTCAGGAGTTGATTCCTTAATGCCCCTTACCCATTTAGTCCATCCCCCCTCCCACAACTCCTCCAGTAACCCTCTGTTCTCCATATATAAGAGTCTCTTATGTTTTTGTCCCCTTCCCTGCTTTTATATTATTTTTGCTTCCCTTCTGTTATGTTCATCTGTTTTGTATGTTAAAGTCCTCATGAGTGAAGTCATATTTGTTTTTCTCTAATTTCACTTAGCATAATACCTTCTAGTTCCAATCACGTATTGCAAATGGCAAGATTTCATTCTTTTTGATTGCCCAGTAATACGCCATTGTATACATATACCACATTTTCTTTATCCATTCATCAATTGATGGACATTTGGGCTCTTTCCATACTTTGGCTATTGTTGATAATGCTGCTATAAACATTGGGGTGCATGTGCCCCTTCGAAACAGCACAGCTGTATCCCTTAGATAAAAACCTAGTAGTGCGATTGCTGGGTCATAGGATAGTTCTATTTTTAATTTTTTGAGGAGCCTCCATACATTTTTCCAGAATGGCTGCACCAGTTTGCATTAAAGATGAATAATACTTTTTAAAAAATGATTTTCCTAATAGTTCTGTGTTTATCGACATTGGCCAAAGTTTAACAATGAAAGTTTATGCACAAATCATTTGGAGAAGACAAACATCCATGTTTTCCTCTGGAGAGCCATGTTCACTCACCAGGGTGAGGTGGAACATGGTTCCACATAGCAGGACGACAGCAATTTAAATTTTTTCCTCAACAGAGGTGCCTGGATGGCTCAGTAGGTTAAGCGTCCGACTTCAGCTCAGGTCATGATCTCAGGGTTCATGGGTTCAAGCCCTGCATCGGGTTCTGTGCTGACAGCTGAGATCCTGGAGCCTCCTTCAGATTCTGTGTCTCCCTCTCTGTCTGCCCCTCCCCTGTTCACGCTCTGTCTCTCTCTCAAAAATAAAATAAACATTAAAACATTTTTAAAATTTTTTCTCAACAAATCACAGACTACTGGAGCTCATGGACTTTCAGGGCTGTTGAAAGTGAATAGTTGGAAATGTGAATGTTCAGTCCTTGAATTGCAAGATCTTACTTCATGCTCTGAATTACCTGTGCCATTGAGAATGTGGATCATTTAATCTGAGAAAAAGAAGTATGTAGTCATAGGCAAAGGAAAGGACTTGTAAGAAAACTGTGCTTAACTCATTACAGAAAGTTAGCTGTGTGCATTTTACGTCTTCAGTGCACATATGAGTGTGAAAACTACACATTTTCTTCATATTTTTTACCAAAACTAGACTGAAGTATGAGTCATTTTTAACAGCTTTATTGAGGTGTAATTTAAGTACTATAACATGTATCCATTGTAAGTGTGAATTAAATATTAAAAAAAATTTTTTTTAATGTTTATTTACTTTTGAGACAGAGCTCAAGTGAGGGAGGGGCAGAGAGAGAGGGAGACACGTAATCCAAAACAGGCTCCAGGCTCTGAGCTGGCAGCATAGAACCCGATACAGGGCTCGAACCCACAAACCGTGAGATCATGACCTGAGCCGAAGTCGGACTCTCAACTAACTGAAAAATATTTAATTCAGGCGCCCCTGAATTAAATATTTTTTAATTAATTTATAGAGTTGTGCAACTATCACTAGAATCCAGTTGTAGAACTGGATTTCCATCGGCTGCAAAAGTTTTCTTGTGTTTATGCTTTCAGTTTCTCTACTAGTATTATTTTTGTCTCTAAAAATTTCCCATTTCTGTAAATTTCATATAAATGAAATTATACAATATGTGGTCTTTTGTGTCTGACTTCTTTCACTTGGCATAATGATTTTGAAGTTCATTAATATTTTTGTATGATTTAGTAGTTTGTTTCTTTTTGTTGCAGAAAATAGTATTCCATTGTGTAGCTACACCTCACTTTCTTTATCCCAATCAAGGACATTTGGATTGTTTTCAGGTTTGGGCTCCTATAAGTTAATGCTGCCATGAACATTCACAAACGAATCTTTGTGTAGACATATGTTTTCAGTTTCCTTGGGTAGATTCCTAGCTGTGGAATTGCTAGATCACATAGAAAATTTATATTTAAGTTTTCGAGAAACTACTTATTATTGAAATGGAGAACTGATGTCTCCAACTAATATTATGGAACTATTTAT
Organism: Felis catus; assembly: GCF_018350175.1. Taxonomy (NCBI): domain Eukaryota; kingdom Metazoa; phylum Chordata; class Mammalia; order Carnivora; family Felidae; genus Felis; species Felis catus. Next base: position 46,215,727 of record NC_058379.1, read on the forward strand.
CCCTTCAGGTCCCTCAATTTTTGCTTCTTGTACATATGAGGCTTTTTTGTTTGGTATAGATATATTTAAATTGTTATATCTTCTTGAAGGATTGGCCCTTCCCTCATTGTGTAATGTCTGTCTTTATCTTTTGTAACAATTTTTAACTTAAAGTTTATTTTGTCTGGTATTAGTATAACCATCCCAGCTCTTTTTGGGTTACTCTTTACAGGGAATACCTTTTTCTATTCTTTCACTTTCTTTTTTTTTTTAAATTTTTTTTCAACGTTTTTTATTTATTTTTGGGACAGAGAGAGACAGAGCATGAACGGGGGAGGGGCAGAGAGAGAGGGAGACACAGAATCGGAAACAGGCTCCAGGCTCCGAGCCATCAGCCCAGAGCCTGACACGGGGCTCGAACTCACGGACCGCGAGATCGTGACCTGGCTGAAGTCCGACGCTCAACCGACTGCGCCACCCAGGCGCCCCATATTCTTTCACTTTCAATTTATTTGTGTCTTTGTGTCTAAAGTGAATCTCTGGTAGATCTGTATCATGTTTTTTGTTTTTTAATCCATTCTGCAAATCTTTGCCTTTTAATTTAGAAGTCTAATCCATTTACATTTAGAGGCGCCTGGGTGGCTCAGTCGGTTAAGTGTCCGACTTCAGCTCAGGTCACGATCTCACAGTCTGTGAGTCCGTGAGTTCGAGCCCCGCGTCAGGCTCTGGGCTGGTGGCTCAGAGCCTGGAGCCTGCTTCCGATTCTGTGTCTCCCTCTCTCTCTGCCCCTCCCCCGTTCATGCTCTGTCTCTCTCTGTCTCAAAAATAAATAAACGTTAAAAAAAAATTTAGGGGCGCCTGGGTGGCGCAGTCGGTTAAGCGTCCGACTTCAGCCAGGTCACGATCTCGCGGTCCGTGAGTTTGAGCCCCACGTCAGGCTCTAGGCTGATGGCTCAGAGCCTGGAGCCTGTTTTCCGATTCTGTGTCTCCCTCTCTCTCTGCCCCTCCCCCGTTCATGCTCTGTCTCTCTCTGTCCCAAAAATAAAATAAACGTTGAAAAAAAAATTAAAAAAAAAATTTAAAGTGATTATTGATATGTGATAATTTATAAGCGTAATGCATTTACATTTAAAGTAGCCTTACTTCTGCCATTTGTTACTTGTTTCCTATATGTCTTCTATTTTTTGGTTCCTCAATTCCTCCATTCCTACCTTCTTTTGTGTTTAATTTCTTTTTCTAATGAACCATTTTGATTTCCTCATTTACTTTTCTGTATATTTTTTGGTTATTTTCATAGTGATTACTTGAGTTGATATAAACTTAGCATCAGTGGCGTCTAAAATTCTGCTTCTATACAGGTCTGTTCCCACTCTTTATGTTATTGTCACAAATTAGATCTTTTTTTTTTTTAAAGTTTATTTTATAGAGAGGTAGCAAGCGCATGAGTGGAGGAGGGGCAGAGAGAGAAAGAGGGAGAGAGAGAATCCCAAGCAGGCTCTGCGCTGTCAGCACACCTGATATGGGGCTTATTCTCACAAACCTTGAGATCATGATCTGAGCTGACATCAAGAATCCAATGCTTAACTGACTAAGCCCCTGAGGCACCCTAACAAATTAGATCTTTTACATTGTTGCCCATTGACATACATATATAATTGTTGTTCTGTACATCTCTTCTAAATCATATGGGACAAACCAAAAATTCAATAATGCTGGCTTTTGTATTATCTATGTAGTTATCTGTCCTGGTATTTCTTATTTCTTTGCATGGGTTTGAGTTATTGTCTAGTGTTCTTTCATCTCAGCTGAAAGATTCCTTTAGCTTCTCTAGCTTTTTAACCTTCAATAGAGCAGGTCTACTAGCAATAAACTCCTTCGGCTTTTGTTTATTTGGGAGTGTCCTCATTTCTCCCTCATTTTTGAAGAATAACTTACCAGGTACGGAATTCTATTTTCCTGTCAACATTTTAAATATGTTATCTCCATGCCTTCTGGTTTCCATGGTTTCAGATGAGAAATAGGCTGTTAATATTATTGAGGATCCCTTGTATGTGATAAATTGTTTCTCTTTTGCCGCTTTCAAGATTATTTTTGTCTTTTCTTTTTAATGTTCATTTATTTATTTTTGAGAGAGAGAGTGTGTGTGCACAGTGGAAGGGCAGAGAGAGAGAGAGGGAGACAGAGAATCTGAAGCAGGCTCTGAACTGTAAGTGTAGAGGCCGATACGAGGCTTGAACTCACAAACCATGAGATCATGTCTTGAGTCCAAGTCGGACGCATAACTGACTGAGCCACCCAGACGCCCCTCTTTTTGTCTTTTGACAGTTTGATTACAATGTGTCTTGGTGTGGACCTCTCTGAGTTTTTCCTACTTGGAGTTAGGTTTCTCGCTCTGTCCACTGAAGGGATCTAGAAGCAATGATACACTGGTAACGATGAACATATACTAAATGGTACCTCATACCCAGATCTTGGTTTCTAAACACCACACCCGTAATAAACAAACAAACAAATGATGCTTCTGGAAAAACGAGTTGGTTCCAAGGAAGGAGCAAAAAATAAATAAAAATTGGCACTGGAATAGGGGCACCTGGGCAGCTAAGTCGGGTAAGTGTCTGACTTTGGCTCAGGTCACGATCTTATGGCTCAAGAGTTCAAGCCCTGTGTCAGGCTCTGTGCTGACAGCTCAGAGCCTGGAGCCTGCTTTGGATTCTGTGTCTCCCTCTGTCCCTCCCCCACTCATGCTCTGTATTTTTATGTCTCTCAAAAATGAATAAATGTTGAAAAAAAAATTTTTTTTATCAAGAGTTCTTTTAAGAATGAAATGTACAGTACATTATATACTGAACATATTTGGCATGCTAAATAATCCACCGGCAAAGAGACTTTTACAGAATAACTGTTAAATTGTTTTGGTACTGTATTAATGACTAGTTTAGATATTATTTATTTACATAGGGGCACATTTTTATATCAGTTGAAGAAACATTTTGCAGGGAGAGTGGTGGCGGAGTTGGATGAGCAGCGGCTGTCTGTGCGGCCGGCCCTGGAGACAGAGGGGTGTGCTTCCTGCGTCTGACTCTTGGTGTCGGCTCAGGTCATGATCTCACAGTTGTGAGATCATTGGCTTTGCGCTCATAGCGTGGAGCCTCTTTGGGATTCTCTCTCTCCCTCTCTCTCTGCCCCTCCCCCACTCCTGCTAGCTCTCTCTCAAAATAAATAAATAAACATTAAACAAATCTTAAATGACAAGAGGCTTTAGCAGCTGCTCATTTGAAAATGCCAGCGGAATTGAATGCACAAGTTGAAAAGTATAAGGAAAAACTAAGACAGCCTAAAGAACAAAAAAAAGAGACAGATGATTGAAATGTGGGACAGCACGCGAGGAGGAAAAAGTTACAAAGGAAATGCGAGAAAGCCTCCAGGAGAAGACATTCCTGGGCCTTCTACTTCATCAGTCATCCTGAAGCGAAAATCTGACAGAAAGCCTTTGCAGGGAGGTGGTGACAACCCTTTGTCTGTTGCAGAAAGTGGAGCGTGCTCCTGGGGAGGCCCGTCCTCTGATAGACGAGGCTAAGAATCTCGTTAGTGTCGCTTTTGGCCTTCCCAAGATGAATCCATAACCCTCAGTTCGGTCGCCTTACGCACGCTTTTCACGTTGTGCGTGAAGGGGAGGGAGGCTTTTTCCTCTTCTTTACGACACCTGCATCTTCGGTGGTTGAAGTCAGCATGGGGTATAGACATCACCACTAGCAGTCGTGGCAGTGGTCACACTTCAGTGAAGCCAGTGGCTGGGTTCATTGATCTCGTAGGTAATTGCTAGTTGGTAGTTAAAGGCCTCCGGGTGATGAACAGTCTTGATTAAAGAGATCTAGGGATGGTTCTTCAAGTTAGATGTCCCTGCTGGTCTGACAGTCTGTGGGATGGGTTGTGCTGCATGATGTCTTCCTGGTAAATGGTGAGCCCGCCAGCGAGGATTATTGATGCAGACAGTTGATGGGGTTGTTTCTCTGTATGTAAAAAGAAACTGTTAAAAAAAATCCAAAGAACATTTTTAGCATCTTTATTAAATTCAAGGAAATTTCTTTATGCACTTGAATTTGTTTATCAAACATTAAACAACTTTTTATCATTCTTTTTTTTTTTTAATTTTTTTTTCAACGTTTATTTATTTTTGGGACAGAGAGAGACAGAGCATGAACGGGGGAGGGGCTGAGAGAGAGGGAGACCCAGAATCGGAAACAGGCTCCAGGCTCTGAGCCATCAGCCCAGAGCCTGACGCGGGGCTCGAACTCACGGACCGCGAGATCGTGACCTGGCTGAAGTCGGACGCTTAACCGACTGCGCCACCCAGGCGCCCCTTATCATTCTAAAAAAAGGTAACATTTTTTTTTTTTGGAGGGGAGAGGTATTAACTTTTTCAGGCCAATTTTGGTGGCAAGAATACATTCTTCCAGATCATAAATTTTTTTCTGGTTGTGATTTAGGCTTTCATGAGCCTGCATTAACCCTTGCTCAACATTCTGGAACCATTTGCCTAGTGAGGAAAAGACTTCCTCAATGGTACCTCAGTGGTCCTAGTCAGTGGAACTGACTGCATACATGGGCTCCTGGCCAAGGGACAAGTGGCGACTGAAATCCAGCCTGGGCAAGGCTGTATCTGCTCAGGGGCAGGGAGCCTTTTTTTTCCTGCTTCATATAAAAAGAGCTTTTTGCATGAGCTAGCAGGGCCTTGATCAGATCCCTCATGCCAACAGGGTGGAAACTGCCCTGGGGAAAGCCAACTCATTGAGTCTCACGTGTTCTGCCAGTTTTTCAGTGTCATAAACATATTGTACTTTCTTAGTGGTTTTCCCATCCTGAATGCTCGGAAAATACATGTGCGATTAACAAATGGATATTAGCCAGAAAGGAAGATGAATTTGAATTCGATTATTTATGCATAGCTTAGCTGTGAGAAGTGGGGAAAAGGAACAATTCTGTACTACTTTCAAGTTACACCATATAGTGCATGTACTGTGTACAGAAGTGATACCAAATAAAGAGGCAGCATGGTGAGTAATAGCGATCAGGGGACTTAGTCTGCTGCTCAGTGCAAGGTGTAAATTTCACACTTAGGCAACATTTACTGATGCTTGCTTGGTACTGTTGTAAAGCACCTTACATGTCCTGACTTCTTAATCCTGACAGCAGTTTGTCAAGGGGGTATTCTTAGCATGCTCGTTTCACAGACGAGGAAACAGAAGCACACAGAGGTTCAGTATGTGTTTAAGATCAGAAAGCTAGCGCGTGGTGCAGCCCCGTGGCTGCAGAGTTCATGCTCTTACTATCCTATGCTGCCACTGCCAGGCTAACTGCCCCTCCCCCAGAGTTTCAGCCAAACTGTGCACCACCTCGCTAATTCCATTCATTACCTGGGAGCCGTTTGTTTTCACATCTGATGTCCTTATTAGATCTTTAGCTCCCTGAGGGGGGCGCCGCATTTTCCTGCTCATGTCTGTCTTCCCTGTGGGGGTGCATCACAGATACCCCATAGATGCTTTTTTTTACGTTATTTATTTTGAAAGAGAAAGAGCATGCATGAGAGTGGGGGAAGGGCAGAGAGAGAGGAGAGAGGGGATCCCATGCGGGGCTTCATCTCATGACTGTGAGATCACGTCCTGAGCTGAAATCAAGAGTTGCCCACTTAACTGACTGAGCCACCCAGCCTCCCCTCCATAGATGCTTTTTGAAGAAACTGTCAAAGGCTGATACCATCATAGAATTTTCATACTATAGCAACACCTGGATAGAAGTGCTGTTTGACCAAAAAGTACCTGGATTTCAATAACCTGCCTTTGGAAGACAGTTGTGGCCCTGATGTGTTGAATTGCAAAGTAGAGATATCTGATATAGTGGTTGAGACCAGTGACTAGGGCTGGGCCACCAGAAGTGGCAAGAGGCAAGGAAGGATCCTTCTGCAGATTTCAGAGGAAACAGGGCCCTGCCAACACCTTGATTGCAGACTTCTAGCTTCCATACTATGAGACAAGACATTTCTGTTGTTCTAAGCCGGTTTATGGCACAACGTTTTCAATGGTGGCCCTGGGAGACTAATACACTGTTAGTTGGTTTGGACTGCCATAACAAAATACTATAGATTGGGTAACTTACAAGCAACAGAAATTTATTTCTCACGGTTCTAGAGGCTGGGAAATCCGAGGTCAAGGGCAGATTCAGTGTCTGGTGAAGGCCCACTTCTAGTTTATATTTTTTTGCTGTGTCCTCACATGGTGGGAGAGGTGAGGGATCTCTCTGGGGCCTCTCTTGTAAGGGCACTAAGCCCATTCAACTCATCCTAATACCATCATCTTGGGGGTTAGGTCTTTAACATATGAAATTAGGGGGGCATAAATATTCAGTCCGTATTAGTAACTTTAAATCAGATAATCAGTCTCTCAGTGAGTCAGTAGTACTTCTTGACTATTCAGTGTATGAGTTATCTGTGTATGGGAGAGTGGAGGATGAAGGGCCCTGCATGAGACTCTCCAGGTAGTTCTAGGGTCTCTGCTTTTGAGACTTTGCAACCTAGCAACTCAAAATATCTCTAAGTAGAATGAGTATTGTTCTTGGCTGAACAAATATTTAGGGATCACGCACACTGAGGCGTCTTTAAATATGAAGAACATATCAGAGGGGCATAAAATAAGGATTGACTAATGCAGGTGAGACCGTGGAAGTTTCTTGGATACTGTGAGCCTTGGATTCCTTTCTGCATAGAGCCCAGTGGTTGGATAATTCCTTTCCCACTAATGAGGGCTCACGGGCTACGTCAGGGGGAAGGGTGGGGTTGTGAAATGAAAGGCCCAATTCCCTATGTCCTGGGATTGGCTCTGCAGAGACTAAATATTGCTGAGGATTTGTGTGCACAGAAGACACTGGTGGCAGAGATTCTATGCAAGGTAGTTTGCACAGGGATTTGATGAGAACAAAAACGTCAGACTTTCACATGTTCCTGTCTGTCTTCTCTGTTTCCAGGTGGCTTTCCTATTTCATTTTGACACCTGATCACTTAATGTATCTTTAATGTGATTTTGAATGTTTTTAATGAACCAGAAATATGAACAGAAAATGGAGGGAGACCTCATTAGGAAAAATCTCTTGGTAAGATTGCCATAAACTAGTTGAGTTTTTTTTTTCTTTTGTTTTATTTCATGATCTTTTAGGTCAACTTAGTAGACTTCCATCTGAGTAAAAATATAGCCGTGGAAGTGACTTTTTCCAGTAGTGATAAAGTCTTCGTTCCGTTTCCCTGAGCACCATGGAAGTCTCTGTAGCTCTTATTCACTTGGTGTTACCTGCAGCCTCCGTTCTCTTTGATCGCTTGCTCGCTTTGGTCCTGGGTGTTGTTTTCTCTGGCTCTTACATATAGCACTTACCACTCTAGCTTAGGAGGATCGGGGCTGAAACAAACCATGGTAGAACTGCTTGACTAACCACAAGGAAGATGAGGGCAGGGGCCTTCAGAGCCATCACAGAGATGTTTGTAACTGGCAGTTCTCCACCTTCACTGAAGGCAAAATAGAAGGGGATGTGTCATGTTGCAGCACAAGGGATTGAGATCGGCTATGGAAAGAGCTGCCAGGGCAGAGTGTACTCAACCACTGAAGGGATATTTTGAGAAGAGAGCCCTTTGCTAGGTCAGAATCCTGTGTGCCATCTTTTAGGCCCATCCGTAGACAGCTACAAGGCAGGGCTCACGGGGAAGCTGTGCTCCCCACACCAGACCTGTACCCAAGGAGGGACTTGCAGCCAAGGATTCGGGCCCCCCTGGTACCAGCCGTGCCCATATGTGTTTCTGCATTCTCAGCCCTGGAGCCTCTATTGAGAGACCTCCAGTGGAGGTCCCTGGCACTTCCCAGGTGCCTCCACGGGGACTTCTCATGGGTGCTAGGGCTGAGGCAGTTTTCCCCACTCTGACTGTTTTTCTACTCCTGCTCTTCCCTTCTCCTCATTGTCAACCCTCTGGGCTCATAAAAAGGCAGGAGCCTTCAGACTTGGGTCCCTGGGGAGTGAGATACTTCTCCTGTCATCTGACCCCTGCCTGGTGCTGTACCATGGGGAAAAGTGGATCACTGGGATGCCAACACCTTTTGTCTCTTGCCTTCACTATTACAGTAAGTGAATACAATTTTGATTACTACCTTCAGATTGGTTTGTTGTCCTCACTGATCATCTCAGCACCTGGAAGCTCAAAGGAGCTGGTAGAAGTTTTGTGGATGCTTCTTCTTCTTCTTCTTCTTTTTTTTTAAAATTTTAATGTTTTTATTTACTTTTGAGGGAGAGAGAGAGAGAGAGAGAGAGAGTGAGCGGGAGCAGAGAGAGAGGGAGACACGGAATCCAAAGCAGGCTCCAGGCTCCGAACTGTCAGCACAGAGCCTGACGCGGGGCTCGAACTCACAAACGTGAGATTGTGACCTGAGCCAAAGTCGGACGCTTAACCGACTGAGCCACCCAGGTGCCCCGCCCCGTGGATGCTTCTTAATGTAGATTCTAATCAATGAAGGAAAGAACTGCTACCTGGAGATGTGTGTGTACACACATTTGTGTGTAATATCATCTGTTCCTGTATTGAACAAATATAAATTGACATTTATGTGCCAGGCACAGAGGATGGGGATGCAGTGGGCCAAGAATACAAATCTGAACAAGGCAGGGAAAGTCCTTGCCTGCATGGAGGTGACATTCTAAGGGGAGACTGCAACCGATGAGTAAACAAATATAATTCTAGACTGCTATTGTGTCTTGGAGAGAGTTAACAGGATTTTGTCATAGTGATTAATGAAGAGAAACTTCTCTAGGTTGGGTAGATGGAGAGGCTTTCCTAAGGAGGTCTTATTGGTACAGAAACCCAAGGGTTGAGAAGAAATCAGCCCCATCAAGAGGGTGGGAAAATGTGTTCCATGCAGAGGGAACAGGTACGAGGGCTTGGAGGTAGGAATGTGCGTGCCATGTTCTAGGAATTCAGGAGGCCATGCTGCCCTAGTTATGTATTAAAATATTTTTTTATTTATTATTTTTGAGAGAGAGAAAGCATATGAGTGGGGAAGGAGCAGAGGGAGATTGGGAGAGAGGATCTGAAGCAGGCTCTGTGCTGACAGCAGGGAGTCTGATGCGGGGCTCGAACTTACGAACCTTGAGATCATGACCTGGGTGGAAGCCTGATACTTAACCCAGTGAGCCATCCAGGTGCCCCATGTATTTTGAATGTTACGCCTGAAAGAGACTTCTGTATCCTTTCCAGAATTTATAAATACTTCATTTTATTTTTGTATGTATTTATGCCCTTTCTGGTCCTCAGAAGAATTTAGGGTGACTGATGAAATTCAAAAACGTTAGACATGGGGTGCCTGGGTAGCTCAGTTGGTTGAGTGTCCAACTCTTGATTTTGGCTCAGGTTATGATCTGACATTTGTGGGATTGAGCCCCACTGTGAGTGCAGAGCCTGCTTGGGATTCTCTCTCCCTCTCTCTCTGCCTCTCTGAAAATAAATAAATTAACTTGAAATCGTAAAAAAAATTAAAACATTGTACAAAAGAGTTGGGGGAACGGGACAGTGGGAAAATAGAAGTGATGAGTATAATTACTTTGTAAAGAGATCAATAACTGAAATGGACTTGAAAGAGAAAGGCTTGGCTTGAGGAATGAATCAGATCAGGGTCAGACTATCTCCCTAAGGGCAGTGTCTGACTTTTAGCAGGTCAGTAGCTGATGGTTGAATGAATGTACAATTAGGGCAGACCTGTTCTCACAGATCTAGGCTTTGGCATGAAACTCTTAGGAGGAAGTACTTTGGGTTTGGGGCATTGAGTGGGCAAGCAAAAATGTGACATGGCTCACTTCGTAAACCTGAGCTTGTGTTAGAGAGGTGACCTACGTGCGAGTACGAGTCCAGGTGACCCCTTATTGCCAGTGAAATGCCAACACGACATGGAACGAGAATAGAGGGAGAAGTGGAAGGAAGAGGAATCTATGGAGATCATTAAAATAGGAGTTTAAAAACTTGCAGAAAGAACTTCTGGGGCTCTTTCAAGAAGGAACCGGTTGGTCCTGGAACGCCCAAAAGTAGATTGTAGAGTGTCAGAATTAAGAACATGGGCTTTGGAATCAATCGAGCTCGCTCTGAAAGCAACTCTTCCTAAGGATGTGATCCTGAGTGAGTCATATAACCTCTGTGAGCCTTGGTTTCATCTTTTGTAAAATGGGGATACAATAAATACCATTTAGTTCATAAGGTTATTCTGAAGATTACGTGAAGAAAACCATGTGCATCTGGGACATAGTATTTAATAAGTGGTAACTCTAATTAAAGGTTATTGAAAAAGTAGAGATATCAAGGCCTTGATAAAGAGGCCAGATGGGATAGCTGGGGTAGATTGGGAGAGGGAAACCTCTTGAATGGAAAGAAATCACAGGGGAGAAACATGTTATGGCCAACAGAACGACCAGCATTTTCTTTCTTTGCTCTCTGATTTGGCCACGACGGGAAGGTAAGCAAGGAGGGTCGGTAGCTGAGAAGTCTCTGAAACAGGAGAGGTACCAGCTAAAGATGGGAGAGCTGAGTTGAGCACGAGTAGCGCTTCCTGGCCAGAGCAGGCAGGTGGTCAGAAGTTAGGAGCTGAGGATGGGCCCTGGGAGTCCCTGAGGGAATGAGCAAGTAGATTTCCATTAGAGGAGAAAAAGCAGGATTGGATTTAATTACACTGTGTTTTCTAGTGAGTTTAGTGACAAGGGTGTAAGTCTATAATTTCCTGTTGTTGTTTTTTTTTTTTTTAATTTTTTTTTCAACGTTTATTTATTTTTGGGACAGAGAGAGACAGAGCATGAACGGGGGAGGGGCAGAGAGAGAGGGAGACACAGAATCAGAAACAGGCTCCAGGCTCTGAGCCATCAGCCCAGAGCCCGACGCGGGGCTCGAACTCACGGACGGCGAGATCGTGACCTGGCTGAAGTCGGACGCTTAACCGACTGCGCCACCCAGGCGCCCCTCCTGTTGTTTTTTTTTAACATCAGGAGTTTAGCTTCTGACATTAAAGGTCAAATCTCTCTCTCTCTCTCTCTCTCTCTCTCTCTCTCTCACACACACACACACACACACACACACATTTCTTTCACCCATCTGCTCCTCTTCATCACTCATTAACTCGTTTATCAATTTCTAGTATATTTCCTGAAGTGAGTAACAAAATAGTTTATGCCATTTTAATTTACCGACTAAATGGACAAATGTTAAGTGCCTACTTTCTGCCAGATGCTGTTCTGGGTAGTGAACAAGTCTCTGCTACCAAGGCACTTACAGTGCATTAAAGATGATGGCAAAATTAGCAAATGGTAAGTGCTTCCTGCTCAGAAGAAAGAGAAAGCAGGTAAGACAATGGAAGTGTACTTGATCTTAGCCAGAAGGCAGAGAAGCGGTTGGGACAGTAGAAGCAGATGGCAGAGTACAGCATTGCTTTTGATGGAGTGGACAAGGAGGACTTCTCAGACAAGGGATTTAAGTCTGGGAAAAGCATGTTCTCCAGAGAGGGAACAGTAAATGCAAAGACGGTGAGGCAGGAACATACTTGTGTCAGTGTGGGTTGAATAGAGTGATTGAGGGGAAAGTGGGAAGCGGGGGGTTGTATGTTTGTCTCCTGATAGGAATGATCCAGTAGAGTGCTAAATTGAGATGCAGGAGAGTGTGTGTTTAGAGGGTGTAATTGCAGATGCAAAGCCCTTGAGCCCTTGGGCAGGAGGGACAGATTCAGTCTTTGTGGGAGATGGGGCAACTTTGGAGCACAGCTTCTCTGCAGCAGTGGGAGGCAAGGAGGGTGTGTGGGCACAAATGCAGGGAAATTTGCGGGTTAGGAAGATGAGCAAATTCAGTAAATTCATCAGGAGAAGGGAAGAGGGAAGAGGAAGGAGGAGGTTTGAGGAGCATCGAGAATGTGTGAATTAATTTCTAGGAGAGTAAAAGAGAATAGAGTGAAACACTGTATCTGAGCATCCTTCCCTGGGTTCCTGTCTCGGCTGCACCACTTGGGCAAGTTGCTCAACCTCTTTGAGCCTCTGTCTCCTTATCTGCAAAAGGGCCTAATGATTGCACTCACCTTGATAGATTTATCGTGCAAATCAAGTCACCATGTGCAAAGTGCAAGGTGTCCTGTCTGGCATGTAGATGTTCCCTTTGGTCATCACTACCATCCATGCAGCTACTTCTGTGGCTGCTGCTGAGAGGGTCACTAGTGACTAGTGGTCACTCTGCCTGTGCCTGTCACCGCTGCCTCTGTGGTCCCAGACTGCAGTGTGTGGAAGATTCAGCTGAGGCACTTGCTAAAAATTCTGATTCTTGGGGCACCTGGGTGGCTCGGTCGGTTAAGCGTCTGACTTCAGCTCAGGTCATGATCTCATGGTTCCTGAGTTCGAGCCCCGCATCAGGCTCTGTGCTGACAGCTCAGAGCCTGGAGCCTGCTTCGGATTCTGTGTCTCCCTCTCTCTGCCTCTCCCCGGCTCGCACTCTGTCTGTTTCTCTCTCTCTCTCTCTCAAAAATAAACAAACACTAAAAAAAAAAAAAAAAAAAAAAAAAGATAATACCTATGGAAAGAAAATTCTGATTCTTGGCCTGCCCCTCGCCAGAGACACAGCCTCCAGGCAGGGGTGCAGGACCTGAGATCTGAATTTTAAACAAACACCCCAGTGGCCTGCTGGCAATCCTGATGGTGAGGGATCACTTTATGGATGACATCTCTTTGACTCTTTACAACCACTGCATATGATTGGAGGATTAGCCCATTTTAGCAAAGAGAAAACAGGGCTCAAGGGAGGCTAAATAATTCAGCGAACATGTAACTTGTGGAGGCAGGATTTAAACCTTCATGGTTCTACTCCGAAACACACCTTTTTGAAATGAGTTGAAAAAAGAAAACCTCCAGAATTTGGCTTGTAGGGACACCATTTTTGAGTAATAACTGTAAATTTTGTAGACATTTTCTTCTCTGCAAAAATTTTTCTTATCTTTAAAAAAATACCTGGAATAGGGGTGCCTGGGTGGCTCTGTCAGTTGAGCATCTGACTTCAGCTCAGGTCATGATTTCGTGGTTGGCGAGTTCGAGCCCTGCGTTGGGCTCTGTGCTGACAGCTCAGAACCTGGAGCTTCAGATTCTGTGTCTCCTTCTCTCTCTGCCCCTTCCCCACTCATGCTATATCTCTGTCTCTGTCTCTCTCAAAAATAAATAAACATTAAAAAAAAATACCTGGAACCAACCTTGAGCCCTTTGCTTTAAAGATTTCTCAAATCCTTACCTCTGGGACCTCAGCACACTACATGTGTATGCTGTACTTGTGGGGTGAAATCTGTGGGGTGCAGAGCTGGGTGCTCTCTTGTGCTGTGTAATTACCCTTCATCCACCCTGTGCAGACATATGGGTCTGCAGGAAATGGGCAAACTGCTTGTCTTCATCATCAGTAACCACGCTGATGTGCTTTTGTGCCTTTCACAAGGGAGAATTCTGAAGAAGGTCTGGGAAGGAGCAATCTGGTTTTTAAGTTTATTTATTTTATTATTTTGAGAGAGAGAGAGGAGAGAGAGACGGAGAGAGAGAACAAGTGGGGGAGGGATAGAAAGAGAGAGAGAGAGAGAGAGAGAGAGAGAGAGAGAGAGAGAGAGAATCCCAAGCAGGCTTCCTGGTGTCAGCTCAGAGCCCAACTCTGGGCTCAATCTCATGAACCCTGAGAGCATGACCTGAGCCAAAACCAAGAGTCAGGACACTTAACTGACTGAACCACCTAGGTCCCCCTGGGAAGAGCAATCTTATGTTTGGAATGGGCACACTCCAGAATGTTCTGCGCATCATGGCTCCAGCTGGCTTGGGTTGAGGACTTGAGATAGTGCCTTTAAGGCATGTGGCTTGGGGACCTTTGTGAGTGATGGCTAGGAGAAGGTTGTGGTGGCATGAATGAGCTGATACATAATTCGGCTGTTGACGGCCAAGTGTGGTTAAGTGCTTCTGTTGCTGGGTTTGCTGAGCCAGCCATGAGAGCATTCATCCACACTTCTGTGGGACAGGGTGCTTTCCGGAGCCGGGTCTCTGTCCCAGGTCGGGGGCAGGTGTGTGGAAAGTTGCATAACTGCTGTTTCAGTCCGTCCAAATGTAAGACAGGGCTAGTTGATGGAGCTCCCAGAGCAGCTAGATCAGCACGGAAGGCATCTGGCTGTGAGTAACATTACCAGACCCACGCACAGGGCCTGGTTCCTACACGTCCTGGCTGTGTGGTTTGAGGTGAGGCACTTCACCTCTCTGAGCCTTCTCTTCCTCAAACCTTTGAGTTCTCAATACCTTGATACAAGCCTGGGAGTGTTGTGAAGATAAAGCAAAATCAAGCATGGCATGCCTCTCCTGCCTTCCCACATCCCTGTGCTAGCTCGATTCCAACACCTTTCAGTAACGTGTGGTGTTTCAGCCACTTCTCTTCTCGCTAAATCTTTAGGGACAGGGGTCAACTCTTAGTGTTTGTGTGTTTGTTTTTAATCCCTGCCATCCAACTCAGTGCTCTACATGTGTAGGCAGTTCTGAAACGGTGAATAAAGGAATGAGTGTTCAAATAATAACATTATACTAGGGAGCACTGCTGTAATACTGGCCTCTAGTTTCTTAGAACCTTACAGTGTTATACTGTGAATTTAGATGGGAAGCATTGTATAGGAGAGGATTTTAGCTGAGGACAATCATCAAAAATGTTAGGAACTAGGAAAGACTTTTTTCCTGTGCTTCTGAAAAAGCCACTTGGTGGGTCTCTGAAACATTGGGCTTCTCTTCTGGGACCTTCCAACCTTAGATCTCAACTCTGTTTCATTGTTTATTTGAACAATTCTGTCCCCTTTCCTTCTGGCCCCTTCTGTTATATTTGCTGTTTTCCATACGGCTAAGCTAATAATAGCCTTGACACAATTCAGAGCATGCATCCCTTGTCCCTATTCCCAAGAGAAGTCCCTTGTCCTTGTCTTTTAGTGTCCTCCTCTCTGGAATACAGAGGAATACCCGCACAGGTTTGTCACATGGATGGATGAATAATCGAACACAAGAGTGAAAGAATCCTCCTCTTCTCTTTGTCCCCCTCTTCTCTGACTTCTCTCAGTTTTGGTCTTGCTTTCATTTACTCCTAAGGTTTTTTTTTTTTTTTTAAGTTTATTTATTTATTTTGAGAGAGAGAGAGAGAGAGAGACACACACACACACACACACACACCCAGAATCCAAAGCAGGCTCCACGCTGTCTGCACAAAGCCCGATGCGGGGTTCCAACCCACGAACTGTGAGATCATGACTTGAGCTGAGATCAAGAGTCAGATGTTTAAATGACTGAGCCACCCTGGCGCCCCTATTTATGGGTATTTAAAAAATATTGGACCTCAGATGCAGAGTTAGGTTATGGGTTATTTATAATCCTCTGTTTAATGACATGCTTTCATCATTGGTCCTTGCATGGTCTGACTTAATGTATATGTGGAAGGATGGATGGATGGATGGATTTTAAATAGTATAACAAGCATCCAAGTACCTGCTACCAAAACCAAAAACAGGGCCTTGATAATAACGTCTATCTAACCATACAGTTTCCTCACTTCCTGTCTCTCTGTTTCCCACAGTCTGGGGTAACCATCATTCTGAATCCTTTATTAATTTTTCTTTTGTATATAGTTTTCGTTACAACTCTGTATATTCCTAAATAATAAGTCCTTCTCATTTGGGTTGCTCGTGTTGTCAAATATATTCATTTATTCATTGTTGGTCATTTATTAATTCCTTGTGTAAATACACTGCTGTGATTCATTGTCACTCCTGTGGCTGTGGGTAATTAGGTTATTCCCAGGATTTTGACCTTGTGAACACTGCTTCTGTGAATATTCTTGAACATGATGTCATCAAGATTGTGCAAGAGTTTATGGGTTATGAGCTTGCGAGTAGAATTCCTGGGTCACAAGAAATGTGAATTTTCGGCATTATAAGAATGCCAAAACAGTTTCCAAAGTCTTTGTGCCGAGTCATACTCATACCATATCCTTTCCAATCCTGGTTATCCTCACATTTTGTTTTTTGTTTTTGTTCTGTTTTTTTTTAATATATGAAATTTATTGTCAAATTGGTTTCCATACAACACCCAGTGCTCATCCCAAAAGATGCCCTCTTCGATGCCCATCACCTACCCTTCCCTCCCTCCCACCCCCCCATCAACCCTCAGTTTGTTCTCAGTTTTTAAGAGTCTCTTATGCTTTGGTTCTCTCCCACTCTAACCTCTTTTTTTTTTCCTTCCCCTCCCCCATGGGTTTCTGTTAAGTTTCTCAGGATCCACATAAGAGTGAAAACATATGGTATCTGCCTTTCTCTCTATGGCTTATTTCACTTAGCATCACACTCTCCAGTTCCATCCACGTTGCTACAAAGGGCCATATTTCATTCTTTCTCATTGCCACGTAGTACTCCATTGTGTACATAAACCACAATTTCTTTATCCTTTCATCAGTTGATGGACATTTAGGCTCTTTCCATAATTTGGCTATTGTTGAGAGTGCTGCTATAAACATTGGGGTACAAATGCCCCTATGCATCAGTACTCCTGTATCCCTTGGGTAAATTCCTAGCAGTGCTACTGCTGGGTCATAGGGTAGGTCTGTTTTTCCTTTTTTGAAGAAACTCCACACTATTTTCCAGAGTGGCTGCACCAATTTGCATTCCCACCAACAGTGCAAGAGGGTTCCCATTTCTCCACATCCTCTCCAGCATCTATAGTCTCCTGATTTGTTCATTTTGGCCAGTCTGACTGGCATGAGGTGATATCTGAGTGTGGTTTTGATTTGTATTTCCCTGATGAGGAGTGACGTTGAGCATCTTTTCATGTGCCTGTTGGCCATCCGGATGTCTTCTTTAGAGAAGTGTCTATTCATGTTTTCTGCCCATTTCTTCACTGGATTATTTGTTTTTCGGGTGTGGAGTTTGGTGAGCTCTTTATAGATTTTGGATACTAGCCCTTTGTCTGATATGTCATTTGCAGATATCTTCTCCCATTCTGTCGGTTGCCTTTTAGTTTTGTTGATTGTTTCCTTTGCTGTGCAGAAGCTTTTTATCTTGATGAGGTCCTAATAGTTCATTTTTGCTTTTAATTCCCTTGCCTTTGGGGATGTGTCAAGTAAGAAATTGCTGCGGCCGAGGTCAGAGAGGTCTTTTCCTGCTTTCTTCTCTAGTGTTTTGATGTTTTCCTGTCTCACATTCAGGTCCTTTATCCATTTTGAGTTTATTTTTGTGAATGGTGTAAGAAAGTGGTCTAGTTTCATTCTTTTGCATGTTGCTGTCCAGTTCTCCCAGCACCATTTGTTAAAGAGACTGTCTTTTTTCCATTGGATGTTCTTTCCTGCTTTGTCAAAGATTAGTTGACCATACTTTTGTGGGTCTAGTTCTGGGGTTTCTATTCTATTCCACTGGTCTATGTGTCTGTTTTTGTGCCAATACCATGCTGTCTTGATGATTACAGCTTTGTAGTAGAGGCTAAAGTCTGGGATTGTGATGCCTCCTGCTTTGGTCTTCCTCTTCAAAATTATTTTGGCTATTCGGGGTCTTTTGTGGTTCCGTATGCATTTTAGGATTGCTTTTTCTAGCTTCAAGAAGAATTCTGGTGCAATTTTGATTGGGATTGCATTGAATGTGTAGATAGCTTTGGGTAGTATTGACATTTTAACAATATTTATTCTTCCAACCCATGAGCATGGAATGTTTTTCCATTTCTTTATACCTTCTTCAATTTCCTTCATAAGCTTTCTATAGTTTTCAGCATACAGATCTTGTACATCTTTGGTTAGATTTATTCCTAGGTATTTTATGCTTCTTGGTGCAATTGTGAATGGGATCAGTTTCTTTATTTGTCTTTCTGTTGCTTCGTTATTAGTGTATAAGAATGCAACTGATTTCTGTACACCAATTTTGTATCCTGCAACTTTGCTGAATTCATGTATCAGTTCTAGCAGACTTTTGGTGGAGTCTATCAGGTTCTCCATGTATAATATGTCATCTGCAAAAAGTGAAAGCTTGACTTCATCTTTGCCAATTTTGATGCTTTTGATTTCCTTTTGTTGTCTGATTGCTGATGCTAGGACTTTCAACACTATGTTAAACAACAGCAGTGAGAGTGGACATCCCTGTCGTGTTCCTGATCTCAGGGGGAAAGCTCTCAGTTTTTCCCCATTGAGGATGATGTTAGCTGTGGGCTTTTCATAAATGGCTTTTATGATGTTTAAGTATGTTCCTTCTATCCCGACTTTCTTGAGGGTTTTTATTAAGAAAGCATGCTGAATTTTGTTAAATGCTTTTTCTGCATCAATTGACAGGATCATATGGTTCTTATCTTTTCTTTTATTAATGTGATGTATCACGTTG
Organism: Felis catus; assembly: GCF_018350175.1. Taxonomy (NCBI): domain Eukaryota; kingdom Metazoa; phylum Chordata; class Mammalia; order Carnivora; family Felidae; genus Felis; species Felis catus. Next base: position 46,234,149 of record NC_058379.1, read on the forward strand.
ATTGATTTGAGAATGTTGAACCAGCCCTGCATCCCAGGAATGAATCCCACTTGATCATGGTGAATAATTCTTTTTATAAACTGTTGAATTCGATTTGCTAGTCTCTTATTGAGAATTTTTGCATCCATATTCATCAGGGATATTGGCCTGTAGTTTTCTTTTTTTACTGGGTCTCTGTCTGGTTTAGGAATCAAAGTAATGCTGGCTTCATAGAATGAGTCTGGAAGTTTTCCTTCCCTTTCTATTTTTTGGAATAGCTTGAGAAGGATAGGTATTATCTCTGCTTTAAATGTCCGGTAGAATTCCCCAGGGAAGTCATCTTGTCCTGGACTCTTATTTGTTGGGAGATTTTTGATAACTGATTCAGTTTCTTCGCTGGTTATGGGTCTGTTCAAGCTTTCTATTTCCTCCTGTTTGAGTTTTAGAAGTGTGTGGGTGTTTAGGAATTTGTCCATTTCTTCTAGGTTGTCCAGTTTGTTGGCATGTAATTTTTCATAGTATTCCCTGATAATTGCTTGTATTTCTGAGGGATTGGTTGTAATAATTCCATTTTCATTCATGATTTTATCTATTTGGGTCATCTCCCTTTTCTTTTTGAGAATCCTGGCTAGAGGTTTATCAATTTTGTTTATTTTTTCAAAAAACCAACTCTTGGTTTCATTGATCTGCTCTACAGTTTTTTTTAGATTTTATATTGTTTATTTCTGCTCTGATCTTTATTATTTCTCTTCTTCTGCTGGGTTTAGGCTGTCTTTGCTTCTCTACTTCTATTTCCTTTAGGTGTGCTGTTAGATTTTGTATTTGGGATATTTCTTGTTTCTGGAGATAGGCCTGGATTGCAATGTATTTTCCTCTCAGGACTGCCTTCGCTGCATCCCAAAGCATTTGGATTGTTGTATTTTCATTTTTGTTTGTTTCCATATATTTTTTAATTTCTTCTTTAATTGCCTGGTTGACCCATTCATTCTTTAGTAGGGTGTTCTTTAACCTCCATGCATTTGGAGGTTTTCCAGACTTCTTCCTGTGGTTGATTTCAAGCTTCATAGCATTGTGGTCCAAAAGTACGCATGGTATGATCTCAATTCTTGTATACTTATGAAGGGCTGTTTTGTGACCCAGTATGTGGTCTATCTTGGAGAATGTTCCATGTGCACTCGAGAAGAAAGTATATTCTGTTGCTTTGGGATGCAGAGTTCTAAATATATCTGTCAAGTCGATCTGATCCAATGTCTCATTCAGGGCCCTTGTTTCTTTATTGACCATGTGTCTAGATGATCTATCCATTGTTGTAAGTGGGGTATTAAAGTCCCCTGTGATTACCACATTCTTGTCAATAAGGTTGCTTATGTTTGTGAGTAATTGTTTTATATATTTGGGGGCTCCCGTATTCGGCGCATAGACATTTATAATTGTTAGTACTTCTTGATGGATAGACCCTGTAATTATTATATAATGCCCTTCTTTATCTCTTGTTACAGCCTTTAATTTAAAGTCTAGTTTGTCTGATACAAGTATGGCTACTCCAGCTTTCTTTTGACTTCCAGTGGCATGATAAATAGTTCTCCATCCCCTCACTTTCAATCTGAAAGTGTCTTCAGGTCTAAAATGAGTCTCTTGTAGACAGCAAATAGATGGGTCTTGTTTTTTTTATCCATTCTGATACCCTATGTCTTTTGGTTGGCGTATTTAGTCCATTTACATTCATTGTTATTATAGAAAGATACGGGTTTAGAGTCATTGTGATGTCCGTAGGTTTCATGCTTATAGCGATGTCTCTGGTACTTTGTCTCACAGGATCCCCCTTAGGATCTCTTGTAGGGCTGGTTTAGTGGTGATGAATTCCTTCAGTTTTTGTTTGTTTGTGAAGACCTTTATCTCTCCTTCTATTCTAAATGACAGATTTGCTGGATAGAGGATTCTCGGCTGCATATTTTTTCTGTTCATCACATTGAAGGTTTCCTGCCATTCCTTTCTGACCTGCCAAGTTTCAGTAGAGAGATCCGTCACGAGTCTTATTGGTCTCCCTTTATATGTTAGAGCACGTTTTTCCCTAGCTGCTTTCAGAATTTTCTCTTTATCCTTGTATTTTGCCAGTTTCACTATGATATGTCATGCAGAAGATCGATTCAAGTTACGTCTGAAGGGAGTTCTCTGTGCCTCTTGGATTTCAGTGCCTTTTTCCTTCCCCAGATCCGGGAAGTTCTCAGCTATTATTTCTTCAAGTACACCTTCAGCACTTTTCCCTCTCTCTTCCTCCTCTGGAATACCAATTATGCGTATATTATTTCTCTTTAGTGCATCGCTTAGTTCTCTAATTTTCCCCTCATACTCCTGGATTTTTTTCTCTCTCTTTTTCTCAGCTTCTTCTCTTTCCATAATTTTATCTTCTAGTTCACCTATTCTCTCCTCTGCCTCTTCAATCCGAGCCATAGTTGTCTCCATTTTATTTTGCAGTTCATTGATAGCATTTTTTTAGCTCCTCCTGGCTGTTCCTTAGTCCCTTGATCTCTGTAGCAAGAGATTCTCTGCTGTCCTTTATACTGTTTTCAAGCCCAGCGATTAATTTTATGACTATTATTCTAAATTCACTTTCTGTTATATTGTTTAAATCATTTTTGATCAGTTCGTTAGCTGTTGTTATTTCCTGGACGTTTTTCTGAGGGGAATTCTTCCGTTTTGTCATTTTGGCTAGTCCCTGGAGTGGTGCGGGACTGCAGGGCACTTCCCCTGTGCTGTCTTGAATAACTTGCATTGGTGGGCGGGGCCGCAGTCAGACCCGATGTCTGCCCCCAGCCCACCGCTGGGTCCACAGTCAGACTGGTGTGTACCTTCTCTTCCCCTCTCCTAGGGGCGGGATTCACTGTGGGGTGGCATGGCCCGTCTGGGCTACTTGCACACTGCCAGGCTTGTGGTGCTGGGGATGTGGTGTATTAGCTGGGGTGGATCGGCAGGGTGCACAGGGGTGGGAGGGGCAGGCTCAGCTCGCTTTTCCTTCGGAGATCCGCTTTGGGAGGGGCCCTGTGGCACCGGGAGGGAGTCAGACCTGCCGGAGGGATGGATCCGCAGAAGCACAGTGTTGGGTGTTTGCCCAGTGCAAGCCAGTTCCCTGACAGGAACTGGTTCCCTTTGGGATTTTGGCTGGGGATGGGCAAGGGAGATAGAGCTGGTGAGCGCCTTTGTTCCCCACCAAGCTGAGCTCTGTAGTCCGGGGCTCAACAACTCTCCCTCCTATTGTCCTCCAGCCCTCCCTTTCTCTGAGCAGATCTGTTAACTTGTAACCTTCCAGATGTTAAGTCCCGCTTGCTGTCCGAACACACTCCGTCCGGCCCCTCCGCTTTTGCCAGCCAGACTCGGGGGCTCTGCTTGGCCGGCGGGCCGCCCCTCCGCCCGGCTCCCTCCTGCCAGTCCGTGGAACGTGCACCGCCTCTCCGCCCTTCCTACCCTCTTCTGTGGGCCTCTCGTCTGCGCTTGGCTCCGGAGACTCTGTTCTGCTAGTCTTCTGGCGGTTTTCTGGGTTATTTAGGCAGGTGTCGGTGGAATCTAAGTGATCCTCAGGACGCGGTGAGCCCAGCGTCCTCCTTCGCCGCCATCTTCCCAGAAGCCCCCTTATCCTCACATTTTGAACAGTATTACCCTGTGGTCTGCCTTGATCACTAATGGTGGTGAGAGTGAACATTTCTTTGAATGCTTATTGATGTATGTGTTTCCTCTCTGTAAAATACCTATTTCTACTTTTGCCCTTCTTTTTAGTGATCTGTTTATACTTTCCTTATTGATTTGTAGAAGTTTGGCATATATTTCTGATGAGAATTCTTTGCTGATTTTATGTTTTTGGTTCAGGTATTGATTCTTGTGTAAGATAGCACCCCAAAACTTAGTGGCTTAAAACGATAATTTTTTTTTCTCGTTATTCTATGGGGTGATGGGGCTCAGCTAGATGGTTCTTCTGCTCCATGTGGTGTCACCTGGAATAGCTCAGGTGTATTCAGTAGCTGCCTAGGCAGGACTGGACGGTCCCAGAAGGCTTTATGAACACGTCAGGTGTCTCTGTGGTCTTCCGTGTGTCCTCTCCATTTGCTTAGCGGGGGCTTTCTCATATCATGGTGATCTGGGGGTAGTTGGGCTTTTTACCTGGAGGTTGGCTTGCAAGAGGAGGAAAGCAGAATCTGCTAGTCCTTTTAAGGCCTTTGCTCAAAAATCCCAGAATGTTGCTTCTGCAAATAATGAAGTCAGTCTGGATTCGAGAGGAGAGAATAATCTCCAGGGAAGATAGCCTCTACCTCTTGATGTGTGAAGTGGCAGACACACACACACACACACACACACACACACACACACACACACACAGAAGGAATTGATGGCAGCCATCATGAAAGACTGTCTGCCACTTGTATACTGTGAATGTCTTTCAGTTTGTAACTCTTCTTTCTACTTCTTTAAGGTGAACCAATATTCTTAATTTTAGTACCATAGTCAAGTCCCTCTCTTCTTTTGTAGTCAATGTTTTTTGAATCTTGTTTAAGAAATCATTCCTTCCTCCAAATTCTAAAAGATACTCTCTGGTATTTTTCACTAATTGGCTTTAAAGTTTATTTTTGACATGAAGTCCTTAATTCATCTGAAGCTGATTTTCATTTGTGGCTTGTGTAGGAATTTGATTTTATTGTTTTCCATTGGATATGGATTAGCTCACTGATCTGATGTAGTGCCTCTGTATATAAACTAAGGTTTTAAAAATGCACGGTCTGTGTTGGGCTCTTTTCTGTCCTGGAGAACCGTTTCTCTCATCTTGCTCTGTTTTAATTGTAACAGCTTCGGAATAAGCCCTGATACTCGAAGGGCAGGCTTCCTTCTCCCTGCTCTCTTTGTTCAGCAATATCCTGGCTTTTCTTAGTCTTTTACTCTTCCATATAAATTTTAGAATTATCTTACTGTGCTCTAAGAGAATCTCTATTGAGTTTTCATTGGACTTGTATCAACTTTTAGATCAACTTGGGGAATTGTAAGTTTTTGATATTACCCTATCCAAGAAAATAGTTGTTTCATTTATTTAGATTTTAGAAATTCTTTTTAATAAATTTTGTTTGTTTCTTAAATTCCACATAAGAGTGAAATCATATGCTGTTTGTCTTTCTCTGTCTGACTTATTTCACTTAGCATAATATCCCGTGGGTCCATCCATGCTGTTGCAAATGATGAGATCTCACTTTTTTTTTAATGTTCATTTATTTATTTTTGAGACAGAGAGCAAGGGAGGGGCAGAGAGAGAGGGGATAGGGGGATAGAGGATCCCAAGTGGGCTCTGTGCTGACAGCAAAGAGCCTGATGTGGGGCTCGAACTCACAAACCATGAGATCATGACCTGAGCCAAAGTCAGACACTCGACTGAGCCACCCAGGCACCTCAGAGATCTGATTCTTTTTTATGGCTGAGTAACATTCTGTTGTATATACACACTGCTGTTCTCTATCCATTTGTCTACCAATGGACACTTGAATTGATTCCATATCTAGGCTGTTGTAAATAATGCTGTTATAAACTTAGGGATGCATATATCTTTTCAAATTAGGTGTTTTTGTTTTCTTTGGGTAGATACCCAGTAGTGGAATTAGTGAATCATATGGTAATCCTATTTTTATTTTTTTGAGGAACCTCTATACTGTTTTCCAAAGTGACTGCACCAATTTGCATTCCCACCAACAGCACACAAGAGTACCTTTTTCTCCATATCCTTGCCAACACTTGAATTTCTTGTCTTTTTGGTTCTAGCCCCTCTGACAGGGGTGCTGGTGGTGACATTTCTCTTCAGCCCCCTCCCTTCCCAGTGTAGATGGTGAGACAGTTTTGGGAACCAGTGTGAGTACTCTCCACTTATCCTGCTAGCACCCGTGTATTCCCCAGCAGACCTGCCCCATCCACCACTACCCCATTTGGCATGTGTTCCTCCAGAGCCGCTTTTGCCCCAACGCGCCCTGCAAACCACCCCAGGAGGGATCGGCGCCACTCCAAAGTGACTCCTACTCTGGGAAGAGGGGAAGATAACCACACACACCAGTGCATCTGCATCCCCAGCGGCCGTTCCTTATAGCCAGAGGCACAGAGTGAGTGTCCTGGTGATCGGCATGGCTACAGCCCCAGCAGGCACACTGGGGGCAGGCAGCTGGTCTGACCGCCTTCCCTGCCCGCCAACAAAAACCTCTCATGGGGCATCACAGGAAGAGTGCCCTGCAGTCCAGTGTGATGGCAGATGGACTGAGGGCAGACATCTGGACTGACCGCTGACCCTGCCCGGCTACCAGCCCGCAGCACCCCCAGCAGGTCCACCAGCCTCTACGTTGCAGAGGAGGCTCCCAACATTGACATTGGCCAAGGCCTTTGCAAACAAGCCTGGCCAGACAAGTTCAACATTCACGCCCACTACTTTAGTGAGGACACTGATCTCCTCCGGGACTGTCACTCCATTGTTGTGCAGGGTGAAGGCCTGGCAGACACAGGCAAGCTCCAAGACAGAAGCCACGGTGCGGGTGAGCGCTGGGTGCGGAGCTAGTCATTGGATGAAGTGAGAGCCCCCCCCCCCCGACCCCACATGGCCTTAGCTTTCTCAAAAGGACCAAGCACCTTAGCAGCAGCTGAAGAACGCCAGAGGTTTTACTAACGACACATGTAGACATGTAGAGACGAACAGAAGGGTTTGGCTTATTTTTGTCACCTAGGCAAAGTTCACTACTAGAAATTCATCTTTTTTATAATTTTTAATTATATTTTATTTTAGAGAGAGAGAGAGCACAAGTGGGGGAGGGGGACAGAGGGAGAGAGAGAATCTTAAGCACCTGAGTGTGGAGCCCAACATGGGGCTTGATCCCATGACCCTGGGGTCATGACCTGAGCCAAAATCAAGAGTTGGATGCTCAAATGACTGAGCCACTCAGGCGCCCCAGAAATCCATCTTTAACTTATGTATCTGTTATATTAGTTAGCTTGCCAAATATCAGTGTTGACACTAACTTGGATAACTGCAGTGCTCTCTTGCTCATGAAATTATAATTTTTTGAATACGTACATTCAAATTATTTGTTGTTCACACACTCAAAATTCATATTTTAGTAATTAGCCCTTGATCAGACAATTAGTAGTGCTAAAGCTCTGGAGCCAGTGTTCCTATCCGTGATATAACAGGTCACAGTTTGATCTGGGGTAGCAGAAGGAGTAGGGTATCAGCAGAAACAATATGATTCTGAATGAGAGAGGCCTTGGAACGGGAGCTCTTAGGTTATTGTGAAGGCTATCTTTAAGACCAGTTACAGGAGGGAATGTATGTTACAGACTATCCACAATGTCTAATAAACCAGAGTTGTAGCCCCTAGATGGGGAAGAGAGGTACAGGGTGGTGGACCACATATTTCTGGGGCCCTAGGCTTAAGCTTTGCTTCTACCATTTTACCAGTTGTGTGATTCTTGTGGAAATTACTTAACGTAATTCACTGTGTTTCCTCAACTGTAAAATAAAAGTTATAATCTTAGGGTGCAAATAGGAACTGCACGATGCCTGGTGCATTAAAGGTGCTCTGTAAATGTTCGCTTTAATTGTTAACATAATTATTTGAAAATTGAGAATCACCAAAACAACACAAAAAGCATCCTCTCCATTCCTTACATCTACGTTATGGAGATGGAGATAAATAGAGGTCATAGGCATCCACATCCTTGGAAGAGACTTGCTTCTAACTGTATATAAATCTTGTAAACTTTGAGGAGTCATAATTTAATTCCCTTATAAATAACTAAATTGGTAAAATTCTCTCTGGGAAAGAATGGGAAAAATAAAGACCATCGAAAGGAAAAATATTGACGGATGCTTAGATGTCTTAGCTTAAATAGTTTTTAATTACACTTTTTATTATAATAGCAACATTTTGTAGAAATAACCCCCATTTATTCTTAAGAATTGCTGATGGTGGAGCGCCTGGGCAGCTCAGTCCGTTAAGCGCCTTGATTCTTGATTTCGGCTCAGGTCATGATCTCGCAGTTTTTGAGTTCAAGTCTCGTGTCAGGTTCTGTGCTGATGGTGCGGAGCCTGTGTGGGATTCTCTCTCTCTTAAAATAAAGAAATAAACTTAAAAAAAAATCTCTGAAGGGATCTTTCCCGTATTGGGCTTCTGTGATGTGCAGGGCAATGTGCTGGCTGAAACGTGGTGACAAGGAAGACACACATGGTCTCTGATCACACGAACTGATGGGGCTGCGTATCCCAGGGTGCTGCTTCTGAGTTCTACAAGTGTCTTCACATAATATCAAAAGATAAAGTTGTATATAAATATATCACCACATATGGGAGAATCCTCAGTTACCCACTAGATGAAAACATTTGGTAGCACATTTTGTTCCACATCAGGATCAAATTTATCTTTGAACACTTAAGAATGAACTTTTAGGGGCGCCTGGGTGGCTCAGTTGGTTAAGCGTCTGACTTTGGCTCAGGTCATGATCTTGTGGTTCACGATTTCGAACCCGCGTCGGGCTCTGTGCTGACAGCTCAGAGCCTGGAGCCTGCTTTGGATTCTGTGTCTCCTTCTCTCTCTGCCCCTCCCCTGCTTGCGCCCTGTCTCTCTTTCTCAAAAATCAAACAACAACATTTACAAAAATTAAAAAAGAATGAACTTAAAGATGCTTGTCAGGGGGCAGAGCTGCCATTTTGTTGCAGAACATTCTGGAAAGGCTGTGGGTGTAAATTTACTTCTTTATCCCCCTCCTGTATGGTCGTTATGCTCTCAGGTAATTTCACTGGGGAGCAAAGCAGTTCAGTGTGTGAAGCCCACCACTGGATAAGTATGATCCTTTGACCCAGTTAAAATGTATTCAGTATATAAGAAAGGGCCATATATTCAGCTTTTCAGGTGGTAATGTCTGTAAAATTCTGCATCACAAACAAAACAAAACAAAACAAAACAGAATCAAGAGTTTGCCTCCCCCAAAAGAGTAATTCGGTAAGAAGATGAGATGAAAAAAAATGAAAAAAAAAAAAAAAAAGATGAGATGATATCAGCAGAATCAGAATTCAGTAAAGATGATAATACCAAATAGATATCACTCCAGATAAGAATGGATTCTCGTTTATCTATGGAGTTAACTATCAGCTTCTCACTTTGGTATCCACAGGCCAGCTTTTATCTTCCCATTTATCTTTCAGGTCTTGTCTTTGATTACTCATGCTGTTGTTAAACTGGACCTGCTGGCCTCTGTGCCTTTGCTGGTGCTGGTTCCTCTACCTGGAGCACCTTCCCTGTTTGCCATTCACTGATACCAAAGTCACGTCTACCCTCACCAGCAACTTAATTCTGCCTCTTCCACCTTGTTTTCCGAGCCCATGGAATATGTATCACCTTTGACCCAGAATTCTATTATACTCTTGCTGTATCCTTGCCTTACAGTTGTTTGTGTACTTATCACCTCCACTGAGACTTTAAACGGGGGTTCTCTTTGTATCCTCGTGCCTGACATGGAGATTGCAGAGTAGTACATAAAGAGACATGCAGATAATCTTTGCATCTCAGGTACAACATTCGTCTTTAAGACAATTCGTCTTAAAGTGTTGTCTGGTACAAGCAAAACATAGCTGTAAAATATGGGAAGATAAGTATAATATATATCCTAGAATCATGATAAACAGAGGTATAAATGGGTGATATGCTTTAAGATTAAATGAAGACGAAAAAGCCTTACTACTGTCTGCAGAATACATGGTGACGAATCTCAACAGCTGACATCTCTGAGCCGTGTGAAGTGGTCTTTGTTTTAGTTGCCTCTTTACTAAATTGATAGGAAAAAATTCCTTGAAAATCAAAAAAAGAGCTTTCCTTTTTTCCCCCCAGGGCCAGTTCTGTGACTATTGCAATTCTGAGGACCCCAGGAAAGCACATCCAGTCACCAATGCAATTGACGGATCTGAGCGCTGGTGGCAAAGCCCTCCTCTCTCCTCAGGCACACAGTACAACAAAGTCAATGTCACCTTGGATCTAGGGCAGGTAAGCTACGCTTCCAGCTGGAATGGGGAAAGTTAGTTTGGATCATTGTTTCTGTGGTTATTTCTGATATAATAGTAGTTGTATTTAAAAAATAAGCATCAGTTTTAAGTCATTAATCATTGTGAAGACTGTTATGTGAATATTTGCATCCCTTAACATCCAGTCTGTCACAGTGCAGACTCCCATACCTGTCTATCAAAAGAGTTAAAAACAGTAAAAAATAGTTTTATTGGCAAATATATTTATTATTATTACTTTTTTTAATGTTTATTTTTGAGAGAGAGAGAGACAGAGACAGACCACAAGCAGGGGAGGGGCAGAGAGAGACTATTATTAATTTTGATTATGGTACAGTTCTCACAATATAAAATGCACCATCTGAGTCATTTTTTTAATGTTCATTTTCTGAGAGAGAGAGAGAGACAGAGACAGAGACAGAGCACGAGCAGGGGAGGGGCAGAGAGAGAGGGAGACACAGAATCCGAAGCAGGCTCCAGGCTCTGAGCTGTCAGCACAGAGCCTAACGTGGGGCTTGAGCTCATGAACTGCGAGATCATGACCTGAGCTGAACTCTGACGTTTAACCAACCGAGCCACCCAGGCACCCCATCTTAGACATTTTTTTAAGTGTGCAGTTCAGTTGTGGTAAATTCACACTGCTGTGCAACCAGTCACCAGAATTCTTTTTCATCTTGCAAAACCGGCACTCTGTACCCATAAACAACAATTCCCCATTCTCCTTTTTCCCTAGCGCCTGGCAACTACCATTGTACCTTCTCTCTGTGTGAATTTAGTGACCCTGGGTATCTTATGTAAGTGGAATCCTACAGTATCTGTCCTTTGTGACCAGCTTATTTCACATGGCATAATGTCTCCAAGGTTCCTCTGTACTGTAGCAGGTGTCAGTTTCCTTCTTTTTTTAGGGTTGAATAATATTCTGTTGTATGTGTGCACCACATTTGTTTATACATTCATCTGTCCATGGACACTTGAGTTGCTTCCACCTTTTGGCTATTGTGAGTAATGCTGCTATGAACACAGGCGTGGCTAAGATTTAAAAAAAAATTTTTTTTTAACGTTTATTTATTTTTGAGACAGAGAGAGACAGAGCATGAGTGGGGATGGGGCAGAGAGAGAGGGAGACACAGAATCTGAAACAGGCTCCAGGCTCCGAGTGGTCAGCACAGAGCCCGACGCGGGGCTCGAACTCACGGACCGTGAGATCATGACATGAGCCGAATTCGGACGCTTAACCGACCAAGCCACCCAGGCGCCCCAAGATATTTTTATAGCATTTCCCAGAAATCTTGATTCTGTGGACATCGACTACCATAGTTTTTGGCTTTGTTTGGCCAGCTGGTCCACAAGAAAACCTGGTTTCAGTCTTCTCCTCCGGTGGTATGGTAAGATGGCCCTGAGGATGCCTTCCTCTTGGCACACCTGGCCAGTGTGATCCCCTCTCTTTTGAGTGTGGCAGCACTATAATGGAAGTCACTCCTGTGGTAAAGTGGCATTATATGGCAAAAATGAAGGGATTTTGCACATATGTTTAAGGTCCCAAGTCAGTTGATCAAAAGGGAGATTATCTTTGAGGATTTCTCCTAATGAGGGGAGCTCTTAAAAGGGACTGGGACCTACCCGAAGGAAGAGATTTGAAGCATGAGAAAATTTCCTGCTGACCTTGAATGGGAAAACTGCTATGTTATAAACCACCTGTGGAGAGGGCCACGTGGCAAGGATCTAAGAATGTTCCAGAAGCTGGGAGCAGCCCCATCCAACCGCTAGGAAAAAAGCGGGAACCTCAATCCTACAACCATAAGAAACTGGATTCTGCCAACAACATATGCAAACTTGGGAGTGCGTCCTTCCAGGCATCTGGTGAAAGCTTTGAATGCAGCTGCCATGCCCGGACTCCTGAAATACAGAACTGAAAGATAGTAAGTGGCTTTGGCTTAAGCCACTAAATTTGTGTTCATTTGTTAAGCAGCAATAGAAAAACGGATGCATCTTCTTCTTTCCCCTTTCAGACTAGAGGGTGCCTTCTGTCTATTTCATTCTGTTCCTTCAACAAATATTTATGTCAGGCCCTGCTCTAGGTATTTGTGTTACATAAAAGAACCAAAGAGATGGAGATTCATTTCCTCATATAACACACTGACATTTAGTTGTGGGAGACAGCCAACAAAAATATACATTAGTAAATACAATATGTTAGAAGCTGATGAGAGCTATGGAAAAAGTGAAAAAGTAGATCGGGGTAAGATCATGAGGGCCAGGGACAAGGGTGGTTTGCAGTTTTAATTAGGATGTTCAGGAGAGGGTTTGTTGAACAAAGACTGGAAGCAGGTGAAGGTATTCATCATGCAGCTATCAGTCACCCAGACAAAGGGAACAGCCCTGCAAAGTGCCTAAGGCGGGAGCTTGTCTGGAAAGTATCAGGACAGCATGGAGGCCAGGGTGGCTGGAGCAGAGCCAGGGAGGGGGAAGTGGTGAGAGAAAAGGCCAGAAAGAGAACAGACAGGGCCAGATCAAGTAGGGCCCCTAGGCCATGATAAGGACTTGGACTCTTCATGTGAAACGAGAGCCATTACAGAGTTTCAAGCAGAGGAATGATCTCATCTGATTTATATTTAAAAAGGATTTCTGTGGCTGTTCTGTTGAGGATTATCAGGGAGCAAGAGTAGAAGCCAGTTAGGAGAGTGTCCTCATAATCCACAAGAAAGATGCCAGTAGTGGCAGTGAAAGTGGGTGATTGTGTCCCAGATACATTTTGATACTAGAGCTTCCATGCTTTCCTAATGGATTGAATGTGGAGAGAGAAGAGAGGATTCAGGGATGATTCCTCAGACTTTTGGTCTGAGCAGCTGGATCTGCTCTTTGCAGAGATATTGGAGACTAAGGGACAGTTTTGTAGACATGTGGACACTGAAATACTCTTTGGATGTGCAAGTGGAGGTGTGGACTAAGCACACCTTAGTGTGAATATGCATCTGGGAAGATACGAATCTGGGAAGCTGGCTGGGCTGGAAGAGACATTTGTTATTGATTTCATTAGATTTTATTATATTCAGGATCTCTTAGCTTATTGAATCTGTATATTTATACCTTTCATCATCTTTGGGCTATTTTCAAAAAACCTTTATTCCTTTCTTCCTTTTCCAGCTTTATTGAGGTATCATTGACAAGTAAAATTTTATGTGTTTTTAAAAAATATTTATTTGTTTATTTTGAGAAAGAGAGAGAGAGAGAGAGAGAGCGCGCGCGCACAAGTACAGGAGGGGCAGAGAGAGGAAGTCCCAAGCAGGCTCTCACAACTGTGAGATCATGACCTGAGCTGAGATAAAGAGTTAGATGGTTAACCGACTGAACCAGCCAGGTATTCCAGTAAAATTGTGTGTGTTTTAAAGTGTAAAATGTGATGATTTAATAACCATATACTTTGTGAAATGATTACCATGATGAAGTTGATTAACACATTCATCACCTCACATACTTATCTTTTTGTGCATGCATGTGTTGAGAACACTTAAGATCTGCCCTTTTAATAAATTTCGGATATACAATACCATATTATTAGCTATAGATAGCATGTTGTACATTAGACTCCTTAGTTCTGGGAACAAAGACTGGTACCTTTTGAACAACATCTCCTGACTTCTCCCATCCCCCAGCCCCTGGTAACTACCATTCTATTCTCTGTTTCTATGAGTTCAACTTCTCTCTTTTTGGGATTCTGATGATATTAATGTCAGATATTTTATTATTGTTCCATAGGTCCCTGAAGCTCTTTTCATTTATTTTTCAGTTGGTTTTCTCTCTTGTTTTTCAGATTAGGTCATTGTATTGCTCTCCCTTCAAATTCCCTGATTCCATTCTCTTTCATATTTGTTCTCCTATCTAGCCCATTTAGTGAGTTTTTAGTTTTAGTTATTGTATTTTTTCAGTTATATAATTTCCATTTGTTTTTTTTTTATGTCTTCTATTCCTTGGCTGAGATTTTAGTAAAACCTTGGTTTGTGAGCATAATTCATTCTGGAAACATGCTTGTAATCCATAATCACAAGTACGTGTACATCAAAGAGAATTTCAAGAACCATTGGCTTATTTGTGATCATGTGACATGTGACATCATGTAATACTTGTATTGCAAGACATTGCTTGTTTATCAAGTTAAATGTATTATAAATGTTGTTCTTCTTGTGGAACACTTGCAGAACAAGTTACTTGCAATCCAAGGTTTTACTGTATTTTCATTTACTTCAAGGATATTTGTACTCTCTCACTGAAGCATTTTTATGATTGCTACTTTAAAGTTTTTGTTGGGTAATTCTGTTGTCTGTTTTCTCATCTCTTCTTGGGGTCTGTTGATTGTTTTTTCTCATTCAAATTGTTATTTTCCCCTGGTTTTTGGTATGATGGTTTTGGTATGATTTTCAGTTGTATTCTGGACATTTTAGATATTATATTAGGAGACTCTGAATCTGGGGTACTTGGCTGTTTCAGTTACTTAAATGTCTGACTCTTGGTTTTGGCTCAGGTCGTAATCTCATGGTCGTAATATTAAACCCCATGCCAGACTCTGCACTGAGCATGGAGCCTGCTTCAGATTCATTCTCTCTCTCTCTCTCTCTCTCTTTCTCCCTCCCTCCCTCCCCTGCTCATGTTCTCTCCATCTCTCTCAAAATAAATAAATAAAATCTTTTTAAAAAGGAGACTCTGAATCTATTTAAATCTTTTGCCTTAGCAGATGGTCACCCTATTTAGGTTTGGTATGTAGGTCCTGACCTGTTTTTACAGGCTGTAGTTTCAATGACAATTTGGTTTTCAGAACTGGTGCTTACTATTCGAGTCTGCTTTGTTCATCTGGTGCCTGGGTTCCTGCTTGGTTCCTATTACTGCTGCCTATGGAGCCAGAATGAACTTCTCCTGATCCAGTAACACTTAATAGGGGTTGAGACTGACCTTCAGGGCAGAGAATGCTTCCCCAGTGCACTGTCCAAGGATGCCTGGTGCTGAAATAGACATTTGGAAATTTATGGCATATAGATGGTGTTAACCTGTGAGCATGAGAGTGAGAAGAGGAGAGGATCTAGGGTTGAGCCCTGGGGTGCTCCAAGATTAAGAAGTCCTGGGAAAGAGAAGTAAGCAATACAGAAGACTGGTACGGAATGACAGATGGGAGGACAACCAAGAGAGTGTGGTGTCCTAAAGCCAGGTGAAGAAAGTATATCAAAAATGAGGGAGTCTTATAGCTCTATAATACAAAGACAGAGAGCCTAGTTTTGAAAAAATAGGCAAAGGATCTGAACAGACAGTTTTCCAAAGAAGATACACGAATGGTCAATAAACACATGAAAAGATGCTCAGCATCATAAGCCATCAGGGAAATGTAAGTTAAAACCATAATGAGATACCACTTCACACTCAGCAGGTGGCTATAATCCAAAAGATAGATAATAGCAAGTATTGATGAGGCTCTGGAGAAATTGGAACTCTGATACATTGTTAGTGGCAAAATAAAATGGCACAGATGCTTTGGGAAACAGTTTGGTAATTCCTCAAAAAGTTAAACACAGAGTTACCATCTGACCCAGCAATTCCACTCCTAGTTATATACCCAAGAAAAATGAAAACATATATACACAGAGAAACTTGTTTCTAAATGTTTATTATAGCATTATTTGTAATAGCCAAAAAGTGGGAACAATTCAAATGTCAATCAATTGATGGATAAATAAACCAAATATTCATATCCATAAAATGGAATATTATTCAACAATAAAAAGGAATGAATTTCTGATGAATGCTACAACACGGATGAACCTTGAAAACATTCTACTTGAAAGAAGCCAGTCACAAAAGACCATGCATCACATGATTCTATGTATATGAAATACACAGATAAGCAAGTAGCTTAGTGGCTGCCTATGGCTGGGGGTTTTGGAGGGAATTGAGAGATGACTCCTAGGAGGTATGGTTTGTTTTGGGGGAGACAGATGAAAATTGAATATGATTGATTGGACAACCCTGTGGACATACCAGAAACATTTGGGCTTTATATTTTAGATGGGTGAATTGAATGGTATGTGAATTACACTTCAGTGAAACTATGAAACAACAAGAAAGAGTTCATGAAAAGAGAGTATCAAGGAAAAAAAATAGAGAGACCGTGTCAAATACTACGTCAAGTAACATAGGACAGGTGATGACTGATAATTTGCCATTGGATTTGCTAATCTGGAGGTCATTGGTGGCTTTGATGATAGGATTGAAAACCTAACTGTAGGCAGATTGAGAGAGAATGTGAAAGGAAACGAAACTTGTACAGAAATCTTTTTTTTAAATGAAATTTATTGTCAAATTGGTTTCCATACAACACCCAGTGCTCATCCCAAAAGGTGCCCTCCTCAGTGCCCATCACCCACTTCCCCCCTCCCCCCCATCAAACCTCAGTTTATTCTCAGTATTTAAGAGTCTCTTATGGTTTGCCTCCTTCCTACTTTGAGGAGTTCTGAAACAATGAGGAGAAAGAAATGGGGGAAGAGCTATTGAAAGTCAGGCCAAGAAAAGACTGGTAACTGATTCATAATAGGAAATATACAGAACACTAACACTGATACTAATGATAGTACTAATAATACTAATGTTAAACTAATCTTTCTGCTGGCCATAGTTGTACAGAGAGTACAGTTCATCTAGGAAATACTGCCTTGACCAGATGCCTGTTCTCAGCGCTTCTGCTGGGGCTGTAGACCCATCGACCTTCAGGGTGCTTTCCTTGAGAGGCTTTTGTTGGTGGGTGAGGCTGCAGGAACCCTTGCGCACTGCTGGTAGGAATGCAATCTGGTGCAGCCACTGTGGAAAACAGTATGGAGATACTCCCCAAAATTAAAAATAGAATTACCATATGATCCAGTAATGCCACTATTAGGTATTTATCCACAGAATGAAAACACTAATTTGAAAACATACACGCACCTCTATTTTACCGAAGCGTTATTTACAATAGCCAAATTATGGAAGGAATCTAAGTGTACATTGATAGATGATTAGATAAAGATGTGGTATATATACACAATGGAATATTATTTAGCCATAAAAATGAACGAAATCTTGGCATTTGCAACATTATGGATGGATCTAGGTAGAGAGTATAATGTTAAGTGAAATAAGTCAGTCAGAGAAAGACAAATACTGTATGATATCACTCATATGTGGAATTTAAGAAACAAAACAAATAAAGAAAAAGACAAAATCAGATTCTTAACTATAGAGAACAAACAGATGGTTACAAGAGGGAAGGTGGTTGGGAGGATGGATGAAACAGGTGAAGGGGATTAAGAGTATACTTACCATGATGAGTAGTGAGTAATGTACAGAATTGTTGAATCTCTATATTGTACACGTGAAACTGATGTAACACTGTATGTTAACTATACTTCAGTTAAAAAGAAGGAAAAAATTTATCCCAAAAAAAGCATTGCTTGAAAGCAGTCAAAAGGCAATGCATCCCACAGACTGGACCTTGAATGACACACTGAGATTTCTTGGAAGGAGTGTGTTATCTTCATTTTAGTTGGTGACAGTTTGGTGATAAAAGGGCTCTCCACCTCTTCAGACCATATGTTGTGTTAAATTAGGGCTCTCCTAAGAGTATTTTCACCGACAATTTTCATCTTAGGTAATTCAGGAAGACCTTGGTTTGAAAGACTCTGTAAGCGCAATTTCAACTATGAATTAGTCTTATCCCTCTAATAACTCACCTCGGCCATGAATTCAGTAGAGATTTTACCTGTAATGACCAGAATTTAGCTTAATTAGGCCAGTTATTTAACTGAAGATTTTTGTAGTTAATTGGGAATTTTAACCCATCAAAACGATGTGTACCTATCATTACCAATGCCTGCTGGATTTACTCTTTCTACCCTAAAGCTATTTTTAAAAACTTGCCTTTTATTTTATTTTTTTAATGTTTATTTATTTTTGAGAGAGAGAGAGGGAGAGAGTGAGAGAGTAAGCAGGGGAGGGACAGAGAAAGAGGGAGACAGAATCTGAAGCAGGCTCCAGGCTCAGAACTGTCAGCACAGAGCCTGACGTGGGACTTGAACTCACAAACGGTGAGATCATGACCTGAGCCAAAGCCAGGTGCTTAACCGACTGAGCCACCCAGGTGCCCAAAAAACTTACCTTTTTTTTAAAAATTTTTAACATTTATTTATTATTGAGAGACAGAGACAGAGCATGAGCATGGGAGGGACAGAGAGAGGGGGAGATAGAGAATCTGAAGCAGGCTCCAGGCTCTGAGCTGTCAGCACAGAGCCCGACCCGGGGCTCGAACTCACAAACTGTGAGATCATGACCCGAGCCGAAGTCGGACGCTTTACCGACTGAGCCACCCAGGTGCCCCAAAAAAGTTACCTTTTAAAAGCACCCTTTTGATGTACTGAAAAATCCCTAACTAAGACAGTTGGATTAAAGAACATATACCAGCATAGGAACAATTTAGCAGCTTGCTGGCTGCTGACAGACATTAGCCATGGCCTCCTTCTGCATGAAGATTGTGTTCACCCAGCCTCTGACCCACTGGGGAGGCTGTTCTGAAGGGGGGTTGATTGATGGTGGATTCTGGAGCTGGCTCACCTTGGTTTGCATCCTGGTGCACTGCTTACTCGCTGTGTGACCCTGAGCAATACACTTGACTGCTCTGTGCTACAGTTTCCTCATTTATAAAGGGAGCTAATAATCATCCTTATCTCGTAGGATTGCCGTGAGGTTTGAATGAGTTAACTGCTTCATTTTTAAACCTCTTGGACCAGTGGTTTCTAAATAAATTTTATTTAATAAAATAAAGTAAATTTCAATAGACGCTCATTATTAAACAGACTGATTACTTCTGCTCCTCTAGAAAATACTGTATACGAAAATGCAGAGAATACTCTAGAAAAGCTACTAGAAACAGGAAAAGCAGCATAAATTATGTCAGGCTGAAGATGTTTCTTTCTCTTTGTGCTCAGCTAGTTTTTGTCTTGTAAGATTCATATTGTATGCCTGGTTGGGGGATCCCTGTTTTCTTTGTGCTGGAATTAACCATGAAAGTGTCTCTGAGATGTTAGATTTCAGAACCGAATAGTGACTTATAGACTTTAGATGGAGGGAAGTGTGAATTCTGATGCGTAGTTGGGAAATAAAACATAGACTCTAAACTTATTTTTACCACATCACTTTTTTTCCAGTTACTGAGAAACAACATTTGATTTCGATGTGCTGTGGTCAGTTTGACAGCTTATGTTGTCATGAGGGAGGTCACTTTTCTCTGTCTCCTTTTGGAATGTTTGGTGGTTTTCATTGTTATTTTTCTTGGACAATGCAGTTTGACAAAAGCATCACCTTCAGGACTCGGTCTTTAGGGGCAGTTTTCCCCTTACAAGGTGGCAAGCGTATGAAGTTTCTATGATTAACTAGAGGCAGGGCCACTTAACGAGGCTGTTCTAGTTCATCTGATGATACCGTATTCATCAGTTTTCGGCTATAGGATAAGAACACAATTACTTATAGGGAACTTTCATCTCATCTGGCCAAATAGAATGAGGTCAGCTTCTTAGCCTGTGTATAGGCCAGCTGGGAAGTGCAGGATTTAATGTCCCCAGGGACATCCCTCAACCCAGCAGAAAAATTCCCCATTTCTCTGCCTCTCCAAGGCAGGGTTCTTCAGAGTGTCTCCACCAGAATTGAGCCCCAGTTGGCCCTGGTAAGAATCTGCCATAGACATAGCAGCCACTGGCTTTTCTCCCTTTTCTGTGTCCCCCTCACTCCCAATTTATGCTTCTTGAGATCAACTCCCAAATAAACTGTCTGTGCCCAGTCTTTGTCCTGGAGCTGGCTTTAGAGCAGACCCAAACAAAGACAAGGAAGAAAGGGGGCTTAGGCCGAGACCCTGAACACCCCACATGTGTCCACACAAGCAAACACTATTAAAAAGTTATTTAAAGTGTTGTAAGTCAGAAAATTCAGGAAAGGTTTCTAACATTCTCAGGTTAAATAACAAAGGAAACAGCATTATAACTTTTAAAGAAAAGGAGAGGTCATAGAGAAATTTGTCATTACTCTACCTGTTTTTTCATGAACTCAGCATAGACCGTGAACTCCCCAGGGGCCAGATGCAGCTATAGGATCCAACCATCCAAGAGTGAATATATAGTATGTAGAAGGCCTTCTAGAGTCTTTGTTGTGGTTGTTGTTGTTTCCTGGTCCTCTTTAACTTTTGTGAAAATTTGGTAGATGAACCCAAGACATTCTTTGTAGCCTTTGTTAGTTTGTACTCCGATGGGAGGAAGGCCTGGGCTGGTTTCTGGCTCTTCTTGGGTTAATGGGCTTTGGACGTTAAATCTATTCTAGGGATGCCAGGCAGATGAGGTCACTAAAAGTCTGACTCATTTGGGTTCCTGGGTGGATATGGTTCAATCCAGAAAGTAGATGACTCTAGGATTTGACCCAGTCTTCTAGATTCCTCAGGAATTGTCTAGACTGTAAGCTTCAGAAAGACAGGGACTGTGCTTTCTTTTGTTCACTATGTGATGTTCTGCTCCCAACATCTTGCCCAGTTTTCAGCACATCGTAGATGTTCAGTAAATATACTGAGTGAGTGTAGAGTGAAACCAGGATGACTCAAGGTCAGTCTGGATTTCCCAGGGCATAGTACTAATGGAAGGATGTTGCTGTGAGGCCAAATCTCTGGGCAAACCACTCTCGGCTCTGTAATTAATTAGATGGTTGGTTCCACTTATGACACTTGGGTCTCTTTGCAACATCATTTAAGTGTTTTAGACAATAACATAATTGGACTATCTAGATCTTATTCAGAACAAATTTGTAATTTGTAAATATTCTATTAACAAACATATAATCATGGGACTCAACCTTTGGGAGCAAATAATTTGTTAGTGGATAAGAAAAGGGGCCAACTAAGCCTCCTGGGCTACTGGGGATGCAATTTTATTCTTTATGCTAATTCTTTATCCTTTATGTAGTAACCTAAAAATGTTAATTGTCTTTAAAGTGCCTTAAAATTATTTTTAATGTTTATTATTATTATTATTATTTTTTTGAGAGAGAGAGAGAGACAGACAGACAGACAGAGAGACAGAGCATGAGCAGGCAAGGGGCAGAGACAGAGGGAGACACAGAAACTGAAGCAGGCTCCAGGTTCTGAGCCATCAGCACAGAGCCTGACATGGGGCTCAAACCCACAAAACATGAGATCATGACCCGAGCTGAGGTCGGACATTTTACTGGCTGAGCCACCCAAGTGCCCCCCTTTAAAACGCCTTTTAAGTAATGTATATGTTACAAAGAAGCTGGCACTATGGAATTTTCTTTTTACATGTGAAAAACTGCAAGGAGGCTGAGTGGATCCGGAGCAACAAGCAATCCCTGAGATGTCAACTTTGTTTAGTTCTGTGCATCACTCTTTCAAATAGCATTGATAATATATGTTAAGTAAATAGATTCCAAGCTCCTTAAACACTGTTAGAGGAAACAGTGTCTGGGAAATTATTTTTAAAAAATTTTAATGTTTATTTATTTTTGAGAGAGCATGAGCAGGAGAGGGGCAGAGAGGGAGGGAGACACAGAACCTGAAGCAGGCTTCAGGCTCTGAGCTGTCAGCACAGAGCCCGACTCAGGCCTCAAACTCACAAACCACGAGATCATGACCTGAGCCGAAGTCGGAGGCTTAACAGACTGAGCCACCCAGGCGCCCGTGGGAAGCCATTTCTGAACTAAAACTAAATATTCTTTGGCCATACTGGCTACTTTTCAGTACCTTTTTCCCCCAGTTGATATAGTTTTCTTTTCAGTTGATGTTGAGAAGAATCTACTCATTTCCTCAAGCCATAAAATAAATCAACATTTACTCTGTGTATTACTTAAAGTTACTTAAGATTGAAACAGATAAATCCTGACTCTGGTAGCTAAATACAATGCAAGCTCATTTTTCATTCATGTGACCACTCAAGCATAACTGATCTTGGCCAGGTAGCTCCCCTGAAACAAGGGTTCAAAGACTCAGACTCCTTCCATGTTTGGTCTCCACCATCTTCAATATTCATTTGCTAAGATTGCTCTGGAGGCTGTCTCCATTCTGGCCAGTGGGAATGAGAAAAGATGGTGGAAGATTATGTGTGGGAGGTTTTTATGGGCAAGGCTGGGGGTGGCATAGTCTTATTCTGGAAGTTCTTTCTTTTCCTAAGTTTATTTATTTATTTTGAAAGAGAGAGGGAGAGAGAGTAGGAGAGGGACAGAGAGAGGAGGAGAGAGAATCCCAAGCAGGCTCCTTTGCTGTCAGCACAGAGCCTGGTGCTGGGCTCGATCCCACAAACTATGAGATCATGACTTGAGCCCAAACCTTGAGCCCAAACCAAGAGTTGGATGCTTAACTGAGCCACCCAGGCGCCCCTTATTCTGGAAATTCTTATTCCGTTGGTTAAAACTCAGTCACGTGGACCCACCTAATGGCACAGTAGGCCAGGAAAGTAGTCTAGCTGGTGCCCACAAAGAGGAAGTGAGCTTTCTAACCAGGGAAGCAGTCTCTTCCATGGTGTGCTGCAGGTGGCTCCAATCATTTGGGTGAGCTGATTCTGTGAATCTTCCCAGCTCTGTACCCAGTGAGAGCACTTAGGCTACAGAAATGGCAACTGATAACAATCAGGGCTTTTCTTCCAAGAGCTAGTTCACAAGCACACCACTCGTTGAATCCTTTCTGCATCCCACCGTTTCCCCCTCCCGCCCTTCTTACCATCGGATTATTCCATCTTGCTCCTTAATATGGCAGAGCCAGTTCCATTCCATCAACACCACGCTACCCTAGTTTGGTCCTTGCTCTTCCTGCAGTTAGCCCACGAGTCTTCTAACCAGATCCCAGCCTCAGGTAACTGAGGTATCACCTGCTGGAAACCTTCCCTTGCTGCCTGCTTCCCCCCGGGGCTGTCTCTGTGTACTCTGAGGTACTTGCTAGGCTGTATTGTGAAGGTGCAGAACACCATGAGCTCCTTGAGGTCATGGGCCATGAGTGTAGCAGTCTTCTTTTTATCCACGGGGCTTCAACGTCCTGGAATGTACTACGTCCTCAGGACATGCCAAATTACATGGGAAGAAAAATTCCAATACGGTTCTTTTTCACATTACCCATCTTGTTATATGTCTTGCTATAATTATGAACAGCTCTGCCTTATTTTTTAAAGATCCTCAACATTTACATTTGCTAGTTTCCATATAAACAGCACAAGGATAACAAACATAACAGAAAATGAGTTAAATATTTCCTTCCAAAATGCTCAGTAGGCTGTAGGCAGACAACATAAATCCAAGAGACAGAAGAAGGAATAGAAATGGTACTAGGAAGCAGCAACACTGTTCTTCTGGAATTTTCTCCCAAACTCTCTACAGATAGAAGTTAATATGATAAAGTGATAAACATAGGTCACTGTGACCTCCCCCCCCCCCCTTGGTGACTCTTGCCAGATAACCTTGTGTCACACACTGTTATGACTGGGACATTGGCTGTGTCCGAGGATTAAGGTCATTGTGCAGTTGACGTAGGGATCTTTCTTTTCAGGCAGAGTGATAAGCAGGGTTGGGCATCCCTTGGGAAGGTGAAGCCTTCAGTGCAGGGACAGGTGCTAGAGCGGGCAGCCTCCCACCTGCTGAATCAGCCCACACTGTTATTCTCTCATGAAGTTAGACCACAAACGTAACACTCGAGGTTGGTTTCTTGAGAACCCTCAGGATCATGGTTCGTGCCAAGGAGAGAAAAAATAAACAGAAACAAAGTCCTTGGTGCCTTTTAGAAAAGGTTAATCCTGTTTCTCTGAGGGTTGGCCATGCAGTTAAGAAGACAGAAGGAAGACTGTGTGCCAGGCAGTGATAATGAGTAACGTGGAGCCGGGAACCAAACAGGAAGGAAAGTCACTTTGGCTCCTTGAGCAGAACGCAGGCCACTGTGCCAACCTTTGTGTGTATGGAGGTGGTCAGGGTGGGAAAGAGACCAAGGTGTGGGGCGCGGGAGGGCTGGGGCCAGGTATCTGAGCGTGGGGAGGGTTCACTGCCTGTGGCTAGAGATGCTTGTGAACGATGCAGGTGATGTGCTTTGACCCTTTTGAAACATGAGACAGGTGTGGAATCTTATTATTATTATTACCCAGAGAGACCGTCACTGATGCCCTTCCTTCTCTCCCTTTTCTGCACTTCCCATAAGCCTACGCTGCTTTTATCTCTTCTAAGCGAGTAGAGTAGATATAGTCACACTAAAGTTCTGGAAGCTCTGTGCTGATATTGTATCATCCCAGAATGTTTTCATGAAAAAAATTACTATTTTTGTCATAGAACTGCTACTTCTAAGAATTTATCCTAAGGAAATAATGAAATAAATGCTCAAAATGTTTGGGCAAGGGAGCATTTTTTGGTAATAAGGGAGCTGGGAAACAATCTCATATCCAATAAGAGGGCATGGATTCATGCAGTGGGTCATCAAACGTTAGAATGATGGCATCGAGGGGGCCTTCACTGACAGGGCTGTCATGACCTGACATGGCACGTCTGTCCTCCGTTGTGAAGAGATCAAACTGTATGTAAGCTGTATACATGGCACGGTATGTTTACCTTGTGTATGTAAGCCAAGAAAAAAGTCAGAAAAGAGAGAATCTAAAGTACTAAGAATGCTTTTCCTTGGATGGTGGGATTCTTGGTGAGTTTTACTTTCTTCTGTAAATCGCATTTACACTGTACTTGATGTTGATGTTCTGGGTTATTTCCTACATACACAAATCTGGCTTCGTAGCTTTCTCTCTGTGTGACCCTGGACCCCCTAGTTAATGTCTCCAGGGAAGTTTCTTCATCTGAAATCTGGGGATGAACCTAGTACCACCCTCGTAAGTTTGTTGTGAGGAATTAAGAAAGTGATATTGAAAAAACTTCTAGAACTTTTAGCACTGTGAGAACTCAGTCCATGTTAGCTATTATGTCTGGGTTTTCTTTCCCCCCGATGGGCTTGTACATAAGGACAATAAAGCTGATTGGGAAAATATTTCCTCTTGGGAAAACAGAAGAGTTCCACACAGAAAAGACAAAAGGAACAATTATTCCTGGTAGGATCTGAGATCAAAAAGCTTACCTGACATTTTCCTGATGCCTTCCATCCCCCTCATGTAAGTTTCTGACCACTTTATCCCAAGTGAGGTCGGCCCGTGAGAGATCTTTAAATGGCAACAGAATCAGAAAAATGCCCAGTAAATGGAAATTGATGTGTTTTGTTTTTTTTTTTTTGAAAGAGCCTATTTTATTCCTTAGCTGATCTTGGAAA
Organism: Felis catus; assembly: GCF_018350175.1. Lineage (NCBI taxonomy): Eukaryota > Metazoa > Chordata > Mammalia > Carnivora > Felidae > Felis > Felis catus. Next base: position 46,259,525 of record NC_058379.1, read on the forward strand.
CTATTTTATGTTTCTTCCCTTGTGAAACTTTTGTGATTTCAGGCATATTTTGGCTTGAAATCATGGCAGTTTTCCTCTTACTATTATTGGCAAGCATATATAAGGAAAAACTGAATTTCACAAATTCTTGATGTTTCCAATGAAAGCTCAAGTTAAATATAATGTCTCAGGGGAATCCGCAGGCCCGATGCCCCCTCTCCTCCGCAAGCTGTCTTCCAGGGCACCGGCCTCAGCCCCATGGAGTTCCGGCTCCTACCTAAACCCAGTGACCCTGGAGCCCCCCACCACCCCCCCCACCTGCCAAGCAACCAAACTACCTTCGTTTATTCTTTCTTCCTGATGCCTCTTCTTTCCCTATTCCAGTTTCTACGGTTCTCTTCACTTTTGCTTTTTCACTTTGCATTCTTCCATTACATTTCCTAACTTAAACCTAATCAGACTAGCACCTTTTCTTGTGGTCACTGCCAGCCTTCAGGAAAGATCTGTGCATGTGTGTCCCCAGCTGCCCTCCCAGCCCCACAGTGGGAAGGTCAGGGCTCCTCCCCCAAGAGGCTCAGCTCCACCAAGACCAAGCAGACCGCCTGGCTACAGCTGTGGCCGCAGGTGGCCTCCTGGCACAGGTAGTGTGGGCAGCCCACCTCCCCAGGGCTCCCGCAGCTGCTTCCAGACCAGAGGGGCCGGGTCTCATTTCCCCCACGTCCCGCTGGTCTTGCAATTCCTACTGCTTTACACGGGCGGTTTCCTTGGCCGCGTAACCTACAGACAAGGCTGCTTCGGGCTTCTGTCTCTCTAACTCAACAGCAAGCTCCTGTGCTATTTGCACTTCTCTCTTGGACTCTCAAACCACCAAGGTAAACATTCTACAGCTGAGGAATTCCCGACTCGGTACACCGTGCATGATGTGCTCCGCTCTATATGCTTTAAGCTCCCTGAGCGATGAGATGGTATGTTTACCTTTGTAGGTTCTCAGCCTCACAGAATCACCGGGGTGGAGCATTTGGTTCCTGCCCCTGCCTTTCACAGTCATACTAGCGCAACAGACTCTGGTCTCTGATCCTTCACACTGCCCCTTACAAGCAGTGTTCTGGAGCTCCCGGAGAGATGGAGGGAGCTGGGGCCGGGGAGCCTGGGGGCTGGGAGATGCAGAGCAATCTCTTTCCGCTCAGGGAAATCTGAGATCCGAATCCCCAGATCCACAGCAGCGTGAATTGAGGCTGGCGTTGGCCAGAGGGTGCGGGCGGGCGGGCAGGGCGGTGAGGCAGTTAGTGAGAGCGCGGGCCTGGGGCCCGGCGGGGGTGAGCTGGGGTGTGTGGAAGGCAGCGTCCAACCTCAGTGCTGGGGGAGCCAGGGCAGGGAGACTGGGTGGAGGGCAGCTGTTTTGCAAATTCCTGCATTTCAGGGGCAGGGCATCTCCCTCACGCTGCACAGGCCTGGGCAGGGCTGGACCCGAAAGGCCTAGCATTTAGGACAGGTGTGTCTGGCACCTTGCCTAGCCTGCCCCGGCTTGCCCCTGTTCGCGGGCTGCTGTTTAAACTCATTTTTTCCTGCCTTCCTTTGTCCACTTCTGCCAGTCCGTGTGTGCCTCCCCACCCCCACTGTCCCCACAGCTACACAACCCACCACCCGTTCACATCCCCATCCCCCAAACCCTGCTCCTTTTCAGCCTGGGCAGCTCCCATCCTTCCTGCTCCAAGTGTAGTCTTTGCACCAGCTGCACTGGCATCCACTGGGAGCCGGCAAGAAATGCAGAGTCCTGGGCCCCTGAACGCGCGCCTCTCGAACTGGAATCTTCATTTAAGTCTCCTCAGCTGGGTCACCAGTGCGCTGAGACTCAAGCAGCGCCGCTTAGAGCAGTGTTCCTCAAACCATCTGTGACAAAGGATGCGTTTTGTTTATTTATTTTTTAACATTTCAGATCTGTCACAGACCAGGAAACAATAAAAATGAATTCTTAGGAAAAAGGAAATGAAAAATAAAACCTAAAGACATACAAAATACAAGGCCCATTAAAGAAATTAGATAGAGGGATGCCCAGGTAGCTCAACTGGTTGAGTGTCTGACTCATGATTTTGGCTCAGGTCGTGATCTCACGGTTCATGGGATCCAGCCGTGCGTCAGGCTCTGCACTGTGTGTGCTCTCTCCTTAAAATAAATAAATAAACATTAAAAAAAAATTAGACACGAAAGATTCCACCTTATTCTTTCAAATTGTTATAAAGATTTCAGAATGCTTCCTCTGCATTTCTCTCCTTGTTTACCAGATAGCCCAGGGGCCACGTTCTGAAGCGTTGCTCTAAACCACGCAGGGCAAATTTTATTCCAAGGGACCAATGCCCATTGTGTCCCGTCCTCAGAAGTCACCTTTCTGTGACCTTAAGACTCTTCTTTGGCTCAGATTTGGTTGTGCGGTTCCAGATACTTAATTATTTAAGACTATAGCCCTAAGCCCTCTTGTGACCTAGATGGTCCCTTTACCCCACCTCCCTCCGTCCCTCCACTCTCCCCACCCTGCTCCGTGCCTGGTGCAGTGAACTTCGAGGGCAGCTCCTGCCCTGGGGCTTCTGGCACAGTAGGCCAGTGGGAGGTACAGAAAAGTGCTCAGCTGAGAGAAGGGGAGGAGATTGAGACTGAGGCATTTTTCCCTCCCCCACGTCCCCACCCCCAGATTACAGGATCTCAGGTCTTCTATTGAGGCTCCTGGCCGACCACTTGCTCCTACAGCTACAGCCCTGTTTCAGCTCCAGGTTCTGCTTCCTCTCCTTGCCCTTCCGGCCCGTGGCAGGGAGAGCTCTCCGATGTTGTCGCTCTGAGGTTCTTCACCATCATGAGAAGGCCTCCCTCACCCCTCTCCACGCCTTTGCAAATAGCCAATTTATTAAACTCTCCCCAAGTACTTCATTCTAGTAGGTAGTCTGTCCCCCGCTGGGCTCTGAGTGACACTCAGCACTCTGACTTGTGAAGGAGGCTTTTCAAGGGATTGACATGATCAGAATCCCTCAGTTGTCATCTCTGAAAGGATGAAAGGGAATTATTGAGGAGGTGACTAACGGCATTCTATAGAGAATGCCTGGTGCAGAGAAGGAATTCAGTGAATGTATGTTTACTATGTGAATGAAGGGTACAGAGCCCCTTACTTCTCTCCTCCCGTTTTACAGATGTCCCTCCCATACCTAAAGCAATACATACGGGATAGATAGACCCTAAAATATTTATCAGTTGTAATTTGGAACGTGCTGAAGACATAATGAAAAGTTGGGCTTTTGGTCGTTTATTTGTAGGGTATTAAACATTTAGAAAAATAGGTGGGAGGAGGAGTTGTTCTTTTCCTTGTGATAGATAAGCTCATATGTCTTAGAAAATTCTTCAACATCTGCCTCACAAAATGCAGCAAGATGAATAATTTTCTTTTTTTTTTATTAGAGAGAGAGAGAGAGAGAGAGAGAGAGCATAGCAGGGGAGGAGCAGAGAGACAGAGATAGTATCTGAAGCAGGCTCCAGGCTCTGAGCTGTCAGCAAAGAGCCCGACACAGGGCTCGAACTCATGAGCCGTGAGATCATGAACTGAGTTGAAGTTGGCCGCTTAAGTGACTAAGCCACCCAGGTGCCCCTAGGTGAATAATTTTCAATAATTTCACAAGATGAAGCAAGATGAAGAATATCTTGCTTCACAAGATGAAGGATATCTTGCTTCGCACTATGAAGAATATCTTGCTTCGCAAGATGAATAATTTAGAATCTAAATAAATTTAGAATTTAAAAACCTAAGTTTCACGGCAGCTATAGCATGAGTTTAGTGGCAACATACTTATGCTAGAAACTGTTCTAAGCACTTTTCGAGAATTAACTCATTTGATCTTTGCAACAACCTTACAAGGTAGGTTCCTCGCTTCTAGAAAAGGAAACTGAAGCTCAGAGATATGCATCCCGATGGTGTTACATAAACTGTGGCTGTTGGTCACAGGTGAGCATGCGGTAGACTCAGGGTTTGCACCCTGCAGTCCAGCTGCAGGGTCATGCAGTGATGACACATGACACTTGGGTCTGTCTGTCTGTGCTCTGGCTCCATGAAATGCTCGTGGCCCTGTGAGTGGTTATAACTGCTAGCCCTTGCTCAGAATGTTGTCTATCACTTTCCACAGTTTTCCCTTGGAAGGTCCATTTGAGAAATCCCTTTGGTTCCCCAAACAGTTGCATTTCTGAGGGGCATTAAAGACCAAAACAAACGTTTGGACACTGCGGTCTGGTTTCCCTCTTTATATTGGCTACTAGGGGCAAATGTTTGGTTCTGCCATGGAAGTGCCTAGAGCTTCGTGACCGGCATCTTGTGCGCAAACTTCACTATGGACTTCACATCGCATCCCTACCAGTAACTGTCCTTTCACTCCTTTTTGTTTGGTTTTGATTTTTATTAATTTCTTTACATCCTTTAGGATTTAGAGCTTTATATCCCACCCCACTGTTTGTTTTTGTTTAAACAAAAGGGATGTAGATGGCTACAAGCAATATATTGATGAAACAGTAAAAGAAAATCACTGTTTTCATTGCTAGTACATTTCGTTGCCACTTAGAGTTAACTGTCAAGACGTATTTTACCTTACTTAATGATTATGCAAAGCCTGAAACATTTGTATATTCACATAGAAATATTTCTTATTTTGTAGTGCTAAGTGATATTGTTGAGTCATTTTGGAAGTGTGTGGGGAAATAGGTTCTGCTTACATAAATGGGTTAGAAAAAAGCTTAGGGTGGGTTGCCTGGGTGGCTCAGTTGGTTAAGCGTCTGACTTTGGCTCAGGTCATGATCTTGCAGTTCACGAGTTCAAGCCCCACGTTTGGCTCTGTACTGACAGCTCACAGCCTGGAGCCTGCTTCGGATGCTGTGTCTCCCTCTCTCTTTGCCCCTCTCCGGCTCACATTCTGTCTTTCTCTATCAAAAATGAATAAACATTAAATTAAAAAAAAAAAAGAAAAAAGCTTAGGGTGGAAAGCCACCACCACGGGGAAAACGTACCTGAGGTTAGCTTGTGAGATACTCTAATGGGATCACGAATAACTTGTTATATCACCTGCAGGAAATTACTTTCCATCTGATGCCAATATACTGTTGTACCTTGATCACAAACTCCACTTTCCCCTCAGACCCTTTGTTTCTGACACTGTGATTGTTTATCTTATTGTTAATCTGACAATGATTAGTGTCTGATTGTTTTCTCCATGTCCAATTGTGTAAAATCTTTTCTTCACATTCACCATGTAAGTAATATCTTGTGAGCTCAATACATACGGAGACGAAACCCCTGTTCAGTACTCTCGTCTCTTCCCGGACATTAGCCTCTCTCGTATTCAATTCTGCATCTTCTCTCTTGCTGGACAAGAGAGAACTCCAGACTCATAGTCTGTGACAGAAGTGCACTGCCATTCTGTAGAAACCATTCAAGCTTTGTAAACTGATGTGGCTCAGTTTTGAATTTTGCTTCTTTCTAAGTGAATTGTCACAGAGATGTGCACCATCAGGCAGAATGGCCAAGCATCAAAGGCTGTGTGAAGAGCAGGCCAGGTTATAATTTTCCTTTTATAATAAAGGACAAAGGGCTTGCTCTTACTCGGCTGTTTTCTTATAGTGCTGATTTGATAATGGTGTTTTTTTTTTTTTTCCTCTAGGGTAACTATATCCTTTAATTATAAGGCCTCATTAGCTATTGTACTGTTTCATCCCCAGATATTTTTTTTCTTTTGCTCCTAAATGTTTCCAGTGACAGTAGGAAAATGATGTATGTGTTGATAGCTGAGAGCAGGTTTGTTTCTAAATATATGGGATTCATCCTAAGTAGTCATACCATGACTCATAACGTCTCCCTGAGGCATTCTTTCCAACGACCCCTTGCCACCCACGTTGTATCTCTTCTTAGCCATTATTTCTCCTCTTGTTAAGAGTTGTTGCTTATTTTGGAGAACAGTTGGGGCTTAATAACGTATGTTCTATGCTGCAACTTCTTACTCAACATGTATTCCTATGGAAGGTAGACTTGCACAAAGAGATTGATTGCACCTCCCAAACTGGTCTGTAATCATGGCCTGGAGAAGACATATAGTCCATTGCAAGAAAAACACCATCAGCTCTCTCTAGAGATGGTTTGGCTGTTCACCAAGCATGGAATTCCTTTAGCTGAGGATAAAGCTGTTAAAAGGCTAATGTTGAGAGAAAAAAAAACAAACACACTGACTTCAGATTCACTCGAGATCAGGTTTCCGTGGGAGAAAGAGGAGTGCTGGCAATGTGCCCCTGGTGGAAAAAAGGGTATATATTATGGGCTGGGCCAGTGCTTCTCAAACTTGAATGCACATCTGAGTCATCGATTCAAATAACATTTCTGACTCAGAGGTCTGCAGGCGTGACCTTAGACTCTGCATTTCTGAGCTGCTTTCCAGTGATGTCACTGTTGCTGGCCGGTGGGCCACACTCTGAGCAGCAAGGGACTGGAGGACACCCTGCTTATTATCAGGTCTCCCTGGAAGCTGGAGAGCAAAGGGAAGGCTGACCTGGAAGCAGGGCGGGTGGTGGAGAAGAAGCCAGATGAGGTCCGGGAGGAGCAGGCAAAATCTCCTAAAGGGGCTTGTGAATGATAACAGACACTATGCTAGGGACACGGTGACCCAGGGCTTGGGGCAAAGCGTGCTTGCAGCCAAGGAACTCTTTATATTCCTCCTGTTTCTGGATTTCTTGAGCATGCTACACACAGGTGTTAGAAAATCAGGCTGTGCAGCGGCTTCTGGCATGGGCCGAAGCACCCAGGGAGGAGAGACCCCCTTGAAGAAAGGAGCAAGCTCCCCAGGATTAGCCCTGTCGGGCCCTTAGCTGTCCCCAACAGCAAGATGGCTAATTGCATGGAAGCCCAGACAGATGTGGACTCAGTCGGCACTTGGTTCCTTACTCACAGTGTGACTATAGACATGTCCTGCATCTTCTCCAGACTTCAGTTTCTGCATCTATGAAGCAGAGATAATATTAGTTCCAACAGACTAGGCTTATTGTAAAGGCTACCGAAACATAAAAGCCTTAGTCCCTGGCACATCTAAATCCTCAGTAAATGCTAGTCTTGCCTCTTCCTTCTCCTTTTTCTTTTTTTTTTTTTTTAATTTTTTTTTTTAATGTTTATTTATTTTTGAGACAGAGAGAGACAGAGCATGAACGGGGGAGGGTCAGAGAAAGAGGGAGACACAGAATCTGAAACAGGCTCCAGGCTCTGAGCTGTTAGCACAGAGCCCGACGCGGGGCTCGAACTCATGAACTATGAGATCGTGACCTGGCTGAAGTCGGACGCTCAACCGACTGCGCCACCCAGGCACCCCTTCCTTCTCCTTTTTCTTATTATTTTAGTAATTCTATTCGACCAGTCCTTGAAGGTGGCACCTTTTGATTTTTTTTTCACTTGCTGCTGCAGCCACTTGTCCGTTTTTCCTATTTCTTGACCTTGCATTTCCTGACGCGCAGGGCACTAAGCCCAGCAGAGACAGACTTTCAGGTTCTGGACTAAGCTGCAGCCCAAGTTGCAGAGCAAAGGCTCTGGAAACCCTGGGGTTTCCAGCTCAGTGAGCGGCACTTGGCTGGCCTTGAGCTGGCTTGGTGCCCCACTGCCCCACTGCCATCGGGCCACTGCGTCATACCTTAGCTGCTGGGTCCTCTCCATCCCCCTTCTCTTTCCCAGGCATTTGTGATGGGATTTCGAATTTCGACTCTGGTTCCAATGTGTGTGGTTTCCCCCCACACATCCAAGACATCCAAGCGGTTCTTGGACACTAGCTTGGTGTCCTACAATTCAACTCAATTTTGACACAGTCTTCCTGGAAATGGATAGCATCAGATCCCACAGGTTAAAGATTCAGTCCTACAAGACTGTGCCCCACCCCCACTTCAGACCCCAGTGGCAAGTGTAGGTTCATCTGTGCTTCTTTTTAAAAATCATTTTCTTTCTTTTTTTTTTTAATGTTTATTGAGTTTTGAGAGAGTGCACATGAGTGTATGGGGGAGGGGCAGAAAGAGAAGGGGACTGAGGATCCCAAGCAGCCTCCCGCAAGCCCGATGTGGGGCTCGAACTCACCAACGGTAAGATCATGACCTGAGCCAAAACTGGACACTCAACGGACTGAGCCATCCAGGTGCCCCATCACCTGTGCTTCTGACCTACCAGTTACAGATTGGAAGTTCCAGCAACTCCCTCTTCTGGTTTGATTAATTTGCCAGATTGGCTCACCGAACTCAGAGAAACATTTAATTTGCTAGATTACCAGTTTATTAGAAAAGGATAGAACTCAGGAACAGGTGGATGGGAGAGATGCCTTGGACAAGTGTGTAGGAAAGGACGTGGGGCTTCCATTCTCTCTCTGGGTGTGCCACTCTCCCCAAAGCCTCATGCGCTCACCCACCCCGAAGCTCTCTGAACTCTCTCCTTTTGGGTTTTTATGGAAGATCTATTACACAGGCATGACTGATGAAATCACTGGCCACTGGTGATAGATTGAACCTCCAGCCCCTTTTCCCTCTAGAATGGTCGGGGGGTGGGACTGGAAGGTCCAACCCTATAATCATGGGGTAAGTTACTCTGGCAGCTAGTCCCCACCCCTGGGTGACCTAGAGGCTTTCCGAGAAACCTCATTAATATAACAAAAGGCACATTTAGCTCTCTTATCATTTAGGAAATTCCGAGGGTTTTCGGAAGTGTGTGTCAGAAACGGGACAGGACCAAATATGTATTTCTTACACATTACAATACCATAGGATCCCTCCTATGTCTTCTGGGACTTCACATTCTTCTTGGGGAGTCAAATTCATGAAAAAGAATTAGTGTGCGTCCTGATAAGTATAACTACCATGGAGATGATGCCAGCAGGCCAGGTCTGGGGACCCAGAGGGCACCCTGCAGGACCAGGCAAGAGGGTCCTTGGCTTTGCATAGGATAGAAATCAAATTTGAGCCAGCAGGAAGTGAGAGCAGAGTTTATTGAAGATAGAGAGCAGATACAGATGGGGCTTCAGGGAGACTCAGGAAAGGAGCCTGAGTCTTGTCTTTGTTCAGGCTCTGCGGGTTTTTATTGAGGATTGTGGCCTGGTGTATGTGTCCTTTCAGGCATTCAGGAACCTGTTAGAACAAAGACAAAGGCCCAGGTGTTAGTCCTGGGAGTCAGGGGGGCTTGGCATTGAGATGTTTAGGCCGGTGGTCTGGAATGGCCTATGAGAGCTTTGGCTGGTCATTCTCACCTAGTCCTTCCTTAGATGTTATCTATTCTAGAGAAATCATTAACTCCTGTCCCTTACAAGGAAGTCATATGCTATTTGCATTGTGAGGCGTGTAGAAAGGGGGGTCGGGGTGCACTTCCTAGCAAGAATCAAAGCAGGAAAAGGAGCAAAAAGTAGATTTTTATGGAGTCCTTGTTTCCCTGTCTCAGAGTGCCAAAGCATCTTTGTTTGGTATATTTGGGGAAGATTTCACAAGGAAGCAGCCTTTCCATTAGTCATTCAATAGGTCATTAATAGTCATTCAGTAGTCATTAAATAGGTTGTCGGGCCAATATTGGCCCTGCTCATAGTGCAACCAACTGTCTTGGTTTTCTGGGGATCGAGATGTTTTCTGGGATGTAGGATTTTCACCAGCGAAACTAAGACAGTGCCAGGCAAACCAGAATGGTTGGTCACGCTGACGAGTCCATCGTGATCATCTGTCTGGGCCTTAGAGTCTTGTTTTCTTTTAGCAATTCTCTGAGAGCCTGTAGTCTGTGGTTGGGACCCTGACGTCAAATTCTAGAACAGGGAGGGGCTCTCTGCCTGGAGTAGTGGATGGCTGTCAGAGTCTCTATCCTTTTGTCCTACTCTTGGTGTTGGGACTTTTCTTGATTACCCTCTTCTGGATGAGCCTGTCTTTAGGTCAGTGTTTCTCCAAGTTAGTCTTGAATCCCTGTGCTCAGAAGGGGGACCCCTGCTTGGGAGTTAATGCCATCCTGAGATTCTTAATAATTTTATGTTTGAGTTTGTGTTTTGTAAGTGAAGCCCAATAGGACAATGGAAGATATGCTGGCTTATGGATCATCTTCCAGTCTGGACAGGTTCTTGGCCATCTGCTCCCCTAAGGCCTGGTGCTTCCATATCTCCTACCTTCTCTTCCTCCTCCCCGTCTCCCCCCTGCCATCCTGGCTGGGGTCTGAGAGCAGGTGCATGGAGGTTTGGCTACATGCACACCACGCCAAGGAGGGGCATGGCAGGGCCACCCCTGTCTCAAGGCACTGGAGCCATGGGCAGCTTGACAGGAATGAGTCTCTCACCCATCCTGCATCCAGGTATCAGGCACATTTCTGTGGGGAAATTCTAGTTGCTCAGGAGTCGCCCGTCTGTGTGGGTTGGGGTAGTGTGTCCATAGGAAGGGGAGATTGGCCTCTTGTCCTTGCCCAGAGCACAGTGTGGTGCGTTGCATCAACCCAGCAGTTTTAGGGAGGAGGATCCTGGTGTGTACACAGCCAGTGGCAGGGCAAAGTCCCCTGGCGCCTGTGAGGGTCTGCTCTCACCCAGGGACGATCTTCTTGCCCAAGGGAGTCCAGCATTAAGTAGCAAATAAAAAATCATGATTGGCCAAGAAAGAAATTATGGAAGGAAGGAAAAAGTGTACTTTAGTAGTGTTAAAGGCACCTTTTTTCTTGCCTTTGTACAGGGGCTCGTGTGTTTTCCTTTTGCTTTAAGCTCTGTTTCTAGGCCTCACTGCAGACCTACTGAATTAGAGTTTCTAGAATGGTATCCTGGGAATCTGCATTTGAAGATGCTCCCCAGCTGCTTCTAATGCACACCTAATTTTGAGAGCGCTGCAGTATCCTGCCGTCCCCCAGCGTGGCTGAATGTCCAGAGTTGAACACTTCTTCTCTCTGGTAGAGTTGCCTTTTGTGTCCACCGTGGGTGGTGTGGGCAAAAGGAGAGAGAACTCAACTCCTCTGAAGTCTCAGCTTCTACCACTGACTTCCAACTGAGCAGGGGCTGTGGGGCCAAATTGGTAGGACCCGGGGTCCTGTAAGCATCAGCACCTCTGCATTTCTAGCTTGCCAGGATGTCCAGTAGAGCTGCGCTTGGCCATGTCTTTGAAGGGAAGCATGGTCCTGGGACCCGACTTGGTGTGTGATGCACCCTGTTCCCTCCCTGCCTCAGTGGTGTTCCAGATAGTAGGGGCTCTATTGGTTTGTGTCCCCATGTGAGGAGGGTGTAGAGCAGAGTCCACCCTCAAGAGACGTCTGGCATGAGTGAGATGCAGATTTAATCCCTGAGATTCTCTGTTGATTGTCAGCTGCAGTGTAACCAGTCTATTGACTGTCACCATTCTAATGAGTGTGACTGTGTGTACGTGGGCACGAATACGTGTATGTATTCATACACGCGTATATATATTCACACACGCGTGTATGTATACATATATACACACGTATACTTTGTATAAATGTGCTGTGACATCTGGTTTGATGTCTTCCATATTCACGTACTTTATGTTTTTTGAAAGTGCATTGAGACTGTATGTGTGTCCATTTCTTTGCGTCTGACCACTACGGCAGGGTTGGTGTTTGTACAGTCATTAGTGAGATGGTCTTTCACATTCATTTAATTAATGGAATGTTGCCTTAGGGGAAATCATATAAAAGTATAAATGAGGTGTATGCTAAAAGCTACATCAGGTATTTAGAACTCGTGTTGCATTTTTCCCCCAGAAAAAAAAAAAACCATGTTATAAAAAGGACTTCCTGAGCTATATCTTAAAAACCCATAACCCTTGTGTAGCTAAAATGGCTGTCACGTGCCATGTTTGCAAGATGGGATGGCATTAACGTTATGGTATAATCCTCCCTTTCTGTGTAGCTTTTGGGGCACAGGGACAAAAGGTGCCTTGGGTTGGGGAGAGGCTTCCGGAAGGAAGAGCAGGAAGGGGAAGGGAGTGGGTAGGGGTGGGCCCATGGGAAGTGAGAGAGGGGGTGGGTCATCGTGTGGAGGTTTAATGATGGAACTTGGGGCTCTACCCACCCTCCACCCTCAGACCCACCTTTCTAGAATGCCTAGTCACTCACCCCACCTACCATCTTCAGACTCAGACCTCATTCCCGCGAGGTGGTGGTTGGCATTGAGTGGGATGGGTCCTGTGGGCATGGAAGGTGTCCCCACCGACCACTCCCCCACCGCAGTCCCCTTCTCTGCCAGCGTGCAGGGTGGAGTATCATTGCTCTCACATTCACCTGGAGCCCATTAGCTCGGGGCCACTGGCTCCGGTTTCTCGGTTTAACCTACATCTGCCGTGGCTGTGTCTGGTCACCCTGCCCTCTTCCCTCAGGTTCCACCCCACATCCTGTCTGGGGCAGGCTTGAATACCTGCTTAAATTCCTAACTGTGTCTCGCCTGGAGTTGGATTTCAGAAAACTGACCCAAGGTTACTGACTCTGGCAGATGCTGAGATGGGCACAGAACCCACTTTTCCTGATAGCCGTCAGGTGTGGAGCCCATCCACACTCCCATCTGCTGCCCACCACCTCCCTTCACCCCATTGCACTCTGACCCTTCACACCCAGGCCCCTGCCTACCCTGCGGCTTCACAATGTGCCATACATTTGTCTGGCTATGAAAGTGCTTGCTCTGGTCCTCAGGAGCCAGGGCATTTGGGTGGGATCCTTTGGGACACAAGAGGCCATCTCGTGTCCAGATCTGAGAGCTCAGCCAAGAGGCACCATTTCCATACAGTGAAGGTGACTTTGAGCTGTCCCGTTTTATGCCAAGTAAGTGCAATCCTTAGGGTTTTGGCCGCCTACCAGCCCCACCCTCATCCAGGCAAAGTGCGGGCGCTGCCCTGACCTAAGCTACGTGTAGCCAGAGGATTCCTGTTGCAGTTCCTGAGTGGGCAGGATAATCAGACACCCATCCTGTATTCACTAGGTCATGAGCACTCTAGCTATGAATATTTATTTAGTTATCCTGTAAGGAGTGTTTTAAAGGAAAAACAGGATGCTCCAGAAAGCATAAAATACAGAGGACTCACTAGAGAGAAGGCTTCGCTGAGACCCATGGATTAAAGAAGAATTAGCAGGCTCTGGGGGGGCTGGGATCAGGCTTCACTGGGTCCTGCTGAGTTGAGAAGGAGGTGAGGTCTTTCAGGTGGTGATGGAGCAGATAGTTGTAATGTGGGTCTGAAGTTTCCATGAACGTCTGGGCTAGAGAAATAAATACCGAGAGTCATGGTGTGATGTGGGGATAGTGTTGTATGAGTGAGGAAAGACTGAGATCTAACCCTGGGTGAGCTGGGAGTGAGTGAGAGGTGAGCAACGGACAAGACAGTGCATACTCTTACAAGAAGTGCTCTGTGAGGGGAGGAGGGGGTTTGGATGGAAGGAGAAGCTTTTCCTGACTTTGAGATGGAGGAGACTTTAAAAGCTGATGGGAAGGATACAGCAGAAGGCAGGAGGGGACCCAGAGTCCTGAGGAAGGGATTGGCTTTAGACAAGAAGAGGCTCCGCCCTCCATTGGTCCAGAGGGAAAAAGAAGATGTGTAGTTGCAAATGGCTCATAGATTTGCAAAGGGAAGGGAAGGCAGTCCCTTTCTGGTAGTTCTCATTTTCCCTGTGAAAGAGAAGAGGTCACCTCTGAGAGTGGAAGGAGCAGAGGTGAGGTAGCGGGAGGGGTTTTCGAGAGCACGGAGAATCAGGCTCAGAGAATGGGCAGAAGCAAAGGTTTCGCACGGTCTGACCCATAGGCGGGTCTGCAAAGGACACAGCTGTGGCCGAATGCCACTTGCGGCAGCAGGTACTGATGAACAGTCAGCCCTGAGTCTGGACTCTGGACTCAGTACACCTGTGCTGGGGTCTGCAACTATCCCTAGAAGCCAGATGGTACTGCCATCTTTGGTGCTTCCAGAAAGAATTCTTCATTGTCTGTGCCCCTACCTCTTTGTATCACCTGCTTTAGGAGTAAAATCTTAGAAGGAGACTTCTGATTAGCTGAGCCCGGGTCATGTACTTGTATCGCCTTACCTGCCACAGGAGTCAGGAAGCTGGCATTTTCAGCTTCTAAGGTTGGAAGGTGAATTCCATTCCCAGCCCCAGATTTATAAGGTGGGAAGGGCATTCAGGTCCTCAAAAGTCTCAATAAACATAAGACAAATGCCTGTGACGTGGCTGCCTCTCCACTGGTACTCTGGACGGCAGGTCCCAGACACCCGGGAAGCAGTGTCCTCACCCGGGACTGGCTGTGATCTTTCTCAGGGTGGAGATGATGCCGCTGCAGATGCATGGTCTCTTCCTTTATTTGGGCTTGTTGTTGTGACAACCAGGAAAATGTCTCTTTACATTCTCCACACACCTCAGCTGGTGGTACCATCCCCTTGGAGAACCACACCAGGGGATTTAGTGTTCAGGAGGTAAAGACCACTTTTGGCCAAAGGATGAGTTCTAAGAATATTTAATCTGCAGCCCAGCTGGTCTGAAATGACATGTCAGCTTAAAAGTTCATTCTGTTATTCTTAAGTTCATGTAATAAAATCTAGGTGACCACCATTACGCTCTACAGACACTTACAACTGTTGTCGAAAAGGTTTCTGAGGTGCCCTGTCATCAGGAAGATCGTTGGATACACAGCCAAAAGGATAATTTTAGCCTTAGGTAAAACTATGATCTAGCCATGGTTGGTGAACTTAAGAAAGAAGTAACAGAGGAAAAGGGAATAAGATAGCCCATAAGAGTAGGAAAGGACCATTATGAGTGCAGGCCCAAAATGTTACAACTCTCTAGGTAGAAAGATATTTGTCAAGAGGAAGAGCCTGGGACATTCTGGAGGGTGTGATCTTTTTTTTTTTAATTAAAAAAATTTTTTTTTATTTGAGAAAGAGAGAAAATGAGTAGGGGAGGGGCAGAGAGAGAGAGAGAGAGAGAGAGAGAGAGAGAGAGAGGATCCCAAGTAGGCTCCACACTTACCTCGCAGCCTGACGCCTCGCAGCCTGACGCGGGGCTTGATCCTATGACTCGGGGATCATAACCTGAGCTGAGATCAAGAGTTGGAAGCTCAACCGACTGAGCCACCCAGGTGCCCCAAGGAGGGTGTGATCTTCTTTATGAAAAATGACAGTCACATAGTTTGGAATCTGATTGAAGAGAAATCACCATGACCGAGAAATATTTTGTTGAAGCCTGATATAAGCCATTTGTAGAAATCAATCTATTTTCAGGAATCACTGAGTCTAAAAAATTTTAACCAGATTCAAGGAAGAGTTTGATGACTTAGTCTTTGGTAATTAACATTGCATTAGTGAAACCTCTTTGCCTTGAAAGATCCTGACTGTGAAATTTCCCTTGTTCTGTATAGTTTGTCAGACAAATTCTTAGGCTGCTTTTCAGTTCAGTGAGTGAACCAAATGCCACGCAACTCCCTGAGTTTTACAGGGAGAATCAGGCCCTAGACAAAAAAAAAAAAAAAAAAAAAAAAAAAAAAAAAAAAAAAAAAAAAAAAAATTTCGGACAGTTAGAGTAACCAGAGCAGGATAAAATATAAGGTGTTACTAGGAAATTGGACCCAGAGTTCTTAGATTCCAGGGGGCTTCAGCTTATTTAAAACCACCACCATTTTGTAAATTGTTACTTGTAGATAAAATGTTCCTGAGCAACATATGCTAGTCTCAAATTCTGCACTTTGAGTCTACTTGGGGAATAATGCTTAAAGTCCACAAGGACTGAAAATCCCGCTCTATGACATTAATCATTTTTTTCTCCAGAGTTAAGAACTCATCAGAAATAAGATCAGAAATAAGATATAGATGCAAGTGTTTGACCTTTTCTCTATCTTTCAATTTTTTTTCTTGGAATCTTCCATTAAAAAAATAGTAGGCTTGTCATTTTCCAAGTTATTGGAGTGTTCCAAATCTTTAGACTCATTTTTGCTTTCGGGTTGCTATTTCTCAGGCTATTGTAGTTGTTTTTAATGAGGAAATGAGAGACTTGATTCTTCTCTCCTTTCCACTTTCTACCCCTGTCTTTGCCTCCTGCTGACTGGAATTTTAATTCCTTAAAAAGAACCCAGGGAAACATGGTTGTTGGTATTTAAACCCTGGGCAGGCTGTCATGTGGGATAAAGAGTGGAGATCTGTGTTACTCCAAGGCAGGGGAAGTGGACTTAGGACAGAAAGTTTTTGACAAAACACCATGGAAAGATAATGGCTGGACCTTGTCAGCAATGCTGTGGGTTTCCTCTCAAAAAGAGATTCTTGGGTGAAGGTTCTTAACCTGGGTGAGAGGTTGACCTAGGGACCTCTTGAGTCCCTTCCTGTAAGTTTCTGAAATGATCCACGTTCCCTCCTCACAGGTGAGCAGGTGCTTCTGGGAGACAGTAAGAGGCACGGAGGGACAAAGTGACTTTTCTCCTGAGCACAGTCTTTTTGGTGGTGCCAGAGACTGGGTTTTTCAGCCCCAGGTGATGATAAACTTACAAGAAAGGGGTGACTTTGCTCTGCCATTGGCAGATGTGTTCTTTGGACCATGATTAAAAGGATCCTTTTTTTTCAGGCCAGCTGAGTTGTGTTTTCATCATTGGCCTTGATTGTTTTATGAGGATTACATTTCATTTTGTAAGACGTTCTCAAACAAGGTTACCAAAATAGAGTTTAATTTCACTCGATCTGCATTTTTCCTTCGCAATTAACATTTTTGTCTATAGAATTGGCTCCATAGATGAGCTTTCTAAATGGGCACCAGACACAGAAGAAGTTTAATGGTTTCGTTCCATATTTTGGGCCTTACTTTTCCTAACTTGTATTCGTATTTTTACATGGAGAGTGGGAATGTTTATAATTTAGCTAATAGAAACTAAATGTTTGAAGGCGCCTCTTCACAGGTTACTGATTAATGACAAAGGTAAAAAGATAATGATGGGGGAAATCTGGTGGACACCTCATTAGACAGAGGATCAAACGTAGCATCACTGATAATAGGACCACCTGGCATCTCGTGCCCCCTGGCGTGATGCCATGAGAAGAAAGGTAATGCAAGAAGTAGTCTTGCCAAAATGCTTAGTCAGATCATGAGAAAATAATCAGGCAAATTCAGATTGTGGACCCTTCTGTGACAGAAAGGACGTGGACTCCTCTTAACGCCAATGTCAGGAAAGACAAAAACCATGGGGGGACTGCTCTAGGTTACAGGACACAAAAGACTTAATAGGTATGTGGTGCATGTAATCCTGGATTGGAATCCAATGGGTATTGTTAGGAGAATCAGGGAAATTTGAATATGGACAGTGTGTTAGATAATGTTTTTGTACAAATGGTAAAAATTTCTTAGACATCAAAATGTTGAGGGTGTGTAAAAAAGTCCATGTTCTTGGGATACACCTGCTGAAATAGTTAGAGGTGAAGCATAATGATGTCTGAAACTTACTTGCAAAGATTCAAACACAGAGTGTGTGTATGTGTGTGCGTGTGTGCGCGTGTGCGTGTGCACGTGCAGAAAGAGCATACGTGAGAGAGAGCACAAGTATGGCAAAATGTTAACGTTTTGTGCATCCGATGAAAAACATATTGATGTCCATTGTACCATTCTTTGAGCTTTCCTGGAGGGTTGAAAATCATGCAAAATAAAACGTTGGAAAAGTGAATTAGAAATTTTACTCCACTTTGTGGAGCAATATGCTTATCAAATTCTAAAGCTGTTAGAGCAGACTAATTTCACATCACAAACTTAAGACTTTTGGTGGAGGGTGTGCTATCTAGTTGAGTGAGAAGCTAATTCCAGATATGACTTTAGATACATTTGCATAGCATTTTGCAATTTCGCATGTCCCATTTATTAATTTCATTTCAATTCAACAACATGTATTAAGCACCTATTCTGAGGATACAGGAGTGATTAAGGCACAAATGTGGGAACAACAGATGAAAGTGAATATATGCCACAGAGCATGATAGGTGCTCTTTTAGATGAGAACATAAACTTTGTATGACATGGATGTTATTGCTTCTTATTTACTTAACAAATATTTTTTTATGATCATTTTATGTTACTATTTTATGGGCGAGGACATAAAATCTCAGAGTGGTTCAGGGAGGTGCTTAGAGTCACGTGCCCAGCAGGTGGCAAGGCAAAGGATTCAGTGCAGGGGGTTGGTTCTCCTGCACCCTTAGTCCACTGGGCTTGGGCACTAGCTAGAACACTTGGGGGTTCACCTCTGCCTCCTGAACTTGGAGGCAGCTACACAACTTTAATATCCATCCGTCCATGCATCTATCCACAGTATTTATTGAACATGTACTACGTGGCCATCTGGGAAGGCCCTGAAATCATGGGCTGTAGTGAGCTGGAATCTCAGAGGCTTCAGAATGGTGAGCATTGGCAGAGAAGCAAAGGTCAGATGATGCCATCTTGTCTCACCTGCTCACTTTAAAGGTGTTTGAAGTCAAAGTGCCTCACACTCTACCTATTATATTACCTGCTTCTTTAAAAAAAATTTTTTTTAACATTTATTCATTTTTGAGAGACAGAGAGAGAGACAGAGCATGAGCGGGGAAGGGGCAGAGAGAGGGAGACACAGAATCTGAGGCAGGCTCCAGGCTCTCAGCTGTCAGCACAGAGCCCAACGCGGGGCTCAAACTCACGAACTGCGAGATCATGACCTGAGCTGAAGTCGGACGCTCAACCGACTGAGCCACCCAGGCACCCCTATTACCTGCTTCTTGAAACATTATTTAAAAGACTACTTTGTATCTCCAGCTGATTGATCATGAAGTTCAAGCCCTCTGCAGCTTATTCCAAAATCACATGGAGAAAAGACTACAGCTCAGTTCTTCCTGGTCATTTCTTCCTCCTTATCTTTGACTCCCAAATATTATTTCTCTGAATTGCACAGCTCTGCCCCTGCTTTTCTGCTTCTAGAGCTTTCATAGTCTGGCACTTTCTAGCCTCATGAAGGGCCCTTGTTTACGTCTGTGCATCTCATAAGTCACTCATGAATGCTTTGAAGAATTGTGAGTGATCAAGGAGCAAGCATAAGTAACTAATAATGGGAGTTGAACAGAAGGAGCCCTTTATTCATTTATTTATTTATTTATTTGTTTGTTTGTTTATTTATTTATTTTTAATGTTTATTTTTGAGAGAGAGAGAGAGAGAGAGAGAGAGAGAGAGAGAGAGACAGTGTGAGCGGGGTAGGAACAGAGAGAGAGGGCAACACAGCATCTGAGGCAGGCTCCAGGCTCTGAGCTGTCCGCACAGAGCCTGATGTGGAGCTCGAACTCACAAGCTGTGAGATCATGACCTGAGCTGAAGTTGGAAGCTTAACCAACTGAGCCACCCAGGCACCCCTGGAAGGAGCCATTTAAAAGGCACGTGATTTTAAATCATCAAGTAAAAAAAAAAAAATAGATTCATACCTGTTGGCTTGACTTGAATGAACCGAGCTGCAAACCCACTTTGGGGACCACTCACTTTGCCTTGCAGTGACATTTTGAATCTCAGAGGACATTTGCTGCAGAGCTGGAGTTCGCAGAGAGAATTGACTGCAGGTTACACAGCAGTGGTGGTGATAGAGAAACCATAGGGTCTGGTCATGCAGATGGGGTCAGAAGAAACAAAGTGCACCCTAGCAACAGTCGGGGCACTTAAACATGCGTTGAGGAACCTCAGAAACCAGTTCCTAAGATGAAAATGGAAGGGATGTCCCATCCCATGGGCACTGGAAGATGAGTTGGTAGGATCAGTAGGCTTATTAAATTAGACCGGGTGGCAGGCTTCCAAAGGTTGGCAGGTGGTGGGGGGAAGCACACTGAGGCATGTCTGAACCGGCTCCTAGATTTGGAATTTTTAACTGCTGTGCTTGCTTCAGAGGGAGCACAATCCAGGTCAAATCCAATCCAATGAAATCCAAATCAGAAAGAGGGAGAACAATCCAGAAAGAAAGGAGACATTACCTTGGAACAGGATGAAGTGAAACAAAAAGAGTATCCCTTCTGAGCCACCGAGACTGTTTTATTTATTTGGAGTTTTCAGTAGCAGAAAGTGCAGCTTTGGAAAAACCAATGCACTCAAATAATCCTCGAGATGTATTATAACATAGCTCCCCATCTCCAGGCTCCCTATAATGGAATCTTAGGGTGATTGGAAATAATGGTATTTGGAAGTTTTCTGATAATTTACTCCCCCTAGGATGAAACAGGTCAACTATTAAGTACCTCTTAGGTTCTATGGCTTAGCTAATGATCAGTGAGTAGAATACACATAGGCTCAGGATTTTAAGCCTAGAATACTTGGACATGTTACTTAACTTCTTGAGAGAGAATGTTTGCGCGGTGTCTCACGTAGTACCTGGAACATAGTAACTGTTAGATCATAAACTATTAAGTAAATATGTTGTTCTTTGCGGTGTGTGTGTGTGCTATGATTGTGGAATTTTGAGGGAAGAGGTTAAGAATGCTTTGAATGATTCCTGTATCCAAAAATGTTTCCTTTATATCCTATCTTACTCATATCTAAAGGCGGTCTTACTTTGATGTGGTCTAAGAGATATGCAAATAGTTTTCAGGGAAATACATTTGTAGTGATTTTCCAAACTTGGAGTTCTGGGATTTCCTCTGAATTTTTTCACTATGTAATAATGGTCTTTTGGAAATTATTTCTATCTTTAGAATAGATTATGGTTTTCAGAATACCTTACAATTCCTAATCAGTTTTTCTCCATGAGGTTGGATCATTTATTTCCAAGGATCAGTAAATAATCTGGGAACATTAATCTGAGCCAGTGAAGTGGCTTTTTTTCAAGATCAAAGAACAAGTGTTTGACTGGGACAGAACTGGCTGAATTTAGGGTTTTCAGTCATTGGTGTGACAATTCTTTCTTATGCAGAGAATAAGCCAAGGGGCTTCTTAGGGCAAAGGGTAATCTCTGTGACCAAGAGCAGTGGTTCTCACAGTGTGGCTTGGAACCCTTTGAGGTCCCCAAGAACTTTCAGGAGGTCCACAAGCTTTGAGATCCTCCCCTTTCCCATAACAGATCTATGTGAAGCCAGATTTTCTTTAAATACTTCAATCAAAACAATACAGAAGCAGGGTGAGAATCCAAATGTCTTCTATTAATGCACACATTTAAAGAGGCTTTAAAAATGTAAAGTGAAGCCACTACTCTCTGTACAGTTTTTAAGCTTTGGAAAAGGTAGTAATTTTTTTTTTATAAAAATAAGGTGTTTATGTTAACATGTAGTGGGTTTATTATTATTTTAAGTGAATTGGTAATAGATTTTTCAATTTTCTCTGCTTTTATATTTAATATGGGTACATTACCAAGAGATATAACCCATATAAACAAAAGCTTTTAGAGGTTCTCAATAACTGTAAGAAGTGTGCATGGGTCCTGAGACTGAAATTTGAAAACCATTGTCCCAAAGATTTTGGCTTCTAGTACCAGGTTTGGAACATTTACAACTAGCTGCTAGTTCTAAGACTTTTTTTTTTTTTTAAGATTTATTTTTGAGAGAGAGAAAGAGAGAGAGAGAGAGAGAGGGAGGGAGGCAGAGTACTAGTGGGGGAGGGGCAGAGAGAGGGAGACACAGAATCTGAAGCAGGCTTCAGGCTCTGAGCTGTCAGCACAGAGCCCGATGTGGGGCTCGAACTCATGAGCCTTCGAGCCCTGAGATCATGACCTGAGCTGGAGTCAGCTGCTCAACAAACCGAACCACCCAGGCACCCCTAGACTTTTTAATTTTTTTAAATATGTGACTCTTAGCATATCATTGTATGTAAAAAAATATAAAGAGGAAACCCCCTTATTTTGTCCCTAAGAAATGAAAGGATCTCACAAAGTCTGAGTACTGCCTCTTTCTCTAACTAGACACACTCATTGTTCAAATTGCTCTGTTGGGCTAGTTAATAAGGTGGGGGAATCCTCTTCTGAGAGTCACTGTTGGCTCTGTTACTTGGGGTCAGGGAGTGCGGGGGGTGGAGAGCATGGGGGGGGGTAGAGATAATCCTTGTTCATTGACATGTTAACATATTTAACACCTGTGTTTATTGTCATATCAGGCTCTTTGGGAAATACATAGACTTTCAGGGTTCAAAATCCAAGCCATATAAGTTTTCAGGGAAGGGTAAGAGTAGATTTGCAAGGATGCCTGAGGTCCGTCGTGGGAGGCATGTTGCGATTCATCAGGGGGAGGGCAAAGAAAGGACCAAAGTCTCCCTGTGTCTCTTCCATACTTATGCATGGTTCTGGCCATGGGCAAAAGAGTAATGAGGATGGACAAGAAAATCAAAAAGAGGGAGAACAATCCAGAAAAAAGGAGACAGTGGAGATGATGCAGGGGAAGGAGGTACTATTACTCTACCAAAGAGTTGCTTTGCTCTCAGTTCTGCAGCTGTGAGCTCTCCAAGACCTGGAACCAGGGGCCATGGCACTCCTGGGAGACACTCTGGGCTGTACTGTTGGTTCTTGGTCCTGGGAGAGCTTAGCACAAGATGGTTGTTGCTTGATATAAGATTTTTCGAAGATACAGGCTTTAAGATACTGTGTAGACTTGTTAAAAATCAAGGATGAAATGAATAAGGTGTGACAAAGATTCATGTATAGATCTGGTGGAGAAAGAAAAATGATGATTTGGTTTTGAACACCATAAGCTTGAGAGTCTGCACTGAGACAGAGTTGCCCTGTAGGCAGTTATAAATAGGATCTGGATCTTGGGAGAGGGGTGGCTCGATGTGTTTCCTTGGATCAGCATCACATAGAGATGGTCAAGGTTGTATAATAACTATCTCCTTTGCTTTATCAGCTTTTCCATGTGGCCTATATTATAATCAAATTTGCAAATTCTCCTCGCCCTGATCTTTGGGTCTTGGAAAGATCTGTAGACTTTGGAAGCACCTACTCACCTTGGCAATACTTTGCTCGTAAGTAACCTTGCTTATGACTATGTTATGAGGGACTTTAATTATTTGCAACAGATCAACACTGGATTTAACTAGAAAATTAGTCTCTCAGTTTGGCTAATAGGGACGGGTCAATTTTAACTTTCTGGTTTACTCTCAGAACATTCTTGTTACTCAAGCATGCATGCATTAATTCCAAGGATACACATGCAGAACTGAGGTTGAAATGCCTTTTATGATAAACCTTTTACCACTGTTTAGGAAGAAGCAGTGTACCTGTAACTGGGCCATAGCTCCAGTCCTTTTCCTTTTATGTAGAATTAGGGACTAAGTTTCATCTTCATGGATCCTGCATCTCACATTATTTACCTG
This sequence comes from Felis catus, assembly GCF_018350175.1. Lineage (NCBI taxonomy): Eukaryota > Metazoa > Chordata > Mammalia > Carnivora > Felidae > Felis > Felis catus. The sequence continues at coordinate 46,282,786 of NC_058379.1, forward strand.
ACCCTGTTATCTTCAACTAATGAAAAGTGTTAGTGTCTCTGAACCCTATGATGAATTGAGGTGGATAGAAATTTTGCTTACAAAGTCACTGGGCTTTCCATGAATGCTCCTTAGAGGGTAAACTTGCCTAATGAGGAGTGAGGAGTTAGAACCACATCTCCACACATTTCTGTTGGAAGTAAGTGGCCTGACATGGCTTGGTATTTTCTTTCGTGAATTAAAAACTTTAGTTTAAGCTTTTGTCTAAAAACCTTAAATGTTTCTGTTCTTTCCTTCTGACGGATTTTCTTAAGAAAACATAAGATTTTTTTACTTTTTTTACTATTTTTAAAAATGTTTATTTATTTTGAGAGCGAGAGAGAGGAAGAGAGAGAGAATCTCAAGCAGGCTCCATGCTGTCAGTACAGAGCCCGACATGGGGCTTCATCCCACGAACCGTGAGATCATGACCCGAGCCCAAATCAAGAGTCAGAGGCTCCACCAACCCAGCCACCTAGACTCCCTGAATACATAAGATTTCTTAAGAGATTTACAATAAGATCATAATATTTTATTTTATAGTGTTAAAATCTTTTATTCCTAGACTCTAAAGTAGATTGTTTGGAACAATTTGGGCAGAATGCAAATATGGCTATCAGCCAAGATGATGATGTACTTTGTACTACTGAATATTCCCGGATTGTACCTTTGGAAAATGGTGAGGTAAGTCGATACGGGAGGATGGGAGAGATAAGACTCAGAAATGAACATGAAGATATAAAACTTTCCATAACTGTGAAACTTGCACTTTCAACATCTAACATAGGTCACGATGGAAACCAGAACTTGGAACTGACTAGTAAAGAATTCACACTGCAGACTCTCAGAATGAGTTGGGTTGGAAATTCCTTTTTTTTTTTTTTTTTTAATTGAGGTATAATTGACATTGGAAGTTCTATTTGAGGTCTCAAATTCTTTGGAAGTCAGGCCTCTGGATTCAAGGCTCACAGGTCTTGAACTGTCTTTTCTGGTGGAATGTTGAAAAAGTGGGTTGCTGGTGATTGAGGTGAAGACCCCTCCCACTGCTTCACAAATAAATATCCCCTGTAAGAGTGAGGAGGTGAAGGGTAGGTGATAGCATGAATCCCTGGTCCTTCTGGGCAGGGTGAGAATCATCCATAAGGGAGAAAAGAATTGCTGTCCCTTTGGAGTTGCATTTGGTCCTAGTGAAGCCAGCTAGGCCATTGTTATGGGAGATGGGAAAATAGAATGGGGAAAATTGGAGAAGAATTCCCTGAAAAGTGAGGCTGTCTTGAGCATGAAATGAGTTTTCAAATGAACTTTTTTTTTTTTAAGTTTATTTATTTTGAGAGAGAGGGAGAGAGGGCGCATGTGCATGGATGCAAGCACATGCTTGTGAGCGGGGGAAGGGCAGAGAGAGAGGGAGAGAGAATCCCAAGCAGGCTCTGCATGGTCATCCGTTATCGTGAAGCCTGATGCGGGGCTAGATCTCACAAACCAGGAGATCATGACCTGAGCTGAAATCAAGAGTAGGATGCTTAGCCAACTGAACCACCCAGGTGCTCCTCAAATGAGCTTCTTTAAGGATGCCAGTCTCCCTGTTTTAGGTGGAGAGATCTTTCTTGAGCAACTCTATCCAGTATCTTCCAATGGCTGATGAGTGGTTCCTGTCTCTTATTGTTGGCACTTGGACTTCATCACTTCAGGCTTTAAAACCAAACCTGGGTTTTGTATAGATCTTTTTGTCCTTTCCACAGTCAACTCTATATCCAGAGACTTCCTTTCTTCAACCTCATTTAGGTTTTTAGGTAACTTGAGCTTTGTTTCTTCAATGCAACCAAAAGTTGTTTTCTTATATTTATAGATTTTAAGATTTATAGATTTATAGATTATATTTATATTTTTAACATTTCATAGTATTACAACCCCCTAACTACACTGATAGAACAAAGGGTTTGAAAATGAAATGGTAACAATTTTTGAGAGGCCAGGTTTTAAGGAGAGATAGCCAGAATTTGGAACTGGAAGTGGGAAGGAAAGACAAAACTAGCAATGATATTTTTAGACGTAAACAAGACCCAAGACACCTACAAACTCTAATGGCTCAAAGAAACCAAACTAAAAAAAAACCAAAACAAATGTTATTTTTAGTTACTTGTGGCTGTATTTTCATGAAAGGACTTTTTTCCCTTCTGTGTGTGACTATTTTAGATTGTGGTGTCCTTAATAAATGGTCGACCAGGTGCAAAAAATTTTACTTTCTCTCACACCCTGAGGGAGTTCACAAAGGCTACAAACATCCGCCTGTGTTTTCTCCGAACCAACACCCTTCTTGGACACCTCATTTCCAAAGCACAGAGAGATCCAACTGTCACTCGGCGGGTGAGTAGTGTTTCTAAGTGCCTACAGAACAGTTTCTGTTACCTTTTTTTTTTTGCTTATCAAATTAACTGCCTTTCAAGTAATCTTTACAGCCAGTTATGGTGTCGGCATAGGAGTTATTCTTGTATGAAATACTAGATGTAACTTTGAAGTTTAGTTGTTGAAGAAAAATCATTCTATTCGAAGAGGACGAAGTCAAAGATGACAGCCCCTCAGGTGTTAGCCTGCTATTCTGACAAATAATCCCCAAGTCTCAGGGGCATAACAAAATAGGGGTTAATTTTTTGTCCATGTCACAGTCCAGTGTGGGCAGCAGGTGGAATCTACTCCACACAGTCATTCAGGGAAGCACACTCTTTTTATCTAGAGGTACAGGCATCCTATAGGACCTCAGAGTCCACCTCTAGATCCCCTGCACCTGGTCAGCAGATGAGGAAAGAGAGCGCATAGAGAAGACCCACCTGCTCCTGACCACACTGGTGACCTCCATTGGCAGGAATTGGCAGTGTAGCCCCCCCCCCCCCCCCCCCCCCGCCATGTGCGGGAGGCTGGGTAATGTAATCCAGCCACAGTGGAGGAGACGGGTATTGTGAGCACTAGTGATGTCTACCGCATTGGGTAGACATCTGTTACTCTCAGTGTCAGGATGGTACCCCTGCGTCCTGGGCAGAGAGGGAGCCAGCAGAATAAATATCTTGAACTCACTCTTCTCCCACCCTCTGATCTCCTGCTGGTGCCTCCCACTGGCCAAACCCAACAAGAAGCCAGTGGGCAAGAGATCCTTGTTGTAGCCCATAAAGTTCAGCCCCAGAGCAGAAGGCAGAAAGAAAAAGGTGGTCCTGGAGAGTGGACCTGGAAGGGTGAATGGAAGATGTACAGTGTATCTTATAGAGTTTGGCTTCTTGTGTAGGTAATATCAGAGAGCTGGAAGAGGAAGGCAGAGAGATAAGTAGGTTTTGCTACAGTTTTGATCATTTTCTAGAAAGAGAGGTCATCTTGGGTGTAGGTGGCTTGCCAGCTGCATTTTGTGCCCCCTTAGCTCTCTCTGAGCCGCTGTAGGTGGGGGCTACACTGGATCCCAGGATGAAGGGGAGAGCTGGGATTTTGGGTAGACTGTAGCCAGACTGGGTTTCCAGTCCCTAGATATTTTGGAACCTTGATACAAATGCACCTCACCATCTTTTCCCTTTAATTCTCTTTTTGGAGGTTGCAAGATCCGTTACTCATAGGTACGTATATTTTTTACTTAGGTGAACATAGTCGTCTCTGTGAAGGAAGTTTTTATGGGGCTCATCTCACATATAATCTGGACACCCCTCATGCCAATCTAGTTTGCCTCTTGAAGCGGAGGAACAGAATAGACCAGAACATCACACTCTCTCATGTGTGCTGCTGCGGTGAAGTCTGAGGGCTTCTCTCCCTTGCTGCTTGCTGCCCTTAACACATGGGTAGGGAGAAACTTCTGTGACGAACAGCATGAGAGCTCTTAGTGTTAACCTGTCCTAGAAAGCCCTTTAATACTGAGTTTATCCATATTAACAACAGGGATTGTTAATATCTTCAGACTTAGTAAGACTTTGCCAGGACGCTCAGATACTTCAACAGGTGTTAGTGTGGAAATCAGAACAGAACCCTTCCATTGAGTGAATAGAGCACTGTAAGGTGACTGATGGGCACAGCAGCAACACAAAGATACAAAAGTCCTCTCGTCCTTGTGAATTCAAAGACTTCCTCGCTGACAGCGAGGTCTTCTCACTGGCAGCACGGCCTCATGAGAAAGATTATTCTACACCCTACAGATTCCTCGCTGGGGCCTGTGCGGCTTCTGCTGAGTCTGAGAAGGAAAGGAGCTGGTAGATTGTGCCACCTGTCGTTGCTAGCAGGGAGGTCTCCAGCAAACCGGAGGCGTGCCTGGCCGCTGACATGGTCTCCCAGATCTGTGGCCTGGTCTAGGGGCTGATCCCCAGGGGAGTCTGAAGCTTGCTCTGTCTGGCCCTTTGGAGCTTGAACGCTGCTTTCATTCTTACTAACCCTGAGCTAGCCAGGCATTCACAGCTGCTGGTGGCCCGGCCAGCCTCGACACAGTATCTGCTCCATGGCTATCAATATTCTTTCCTTTCCCCAAGCCGGCATGTAGTAGGTGCAACATTTTTGATATTATAAATTTATTTTTGGTAAATAGATGTGTTGGATTTATGAAACCCAGACTGACATAAAAAAGTGACCTGGGAATCGCTTACTCCTTTTCCAGAAAGCTATAATAGGGCGTGCTTACTTTCCAAGGCAGTTTCTCTCCGTGCATTTAAAGCCTTGGACTTTTAAAAGTGCACAAATTCAGCAATATGCTAGGACATTTGATTGAGGAGTGTGTTTATTTTGTAAGAAAAGTTACATCCGAATGCTGCTCCCTTTTGCGTTAAGGTAGGCTCAAGAATACAGGATGAAAGGGAGGAAGGTCAATACAGGGGTGAGTTACAGATGAGGAAAGTTTGTTGCTGCTTAGTAAAACGGTCGCTGCTGTCTTCTGTTATATAGTATTATTACAGCATAAAGGACATCAGCATTGGTGGGCGGTGTGTTTGCAATGGCCATGCAGAAGAGTGCAATGCAAACAATCCTGAAAAACTGTAAGTACATTGAACACATTTTTTTTTTTAGCCTTGTTGTGAATGTCTCATTGTTTCAGTAGATGTTTGCGTCTCATTAAATATTTCTAAGTCCTTGCCCTCCATAGGAATGTTTCACTGTCAACAAATAAATGGTGTGTGTATTTCTCCCCTCCTCTGGCCCTGTACTTGCTTCCACGTGCCCCAACCAGCCCGTGGCAGACATGGCTAATCGATCACAGTGCTCTTTGGATGATCTGGGATGCGGGCCCCCATACCCAGGTGGTGCCCCAGGCATCCGTGAATAATTGATTAGAGTTAGCAAGAGAAATTAAACTTTTTTGTCATCCCTGGTCTAATGAGATCAGGGCATGTACGTTTTTAAATCCTTGTTTTTTTTCTTTTCTTTTCATTGTGGTAAAACACACAGAATATAACATTTACTGTCTTAACTGTGCAGACAATCTCCAGAACTCACTTTATCTTACAAAACCGAAGCTCTGTACCTATTAAACAACAGCTCCGGGTTCCTTCCTCCCCTAGCCCCTGGCAACCCCCATTCCCTTTTCTGTGTTAATGAACTTGATGACTCTAGGTACTTCATATACGTGGAATCACACATTATTTGTGTTTTTGCAACTGGTTTCTTTCACTTAGTGTAATGTCCTCAAGGTTCATTCATGTTGTAACATGTGTCCGAATTTCCTTCCTTTTAAAGGATGAATAATATTTCATTGTGTATATACCATATTTAGCTTGTCCATTCATCTGTTGATGGACATTTAGGTGACTTCCACCTTTTGGTTATAGTGAAGGATGCTGCTATGAACATGGGTGCACCCATTTTGTTTTTCATTGAGACCTATTTTACATACAATAAGATGCATGGATATTAACTATTAAGTGTTCAGCAACTGGATACACTCATGTTATCAATACAAGAGGGATGCTTTTATGGCTGGAAATGATTGGATGCTAGATATAGTAATAATTTTCTCTCAATGTTTTGTTTAGAATCTACAATTCCCCATGAGCAGCATTTACCAGAGACGTTTTAGTTTTAATCAGATTGAGGTTTGTACAACATTAGGCTTCATGTTCAGGGACAGGTGCCAGCTACCATCTTGGGTGGCATGGAGCCCTGTTTCTGACCAGCAGCAGTCCCTAATGTCGTCAGCCCTCCTTCAGGGATGACACAACAACGTGAATCCATCAACTCACCAGCCTTTAACTGGCAAGCACTTGTTTATTAATGGTTAATCCATTGCCACATGTAGCCTCCGGGAGGGTATGGCCTTGAGACACTAGAAGTCAGAGAAGTCTCGAGTTGGAGAGAGAGGGGAGAAAAGAGGTCAGGCTAATGTCCTGGGGCCTCGGATAAAATGGCCTCCCTCCATGTGGGAGAGGAGTTGAAGTCATCGAAGAAAGTCTGAGCTTCCTGCCTGGAAGTGCTGCCAAGCATGTTGACCTTGGCAGACGTGGAGGGGTTCCGTACTGGGTGGCGCAGAGTAAGAAATCAAGGTGAGTAGAGAAACTGTCTCCCCTTGCCTCACGTTACACCAGCACAACAGCCTAGCCTCCCCCTGCCTGCTGGTTTGCTTCTGCCCGACAGGTTATCCATGTAAATGCTGAGGAAATCCACATCCATGGGTAGGAAAAAATATTACAACCTATTTAAGGGGATGTAATGATGTAATGGAGGGAGCAAAGGTCTGGACAACCAGCAAAGTTAGTTGCTAATCAAGTAGAACCCATGAAAAGACAGAAGAAGGCTTGAATTAAGCGTGTATACCATGCTGACCTTGGCATATGGAAATGTGGGTGGATCACCAATTTAATTCTGAGCTTCCTAGCAGCCAACTCAAAAGGGGAAACCTGCCTAATTTCTTATTTCACTACGATGGTAACCTAAAAAGTGATCAGTTGTTTAGGAGAAGAATGTTGACACTAGAATCAGATAAGACATTTCTCTGGGAGGGGGGTGGGGTGATCATCATGAAGAGAATTCTCTGGTCAGCATTTTCAATAACATCCTTCTATCAGATGCAAGGATGAGTTTTCTATATCAGCCTAGGCTGAGAAGGAATCAGAAGAAGCAATTTTTTGTGGGTACCAATACGATTCAGACTAGTACCCATTCTTTTTTTCTCCTTCTGCGAGAGTAGAAAAAAATGTGTATCTTCCAATGAGAGTATTTGGAATATACGTTCTTCAAGCAATCTTCCCTTAAATTCTTTCAGTTCAGCTTAAGCAGATACTTTATTGGCAGTGAGCTGAAATTGTCTACTAAAAGTCCGTTTGTATTTCAGCACTGATGCAAGTGCGGTCAGTGAAATCTGTGTCCATTTGCTTTCACAGGCAGCCAGGCTGGGAGAGGGATGATAACCTTCTTTTCCGAGTGTAACTGAATATATGCTATCCCCTCCCTTCCCTCAGAAGAGTTGAGAGGATGAATCCCCACAGGCCCAGTGAGGACTGTTTTGAATCCTCTTTTCAAGCACAGATGACTGAGAACACAGAGCCTGGAGTTCTACTCGAAAGCCATGGCAACGTCTTCATTTTAACTTGGAAACATTTTAAGGCTCATGTTTGATCCTTTGAATGTAGATTTTTAGATTGTTACCCCTTTGCCTTGCTGAGTAATCTCAGTTTTTTGGCCCTGCGGGGAGGTGTTTGTTGGAGCTGGGGCACCTCTTGGAGCAGGGTTTTCTGAGATCTTCCTAGAAACTGGCTCTCGGATTTGGTGAATCTCCGTGCATGACCCCAGGTTGAGAGCAAGAAACCTGAGCAGACCTTTCTCGCAGGGCTGCTCCGGATCTTTGTGAAGAAGTGATACTCAACACATTCCAGTACACTCAGCACTTGCTTGCTCCTGCGTTCATTGCCTGCTACCTAAGGTGGTACAGAAGAAAGAGCCTGGAACGTGGGAGTCAGACGAACTTAGGTTTGAAGTCTGGCTCTCCATCTACCATCACTTGACCTTTGCAAGTGTTTCAGTATCTCCATATCTCAGTGTCACCACCTATAAGATAGAGATGATAAGCAGGGCGAGAGGGGGATTTGGAGTGATACATGCAACGTGCGTTGTCCTCCTAATTATCCTGTGAATGGTACCTTGGGTAACCACGATGACGGTCGGGTGTTCACACAGGAACAAGTGATCCTAATCAGAACGTTTGAATAACTGAGATGTGCTTCACCGCATGCCCAGGTTTCGGTGTGAATGCCAGCACCACACCTGTGGGAAGACGTGTGATCGCTGTTGTGCTGGGTACAATCAGAGGCGCTGGCGGCCCGCCTCGTGGGAGCAGAGCAATGAGTGCGAAGGTGAGCGCTGGGGGAGGGGCACCAGGAAGCAAGGCCCCGCCCACGCTTCCCCCCCATTTCTCCCTGAGGACTGGTGCTAAGTGTCCTCCTCCACCCCATCCCCCCACTCCCTGAGCTTATGAAGAGGATGGGGTCATGTCAGGCTTAGGGACTCAGGTCTGTGGTAATGCCTCCCAGACTGGAGGTAAAAGTGCCCCATTCCAAATTCAGATAGGAACGTGAGAACAAAAATAAAGCAGTAATAATTGCTAATATGCATTAAGCATTCACTTAATGCCAGCCTCTCCTTTTAGCAGTCTAAAATATGATGTAGCCACTATTAAATTATAAACCCTTACCATTTCTTAGGATGCAATACTAGATAGGAATCCTAACTACTCTGAGACAGGGGTTAGGAGAAGGTGGTGAGATTGGTGTCTATACTGAGAGCAGGAAGCAGGGAGCGGTGTCTATACTGCAGCAGGATTGAGGCAGGTGCAGGGTGAAGGGGACCAGAGAAGGAAGGAAAAAAGATGAAAATGGCTGCTTTTAATTATGATGTAATATAAAGTCAAAAACAACAACAACAACCATAAAACACCTGTTTTAACAAGCCCAAAGACATCCAACTAAAAATTCTCTCTTAAACCCATCTTAGGAAGCCATGTATTTATATCAGTGGCTGAAAACATTTTTGTAAGTTTTATTTATTGGCTTTGGAGACTGTGGCCTATTTTTTTTCCTGTATATTTTTAGCATTTAAAGATGGATTTGATGGTTTTGAATGATCAAAAGGTATTTGGATCCAGGTTTGTTGAAGTAGGGGGGAAAGAAAGCATCTGTACCTTATATTTTTTTGGCTAAATGTTTAACTGTTAGGAGAGAAGAGTGGTGTGATCTCTGCGGCTAGCAAACGCTCAAAAGGATTTTTATGGAGGAGTTCCAAGAGCGCTTGGAGAGGTTCTAACATTGTTGCAAAGTGTTGATGCTGCCCAAGCTGGACGCCAGGTGCATCTCTGTCCAGGGCCAGGGTGTTACTGGGTTGGCCCTTCTCATTTAGAGTCTTAGCTAACAGGTTCCCTCCCAGTGCCTTCCCCATTCCTCACCCCTGGATAATGGGATCAGAAAGAGGGAACAATAATGATCAGGAATTGTTTCTCCCTGTGCTTTTGAGTACTGGTGTAGGATATTTTGACTGAATGAATGTTATCACGTGAACTCCAACGTGAGCAGTCTGGTTGGTTTTCTAGATGAGAGGAATCCTTCAGTGAATGAATGGCATGCTTAACTCCAGCACATGGGAAAATTTAAAAATTTCCCGTCGTTAATTTTTAAGCTGTGTAAACTTGCCAAAGTGATTACCAATGACAAAAAAACGCATTTAGAAATCAGACCTCTTAAGATCCATTCATTAGATGCTTTCTAAATTCCATTTGAATTAGTGTATTTTAAAACAAACGTAATTCATGAGAAATAACTAATGTAGTAAATATGAATGCCCTGAATTTTTTTAAATCATGGCACCACTGAAGAAATGAAAATAAGAAGGTACTCAGCCTGCTACAAACAGGGTAACTTGAAATTCTAACTCAATTTTCTTCCATAATAGATTTATCTGGGAACTTGATTAAAATATACAAATTGCTAGAAAGACCTGGAAAATTTGATCTATGTGGGATGTAATGAATATATAGTCTCTCTAGAAGAGAATAAGAATTTTACTCATGTTAGATCTTTTTCATCTTGGCAAACCCAATTGGTTTTAAATTCTATTTTCTAATTTTAGAAGTATTATACATTACTTGTAGATAACTTGGACTATTATTTTAAACAGTAGAATCGCCAATAATTTTGCTACCCAAAGAGAGCCACTCTTATTTTTTTTTTAATTTCTCACGTTTATTCATTTTTGAGAGAGAGAGAGAGAGAGAGAGAGAGAGCGAGCGTGAGCAGGGGAGGGGCAGAGAGGGAGGGAGACACAGAATCCAAAGCAGGCTCCAGGCTCCGAGCTGTCAGCACAGAGCCCCACGCGGGGTTTGAACTCATGAACCGCGAGATCATAACCTGAGCTGAACTCTGATGTTTAACTAACTGTGCCACCCAGGCGCCCCCAAAGAGAACCACTCTAATACTTTGTTATATATTTTAGTGTTTTGTTCATACAGACTTTAGTCTTATTATTAAATTAGATTATTTACATAATTATTTCTACAATTTTATATCCTGCTCTTTTTCACTTGATGCTTGTAGATATTTCCCCATATTATTAAAAACTCTTTGACATCCTTTTGGATGGCACGTATATTGTCATTCTGTGGATTCAAGTGCATCCAACAACTGTTTGTTGAGTATTCACTATGTGCCAGGGACTATGCTCTGTTGCAAACAAAACCTGAGCTGTCTCTGCCTTCATAGAACTGACGGCCAAGCAAATATGCTGTTGTTTGCTTACCATTTCCTTACAATTAGACATTAAGATTATTTCCAGTTTATTGCTGCTATAAACAGTGCTGAGATGACAGACTTAGAGTGTTGGCTGAGAGAGTAGTTTTTGGAGTCAAATACAGGTCAGGATTCTGCCACTTACTGGCGACACCCTTTAACTTTTCTAAGCCTCAGCTTCCCCATTTGAGCTCGGGGGGGGGGGGGGGGGGTAATAGTAACTACCTTTGAGAGTTGTTGTGTAAATTAAGTGAGATATCGCACATAAAACACTTTTCACAGTGTACCGAGAGCTCAATTGTTCTTGTTAGTAGTAGTAATAGCGGTAGAAGTAACATTCTCATTGTGCCTGACGCTTAATTGGCATTTTGGTTTATCTCCATTTGTTGTAATTATACATTTTATTTTATTTTATTTTTTTTAAGAGAAGCCACTCCCACTCAATATCAGATGAAAGAAACTGTTCATTGCATATTGTTACAGATTAGTCTTTGTATAAAAATCCCTAAAATTTCCCACCGAGAGTCTCGTGTTTCAGAATAGACTTACTTGTGGCTTAATGAGTGGTAATCCTATCTAGGGGAATTTACTGAGTGTCTCACAGTAATGGTGGAATATTAACTGAGAATGGCTTTTTCAGCATGCAACTGCCATGGTCATGCCATCGACTGTTACTATGATCCTGATGTCGAGAGGCAGCGGGGAAGCTTGAATATCCAAGGCATCTATGCAGGTGGAGGGGTCTGCATTAATTGTCAGGTGAGTCACCATTTAGGTCAACGTGGATATGTCACTGTAGGAAAGGAGCATTCGTTAGTATTTTCCATAGACGTTACTTTTGTCTACAAAAGTCCTTGTTAGCTGGATGTCATTCAAGGATTGTAGGGAAAATGGACTGAGACATGTTTGCCCAGATTGTCCTGATTAGGTTTTTCATTTAGATCTTTGCCTGAATGGAGAGGAGAATCCCCGACTGTCATCATGGATGCTCTCCATCTTGTGGTAGAAAGAGTCTGAGATGGGAGGGCAAAGAGGTGTCAGCTTCGGCGCTGATCCTAAGTCTTGTTTTCAGACAGTTTCTGAATCTAGACTCAGTGAGGAAGTACATCGTGATCAGTTAATGGAGTCTGCTGTTGACACTTAATAAGAAACACTGATTTTTCATCCCTTCTGCAGGACAGTTGGGTTCACTAGAAATTAGCCAAGAGGAATGTGTGGTACAGGAAGGTACAATGTTCGTGAATTTGGTCCATATTGTCACTCTGTCCTGTGTGCTTTTAGAGTGATGTTTTGTTAATGTTACTGTTAAAGGGGTGCTGTTTTCATGAGATGCCTATTTTTATGGATCCGGGGCCCCAAGTCCTTAGAAAAACCCACCATCATCTTTCTCCCACTCCACACATGCTATACCATTTGTTATTGCTGTTAATTAATATAAGTAAAATAGAAGTCATAAGTTTCTTACAAATCACAGGTTTCATACATCCCAGGATCTTTTTAAGACTATGTTCTATAAGACCCTCAGGTGATAGTTTTGCTCATTAAAGTCGCAGAAGCATTGCACTGGGATGTGTAGGTAGAATCCTTTCTCCAGATGAAGGATTAATGTGTCTTTAAAATGTGTCCTTCAATGTCCTTTAAAATACTTTGTTCTTCTTCTTTCGTCTTTTAGAGATATTCTGTTTTATATTTTGCTGTTCCAGAAAACATCAGTGTGGTCCTTTTTTTCACAGTGGTTCTGTGACAGCATTTTTCTTTTGCATATGAAATTATTGAAATTTGTTTACATTCATTGCAATTTTTTCCAACTTAAACCTGAAATGCCTTGTTTAAGTTACATGCTTAGCATAATTGACTTAAATTTTTTATTGTGATAAAACATATATAACATAAAATCTACCATTTTAAGACCTCAATCTCCCTAAATTGATCTACAGCTTGAATGCAGGTTTTTTTTTTTTTTTTGGTAGAAAGTGACAAGCAGATTCTAGGTTTTCTTTAAATGTTTATTTATTTATTTTTGAGAGAGAGCAAGCAAGAGAGAGTGGGGGAGGGGCAGAGGGAGATTGAGAGAAAGAGAGAGAATCCCAAACAAACCGTGAGATCATGAGCTGAGCTGAAATCAAAAGTCTGATGCTTAACTGACTGAGCCATCCAGGCACCCCAGACAAACAGATTCTAAAGTTTATATGGTTACATAAATGACCTAGAATATATAAAGCCGTTGTGAAGAAGGAGAATAATGTTAGAGGAGTTGCATTATCTCACTTAATGACTAAAGGTAAAGTTACAATAATCACAACAGTGTGATATCAACATAAGAATAGGTTAGTAGATCAGTGTAACAGAATAGGGGGTATAGAAACAGAACCACTCTAATATGGACATTTGGTTTTTGATGAAAATACCAAAGCAATCCAGTGTGGGGATGGGAGGTGGGGGAGAAATTCCTTTCTACAAATGGTTCTGGAATAACTGAATATTTATATGGGAAAAAATAAACCTTGATCACTACCTCAAATCATACATAAAAGCTAAATCAATACGGATCTGACTAAAGTAAAGTGGAAACTGCAGTGGTTTAGAGAAAAATAGAGAGGACTATCTTTGTGATTCAGAACACGAGCAGAGTTTTTTTAGGTCACAGAAAGCAATGACCATGAAAAATTGACAAATTAGACTTCATCAAAAATTTAAAACTTCGCTCACAACACACACTATTTAGAAAACAAATAGGCTAGCCACAGATGGGGGAAAATATTCACAAAACCTAAAAATGACAAATGGTTGGTATTCAGGATATATAAAGAACACCCACAGCTCAATAATAAAAAGACAACTCAATAAAATATTTTTGGATTTGGATAGCCACTTCACAAAAGTAGACATGCAAATGGCTGATATGTGTACAATAAAGGGCTTAATATCATTTGTCATCTGAGAAATGCAAATTAAAATGACAATGACTGATCATCAGTTTTGGTGAGGGTGTGGAGTAGTCCTACCTCTCACTCATCGTTGACGTGAGTAAAAAATGGTACAACCACTATGGGAAAATGCCTGGCAGTTTTTAAAAATAAAACTAAACACACACCTGCACCATGACTCACAAATTCCACTCGTAGGCATTTGTCCATGAGAAATGGAAACATGTTTACAAGCAGTTTTTGTATGGCAGGTGTATGCACAATAGCCTCACCCTGGAAGTGGCCTAGGTGTCTATTAACAGTAAGATGGATGAACAGACTGCCATATTTATACACTGGAATACCAGTGACCAATAGTGAGCAACAAAGTATTGATTCATGCAACAAAATGCAAGAACTTTAACACTTAACACAAGTGAAAGAAGACTTACAAAAAAGAATACATAAAGTTCCAGGGTCATTTAAATGAAATTCTGGAACAGGGAAAACTAATCAGGAGCGGGAAAAATCAGAACCATGGTTGACTCTGGGGAGGTGGTGATGGGACAGTTGAGTGGAAAGGGGTGTGGGGAACTTTTTGAGGTGATGGTGGTGTCCTATATCTAGATAGGGACTTGGGTTTCACCGATGTATTCATTTATCATAACTCAGTGAATGTACAGTTAAGAGTTTTGCACTTGTATATAAATTTTACACCAAAAGAAAAAAAAACTAAACGTTGAACTGCAGTTAATTATATGCATGTTAAAGATGTAGGGGACAGTAACTGATATCTGCAATTTATTTTGAAATGTATAAAAAATCAGATTAGTGGATAGAGAAGTGAGTATATGGATAATTATGTGATATAAGTGGAGTAAAATGTTAATGATAAACTCTACATAGAGCATGTACAGATATTCACTGTAAAATTTGAAATTTTTATAATAAAATGTTAGGGGGAAAGAGCAATGAAAGAAGCAAGGAACACAACATTTGGGGCGTTGACTCCTTGATTTCTTTCCTTTGATGAAATGCTGATGGGGGCACCTGGGTGGCGCAGTCGGTTGAGCGTCCGACTTCAGCCAGGTCACGATCTCGCGGTCCGGGAGTTCGAGCCCCGCGTCGGGCTCTGGGCTGATGGCTCAGAGCCTGGAGCCTGTTTCCGACTCTGTGTCTCCCTCTCTCTCTGCCCCTCCCCCGTTCATGCTCTGTCTCTCTCTGTCCCAAAAATAAATAAACGTTGAAAAAAAAAATCATTTAGAAATGCTGATGTTCTTATTAAGATTGAAGATTACCCATGTTGTTTGAGAGGATGCTTGAAGATACTTTATCTCCATTAGCTAAATCAGAGTCTTCAGCTTCTTTGTGGAGACATGACTTGTGATGTAAGTCTCCAGCTTGCGCCCTAGCTGTTGTCCTTGATGGGTTGGTTGCGCTGTTTCCAAACTGCTTGTCTCCTCCACATACATGCACCACACAAAGCTAAGACATGGGATCAAGAAATAGAGCACCTATGGCTACATTTCGTCCTGCAACAAGTTCCACAATATGATAGAAAAGATCGCAAACGAGCAACATATCCTCTCCTTCCGGAATCCACAATAGCATGAAAAATAAGAAAAAGTGTCATTAACAGACCAGGGATTTCAGAAAGTGATTCCAGAAAGATAGAAAGTGGAAACATATCCATGCAGGAGAACATAGCTATGATGGATGGAATGATTTGGAAGTACTCCAAGAAACAACAAATAAAAGAATTAACTGTGGGGCTGTGTCCAAACCTATAAAACCTTATTCGGAGTTTATAAAAGACGACTATATGGAGAGACATGATGTGTTTCCAGACTCAATATATAAATATACCATTTACTCAAAACCAACCTGTAAATTCAATGCAATAGCCATCGGAATTTCTAGAAGATTTTTGGGGTGCCTGAATGATTCATTCGGTTAAGTGTCTGACTCTTGGTTTCTGCTCAGGTCATGATCTCATGGTTCATGAGTTCGAGACCCTCATCGGGCTCTGCGCTAATAGTACTGAGCCTTCTTGGGATTCTCTCTCTGCCTGTCCGCTTCTCATTCTCTCTCTCTCTCTCTCTCTCTCTCTCTCTCTCTCTCTCTCTCTCTCTCTTCCTCTCTCTCAAAAATACATAAAGTAAAAAAAAATTCCTAGGAGATTTTTTAATGAAGATTGACAGACTGATTCTAAAGTTCTTATCAATAAAAGACTACAGGAGGATAGACACTTAGTTTAGAAGAGATGAATAATTATGGGGGAAATTTGTCTTAGAAGATAGCAAAACATTCTCTGATAGAGAATCTAGAAGCACAGTCATGTAGATGTTTAGATTTGGTTTATAGTAATATTGGCATTTTTAATTGAAAGGAAACAGGGGTGTTACATAAATGATGTTGGGACAGTTTGCTCTTCATTTGGCAAAAAAATGTAACCTGGCCTATGTCACGTACAGAGGGACATAGAGAGTCTTGACAAGGAAGGGGAGTGGGGGGTTGCTGCCATAGCAGGGCCAGTTGGCTTGGTGAGCTGCAAGGCAATGCTTCAAGATAAAGTTGGAAGTTCCTGGTAGAATACACATACCCTATAGCAAGGTATGCCTGTCAGAAACCAAGCTGTCTTAGCTCAGGCTGCTATAATAAGTGTACCACAGAACAGGTACATACTCTTTAAACAGTAGAGAGTTATTTCTGGAGACTGGGAAGTCCAAGATCAAGGTGCTGGAAGATCCAATATCTGGTGAGAGCCTACTTTCCGGTTTGCAAATGGCTGCCTTCTCGTTGTGTCCTCACGTAGTGGAGAGAGATCATCTCTCTTATAAGGGCACTGTTCCCATCATCAGGGCTCCACCCTCACAATCTAATTACCTCTTGAAGGCTTCATCTTCAAATACCATCATACTGGAGATGAGGCTTCAGCATATGCATTTTGGAAGGGACACCAGCATTCAGTCCATGGCACTAGCTAACCTGGCTGTCTCCCATTCGGTGTAGTTCCGGTAATGACAGAATGAGAACTATCTGCCATAAGCTCTGAGCTGGGCCTGGGGACGTTCAGATGGCCAATCAGCCAGCATGTAGGACAGCCAGATTATTATCCTGCAGGGCAAGCATTTGCAGAGATGGCCATATTCTCATATGTTATTGATTTTATTTTTACTTCTGGGGTTTACTATTTTAAGGATTGGTTTGGGGTGTGTGAAGTTTAAATTAGGGTGGCCAGTTCCCTAGGATGTGGCATTGGGGTAAAGACCCGGAAGAAGCCGGAGAATGAGGCAGGCATCTGTTTGGGGGAGGGTATTCCAGGCAGAGGGGATGGCAGGGCAGCGGCCCTGAGAGGGAGCGGGACACCCATGTGGCTGGAGGGGAGCAAGCCGGAACAGACAGGTCAGAGAAGTAACAGAGGCCAGATCATGTTGGCCTTTGGCAGGAAAATCCCTTCAGAGACTTCCCAGAAGTGTGGCCAGCGAGTAGACTAAGTGTCTCCATGTGCTTGAGGTTCACCGAAATGGAAGCCAGCAACAGTGTTGTAGATGTGGTTGAGGAATTGAGAGGAGAGATGGGGTTTACTTGAAGATTGAAGTGTCTTAGAAGAGTTATGTTTAGAGGATTTAGATTATTGTCAGTTATCAGAGCCTGGGGGTTTCTAGGTGAGTGTTCCGTAGAAAGCCAAAGGAAGGGGTCAGTGGGGTAGAGGTCGGCTTATCTCCTGCATAGATCTCATTGGCACCCACCTCACTCTTTAGCTTGAGGTTTTCTCATCTTGTGTTGCATGTCAGGCAAATGCAAATTCAGGCACCCATTCTTCCCAGTGAGGCAGCTTCCCCAGCACCTCCTATATAGAAATTACAGAACCACCACTGGCCTTGGTCCAACCGTGGACATAGCGTTCGTGGGTAAAGTGGTGTGTCATTGCTCTCGGGAAGGTGAAGGTCCTAGAGGACACCCGAGATTTGGAGGTAAACTACAGGCATCTTCCCATCTGCGGGGGATTTGTGGCTCTCTTTTGGTCATTTGTTGCTGTTCTTTGTGTCCTAAAAATAACGGCACCCGTGGCAGGTGTCTTAAAAATATGGCACCCGTGGGATGCCTGGGTGGCTCAGTCGGTTGAGCGTCCAACTTCGGCTCAGGTCATGATCTCGCGGTTTGTGAGTTTGAGCTCGAGCTCTGCATCGGGCTCTGTGCTTATATGTCAGAGCCTGGAGCCTGCTGCTGATTCTGTGTCTCCCTCTCTCTCTGCCCCTCCACCGCTTATGCTCTGTCTCTCTCAAAAATAAATAAACATTAAAAAATAAATTTAAAAAATATGGCACCCGTGGCAGGTGCTTTATTAACCGAAATTTGTGGTAGAAGGGAGAGGTGGGGCTGCCCACTTCAGAGAAATTTTCCTTCTTCAATGGGGAAAAATTGGGGAACCAGATTAACCTCACATCCTGGCTATTATAAGTCACAGTGCAAGCAGCAGAGTTAGAAGGTTAATCGGCTTTTGATTAAAGGGAGGCGGACTGCAGCTGTTTCATATTTGCCTAAATGTTTATGCATGTAAATGTTAAGTCAGAGAAGTGGCCAGTGTGGTTTTAGACCTCGGTGTTAAAGTGAATTCAGATTTTAGCCCACAGGACAAGGAGTGGTAGTAAATAAAAATCTGTAATTAATAAAACCATCTAAAATGGGAAAGAGGATTCAGAAAAGGGTCTTTGTTCTCCGCTCTGATTTTACGCAGACTTCTTTTGGGTCAAAGCGTGTTATATTGGTTTTTTTCCTTTTAACATTCCTATTACGTCCCTTTTCATTAATGAAATGGCACTGTCCTTCTGATTGTTTCCAAATTAGAGATCAAGACATTGAGTTGGTCTGTGCTGTATAGTTCTTGGAAACTGGTGATACATGTTGGGCAACTTGATTTGTGACAATAACAAGGATTAACCATGACATGTAAAAATCCGCCTACTATTGTATTTTAAAATGGGCTCTGTGTAGGAGACTTGCACCTACGTTTTCCATTCACATAACAGAAATGTTTGGAACAGGATGTCATGACTAAAGCACAGATAAAATTGGGATATTGAGAGAAGAGAATCTGTATGCGTTGTTTCTTCCGAAGTTGGGAAAGATGAAGATACGCACCTGACCCTTTAGTCCTTGGGATAAACCTAAGGGTGGTTAGTTCTTCTGATTGAGCGAGGAAGAAGAGGGCTCTTGAGTTTTTCTCACTGAAATGTCAGGTGTTTCACTGAGCAAATTCTGTGCCAGAGGGGAAAACCTGGGCTGTCTAGTTCATGGAACTTACCTGTATTTCTTCTTCCAATGGAAAAAAAAAAAAAAAATCCAGAGCCACCTGTCAGCCAGTGCCCTGTGGCAGATCTTAGAGACTCAAGGTCAAGATGAACACTTATTTTTTTGACTCTGAAATTGCAATTGTACGTGACCATGATTTCATTGGATGAACAGCACAAAGTAAGGACTTTTCTGGTACTCTTCCTTCTAAGTTTCTTTTGTTTCTTTCTAGCATAATACAGCTGGCGTGAACTGTGAAATCTGTGCTAAGGGTTATTACCGCCCTTACGGTGTTCCAGTGGATGCCCCGCATGGCTGCATCCGTAAGTTTCATTTCGATTCGGTGCGTCTTAGAGTGTTGGTACTGTACCACTTTGGCGTGGTCACCGGGCTAAACTCTGATGGGCTAGTAGCTCCCTTCCCTCCCTCTTTTTTCACATTGTTGATTCTACTCCTTCTAGCTGTGTGACCTCAGCTGGCTACATAATCTCCCTGAGCCTCAGATTTCTTATATATAAATGGGACTGATAATACAGGCATACCTTGGAGATATTACGGGTTCAAGTCTAGACCACCATGAGAAAGTGATTATTGCAGTAAAGCGACTATTGCAATACAGCGGGTTGAATGAATGTTTTGGTCTCCCAGTGTCTATCAAAGTTATGTTTACACGATACCATAGCCATAGCCTATTCGGTGTGCAATAGCATCATGTCTAAAAAAAAAAGTACATACCTTAATGAAAAAATACTTTGTTGCTAAAAAGTGTTAAGCATCACCTGAGCTTTCAGCTAGTTGTAATCACTGACCACAGTAATAATGAAAAAGTTTGAAATGTTGGGAGAATTCTCAAAATGTAACAGGGACACAAAGCAAGCAAATGCTGTTGGAAAAAGTGTGCTGATCGACTTGCTCAATGCAGGGTGGCCACAAACTGTCAATTTCTAAAAAAAAAAAAAAAACATAGTATCTGTGAAGCACAATAAAACGAGGTATGCCTGGGTGTTCCCTAAGATAGAATGAAATGCCATCAGAAGCACCTAGAAAGACACAAAGTGTTGGGCTCGTCATGTTACTAGCCCTGTAACCAATGTTCCTCCATTTTCCTCATGTTTCTGCGAGCTCCAATAGTTTCAAATTTTTGTCTGAATTAGCATCAAGACAACATAGTCATGATTTCAAGGATCTAATAATAGTCATCGTATCCAAAATAGCTATGATTTATTGAGCACTCATTATATGCAAGGGGTTGTGAAATACTTCCACAAATGTCTGATGCAACCAACTCACATTGTATTATTATTTTCATTTTTAGATCTGGAGAAACCGAAGGCTCTGAGTAGTTAAATATTTGAGCCCAGGTGGCAAAACCCGCTAACTGGTAGTTCGAGGATACAGGTCCTATCTGTCTGGTGCCTCTGTGCCTTTTCACATCCGTGATACAGATAGATGCCCTGGGTTTTCCCTGGGGAACTGTCAGACACAGGTCAGACTGGACTTTGCCCTCCATGTGTAATCTGTTTTATGTTTGGTGGCTGTCACAGTTGGAAAGCAGTTCCAGGCCTGAAGTTGGCCGCTGTGCCCACTGTACCCCCAGATTCATTCTTCGTATCACTAACATTTGAGGGCATCCAAGTCCAAAGAATGTGTGGACTCCGATTTGCCCCTCTGTTGGGCATTCGTCCTTGTTAAAAGAGTGCTCCTGTCTTCCCTCCCTCTCCCACATCGTCCCACGAAGTCTGTCCATCCCTTTTCTTGTGCCCACGAAGAACAGGCTTTAGCAAAGGAGACCAGGACACCGTGAATGCAGACGTACGTGCTCTGGAATCTCAGAGCAATCTCCATCACTGTTCCAGCCTCTTTCTTCATCACTGAAGTGGTCTCGCAGAGATATTATAGGCTAACGTAAAGAATCCACAGGACATGTACATCTTAAGCAAGTTAAGCAGAGGACACCAGGAGAAGCCAGGCTGGGGGATGCTTGATGCCCATGGCTTCCCTAGTTTCCCAGTTCCTCACGGGACATGTACTTAGCTGGGTTATGACAGTATTTTTGCTGTCTAAGGTCAGGACTTTCCAGGTCAAGGAAAGGTCCCAAGTGAGGAGCTACCAAGCCTCTTATAGCCCAGGTATGTCTGTCTGGAATGCAAACCTAGTAGTCGTGTTGGTTGCAAAACTGCCTTTAGTAAGTCCTATCATTCGGGTTATGGGTACAGTCTTGTTGTGCTGTCCACATGTGAGATGTCGATGTCCAGGCATCCCACACTTGTGACTGCATCACACCTGCATAATGATGACCACCTTGGACATTCACAGTTGGCTCGTGGCCAGGAGGGGCTGTGTCCAATAGACCTACCAGGGGCTACAGCACACGTCCACCCAGCCCCCTCTGATTGTAATCTGTGCAGACCTTTCTTCTTCTGCAGTGAGCTGGGCAGTGCTCAGTGTAATATACTATGTTCCGGAGAACTCAGAAGCCTATCTGAGTTCTCTGGGGGCCCCTGGGGTTTGATCATTGCAAACTATTGACGAGGTATGAAGTAGAAAACAGGCTGTGCCCTTTCAAGAATAACCATGGACCGATAGTAGAGCATTAAACATCGCCTGAGAAGTCCTGGGGACATAGCTACCATATTAAGTGCAGTGAAGGGAAGGACTGATCTCTGAACCCTGATGTTTCTCGTAGCTTGCAGCTGTAACCCCGAACACGCAGATGACTGTGAGCCGGGCTCAGGCCGCTGCAAGTGCAAACCGAATTTCCGCGGAGACAACTGTGAGGAATGTGCGGTTGGGTACTATAATTTCCCGTTTTGCTTGAGTAAGTAGCGGCTGCAGAAGGAGAGGCCTCCTTTCTTGGCACATAGCTGGGCCTTGTGCATTAATTCCCGAGAGCACCGCAGGCGGTGGGGGGCTCACCACAGAAATGGGGCCAGGTATGCTGTGTTTACATGGAAGTGTTGCCAAAAGTTCAGAACATAAAGTTTATATGAGTACATTTTATAGTCAGTTGTTTATGTCTGGTGATTACGTTAGGTTGTACCATAGTATTGTCATCCCAGTAGGTCAGAGAAATCAAATATTGGCAATTTCAATTTAACAGTGATCCATGCGTGTGATTTTTGTTCAAAAAAAACCTGGAAGAAATGTCAAGGGTACCAGATGTTCATTTGCATACGCATTGTTTTGGGTGGCAGGGGGATATGTTTCCCCTTTCCCCCACTGTGTGATAGGCCAAGTTATCGTGGGCTCCACCCCTCCCCACTGCAGTGATCTGAGTGTCTCAGCATCTCAGAGAGAAAAAGTATGTATCTTGTAGAAACACTATAGAACAGGAAGCAGGAGAGTCTGAAACCAACTCTGCAAATTGTTACAAGAGCCATGGTTCTGTTTGTTCTGCAAAAGTGTAAACACTGCACTGTCCTGTTAGGACAAAGAAACACTGTCTCAACCCCCCCCCCCCCCATTACTGCATTGGTTCTTGCTTTCCCAGCTCTGCGTGGCAGGAAAAGCGGACCGAGTTGTGGGGACATGGGGGCAGGGCACATGTGAATGGGACTATATGTCCTGGCTCACACCTGCTGTCCCAGGGGAATTCTGAACCTAGCATCCCCTCCTACCATTGAGTATCCTGATTTGGAGGATGAGAGCCCTTTGAGAGAGAAAGAGCACAAACAGAGGAGGGGCAGAGAGAGAGAGAGAGAGAGGAGGACACAGAATCTGAAGCAGGCTCCAGGCTCTGAGCTGTCAGCACAGAGCCTGATGTGGGGCTCGAACCCACGAGGTGTGAAATCATGACCTGAGCTGAGGTCGGCTGCTTAACTGACTGAGTCACCCAGGCTGCCTGAAAGCAATTTTTTTTTTAAGGAACAAATTTTTAAGCCCAAACATAGTAGCACTGAATTGAGGTTTAGTCAGTTTAGAATCTGTAATTATTAGATACAGGATGAGCAGAAATTGTGGTTGCCTTTTTAGTGACCAAAAAACAAAACAAAACAAAACCTTGAAACAATTTTGTGGCATAAGTCAAATTTTAGGGGGGAAAACTTGAAAAAAAAACCCAAAATCTATTTTCAATTTTACATTAAAAAACCAATAAATGTTAGAGAAACCAAGCTCATTCTTGCTTAGACTGAGACATAGCTATTGCGAGCACAAAATACCATTTCAGTTCACTTAATATACAAATCAGAACGTCTGACCAGTCTGTTTTCAGTTGTTATTATTTTCAATATGGCAAGCAGTATTGCCTTTCTCTAAATTAGGCTCCACATGCTACTTTGCAGTAAGTTTGAAGGGCTTCCTTGTAGTTTGTGCAACTTAATGTTGTACTTTACTATCTCCTTAATCTTTCCCTGTCTTTTTTTAAAAACAATTTTTCTAGGAATTCCCATATTCCCTATTTCTACCCCAAGTCCGGAAGATTCAGTAGCTGGAGATATGAAAGGCAAGTACCTTCTCTTTTGCTTTAACTTCAATGGAAATGTTATGCTCCAAATTATTTTTCTACTTCCTGTGCCCACTAACTACTGTGCCCAAGCTCTAATGGTCCTTGCGGGAGCATGGTGGGTGCCTTGTGGGGCTGTCCTATTTCAGTTCCTCACCACCCATCATTCTCTGTTTTAGTCTGTCTTTTGCGTGATGCTACCTGATTAAGGAAACTAAACAGAGCTTGAAATGTAGATCACTTGCTTGCCCAAAACTTCCGGTGGCAGTCCGTTGCCTACTGTCTTAGTTGGGTTCCATGTGCAGAGACGCCGAGAAAAGATTGAAGCACAAGCAAATGATTCGGGATATGATCCCAGGAGACATCAGTAAGAGGGTGAGTCAGGGAGTGAAGGGAGCCGTTAGCAAGCAAGGTCCGCTGGTACCACCTGGAGCTCCATTCCCCTAGGCGACTCTAGGCGACAGCACAGAACTTGCTCAGCATTATCCCAGCTGAAGGGATACCTTCAGTGACTTGCCATCAATGGAAGGTTGCTTTGGGGGCATTGACTCTGGTACTTCCGGCTTGGTATGCTGGAAGGCCAAGGGGCTCCTTCAGCCAGAGGGGGTACCCCTAGGCAGAGAGTGGCAGAGGTGTGCAGGAAGCAGCCTTTGGGGTGGAGAGGTGAGTGCTGAGAGTGTGTGGGTGCTGCACCTACATAATCACTCATTCCACAAGTATTTTATGATCACCTATTATGTGTTCAGCACATTGCGTGTGCTGGAAACTTATCAGTGAAGAGAATAGGGAAAGATTCCCAGCTCTCCTATAGCTTATATTCCAGTGGAAGGACTCCTACAATAACAAAAATAATATATAAGCCACTAAATAAATAAAATCTCTCTGTGTTAGAGTATCATATGCAAGGTTGTGTGCTGCACAAAGGTGCTATTTTTAAGGCGGGGGGGGGGGGGCTTTCACATGGTAGGCATAAACTAACCCATATGAGGAATATTCTAGGTCTTGAGGTTTGATTCTGGAGCTGTGGGCAGTTTCCTATGTAAACCCATAATGGCACACGCGGGGGCATACACACTCAGAAAGGCACACCACATGTTCACGGCCCGTGACTGTGCCCCTTCTGGATCATGTTCCCATCATCCACTGAGTTTGCTTCTCACCCCCAAGGGTGCCAGTAGCAGCCTGACGGTCACATGCTCATCTCACTGGGGGGGAGGTAATGCCAGGTGGATGTGAGCACATGTGCCTCTCCTTCCGCTGGGTCCAGGGTGCGGGTGGGCAGAGAAGGGGCACTTGTGACCAGACAAGAAGATGGTCTCTGGAAAGCTCTCTCTGGCGGATTTCCATTTCTGCAACACTATAGCGGCTCAAGGGATGTGCTGGAGGTAGCCTTGGCCATGAGTGCTGTGCAGAACGTAAGTCTGGGAGAGAAGTGAGGGAATGTGAGGTTTGCAGATTTAAATAGGGTTGTCGAGGAGGGACCTTATTGAAGAGATAAGCAAGGACCTTAGGGGGTGAGCGGTGAGCTCTGCAGGTACCTGGGGACAAGCATCCAGACCCAGGAAAGAGCCAATGCAAAGTCCTTGGAGCAGGAACATGGGGGGAGGGGGTGTTCATGGAACCAAAGGGAGAGCAGAGTGTGAAAGCGGAGTGAGCACAGCAAGAGAGGTAAGGAAGGGAAGTGTTGGGGGCCAGATGGCAGGCCCTTATCACCCACTGCAAAGACTTTACCTTCTATTCTCAGAGAGGAGCCATGGACAGTTTGCATAGACAAATGTCATTGTATAAGGAACTCCACGGCGACTGGTGTTGAAAACCAGTTGTAGGAGGAGAAAAGAGGAAGCAGGGAGATGTCCTGGAAGGCTACTGTGATCATCTATGAGGGAGAGACAGTGGTGGCTCAGAACGAGGACGTGTCAGTGGTGGTGACAGGAAGTGGACAGAATGTGTCTATAATCTGAAGATAGAGACACCAGGACTCCCCAGGGGATTGCTGGCTTAGAGGTGGGATATGAGAGAAAGCGAGGCCGCTGGGGTGATTCCAAGGCTTCTGAATGGGGCAAACAGGAGGAAGAGGTGCCATTTGTTGAAGGCGGGAAAGGCTGCAGAAGACAAGGTGAAGTGCAAGGCTGGAGGGGGGGTGGTGGGGAGGTGGATGCAGTGGTGGGAACTTAGGGACGCTATGTTCTGGCCGTTCCTTCTTTTTCCTCTATGGAGTAAGAATCAAGGTCAGGAGCAGAAGGTGAGGTTGGGGAGGAAGCTTTGGGGTTGAAGAGACGGAAGGTATGTTAAGAGTCATCTCAGAATGTGGGGGAGAGAGTGGGCGTGGGGAATGTCCTAGGACTTGGGGGCAGCACAGGGGGCTGACCTGAGGCCAGGTAATGTGATCCTGTTTACCTTCCTGTTTTCCTTCCTCCTCCTGCCCTACACGTACCCAGCTCCTCTGAGCAAACCACTGGGCTCTGCGTTGTTATGAGGGGTATTGTCCAAAGCCTTCACCAGACACTTGGTCGCTTGAGGACAGCAACTATGGTTCTAGCTCCCACAGTATCTACCCTGCCCACAGCGGGCGGTATCCTGTCCACAGTGGCTGTCTGCAAACGTTTCCTTAACGTCTGTTCATTGACTAGAATGGAACTCTGCTTTTGAGCCTTGATTACACCACACATCTTGGGTTTTCTTCCACAAAAATGTTTTAGATCTCCCATTTACCATCTGTTTCCAGTAATTCCTTTGTTAGTCAATTTCTTTTTCTCCCCCACTAGACTGCTGGTAACTTCAGGAAAAGAAATTTAATTGAATTTGAAGGACTGTTCAGACATCTGTTAGAAAATATGAGGGAAGCCTTAGAATACAGCCTCAAGGAAAAGAAGGTTCAGTGAATGCAGTGAGATCTATCTGGGAATTTGAATACACAGATATTGCTTCAATTTGGTCTTTGATTATTGCATTTTATTTTATTTTTTTAAATGTTTATTTATTTATTTTTGAGAGAGAGAGAGAGAAAGAGAGGGGGATGCTGGGGAGGGGCAGGGAGAGAGGGAGACACAGAATCTGAAGCAGGCTCCAGGCTCTGAGTTGTCAGCACAGAGCCCAGTGCAGGGCTTGAACTCATAGACTGCGAGATCATGACCTCAGCTAAAGTTGGATGCTTAATTAACTGCACCACCAAGGTGCCCCTTTGATTATTGCATTTTAAAAACACCCAGTTGAGGGCTCATTCAGTTAAACGTCTGACTCTTAGTTTCGGCTCGGGTCATGATCTCTTCATTCATGAGATGGAGCCCCATGTCGGGCTCTTTGCTGACAGTGCAGAGCCTGCTTGGAATTCTCTCTCAAACGGAGGGAAGGAAGGAAGGAGGGAAGGAAGGAAGGGAGGGAGGGAGGGAGGGAGGGAGGAAGGAAGAAAGAAGGGAAGAAACATTGAATAAGAATAAAAATAAAAACACCCACTTTGGGGCCTGACTCAGCAGTGAACATTAGAAGCTCAAACATGTCAGCTCCCAGAAGATGCAGAACACTGGATAATATCGAGCATCCGAGCACCCCGGAGAGTTTGAATTCACGAAGGTCCATTGACGTTTTCATGTTTTCTAGTACAGTGGTTCTGAAACAGGGCTGTGGTTTAGAATCCCTTGCTTTTACAAAGTGGAAATTCCTCTGTAGCACTCCAGATCTTAATCTGCCTTTTCCAGGATGAAGTCCAGGCTTATCTTTTGAAGAGGTTTTCCAGATGATTCTGACGTATGTCTCTTGTTAAGAACCACTACTTTACTAAAAATCCTGCTTAATGGTTGGCAAACTTGCCTGCAAAGGGTCAGATGGTAAATGGTTTTAGATTTGTAGGTGAAGCTGCAAAAAGTCAACTTTGTTGTTGTACCGGGGAAGTGACCATAGTCAACATGTAAATGTGAGATCTTGGCTGTGTCCCAGTAAAACTTTTATTTACTAAAACAGGGATGGGTTTGGTTCTCGGGCCATAGATTACAGGTCGTGGCATTATATCAGAATTCTGGGTTTAGGATTCCACTGCCAGGTAATTGTATTTTCCCGGGAGATTCCAAAGTGCAGCAAAGATTGAGAACCACTTTTCTAGGAAATCCATACGCTCAGTTCCAGACACAATGACTTGAAGCCAAAGGACAGAACAGTTTTGCAGATCAGAATGTTTGCAGGGTTTTTTTTTTTTTCATTATATTTCATGACCTTGGATATTATCAGGGTTTTCTGGGGCCAAGTGATCATTTATATCCACTCAAGATTTATTTCTAGGAAATCAGTGTATCTTCGACACATCTTCAAGGGCTCCATTTGAAAACGACAGCATATGCGAAACATACACTCTAGAGGGACACTAGCCTGCAGGCACGCGTACGCTTTTATGCCTCCAAGTTCAAAGAGCAGGGGCCAGCGGAAAAACAGCTGCAGGAAGACTCCAGGTGCTTACTTTACTTTACCTAGGAGATTGAGGCAAGCTGGGGATGGTAATGGAAAGCTGTCCATGTGGCCTGAAGACATGAGTGCCCAGCCGGTTTCTTGACAAATATCATAGAAAGGGTTTGATCCTTGCAGTCACTTTATAATTAGCAAGATGCCTTTGCCAGACCTTTGAGGTCAGTGTGGCTGGGGCTGGAGGACGCGCCAACGGTGGGAGCTCGGGTCAGGGCAGCTGCCGCTGGGGCATGCTTTCCTGGCCGTCCTTCCCCGGGCCCGGGCATTTCATCCGCTTGGCAGGGTGGGGAGTCACTGTTGTCATGGAGACCCGTCAGCTAAGGCTTCAGGATGGACAGGCAAATTCTGATATCTCAGTTTGGAGGCTCTGTATGGATGCCAGTAAAATAGAATTCAAGGAATCGTGTTTACTAAAAAAAAACTGAAGGTGTTCAAGAGGCTATTTAGTGTATTCTTCATTCAGAATGAATGTACCCGCCCTGTACTAGGCACTGCCCAGGCAGCTGACTGCCTCACAGTCCCCACTCCCTGGCAGCTCCCAGTCCTGTGAAAACACAGGCAGGTGAACAGTTACAGCAGCAGGATTTAACACTATGGCTGCGTGAGAACACAAAGCTATGGAAGCATGCAGGATGGGGGGGCATCCTTACGGAATGAAGAGAGGAAGGGAGGCAGGCAGGAAGGAGGAGGGTAGAGGCTGTGGGAGGACTCCCCAGAGCAGGAGAAGGAGCGGGGTCTTGGAGCATGAAGGAGTTAGCCAGGCAGAGGGACAGCTGAGAGAAGCCATGGGGATACGAGAGGGGATGGCAGGTAGGTTCCTGGGGCTGGATCAGGGGAAGGGGGAGGAAGTTCAGGAGGTGGAGAGGATGAGGGAAAGACCAGGATGGGCAGCCAGGCTCAGATGTGCAGGTTGAAGGGGGGAAGGGGAGCCATATCCATGGAGGATATCGAAGATTTGTCTATTTATGGTGGCCATTGTACGGCAAGGGTCAGGAAAGCATCTTGACAAGGGACATTTTTTCTAGTTTGTGCAAAGGTGCTGCTTAGGGTGCTGGCAGCCTGGCAGATTTTGAAGGGGTTACTGTGTCACACACGTCAAAGACTTTGGGTTGCGTCCTGAAGGTGTTGTGTCACCCTTGGGGGATTTAAACTGGCAAATGATACGAGGTGAGAAGGTTGGCGTTTAAGAAAGATCCCTCTTGATACCAGCTTGGAGAATGGATTGGAAGGGAGCAAGATGGGACGCAGGCAGCCTGGTTAGGAGGCTCTATAAATAATCTAGGCAAACAAGGGTGAAGCCCTGGATGAAGACTCTGGAACTCTGGAAGCAGAGGAAGATTCCAGGGACTTTCCTGAGGTATAATCATTACGACCCATTGGGGAGGTGTGGGGAGGTGAGGGTCAGGCAGACGTGAGGGGGCCCTCATGGTTTCTGACTCTGTGTGGGACTGTTTGCTAGGTAAGGAAGAGGAAATGTTGAAAAGTGATTTTCAGAAACAGTTTTTTTTATTTTTTTAAATGTTTGTTTATTTATTTATTTATTTATTTATTTATTTATTTATTTATTTATTAAAACAAATTTTTTTTAACGTGTATTTATTTTTGAGACAGAGAGAGACAGAGCATGAATGGGGAAGGGTCAGAGAGAGGGAGACACAGAATCTGAAACAGGCTCCAGGCTCTGAGCTGTCAGCACAGAGCCCGATGCGGGGCTCAAACTCACGGACCGAGAGATCATGACCTGAGCCGAAGTGGGTCGCTTAACCGCCTGAGCCACCCAGGCGCCCCCAGAAACAGTCTAAAAAATGCATAGGTACCAGATGCCTTCTTTCTGTTCACAGATGGTTATAAATAAGGATTCTTTGGGCCTCGATGCCAGTGGTAAAGTCCAGTTTCTTACTGAATTCCGGTGCTTGGTTTCAATGCCAAGACAGTAACCGAGAGTAAAGCTTTCCCTTCCCTGTGGACTCACATGCTGGTCTCAGGGTTCCTGGAGGGTGAGAATGGAAACCGCAAAACCTGTCGTGACCTGGGCTCAGAAATCACATCAGAGCATTTTCACTTCCCTCTATGGGTCAAAGCACAAGTCGTGAGGCCATTCAGTGATTTCAGTAATTAAAGTGTTGTGAAAGAACCAACAGCAACGGGAGAGAAGAGCCGGGGTGGGGGGGGAAGGGGAGGGCTTGTGTGGGTTGGTTGGGGGAGACCCTCCTAGGAGAGGAAGAGAAAGAACCGGAGAAGGGCATTACAGGCAGAGGGAACAGCCAGAGCAAAGGCCCTGAGGTGGGAGAGCACATGTTTGAGGGATTGGAAGCACCCTGACTGCTGGGGAGGCCTTGGTCCTGGAGGATTAAGTGAGATCACCCACCTGTAGCCCCCAGAACCATGGCTGGCACATAGTAGGGCTGGATTTATGTTCATTTCTTTTCTTGTAAAAAATGGAAGGTAGAAATATGTTTGATTCAAGATTGTCATTAGGTAGGAGTCTATTAACTTGAAGTTTTACTGTACAAGGCTAAGATTTGGGAAAAAACAAAGTATTTCCACAGGAGTAGGTAGGTTTTTTGTTTTGTTTTCTTTTGTTTTAGAGAGAGAGGGAGAGAGAGTGCAAGCAGGGGAGAGGGGTTGAGGGAGAGAGAATCCCAAGCAGGCTCCATGCTTAGCATGGAGCCTGATGCAGGGTTTGACCTCATGACCCTGGGATCATGACCCGAGCGGAAATCAAGAGTCGGACACTCAACTGACCGAGCCACCCAGGGATAGATGTTAAAAGAGTTAGCTGCTTTGGAAACGAGTGCCCACCCTACATATTTCTTAAAGGCATCTCTGACCTTTTCTTAATATTTGTTGTTTTTCCCTTGAATATGTAGTGTTCTAGGTCAAGAATGTCTATAAGCCACAGATAAGTCACAGTCTAAGTTTCCGTGACAGAAACCTGAGGGAAGGCAGAAACTGCAAAAGGAACAGAGGCTGGAGGCCCCTCTGAGAGTCTCTTCCCCTTGCAGGGTGTGACTGTAACTTGGAAGGAGTTCTTCCTGAAATATGCGATGCCTACGGAAGGTGCCTCTGCCGCCCTGGGGTCGAGGGCCCTCGGTGTGATGCCTGCCGCCTGGGTTTCTACTCCTTCCCTATTTGCCAAGGTAAGTGTGCCACACATAGCACGGTGATCATTAGTCCCTCCAGAGGAAATGCAGAGGCCCTGGCTGCCACAGCTGTGTGGCCTGCAGGTTAATAAGTGAGTCCCCTGGCTTATATATTCGTGTTACATGTGACTGTCTCCTTACCTGGGCCACGTCACCTCCCTTCTTTTGTCTTCCGCACCCTACCCCTCCTCCTCCCTGGTGGTGAGCACACGGGCTCTGGAGCCAGCTCCCTGGGTGCGGATCCTGGCTCTGGAAAGAGCTGGTATCTGCTCAGTGTTTGGGAACCTGCCGGCCAGACAAGGAGAGGAGGTGGATCTTCTGGGGAGGGGGACCAGCAAGCACGAAACCACAAACGTCTTCCCGCTCCCCAACTTGTTCTGTGTCCTCGTGCCTCGTCCTACCTAGTAAGAGTCGCTGAAGGGGATGGAGAGTGGGAAGAGGAGGTGTCTGATCCAGGCCCTAGAGCAAAATAGGAAGGCAGTAAATGTTGGGTGAATGAGCAAATGGATGCAAGAACTTGCTGGAGAGCCCCCCTGTCTGCCCTCCACTGCCTGCCGGTGTTCTTCCCCAGTAGAACAGGGAAGGGGAAGGGAGAGAAGAGAGGATAGGATTATCAGTTGGGGCTCAAGGCAGGAACTACACCACTCCAGGTATTATAAACAGACAGGGACTTGCTCCGGGTACTTGGGTGCTCAGCTGAGTCCTTAAGGGCTGAGCAGCAGGCTCCAGGCGGGGCTTCCAAGGAGACTCTCCATAGAAAGGCAGAGTGTTAAGCCCAGATTGCAGTAGTGCAGCTAGAGCATAGAAGGACTGCAGTCCCACCACCTCCACAGCCATCTCTTGGTCCCCAGGAAGCCACGCGGGACTCAGCTACAGAAATGCTCAGTAGGTGCCGGAAGGCGGCCTTCTCCTTACTTCCCACCCTTCTAACCTTATTGGAGTACTTCTTTGCAAAACCAAGTTGACCTCCAGATGTCCGGAACCCAGCTCTAGGAGAATCTGGGAAGTGCTGTTTTTAGCTTGCCAGCCCCTGAGCACGGTGGGAGGCCAGAACCAGTACTGAGCCCTCTCACCTGCCAGGTCAGACACACTGGGAAACCGTGGAGGCCGGTGCAAGCAGGACCGAGTGTCCCCGCGCTGGAGGCTAACGTGGTGAAGCACCACAAGGTTCACACTAGGTGTCACTTGGGGCAAGTTGCCTAGCTCCTGCGTTTCTCAATTGCCTCATAGTAATGCAGGTTACAGATGCACTGACTGTAAAGTTCTTCAAGCCTGGGAAGCTCTCACTTGTAGGGAAAAGAAAACGCTTCCTTTTCCTCCTGGCCCCCCGCCGGCGTGCCCTGTTCCCAGAACTCTATCCTTTGCCCCTGCCTCTCAGCTTTTGCCACCTTGGAGCCACAGAAGCTTCCCCTCAGCTAGAGAAATCCAGTATTAGCAGTTGGGATGCCCAGTGTGTTTCTCATGGAACTATCCGTAGGGGCCATGCTCCTGTTGGAATTGTGTGAACCACAGTAGACGTAGATTCCTCTCAACTGGCTCCATGGTCTGGCATGGGAACCTCATTCTTGCTCATAATATTGTTCCTGGGGAAAGATATCCCAAACCATGAAGTTTTGCACACAAGTTAGGGATGATTACATTTCTGTTTTAAGCCAGAGACCCTGAGTCTGTCATGGACAGAGTGAGGAATCAGTGGGAGGGAGAGGGAGTAGAGACCTTACATTTCAGGTGTCCATGAGGGCCCAAGTCCAGAGGAGCTCATGGTAGGAGAAAGCCTTTTCAGCAAAAGCAGGAAGAGGAGGGTTAGGACAGGCAGATAGTTTCTCTCTTTCCCTTCCTATAACAGGAAAGCATTTTCTAGCTGCCCTTTGTTTTGTTGACACTCCCCCAGTTATACCTTAAATATAAATTGAGGGCAAGGAGTGGACAGAATGTCTCATGTTAATTTCCTAATAATCTGTTGACATTCATGTTAGTTCTGCATCAGCTGCCATTCTTGTGGTTGAAAGTATCTCAAAGCTTTTCTTTCTTCCTCCTCTTTCCCAGCCACAACTCCAGATTCATTCTGCTAGAATGAATTACTAACCCAACCTAGTCATTCCCTTGGGCAAAGCTATCAGGTGGTGCCTTTGTGTATATAGATATAAAGGTAGAGAGTAATACAATATTTTAAGAATGCACTTTTCCACGTTTCTTCACCACTGGAACGAATTCATCTTGAGGTGGGTAGAAAATGCAAAGGTGTATGCAGGACAAAGTGGAGGGAGGTGGGACTTCTGGAATGACAGAGTAGAGAATTCAGTGGACCTCTCTCCAACAAAACAGACTTTAACTGGTAAAGAATTTTTAATAATCATTTAAATTCTCTGGAAATTGTCCTAAGAGTTAACAAAGAAACATTTATTTAAGAAAATCTAGGGGCGCCTGGGTGGCGCAGTTGGTTAAGCGTCCGACTTCAGCCAGGTCACGATCTCACGGTCTGTGAGTTCGAGCCCCGCGTCGGGCTCTGGGCTGATGGCTCAGAGCCTGGAGCCTGTTTCCGATTCTGTGTCTCCCTCTCTCTCTGCCCCTCCCCCGTTCATGCTCTGTCTCTCTCTGTCCCAAAAATAAATAAATGTTGAAAAAAAAAATTAAAAAAAAAAAAAAAGAAAATCTAAATATTCGGGTGCCTGGGTGGCTTAGTCATTTAAGCATCCAACTTTGCTTCAGGTCATGATCTCACGGTTCATGAGTTCAAGCTGCACATCGGGCTCTCTGCTGTCAGCACAGAGCCCACTTTGGGTCCTCTGTACCCCTCTCTCTTGGCCTCTCTCCTGGTTGGGTTCACTCTCTCTCAAAAATAAATGAACATTGAAAAAAAGAAAGCCTAAATATCAGAACGATAAGTCTGTGACATTTGAGCTCCATTAGCCCCTCCACCCCAAGTGATAGTGCAGAACCTGCTTAGGATTCTCTTTCTCCCTCTGTCTCTGCCACTTCCCCACTCATACACACTCTCTCTCTCCCCAAAATAAATAAATATTAAAAAAATAAAACTGCTTTTGAATGGCTCAAATGGTTGATTTAGCTGACCAAAATAGTTGTTATAAATATGTGTAAAGAGCTAAAGGAAGCAATGCTTAATGAATTAAAGGAGGGTGTAATGATAAAGTCTCATCAAATGGAGAATATCAATGAAGAGAGAGAAATTCTTTAAAATAACCAAATGGAAATTCTGAAGTTGAAAAGTATAATTGAAATGAAAAATTCCCCAGGGATTCAGTCATAGATTTGAGCCAGCAAAAGAGTCAGCAAACTTGATGGTAGATCAATAGAGATGATTCAGTCTGGAAAACAGGAAAAGAAGGAAGATAAATGTACAGAGCCTCAGAGAAATGTGGGATACCAAAGTGCACTGACATACACAGAAGGGGAGTACCAGACAGAGAGGAGAGAGGAGGGGCCAGAAAAAATAGTCAAAGAAATAATGGCAGAAAAACTCCTTGTATCTAATGAAAAACAATCTACACATCTAAGAAGTTTAATGAACTTCAAGCGGGATAAATCAAAGAGATCCATACTCAGGCAATGCATAGTTTAAGTGTTGAAAAACAAAGAAAAAATCTTGCAAGGGCAAAAGAACAATAACTCAGCCTATGCAAGGGAACCCATTAGAATGTTAACTGACTTCTCATCTGAAACAACAGAGGCTAGAAGGTAGTGGGACCACACATTCTAAGAACTGACAGGGAAAAATTGTCAACCAAGGATTTTATATCCATCAAAATTATCTTTCAAAATTAAATAAAAATAAAAATATTTCCAGATTAACAAAAACAGAGAATTCGAGGCCAGCATACCTGCCTTACAAGAAATACAAAAGGAGGTTCTTCAAGGCTGAAAGCAGGTGACATGAGACAGTAGTTGGAATCCATGTGCAAAATACAGAGTGTTGGGGAAGGGAATCATGTAGGTGTTTTGGTCCGCTTGGGCTTCCATACCAGGATAGTACAGACTGTGTGGTTCAGACAACAGACATTTATTTTCTCACAGTTCTGGAGTCTAGCATTCTAAGATCAAGTGCTAGAAAATTGATTTCTGGTGAGTACTCTCTTTCTGGCTTGCAGACAGCTGCGTTTTCCTTGCAACCTCACATGGCCTTTCCTCTGTGTGTGGGCAGAAAGAATGAAAGAGAGAGAGAGAGAGAGAGAGAGAGAGATCTGGTATCTCTTCCTTTTCTTATAAGGACAGCAGTCCTATAGGATTAGAGCCCCACCCTTATGACCTCATTTAAGCTTAATTACCCTCTTAAAGGTCCTATATCCAAATACAGTCACATCAGGGGTTAGAGCTTCAATGTATGAATTTGGGGGAACATAATTTATTCCCTAACAGTAAATATTACAAAAGATAGTATAATTGCATATTTTTATCCTTTCTTGTCTTGACTGATTTTAAAAGAAATTGCACATGACTGTATATACACACACATATGTGTGTATATTGGGTGGGCCCATAACATACATAGAATATATGTACATATAGGTGTGTGTAAGTCTATAACATACAGAAATGTGATATGTTTAATAATAGTAGCACAAAGGAGATAGGACAAAGATAAGAATTAGAATAAGGAAATGACATCAAATCTATGGAAAGAAATGAAGAGAACCAGCAAAGATAAGGATACTCTCTACATATGTATGTTCTCTCTTCTGTTGGCTTCTTTAGAAGATACAGATTATATAAATAATTTTAACAACGTATTGTTGGGTTTTGACATATATAGACATAATATGTATGGCAGTAATACCACAGAAACAAAGAACGGAGTTACATAGGAGTAACTGGACCAGTTCACTGGAACTAAGTGAATATCAATCTGAAGGAGATTCTGATGAGATGTATTTTGTAAATTGTAGGGCAACCACTAAGACAATAACAAAATAATTATTCAGGTCATTAAAGAAAGTCAAATGCTACACTAGAAAATATCCATTTACTACAAAACAAGGCAATAAAGGGTGAATAGAGAAACAAAAAGATGTGAGACGTAAAGAAAACAAAATGCAGAATGGCAGAGGTAAATCCAACCATATCAACAACAACATTAAATGTGAGTGGATTCTATACCATGCCATATGCAAATTTTTACCCGCAGTGGATCCAATGCCTAACTGTAAGAGCTAACAAAGCCTGTAAAACTCCTAGAAGAAAACATAGATGTAAATGTTTGTAACCTTAGGTTAGGCAATAGTTTTTTAGATTTGACACCAAAAGCACAGGCAACAAAAGGAAAAATAGATATTGGAGTTTTAAAATAACTTGTTTCAAAGGACACCATCAAGAAAATGAAAACACAACCCATAGAAGGAAAGTATTTGCAACTCATGTACCTGATAAGGCACAGATATACAGTATCAAGAAAGAACTCTTACAACACTATAATTAAAAGACAACGTAATGAAAAAATGGACAAAGGATTTGAATAGTTTTCCAAAGAAGATATACAGTGGACTAATAATCACATGAAAAAGTGTGCTGTATTGTTAGTTACTAGGTAAATGCAGATTAAAAGCACAATGAAATATCATTTCCTGGCCACTATAAAGGCACGCAGTAACAAATGTTGGGAAGGATGTGGAGAGATTTGAGCCCTCATACATTGCTAGTAGGAATGCACAATGATAAGACCATTTGGAAACAGTTTTGCTATTCCTCAAAAAGTTAAACCTAGAGTTCCCATGTGATCCAGGAAAGCCTACTCCTAGGTATATATATCCAAGGGAAGTGAAAACACAAAATCACATGGTAGCTTGTATGTGAATGTCCATGGCAGCATTAGCCAAAGTAGCCAAGAAGTGGAAGCAACCTAAATGTTCAAGAGCTGATGAATAGATAAATAAAATGTACCATGTCCATATTATGGAATATTATTGGGAATAAAAGAATGAAGTATGGACACCTGCCACAACTTGCACGGACCTTGAAAACGTGATGCTGAGTGAAAGAAGCTAGTCACAAAAGACCACATACCGTATGATTCCATTTATGTGGAATGTTGAGAACAGGCAGATTCATAGAGACAGAAAGTAGACGAGTGGTTGCTTAGGGCTGGGATGGAGGTGGGGGGGAGGTGGAGATGGGACAATGGGGGTTGCCTGCTAATGAGTATGGGGTTTCTTTTAGGGGGACAAAAATTATTTTAAAGTTAGATTGTGCTGACGGTCGCACAACCTTGTGAACATATTAAAAATATTAAATTGTATATTTAAATGGACAAATTACATTGTATATGAATTATATCTCAATAAATCCAACACATTAAAATGGGGTATTTCCTCTCCGGTCACCCATCAGCCTGATCCCTCTGTACATTTGCACCCATCTCTCCTGGTAGCTTATTTACAACAGTGATGAAATAACATGCATTAGAATTTTGGAGTTAAAGAAATTGAAATTACTTATTTTACGTCAACTGATCTGAGATCCAGGAGAGTAAGTGAGAACGAGGTAGTCGCAGGGTGATTGATGAGTAACACCATGTTTCTTGACTCCCAACCTGGCATACTTAAGGAATTATATTCTCTGCCTTAACACCTGCAGTGCCTAGAGGTCCCAGGATCTCAAAAAGTATGAGGACAAGGCTTCCAAGACTGCAGTTTTTACACTGCAGGTCACACATTAGTGTATGGAGAAGTCATGTGAGTAGGGGCCAGCATTAAAGTGAAACAATAGACTAGAAATTATTAGAATGCATTATAAGCAGTCATGGAAAGAAATGTTTTGCAAAGTTATTGTTCATTGTTAGCTTATACTTTAATAAATATCTGTTTCTATATCTTTATTATCTGTCTGTCAATCTGTGTGTATATTGGGTTACAGTGTAAAATTATTTCTTAATGTGGATGTGGCTAAAAAAAAAAGAAAATCTCCTATGTTAAGTAATCCTGGAGGATTTGTTTATGATTCTGAGCAGATGGTCACTTTTCTTTCATTCTGCTCTTTGCTTCTGGGGCTTCAGACTCTCAGATAGTTACTGCCTGAAATTGGAGCATTTGGGTGAATTTAGGATCCCTCTTTCACCTGGAAACCGTTGCTCGGTAAATTGTATCAATCTTCTGATAAATCCATTTCATCTGTGCCGTATACATTGCGTAATTCCTTCCTAGACCCGTCCAAGGGGCAGGAAACTGCTCTGTCTTATCTTTTACACGCGATCTATAGGACAGGGGCAAGGACCAAAGGGCTTGAGGAACTCATCTGAGATGCACATTCTGTTTCATCTTCAACCCATAATCTTGCCTTTACTCTTCTGCCTTAACCCCAGCAAGAAGGAGGGTAGGAAGGTAGAATTATTAACGCCCTGAGATTTGAGTGGGTTTTGACTCAATGATTGCTCTCCTACCTAAGAGAATGGCAAAATGCCCCAGAACTTACTCCTGTGTTTATCTAGGTGCAAGGGGACAATCACCTACACTGAATGAAGTTGAAAAGAGCCACAGGATTGATTTAATTACAGTAGGAACTGTGCTTTTTTGATACACTAATTGCATGACATTCAGGTGCACCTTTATGTGGTTTAATTTACCACATAAATTTACCATTAGTTTCTTTTTTGTTGTTTGTTTATTTATTTTTGAGACAGAGAGAGAGGCATCGTGCTAGCAGGGGAGGGGTAGAGGGAGAGAAGGAGAAGGAGACACAGAATCCGAAGCAGGCTCCAGGCTCTGAACTGTCAGCACAGAGCCTGATGCGGGACTCGAACTCACGAGCCGTGTGATCACAACCTGAGCCGAAGTTGGATGCTTAGCCGACTGAGCCACCCAGGAGCCCCACCATTAGTTTCCTTAAAGGGACTCCATGATTCTGTTTTGTTTATAGGAACTGTGATCATTAAAAAAAATTTTTTTTTCTAATGTTTATTTATTTTTGAGACAGAGAGAGACAGAACATGAGCGGGGAAGGGTCAGAGAGAGAGGGAGACACAGAATCTGAAGCAGCCTCTAGGCTCTGAGCTGTCAGCACAGAGCCTGAAGCGGGGCTCGAACTCGTTAACCGTGAGATCATGACCTGAGCCGAAGTCGGACGCTCAACCGACTGAGCCACCCAGGTGCCCCCAGAACTGTGATCATTTCTAATGCTTTGCCTACTTAAACATGGATTTCTGTAACAAACTTCAAACTCTGGCCATTCTTTTCCACTTAAAAAATTACTGTTTTTAAATACATGCTATAATTCTTTGAACTGCAGTAGAGTATTATTCCATCTAGTTGGAATTTGGTTATCTGGCTCCTGTATCTGGAGGAAAAATGAGAACCAAGCAGTAAGATCCCTCAACGACTATTGCCTCTGTAAAGTAAAAAAAACAAACAAAAACACCTCCAAAGACATGCACTAAAATCCTTGCATTTCACTACTAAAAGCATCCTGTAAGCCCCCTCTTACCTATGCCTGTCTCTCTTTTTAAAAAATAATTGTACGAATTTGGTTGTTTTCTAAGCCAAACCCGTGGTGAACTAGAAACATGAAATTAGAAGGGAGGGAAAAATTGCTAAGGCAAACACACTAACAGTAAGGGAGGAAACGGAAAAGCAGACACGAAACTGAGGAAGAATAGCAGCTTGGGACCATTTAATGAAGAGCAAATAATCCTCAACTCAGGAGGTACTCAGAGTGTCACTATTAGAGTGAGTAAATGAGTATTATGATAATGGCTCTGGATCATGATGAAGGGGTGAAATTATGTCTAAATATCTGTTTCAGAAGGAAGGAAGATCCGTAATACATTTTTAAATTTTCTTTTCAACGTTTTTTATTTATTTTTGGGACAGAGAGAGACAGAGCATGAATGGGGGAGGGGCAGAGAGAGAGGGAGACACAGAATCGGAAACAGGCTCCAGGCTCCGAGCTATCAGCCCAGAGCCTGATGCGGGGCTCGAACTCACGGATCGCGAGATCGTGACCTGGCTGAAGTCGGATGCTCAACCGACTGCGCCACCCAGGCTCCCCGATCCATAATACATTTTAGTAAGAGTACTGTTTAGTGGGGCGCCTGGGTGGCTCAGTAGATTAAGTGCCCGACTCTTGATTTCAGCTCGGGTCGTGATCTCATGGCCCTGGGATTGAGCCCTGTGTCAGGCTCTGTGATGGACATGAAACCTGCTTAAGATTCTCTCTCTCTCTGCCCTCACCCACTTGCATGTTTTCTCTCTCTCTCTCTCTCTCTCTTTATCAAAAAAAGTACTATTTAGTAAGAGTACTTTTACAATGAGAACATTTTGGTGATCACAGAGTCAGTTATGACTCTGTAGTTTCATGTAACAGAAAATGTAGCCTAAACCGGCTTAAGGCATAAAGAATTTAGTGGCTGTAATTGACCTGTCCAGGCATATTTGGTTTCAGGAACAGATTGATCCAGGGGCTCAAAAGATGTGGGTGGGATCTGTTTTTCTCCATCTTGCAAGTCTGCTGTCTTGTAGATTGGCTTCATTTTTAGGTCTCAGATGGTGGTAAGATGGTAGCTGACACTTGTTAGGCATTGCTGAGGCCTGAATTGTGTCCTCCTCAAATTCATGTTTACGTCCTAACCCCCAGTGTGACTGACTGTATTTGGAGTAAGGAAGTAATTAAGGTTAAATGAGGTCAAAGGTTGGAACACTGATCTGAGAGGATTAGTGTCCTTCTGAGAAGGGACACCAGTGAGCTTTCACACGCCCTCTCTCTGCCACGTGAGAGCACAGCAGGGAGGGAGGGAGCTGTCTGAAAGCCAGGAAGAGAGTCTCCAGGAAGCGAATCTGCTGGCACCTTAATCTTGGACTTCCCAACCTCTAGAACAGTGAGAAAATAAATGTCTGTTGTTCAAGCCACCCAGCCTGTGGTATTTTGTTACAGCAGCCCAAAAGACTTGGACATTACTCCTTCCAGGTTCAAGTCTAGGGAGAAGAGCATGCATTTCTCCAAGCCAAATCTGGTTCTGATTGGACCACGTGCCCATTCCTGAACCAACCCCATGGCCGTGGAAATCTGTGCTCTGACTGGCCAAGCCTGAGTCTCCCCACATCCAGGGGTGGAGTAAGGGGAAGAGCCGCCCCCTCCCGCCGCCCCAGCAAAATCAGGGTGCGTAACCAAAACAGGTGGCAGAACTGTGTGTCAGTAAAATGCTCAGCTCTCTGAGAAAACCTGGTTCCCCAAAGTGACCGGTCCAGAAGAGATCAGGAAGACGTCTGAGGTTTAAGGGTAGCATTTTTCTTCCTAAGAAGATGATACGTGACGTGAAAACTAATCAGCTACTGTGTATAAGGCAAGATCCCTTGTGTTAAATGATAAGAGTCTGGATTGAAAAATAAAAAAGGAACGTATCATCTCACTTATATTTTTGGTAGAGTTGGTTTGGAGCTCTGCTTCCAAAGGTCTACCAAAGTCATCTGAGCTCCCTGACTGCAAGGCAGACCACAGAAGAACGGTGCTGAGGGCTGCAGAGAGGGGCCGAGGAGAGGAACAGGTGCTCCCTGGCTCCCTGGGTGAATGTGTGTGGCCAGCCTCTGCCTGGTTCTGTCTGTGGTTCAAAGTTGTGGCTCAAGTGGAGGGAAAGGCTCACACAGTGAGGCAGAGGGAGAGGTACATCGTGCATCGTACGTAGTCCCACTCCAGTGACGGAGGCAGCACTGTTCAGGCTTTGGAACTCAAGCAGGGGTATGTGGTGGGGGGGGGCGGGGAGCAAATCACCTGAAGTCCTATGTCAGGGGACCTTGCCCGAGCACACCCAGCTCTGAGAAGCCCACCTGCTCTTTCCCAAGTTTTTCAGGAAAATGCACCATCCACAACATTCCCGGCGTGGTATAAGCAATACACCCCGAAGCTCGTTGTTCTATTCGGACCACTGGGTTCTGGAAGAATTCCATTTGTGATGTCTCTCTTCTCTTGCTCTTCCCTTTTTCTAACTGCTATTGTGATCTTTTTAAAATTTTCCCTCAGGGGCAGCTTTGAGGTAAGTGGCTGAAGCTTGGACTCAGTGAAATCTGAGCTTAGTCTAGCAGCAAGGTCTAACCCAGTGTTTTACTTTGTGTGGTTTTTTATTTTTGTTTTTGTTTTGTTTTTGTTTTTGTGTTTTTAAGACGAAACTGATTGCCTGGCCACTGAATTTTAGAATAGAATTAACATGACCCCAAATACCACATCAGATGGTCCAATATATTCTAGCCAAAAAACGTTCCTAAGACTTTAAAAATCTTCTTGAAAAGGAGCTTGAAAACCCTTCTAAGCTGTTCTTGCCAACCATGCTTCTGCATTCATGTTTCGCATTAACTTAATTTGGTCCAGACTTGCCTAAGCACAGTGCCATATTCTTCTTGTCTTAATTTCGACTCACGCAAGTGCCCTGCTGTTTTCTTTTTCGTAGGTGAAAGTCACGTCATAGATAGGAGACCACATTGGAGAACTGCCTATTTGTATTTCAGACATGTGTTTACACTAATGCCTGGTTCAGTTCTTTATCTTCAACTACAGCACACAACTGTAGTTCTCTCAGTTAACTTGGTCATTTGGGGAGGTTTACTCTCTGCCTTTTCCTCCTCCCACCTCATCCCCCCTCTTTTCCTCCCCACCCCCACACTCCTCATTCCTGCTTTCCTCACCTTCATTTTTCTCTCCCTGCTCCTTCTCCTTCCCCTCCTTTTCTGGTACAGCTTGCTGGGCAGCAGCTTGTCAGCACTTAGAACAGAGGCTAGGAGGGGGCGCCTGGGTGGGTGGCTCAGTCGGTTAAGCGTCCGACTTTGGCTCAGGTCATGATTTCATGGTTTGTGAGTTTGAGCCCTGCATCAGGCTGTCTGCTGTCAGTGCTGAGCCTGCTTCACATCCTCTCTCTCCCGCTGTCTGCACCTACCCTACTCATGCATGCACGCTCTGTCTCAAAAATAAACATTAAAAAAAAAAAAAACAATAGAGGCTAGGAGAGTGGGTTGCAGAAATAAATGGTCTGCCCATGGATAGGAGCTGAGGGTGTGCCAAGTGCAGCTGTCCCCAAATTTCAACCACACTGACCCAACCCAGGGCC
This sequence comes from Felis catus, assembly GCF_018350175.1. NCBI lineage: Eukaryota > Metazoa > Chordata > Mammalia > Carnivora > Felidae > Felis > Felis catus. The sequence goes on from NC_058379.1 coordinate 46,325,796, forward strand.
TGGAACTGTCCCCATTGGAGATTGCTGTAATCCTTGGGTTGTGGTGACTGGTCTTTCCATAGAAAACGCCTCTAAATAGGTTGCCAGTGCAAGATTAACCTCCTACCTGTCAGCATAGTCCCATGAATCAGACAAACCAGCCAAGAGAAATGGCACCAGCTATTGGCAAATGGTGCTGTAGGGAAGGTTGATGGCCTGGGATGCTCCCAGGAGAGCCCTCCCAGCCTTTCCCAGAGGGAAACAAAACCCTAGGGCTGGGCATGGGGAGCGATCTGAAGCCACGTTCTGTGCAATTTGGTCTTGAACTGGCCCTTCACTTTGTAATTCAGGTTGTGTCTGGGAGAATAGTGAGGTGGTTGGTTGGAGGAAACCTTAGATCTTCTGTAAATTTAATCTGCCCTATGCCCAGGTAACCAGAGAGGTGAGTGGTAGTGGCAGCATGTGCTGTGGAACTGACTGTTGGCTTTGTGGCTTTGACCGGGGAAGGAGCCAGTCTGCTTTTCCAGAAGGTGTTTTTCTGTTTTCCAACGGAAGGAAAGGCTCCAAAGTCATGGGCAGGAAGAGCATCCCGGAAACAGTAAGGGGCGATGTTTACCTTGTGATTTACATGCTGTCTGTAGAGCCTCGCCTCACCTGATGAGCTAATTTACTGATGGAGAAGAGGATGGCGTAACTCATACAACACCTGTCTCGTGGCGGTGTTGCGAGATTCAGTAAGGGAATGCATGCTGAGAAACTATACAGAGTGGACCTCAGGAAGATTTCAATAGTTACTTACTCTTTCATTTAACAGATATCTGTTTGGCATATACTAGGGACCAGGGCTGTGTGTGATGTTGGAAGACACTGGGGAACACAGCAGACATTCTTATCCCTTTGGAACTTGACTGCCATTATTTTTTTTTGCTCTTTGGGAGTAAAAAGGTCTTAAAGCTGAAACAGGAGTAGACAAGAGGCAAAATACTCCCAGAAACTCCAAAGGACCTGGACCAACACAAAGAGCAGAATGAAAGTGTTCGTAAGACATTATAGTATTTCCAAGAGTAAAGGGGCTGCCAATGTTGAGGTTTGGGTTTGGGATTTGGCAGCTGTCACTGACGGCTGGATCGAAACGAGACATGGGATGCCAGATGGAGTAATTCACCATTTAAAACCATGTGCCTTGCGTTTAAGGCTGGGTCTTTGTTTTCACTTCTGGAGTGTAACTGTGTCTCCTGAGGCTCCCTGGACAACCTCTGTGGCCGTCGGAGCCAGGGGCGATGTCCCCCACATTATGCTGGCCGGAGGTGCCACCACTGTGCTGCCCCAAATGCCTGTGTGGGTTTCTGCATTCTCTTTCCTGTAAGACGGAAATAGCAGAAAGAGCAGGAAGAGAACCAATAGGATGTATGCGTGTGTGTGTAGAGAGAGAGATTTATTTTAAGGAAGTGGCATTATTATGGGGGCTGGTGGGTCTGAGATCTGCAGGGCAGGCTGGCAGGCTGGAGTCCTAGGGACGAGCTGATAGGGTAGCTCAAGTCCAAAGGCAGATCTCCTCCTTTGGGAAACTTTCTCTTAAGGCTTTCGACTGATTGGATGAGGTATCTGCTTTACCCAAAGTCAACTTATTTAAATATTAGTCACATCTTAAAAAAAAAAAACTTTCACAGCCACGTCTACCTTGGCGCTTGCCAAACATCTGAGCCTCATAGCATAGCCAAGTTGACATTTAAAAATGAACCATTGCAGGGGCACCTGAGCAGTTCAGTCTGTCAAGTGTCCGACTCTTGGTTTCAGCTCAGGTCATGATCCTAGCTAGGGCCGTGGGATCTCTAAAGTAATAATAATAATAATAATAATAATAATAATAAAATATATACTCACCTTTTATTTATTTTTGTTTTTATTTTTTTACATGTCTATTTTTGAGAGAGAGAGAGCATGTGCGCACCAGCAGGGGAGGGGCAGAGAGAGAGAGAGAATCCCAAGCAGGATTCTGTCAGCACAGAGCCCAACACAGGGCTTGAACCCATGAACCACGAGGTCCTGACCTAAGCTGAAGTGAAGAGTCACTCAAATGACTGAGACACCCGGGTGCCCCCACTCACCTTAAAAAAAAAAAATTAATGATCATAGAACCTAAGAACATCTCAATAATGTGCCCCTTGGTAGGGACGTGATCTCTGTAGGCAGGCCCTGGGGAACATGGGGCCGGGAAAGAAGGCTGAGCCAGATGGCAGTAGACGTGAGTCCTTGCCTGCAGTCTGCCAAGAGCCAGCTGAAGGGCATTAGGCACGTTTCTTCATTTCTTTTACAGTTTCTTAGCAGTGGTGGGGGTGGGGGAGGTGCTTCATACTATGTCAATAATTCCCTGGCCTCTCTTCTGGATGTTTAGCTCTCTGAGGTCAGGGCATGTGTGTCTTTCCTAATTACCTCCACCCCAACACCTCATCCCAGTCCCATTGAACACATTGGCCTTTGATCAGAGTCTGCTGGAGGGATGAAACAAAGTAGGAGGGTAGAATGGTGGTGAACGCTCTGGGTCTGCCACTACCTAGCCGTGGCTCTCTGAATAAGTTACATAGCTGGAACTTGTGTTTGGGTCTCTCTGACCCACTGTCATGCTCTTATCCAGGCCCTGCTGCCCTGGGTCTGACTGACACCTTTTTATCCAGCCTGCCAGTGTTCAGTCCTTGGCTCCTACCAAACGCCTTGCAGCCCAGTGACGGGGCAGTGTGAATGCCAGCCGGGGATTACAGGACAGCGCTGTGACAGGTGTCTCTCAGGAGCCTCTGATTTCCCCCACTGTCAAGGTAAGGAAGACGGCAGAATGCCAGACATCGGGTTCCTCTCTGAAACGTGTGTGGCCAGACTCCCAGACAAGCCCAGGAGATCCGCCACTGGTCACCTCTACACACTTGACCCTAATCTGCCTGGTTCTTTCCCAATTCGAGTCCATTGAAAATGCAGGTATCTTCACGCCAGTCAGAGTGGCCAAAATGAACAAATCAGGAGACTATAGATGCTGCAGAGGATGTGGAGAAGCGGGAACCCTCTTGCACTGTTGGTGGGGATGCAAATTGGTGCAGCCGCTCTGGAAAACAGTGTGGAGGTTCCTCAGAAAATTAAAAATAGACCTACCCTATGACCCAGGAATAGCACTGCTAGGAATTTACCCAAGGGACACAGGAGTACTGATGCATAGGGGCACTTGTACCCCAATGTTTATAGCAGCACTCTCAACAATAGCCAAATTATGGAAAGACCTAAATGTCCATCAACTGATGAATGGATAAAGAAATTGTGGTTTATATACACAATGGAGTACTATGTGGCAATGAGAAAGAACGAAATATGGCCCTTTGTAGCAACGTGGATGGAACTGGAGAGTGTGATGCTAAGTGAAATAAGCCATAGAGAGAAAGACAGATACCATATGTTTTCACTCTCATGTGGATCCTGAGAAACTTAACAGAAACCCATGGGGGAGGGGAAGGAAAAAAAAAAAAGAGGTTAGAGTGGGAGAGAGCCAAAGCATAAGAGACTCTTAAAAACTGAGAACAAACTGAGAGTTGATGGGGGTGGGAGGGAGGGGAGGGTGGGTGATGGGTATTGGAGGAGGGCACCTTTTGGGATGAGCACTGGGTGTTGTATGGAAACCAATTTGACAATAAACTTCATATATTGAAAAAAAAAAAAGAAAATGCAGGTATCTGATGTACATCCTCAAAGGAATCCAGAAATGCTTTGTTCCTAGGAAGAAAAATTTTTTAATTCCATGTGTTATGAATTTGTATTTCTTGATTTACACGTAAATTCTCTGTGTCGAGCAGTGTGGCAAAGGTGACCCTTTTAGCTGCAACAAGTGTTCCTTGACCCCTTCCCAAGGCATCCTGCCTTCCCTCTGGTTCCAGGTCCGCAGCACTTACACCGGCTGCCCTGTAGTCCCCTGAGGGGTGATTCCAGTTGGTCCCCTTGCTGGCAGGCAGAGCAGGCTTTGCTATGCTTCTGCCCCTGTCTCCTTGCTGCCCCTGGCCTCCTGGGGGATTGTTGTCACACAGCATAGGTGCGAGGGGAGAGGGGGTGACCTAGAGTCTAATGAGTTTGGAAAGAGTGAGCCAAGGGGAAACACTGTTACTGTCACAGGTCATCCCCACTACTCACCCCTTGCTGATGAGGAGACGTGGAGAGTCCTCCGTGCTCTGTGGCAGAGGGCACAGAAGGAAGATGCCTGTGCCCTTGGGGGTGTATCGCCTCCAGTGGTGAGGAGCTCCCGCCTGCCTGCTGCTTTAGAGGCCCCTCTTCCTGTTGAGAAGAGGTGTTGGAGGGAGTCCGCACCAGACTTTCCCCTTGCAGAATGGTTTTCTCTACTTCCTGCTCTTGGTAGCGCTTCGAGCTCTGCATTCACCTCCAGCTTGATTCCCTAGAACCTTACTCACCAGACTCCTCAAGACACCAGGTTTTCTTGCTGGTAGAAATTTTAGCCAGTAGTCAGAGGGGGCAGTTCACTTTCGAGAAGCCCTGAAGGTCCCCAGATTGCAAGGCTTTCCTAGTGTGTCTGCTCACCTCCCCGGGGGTCAGGAGTGGAAGGAAGCATTGTGGCAGCCGGGCACAGGGGCGGGGCAGACACAATAATTCCTCCAGAGCCGGATGGCAGCCATGGTCAGCCTGGGCAGGAGCCACAAGCAGGGCCCGGCCAGGCTGAACAAGAGCAAAGAGCAGGAAGAGCGTGTTCACTCCTACAGAGGAATGTGAGGGAACATCAAAACAAAAAAAGAGATACGCACATGAAATCATCAAGGGACAAGCCAAGGGAAACAGCCGAAGAGGAGACAAAGGCAAAATGTCTAAGAGAATACTTCACAAGAAAACAAGATCCTATTATGACGTTATTTAAATTATTGGCAAAACCAGGCTCAGGGCAGGCTTACCTAAACTCTCCTCATTTCTAGTGCTGTGTAATAATAATACTGAGACATTGCAAGATCCCGCTTTATTGAAGGCAGATTATACGGGGCCTGTAATACTATTGACTAAGGCAGGAAGGCAAACTAATTCATTTTAGAAATAATTTTAGTGCAGATGGGGAACGAGGGGATTGTGATAGTTAAAGAATTAAGTCTTAGTTGACTAAAAAATGTACTTAAAAAATTCTGTGACTTCTATTTAATGGACAATTAACAAGTCTCTTGGTACAATATTGCCCTCTTCTGGACAATCCTAAAAATGTTCAAAATTCTAGAATCTCTTTTCCCTAATCTCCATCATCAGTCAGAAATGAACTTGGAGTAGTAGGCAGGGAATGGAATTAAGTGGCAAAAGGGGTGACTTGGGGAGTTAAGGACCACAAAGGTTATTTGGGAGTGCTTTTTTCTGAATTACATGCAAAGTCCTTGCCACCCATCTATCAAAAAATACAAATGTAGATGCATTATTTTTTTTTAAGTAAAACGTTTAAAACTCATAACATCAAACTAAACCAAGAGACAGACAGATATAAAAACACCAAGCATTTAAATATTTCTAGGGGCCTCTGGGTGGCTCAGGTAGTTAGGTAAGTGTCCAACTCCCGATTTTGGCTCAGGTCACGATCCCAGAGTCGAGGAATGGAGCCCCACGTTGGGCTGAGTGTGGAGCCTGCTTAAGATTCTCTTGTCTCCTCATCCCCAAAGGCAAGGGAATTAAAAGCAAAAATGAACTACTGGGACCTTATGAAGATAAAAAGCTTCTGCACAGCAAAGGAAACAACCAACAAAACTAAAAGGCAACCAACGGAATGGGAAAAGATATTTGCAAATGACATATCGGACAAAGGGCTAGTATCCAAAATCTATGAAGAGCCCACCAAACTCCACAAATAACCCAGTGAAGAAATGGGCAGAAAACATGAATAGACACTTCTCTAAAGAAGACATCTAGATGGCCAACAGGCACATGAAAAGATGCTCAACGTCGCTCCTCATCAGGGAAATACAAATCAAAACCACACTCAGATATCACCTCACGCCAGTTAGACTGGCCAAAATGAACAAATCAGGAGACTATAGATGCTGCAGAGGATGTGGAGAAACGGGAACCCTCTTGCACTGTTGGTGGGGATGCAAATTGGTGCAGCCATTCTGGAAAACAGTGTGGAGGTTCCTCAAAAAAGTAAAAACAGACCTACCCTATGACCCAGCAGTAGCACTGCTAGGAATTTATCCAAGGGATACAGGGGCACTTATACCCCAATGTTTATAGCAGCACTCTCAACAATAGCCAAATTATGGAAAGAGCCTAAATGTCCATCAACTGATGAACGGATAAAGAAATTGTGGTTTATATACACAATGGAGTACTATGTAGCAATGAGAAAGAACGAAATATGGCCCTTTGTAGCAACGTGGATGGAACTGGAGAGTGTGATGCTAAGTGAAATAAGCCATAGAGAGAAAGACAGATACCATATGTTTTCACTCTTATGTGGATCCTGAGAAACTTAACAGAAACCCATGGGGGAGGGGAAGGAAAAAAAAAAAAAAGAGGTTAGAGTGGGAAAGAGCCAAAGCATAAGAGACTCTTAAAAACTGAGAACAAACTGAGGGTTGATGGGGGTGGGAGGGAGGGGAGGGTGGGTGATGGGTATTGGAGGAGGGCACCTTTTGGGATGAGCACTGGGTGTTGTATGGAAACAACTTGACAATAAATTTCATATATTGAAAAAAAAATTAAAAAAAAAATAAAAAACAGGAAAAAAAAAAGATTCTCTGTCTCCTCTCTGCCACCCTCCCCCACTCATGCTGTCTGTAAAAAAAAAAAAAATTAAATAAAAATCTTTCTAAATCACATATAGGCTCCAGCGGTGCCTGTAACCCAGCTGGTACCCTGGACTCCAGTTTGGTAAGTAGAGGATTATAAAAAGGTTACAATTCTAACATGCATTTTGATATATATTACAGACTAACACATTTGGGAGCTTCCTCAAGTTAAAAGTAAATTAAAATAAGATCTGAGGGGGCGTCTGGGTGGCTCCGTGGGTTAAACATCTGACTTTGGCTCAGGTCATGATCTCACAATTCGTGAGTCCGAGCCCCACGTTGGGCTCCGCCCTGTGCTGACAGCTCAGAGCTGGAGCCTGCTTCAGATTTTGTGTCTCCCTGTCTCTCTGTGCCTCCCCCGCTCATGCTCTCTCTCAAAAATAAATAAACGTTTAAAAAAATTATAAAAATAAAATAAGATCTGAAACCAAATTGCTTAAAAGGTCATTGCTCTTGTTCAGAGTGCATATGTGATCATGTTTATTTTTTTCAAAAACAGAAGAATAAGGCTTGTTTTAACTTTTAATTCCAGAGCCCTAGTGTTGGATTCCTACTGTAGGTGACTCTGAGGGCATTGCCACCAGGGGCCCCTGCACATAAGCCTTAAATAGGTAATTAAAATTAAGAAAAACTAAGGCTAAGTGCACAATAAATAAAGCTGTGTATGAAATAATTGCAATTTATTTGCTTTTGCTCCAGTCAGATACTAGGGTATTTCTCAGTGCTTTAGAAATGATCTGTCTTCTTAGCTGCAAAGCCTGAAGATGGTGGACCTCCAGGCACCCGAGGGACAGATGGAGAGAGGTTTTGCATTCTTACAGTGAGGCAGTGACCTTTGCATATTACACAAGTACTTTCAGATAAACATAATTCTCTACTGATTTTCAGTATGTTAAATATTGAGATAATTTTCCATGTAGATTAATAGTTCCTGCTGTCACAGAACAAACAGGTAATGACGACTCTATAAGTAAAAGTGATTTTTAAATATTTCTTTTTGGGGTGCCTGGGTGGCTCAGTCGGTTAAGTGTCCGACTTCGGCTCAGGTCATGATCTCACGGTCCGTGAGTTCGAGCCCCGTGTCGGGCTCTGTGCTGACCGCTCAGAGCCTGGAGCCTGTTTCAGATTCTGTGTCTCCCGCTCTCTCTGTCTCTCTCTGTCTCAAAAATAAATAAACGTTAAAAAAAAATTAAAAAAAAATAAAATAAATATTTCTTTTCCTGTTTTTTCCAGTTTTATTTTTACCACAACGGATTATGTGTAGAAAAAAAAAAAAGAAATGAATAATAAAAGAAGAGCTATGAGCAGTCGGTTGAAATCAACCCAGTACTTTTATTCCCTCTGGATACACTTCATTTACTTTTCGCAGTCAAAATATAATTCTGTGACAAACTTTGTTCAGAACATATGTTTGAAAACATGTCTTAATTCTGAGATGTCAAGTGTTGGCTTGATTTTCTTTCAAAGGGATACTGCCAGTGCAAGCTTCATGTTGAAAGTCCTTCATGCAGCATCTGCAAACCATCATATTGGAATCTGGCCAAAGAAAACCCCAGCGGATGTTCAGGTAAGGTTTTTGCGCAGAATAATTTACTATATTGCCACCTCCTCTTAATTTTCTCTACTTCAGTGACTAAACCCACAAAAGAGCTATTTATTTAATAAGTTCAATTTGTCTGAAATTCTGTGTAAATATTTTGACGTTTTCCCCCTACTTTTGGCAGGATTTCTATCATTTTGAAAATCCCAGCAAGGGATTTATATCCTGTTTCCATATGTATTTTATGGATAAATGGTTGATATTGCCTTGTTTTTATAACCTCTCTTTCTTGTTTGATTTTAGTTTCATTTTATGCTTAGATTGAAGCCAGGGACAGGAACTTAAAGACACTAAACTAAAGGTGGCTAAGTGGAGTGAATATGTCCTTAACTAGAGTTTGTTCTCATGGAAGCGTGTCAGTAGTGTTCTTGACATTAGGCTCATTAAAAAAAAACCCTGATGTTGCAGCCTTTGTCTTAGAGTGGTCACATACTGGCCATTATTCCTTGTAGGTGGATGGTATTGATCTGGTGTTTCTGAAGCAGTCCCGTTTTAGGCGTCAGTGGAGCAGACTGGAATTCTGCTGAAATGTGCCCAAAAGTGACCACACATGTAGTGTTGCTGCTGGGTCATGTTTCCAGAGCCAAGGGCTGTCCTTCGTGCAACCTTGGTCCAAGGATGCTGTCTTTTCTTCACAGAATGCCAGTGCCACGTGGCGGGAACAGTGAGCGGAATTGGAGAGTGTGGGCAGGTAATATGGGCCGATTGTTCGTATACCAGTGGAATAGTAGAGCAGTTGACGTTGGGATTTCTCGGGGAGGGTATTAGTGCCTCTGTAATTGTACAGGGCATGCTAATCTCTCTGGATGTTTTCAGATCCCCGCCATCCTGATTCATGTTATACAGTGAGGCAGTTTTAAATCTTGAAGATTAGCAAATTGTATGACCTTATCAAATTTTGTTACCTTGTTTATTCTGCAGCAGGATGGTGACTGTCACTGCAAGTCTCATGTCAATGGCGATTCCTGTGACACGTGTGAAGATGGATATTATGCTTTGGAAAAGAGCAATTACTTTGGGTGTCAAGGTAAATACTTCCAGTGGGTCCTGAGAGAAGCCAGTGTTGATGGGCAAAGACTGTCCAGATCATCTTTCTTCTGAGTTCTTGTCTTCACGCGGTCTTTCTGATGGGATGGGACTAAAAAATTCTGTCTAGGGAATTGGGCCAAATACTCAGTTGAAACTAGTAATAAATTGCAACTGGGGCTGCTTCCACTTCGCTTCTACCAGCATGGTGTCGGTTTAATTATAGAAAACACAATTGGGATGAATGGGGATTCATCTGTTAATTTCATAAATAACATCAAGACTTTGTCATTTTGAAGATATTTTTTGTATTATCAAAACAGCTCACACCAGATTTTAGAGACAATATTGTGTTAAATAATACACCTCAAAGAGTGTGGCCCCATAGGCTGCCGTTGTCTCTCGCCCACAGACTCTCATTAGCAGACGTTGTTTATAAGGGCACCGTGTTGCTGAATCACGTTTAGCTCCTGGGCTCCTGTCCCCTTCCACCAGACAGCGATGTAGGAGCTGACCTTACAAGTGGACTTACAAGTGGACTTTTGGGGGCACCTCCCATCTCAGTTTGGGAGGTGCCTATATGTTTCTAACATCTGCTGGATATGAGATGTGGCAGGGGTAGGAAGCAGCCTGATCTTACTGATTGCCACTTCTCAGAGAAGGAGGGAGAGCTTCAACGCGGAGATGCTTTGATGGGTCACCGCTGTTGTTTTCTGACCTTTAGGGTGCCAGTGTGACATCGGTGGAGCGATCACCCCCATGTGCAGTGGGCCCTCCGGAGGATGCCGTTGCCGAGAGCATGTCGTGGGGAAGGCGTGCCAGCGGTGAGTCTTCAGGGAGGTCTCCTCCCATACTGATGTGGAAGACTCTCAGAGAGTCCTGTCTGTGCCGACAGTTCCTGTGAAGAGACAAGCCGTCCTAAAGAGAGAGGGCTGATGAAGCTGTCCTGTCACTTGAAATCTGGACACTTGTCAGGGAGCCCAGTTGAAGCAGGAGGTAAGGTTGCCCTAAAGACGACTACTTTGTAGGTCCCAGAGCTGCCTCACCGGACAGTTCCCACAGGTATATAAAGCCAGGTGGACGAGACTAGAGCTGGATGCTTGAGGTGGCTTCCTGTGGGCAAACCTCCTTGTAAAAGCCACAGCCTGGAGGAGCCCAGCAAATGAGCAGGCTCCTGGGCCAAGGAGATTCAGGTCCAGCTTCTCCCTTGGGACCCATGGCTGAAGGCGTGGAGAGGCCAGATGTGTCACAGTGGGGGCGGGGGGGCGTGGGGGGGAGAAGAAAACTCTTGAAGTGGGACAAAGTCCCTCATCTCATGCAGAAGCTAATTAAAATAAACTGTAGGAGCAAGGGAGCAAGTGGAGACTGAGCTCCCAGAGGGGCTATCACAAGTATGGCAGCCGTACTGTCTCTGTGTCTCGTCATATTTAACATTTCACAGATTAAAACATTTTTTAAATAACTCCAGTGTTGTATTAGTTTCAGGTGTTAAATATAGTGATTCAGCAATTTTATACATTACTCTGCTCATCGTGCTAGGCATACTCTTGATCTCCTTCATCTACTTCACCCATCCCCCCACCCACCTCCCCTCCAGTAACCATCAGTTTATTCTCTATATTTAAGAGTCTGTTTTTTTGTCTTTCTCTTTTTTTGTTTGTTTGTTTCATTTCTTAAATTCCACATACGTGTAAAATCATGTGTTATTTGTCTTTTTCTGACTGACTTATTTTACTTAGTGTTATATCCTCTAGATCCATCCATGTTATTGCAAATGACAAGATTTCATTCTTTTTTATGGCTGAATCATATTCCAGTGTGTGTGTCTGTGTGTGTGTGTGTGTGTGAGTGTGAGTGACATCTTCTTTATTCATTCATCTATTGATGGATGGACACTGAGGTTACTTCCATAATTTTGCTATTGTAAGTAATGCTGCAATAAACATAGGGGTGCATATGTCTTTTCAAGTTAGTGTTTTTAAGTTAGTGTTTTTGGGGTAAATAGCCAGAAGTAGAATTACTGGATTATATGGTAATTCTATTTTTAATTTTTTGAGGAGCCTCCGTACTGTTGTCCACAGTGACTGCACCAGTTTGCATTTCCACCAACAGTGCACAAGGGTTTCTTTTTCTCCATATCCTCCCCAACACTTGTTTCTTATATTTTTGATTTTAGCCATTCTGACAGGTGTGAGGTGACATCTTGTTGTGGCTTTGATTTGTATTTCCCTAATGATGAGTGATGTTGAGCATCTCTTCATGTATCTGTTTGCCATCTGTAGGTCTTCTTTGGAGAAATGTCTGTTCATGTCTTTTGCCTATTTTTAAATTGGATTATGTGTTTTTTGGCGTTCAGTTGTATAAGTTATCTATATATTTTGCATACTAGCCCTTTATCAGATATGTCATTTACAAGTATTTTCTCCCATTCAATAGATTGTATTTTAGTTTTGTTGGCTATTTCCTTTGCTGTGCAAAAGCTTTTAATTCTCATGCAGTCCCAATTGTTTATTTTTGCTTTTATTTCCCTTGCTTTAGGAGACATATCTAGAAAAATTGCTATGTCCAATGTCAGAGAAATTACAGCCTGTGCTCTCCTCAAGGATTTTTATGGTTTCAGGTCTCACATTTAGGTCCCTAATCCATTTTGAGTTTATTTTTGTCTATGGTGTAAGTAAGTGGTCCAGTTTCATTCTTTTGCATGTGGCTGTCTAGTTTTCCCAACACCATTTGTTAGAGACCATCTTTTTCCCATTACATATTCTTGCCTCCTTTGTTGAAGATTAATTGACCATATAATTGTAGACTTGTTTCTGGCCTTTCTGTTCTTTTCTATGTGTCTATTGATCGAGGTGTCTATTTTTGTGCCAGTACCATAGTGTTTTTGATTACTACAACTTTGTAGTATATGTTGAAATCTGGGATTGTGATACCTCTAGCTTTGTTCTTTTTCAAGATTGCTTGAAGATTGCTTTTTCAAGATTGCTTCAAGATTGCTTCAAGATTGCCAAGATGGCTAGTTTGGGGTCTTTTGTGGTTCTATACAAACTTTAGAATTATTTGTTTTAGTTTTGAGAAAAATGCTGTTGGTAGTTTGCTGGGGATTGCATTAAATGTGTAGATTGCTTTGGGTAGTATGGGGACTACCCATACAGTATGGAACTGTTTTCTTAATTTCTATTTTTGCTACTTCTTTATTAGCGTATAGAAATGCAATGAATTTCTGTATATTGATTTGTACCCTGTGAATTTGCTGAATTCATTTATCAGTTCTGGTAGTTTTTTGGTGTCCTTAGGGTTTTCTATGTATATTATCATGTCATCTGCAAATAGTGAAAATTTTACTTCTTTCTTACCAATTTGGATGCCTTTTATTCTCTTTTCTTGTCTGATTGCTGTGGCTAGGACTTCCAGTACTATGTTGAATAAAAGTGGTGAGAGTGGATATCCTTATCTTGTTCCTGATCTTAGGGGGAAAGCATTTTTCCCCACCGAGTATGATATTTGTTATGGGTTTTTCATATAAGGCTTTTATCATGTTGAGGTATGTTCCCTGTAAACCTACTCTGTTAAGGGTTTTTATCATGAATGGATGTTGTACTTTGTCAGATGCTTTTTCTGCATCTATTGAAATGATCATATGGTTTTTCTCCTTTCCCTTATTGATGTGACATATCACATTGATTGATTTGCAAATAATTGAATCACTCTTGCACCCCAGGTATAAATCCCACTTGATCATGGTGAATGGTTATTTTAATGTATTGTTGGATTCTGTTTGTTAATATTTTGTTGAGGATTTTTGCATCTATGTTCATCAGAGATATTAGCCTGCAATTTTTTGTTTTTGTTTTTGTTTTTGTTTTTTTGGTAGTATCTTTACCTGGTTTTGGTATTAGGCTAATGCTGGCTTCATAGAATGAATTTGGAAGCTTTCCTTTCTCTTTTGTTTTTTGGAGTAGTTTGAAAAGAATAAATATTAACTCTTCCTTAAATGTTTGGTAGACTTCACCTGTGAAGCCATCTGGTCCTGGACTTTTGTTTGTTGGGAGTATTACTGATTCAATTTCATTGTTTGTAATTGGTCTGTTCAAATTTTCTATTTTTTTCTAATTCCGTTTTAAGAGTTTATATGTTTCTAAGAATTTACCCATTTCTTCTAGGTTGTCCAATTTGTTGGCATATAATTTTTTCACAGTATTCTCTTAAAATCCTTTGTATTTCAGGGGTATTGGTGATTATTTCTAGTGTTTCATTTCTGATTTTGTCTATTTGACTTGTTTCTCTCTCTCTCCCTATTTGATCATTCTGGCTAGAGGTTTATCAATTTTGTTGGTTTTTTTCAAAGAACCAGCTCTTGGTTTCTCTTGGATCTGTTCTATTGTTTTTTTAGTTTCTATTTCATTTATTTCTGCTCTGATCTTTATGATTTCCTTCCTTTTGCTGGGCTTGGGTTGTTTGTGCTTCTTTTTCTAGCTTCTTTAGGTGTAATGTTCGGTTGTTTATGTGAGATTTTTCTTGCTTCCTGAGGTAGGCCTGTGTTGCCATAAACTTCCCTCTTAGAACAGCTTTTGCTGCATCCCAAAGATTTTGGACCTCTGTGTTTTCATTTTCATTTGTCTCCATGTATTTTTTGTTATTTCCTTTTTGATTCCTTGATTGACCCATTCCTTGTTTAGAAGCATGTTATTTAACCACCATGTATTTGTGTTCTTTCCAGATTTTTTCTTGTGGTTGATTGCTAGTGTCATAGTGTTGTGGTCAGAAAAAATGCTTGGTATGATTTCAGTTTTTTTAATTTGTTGAGACTTGTTTTGTGGCCCAAAATGTGATCTGTTCTGGATAATATTCCATGTGCACTTGAAAAGAATGTATATTCTGCTGTTTTAGATAGAATGTTCTGAATATATCTGTCGTATCAGTATAGAATTTTTTTAAAACCATGATCCATTTATAATTTTCTGTCAGTGAGGGAGGAAAAAGCTAATTTTTAATATTCTGGCTCTTAATCATACACTGGAAAGTCTGTGAAATGCAACTTCTAAATTGCATGTATCTTTAATACTCTGCTTTATCAACAGATTAATAAAGAAATCTTTAGTGTAGTTTAGGTAAATTGTCTATATTTAGTTGGTATGGTGTTTCTCTCCTTTCCCTTGATGTTTCCAGCATTTGAATTCTAAAAGTCAGAGCAACCCAGCTGAGCTTTCTTCAGTCATTTCTAAATGGCAGTCACTGCTGGGCCGCATAATAAAAGGTGTGTGAAAGAGAACACATCTGTGGATATGTTTCCCTGCAGACTAACAAAGCACATGATGAACCAGAGGAATTTTGTAAATAGCTTTGGAAACATTCTCTACCCATGTTTTATCTCTTTTCACCTTCCTGTTGATAAAGTGAGCTTTCCCTCTACTTAACCAGTATAATTTTTTTTTCCTTCCAACTATGCAAGCAGTGGGCTAATTTTCAGGTAGAAATAATGCAACTTTAATAGGAATTAAATTTCCCATCCTGAGGCAAAAATATTGATTTTTTTTTTACATCACAGCCAATACACATATATGAAATTTAGAACATGTCCTTTGATTTAGTGATAAATTGTAACTATGATAAAAGGATAGCGAACCAGCATCAAAGATGCCATACCACCTTTTCTCTGGGTTGGTAAATCTTTTGTCCTTTTGTACTAAATGTTTGTTTATTATATCATCTGAACATTTTTTCATTTTTCTTACAAGTTTAGAAAGGTTTGTTGTAAAGTTGCAATAAGTACCTAAAAGTAAAAGGCAAAGAAAATTCTTCATTCCACCACCCAGATGATAACCCCTTTGATATTTTTTGTTTATTTTTTTCTAGGTTTTTTCTTTCTTTTTTAAAACATTTTTAATGTTTATTTTTATTTTATTTTATTTTGAGAGAGAGAGAGAGAGAGGCAGAGCGCAAGTGGGGGAGGGGCAGAGAGAGAGGGAGACACAGAATCTGAACCAGGCTCCAGGCTTTGAGGGGTCAGCACAGAGCCTGACATGGGGCTCAAACTCATGAACTAAGAGACCTTAGTTAGATCATGACCTAACCCAAAGTCAGAAGCTTAACCAACTGAGCCACCCAGGTACCCCTAGGCTTTTTCTATGAATACAAATTAATATTGTATTTTCTTCATATAATTCGTATCAATTTCTTCACATGATATTGCAGACATTTTCCATATCATTAGTCTTCCAAAATATTGGTTATGTAATATTTCATAATTTCTTTAATTATTTCATAATTGTACATTTACATTGCTTCTAAGCTTTCACTATTATAAACATTCTTTTATGTTAATTCTTTGACAGTGTATATTTAATCATTCTTTAGAATATATTCCTGGAAGGAGAATTACTGGGTCAATGGGTATGAACATTTTTAAGGATCTTTATATATCACTTCCAGAGAAATTGTAAGCATTTGTAATTCTATTTGCAATATAGGACTGTGACTTTTTATTTTCTTTGACTAATTGATTGTTATGGGTTTAAATACACTAACTGCTATTAGTTTGTGATTGGATTGTCAAAATGTGGCATTTTGAAGAACTTCAAATAGTTTGAATATGAAATGTTACATAAGTATTGTAATATTTCTATTTATTTATTTTTTAATGTTTTTATTTATTTTTGAGAGAGAGACAGAGACAGAGCACAAGTGGGGGAGGGGCAGAGAGAGAGGGAGAGACAGAACCCGAAACAGGCTCCAGGCTCTGAGCAGTCAGCACAGAGCCTGATGAGGGGCTCAAACTCACGAACCATAAGATCATGACCTAAACTGAAGTAGGACACTTAACTGACTGAACCACCCAGGCGCCCCAGGGTTGAAATATTTTTGATCCTTCTCTATGATTGCCATTATTGGACTCTTGAATCCATTTATAGACTTATAATTTAGGAAAAAACGAGGCATAAAAAGTCATTCTGATGATTGAAAAAACATATATGGAGAGAAAAATGTATCTAACTTGTAAACTTAACATATGAAATATTGTATGTCACGTTCACTATGTATATATGGTACTTAACAACATTGGTTGGTACGTATATGTTAGTATTTGTGTAATGAGTGAATATGAGTATATAAATGAATGATTGAATGAATGAATTTATAGTAAATTACCTAATTTGACTTTGCTAAGTTGTTGGCAACCGTTTAGAACATATTAAAGGATACTACTACTATGGGTTGTGCTAAATGATTTTCTCATTTTATTGCTTAGAATGATAAGTGTTGGGTGTATTTTATGTGAATGTTTACAAGAATGAAAGCAATAATTTAAAGAAAAAGCAGGGGGAGGCTCTTTCATTTGTTCTTATTTGTTGCAGTCTTTCAATTTGGTGGGAGTTCTTTTAGCAGAGCTACTGAGATTAAAGAATATTTGGATTATCAGTGGACTTAACTTGCTGTATCCACATTTACTTTTTGTTTACAAAAGACCCGAAAACAACTACTATTTCCCGGATTTGCATCATATGAAGTATGAGATTGAAGATGGCACTGTACCTAACGGGAGAGAACTTCGGTTTGGATTTGATCCCCTGGAATTTCCTGAGTTTAGCTGGAGAGGATACGCCCAGATGACCTCAGTGCAGGTATGTAGCCTCTAAGAAATGACTTCATGGCAGGATAGTGCGTATAGTTACCCACAACACTGTCAGTGAGTCCCCCACAAAGGCAAACTATCCCCAAAACTGACTCCAGGATTCTTTTTCTCCAGACTACAGATGGGGTTTGGGGTAAGATTGGATTTTAACTCATAAGTATATGTATTGATTTCACAGTTTATTGTTAATTTAGTCACCAAATCAGACAAAGAAAGGATTAAAAAAAATGGTGTTTATTTCTGGAGACTTTTTACAAGAAGTTGTTTCCCAAATGAGATTAGTCTATATTTTAACACAAGAGACACTTTTCTTTAAAGCCATTTGTGAAGATTAAAAATGAGTTGAATTAAATAATTTCAATGTGTGTGTTGTTAATATTTGACCGGTGCTTTTTGTTTTTGTTTTTGTTTTTGTTTTTTGCTTTTTTAAACTCGGAATTACTATATGAATAAAAACTAAGATAAATGAGGGATTTGTTAGTGCTACTTAAATTTTCTTTCTTGTATTTCTCCTTTCTTTCATTTTCCTCTTCTGTATCCATCTCTCTTGGCTTTGTGTTGGAATAATTAAGGGATTTACACATTTTCTTGCTACCTTTAGAACTTATACAATATTTATAACTAATAATTTCTGTATAGTCATTGAGAAGTTTTGTTCTCAGAACTTCTCTTTGAGGTTGGTCTCTTCAAACTGTGTTTCTCAGTGGCGAAATTCAGAACAAAAGAGGTAAACTGATGACCATGGTTACCCAATATTTTGTCCTTAGTAGAGTCAGAAGTAATGCCTGTTATATTTATATAAGTCACCCCTTAGAGAAACAGGGACAGGCTCACAGTTCTGTTGGAGCCACCATTGGTTCTAATGTTGCTTCTTGCCTGACTAGGGTCCCCCATCAGGTTGCTTTACACTCCCTAGGATCCTAGGATCCGACACCTCACTGCTTTCTCCTTCTCCCCAATGTAGCAATTCAGTTTCTTTAGCTCCTTCCTGATCTTCATTATTAAGAAAAAAGCAATGGATTCCATTAAGTCATAATAGATTGTGAATGACTGACAGTCCAGTCAAGGTGGATACCCTCTCATAGGTGTCTACAGTTGGAAAGAATAACTAGTTAGCATAAAGGAATGAATTCCAAATGATGGATTTCTTTAAGTATTTTTAGTCAGCAGACCTCAGCAGCGTCCATCAGATAACCCCTAACTTGTTCCTTATACATTTTTGCATTTTTATTTTCCAACATGGAACTAACACTTAGAGATGGATTCTGTCAAGTTAAAAAGCCCCCTTCAGTGGAGTCTTTAAGGCTTTCTATATGTGGTACCATGTCATTTGTAGATCATGAGAGTTTTACTACTTCCTTACCAATTTGGATACCTGTTCTTTCTTTCTGTTGTCTGACTGCTATGGCTAGGACTTCCAGTGCTATGTTGAATAAAAGTGGTGAGAGTGGACATCTTTGTCTTGTTCTGACCTTAGGGGACAAAGTCTTCATTTTTCACCACTGAGTATGATGTTGGTTGTACATTTTTCATATAAGGCCTTTATTATCTGTATCTACTTTGCAGAGGATTTGTTTTTATCATGAATGGATGTTGTACTTTGTAAAATGCTTTTTCTCCATCTATTGAAATGATTTTATGGTTTTTATCTCTTCTCTTACTAATGTGACATGCCACATTGATTGTTTTGCAAATATTAAAGCACACTTTCATCCCAGGAATAAATCCCACTTGATCGTGGTGAATGATTATTTTAATGTTTTGTTGGATTCTGTTCACTAATATTTTGTTGAAGATTTTTACATCTATGTTCATCAGACATATTGACTTGTAGTTCTCTTTTTTTTGTAGTGTCTTTATATGGTTTTGGTATCAGGTGATACTGGCCTCATAGAATGAATTTGGAAGTTTTCCTTCCTGTTATATTTTTTGGAATAGTTTGAGAAGAATAAATATTAACTCTTCTTTAAATGTTTGGTAGAATTCACCTGTGAAGCTGTCTGGTCTCAGACTTTTGTTTCTCGGGAGGTTTTTTTTTTTAATTACTGATTCAATTTAACTTCTAGTAATTGATCTGTTCAAATTTTCTGTTTCTTCCTATTATGTTTTGGTAGGTTATATGTTTCTAGGAATTTATCCATTTCTTTTAAGTTGTCCAATTTGTTGGCATATAGATTTTCATAATATTGTGTTACAAGTTTTTGTATTTTTGTGGTGTTGGTTGTTAT